>NC_132933.1:92012527-92712306 GCF_047675955.1 Chlorocebus sabaeus
TTGTGGAATTGCAAAGTGATATTTGGAAGCCCATAGAGGGCTATTGTGAAAAAGGAAATATCTTCCGTTCAAAACTGGAAAGAAGCTTTCTGAGAAACTGCTCTGTGTTCTGTTAATTCATCTCCCAGAGTTACATCTTTCCCTTCAAGAAGCCTTTCGCTAAGGCTGTTCTTGTGGAATTGGCAAAGTGGTATTTGGAAGCCCATGGAGGGCTACGGGGAAAAAGGAAATATCTTGCGTTCAATACTGGAAAGAAGCTTTTTTCTGAGAAACTGCTCTGTGTTTTGTAAATTCATCTCACAGAGTTACATCTTTCCCTTCAAGAAGCCTTTCGCTAAGGCTGTTCTTGTGGAATTGGCAAAGTGATATTTGGAAGCCCATAGAGGGCTATAGTGAAAATGGAAATAACTTTCGTTCAAAACTGGAAAGAAGCTTTCTGAGAAACTGCTCTGTGTTCTGTTGATTCATCTCACAGAGTTACATCTTTCCCTTCAAGAATCCTTTCGCTAAGGCTGTTCTTGTGGAATTGGCAAAGTGGTATTTGGAAGCCCATGGAGGGCTACGGTGAAAAAGGAAATATCTTGCGTTCAATACTGGAAAGAAGCTTTCTGAGAAACTGCTCTGTGTTCTGTTAATTCATCTCACATAGTTACATCTTTCCCTTCAAGAAGCCTTTCGCTAAGGCTGTTCTTGTGGAGTTGGCAAAGTGATAATTGTAAGCCCATAGAGGGTTATGGTGAAAAAGGAAATATCTTCCGTTCAAAACTGGATAGAAGCTTTCTGAGAAACTGCTCTGTGTTCTGTTAATTCATCTCACAGAGTTACATCTTTCCTTTCAAGACGCCTTTCGCTAAGGCTGTTCTTGTGGAATTGGCAAAGTGATATTTGGAAGCCCATAGAGGGCTATGGTGAAAAAGGAAATATCTTCCGTTCAAAAATTGGAAAGAAGCTTTCTGAGAAACTGCTCTGTGTTCTGTTAATTCATCTCAGAGAGTTACATCTTTTCCTTCAAGAAGCCTTTCGCTAAGGCTGTTCTTGTGGAATTGGCAAAGGGATATTTGGAAGCCCAAAGATGTCTATGGTGAAAAAGGAAATATCTTCCGTTCAAAACTGAAAAGAAGCTTTCTGAGTAACTGCTCTGTGTTCTGTTAATTCATCTCACAGAGTTACATCTTTCCCTTCAAGAAGCCTTTCGCTAAGGCTGTTCTTGTGGAATTGGCAAAGTGATATTTGGAAGTCCATAGTGGGCTATGGTGAAAAAGGAATTATCTTCCGTTCAAAACTGGAAAGAAGCTTTCTGAGAAACTGCTCTGTGTTCTGTTAATTCATCTCACAGAGTTACATCTTTCCCTTCATGAAGCCTTTCGCTAAGGCTGTTCTTGTGGAATTTGCAAAGTGGTATTTGGAAGCCCATGGAGGGCAACGGTGAAAAAGGAAATATCTTGCGTTCAATACTGGAAAGAAGCTTTCTGAGAAACTGTTCTGTGTTTTCTAAATTCATCGCACAGAGTTACATCTTTCCCATCAAGAAGCCTTTCGCTAAGGCTGTTCTTGTGGAATTGGCAAAGTGATATTTGGAAGCCCATAGAGGGCTATGGTGAAAATGGAAATATCTTCCGTTCAAAACTGGAAAGAAGCTTTCTGAGAAACTGCTCTGTGTTCTGTTAATTCATCTCACAGTGTTACATCTTTCCCTTCAAGAAGCCTTTCGCTAAGGCTGTTCTTGTGGAATTGGCAAAGGGATATTTGGAAGCTCATAGAGGGCTATGGTGAAAAAGGAAATATCTTCCGTTCAATACTGGAAAGAAGCTTTCTGAGAAACTGCTCTGTGTTCTGTTAATTCATCTCACAGAGTTACATCTTTCCTTTCAAGACGCCTTTCGCTAAGGCTGTTCTTGTGGAATTGGCAAAGTGATATTTGGAAGCCCATAGAGGGCTATGGTGAAAAAGGAAATATCTTCCGTTCAAACATTGGAAAGAAGCTTTCTGAGAAACTGCTCTGTGTTCTGTTAATTCATCTCAGAATGTTCCATCTTTTCCTTCAAGAAGCCTTTCGCTAAGACTGTTCTAGTGGAATTGGCAAAGGGTTATTTGGAAGCCCAAAGAGGGCTATGGTGAAAAAGGAAATATCTTCCGTTCAAAACTGGAAAGAAGCTTTCTGAGAAACTGCTCTGTGTTCTGTTAATTCATCTCACAGAGTTACATCTTTCCCTTCAAGAAGCCTTTCGCTAAGGCTGTTCTTGTGGAATTGGCAAAGGGATATTTGGAAGCCCAAAGAGGGCTATGGTGAAAAAGGAAATATCTTCCGTTCAAAACTGGAAAGAAGCTTTCTGAGAAACTGCTCTGTGTTCTGTTAATTCATCTCACAGAGTTACATCTTTCCCTTCAAGAAGCCTTTCGCTAAGGCTGTTCTTGTGGAATTGGCAAAGGGATATTTGGAAGCCCATAGAGGGCTATGGTGAAAAAGGGAATATCTTCCGTTCAAAACTGGAAAGAAGCTTTCTGAGAAACTGCTCTGTGTTCTGTTAATTCATCTCACAGAGTTACATCTTTCCCTTCATGAAGCCTTTCGCTAAGGCTGTTCTTGTGGAATTGGCAAAGTGATGTTTGGAAGCCCATAGAGGGCTTCGGTGAAAAAGGAAATATCTTCTGTTCAAAACTGGAAAGAACCTTTCTGAGAAACTGCTCTGTGTTCTGGTAATTCATCTCACAGAGTTACATGTTTCCCTTCAAGAAGACTTCCGCTAAGGCAGTTCTTGTGGAATTGGCAAAGTGATATTTGGAAGCCCATAGAGGGCTATGGTGAAAAAGGAAATATCTTCCGTTCAATACTGGAAAAGAAGCTTTCTGAGAAACTGCTCTGTGTTCTGTTAATTCATCTCACAGAGCTACATCTTTCCCTTCAAGAAGCCTTTCGCTAAGGCTGTTCTTGTGGAATTGGCAAAGTGATATTTGGAAGCCATTAGAGGGCTATTGTGAAAAAGGAAGTATCTTCCGTTCAAAACTGGAAAGAAGCTTTCTGAGAAACTGCTCTGTGTTCTGTTAATTCATCTCCCAGAGTTACATCTTTCCCTTCAAGAAGCCTTTCTCTAAGGCTGTTCTTGTGGAATTGGCAAAGTGGTATTTGGAAGCCCATGGAGGGCTACGGTGAAAAACGAAATATCTTGCGTTCAATACTGGAAAGAAGCTTTCTGAGAAACTGCTCTGTGTTTTGTAAATTCATCTCACAGAGTTACATCTTTCCCTTCAAGAAGCCTTTCGCTAAGGCTGTTCTTGTGGAATTGGCAAAGTGATATTTGGAAGCCCATAGAGGGCTATGGTGAAAATGGAAATAACTTCCGTTCAAAACTGGAAAGAAGCTTTCTGAGAAACTGCTCTGTGTTCTGTTGATTCATCTCACAGAGTTACATCTTTCCCTTCAAGAAGCCTTTCGCTAAGGCTGTTCTTGTGGAATTGGCAAAGTGGTATTTGGAAGCCCATGGAGGGCTACGGTGAAAAAGGAAATATCTTGTGTTCAATACTGGAAAGAAGCTTTTGAGAATCTGCTCTGTGTTTTGTAAATTCATCTCACAGAGTTACATCTTTCCCTTCAAGAAGCCTTTCGCTAAGGCTGTTCTTCTGGAATTGGCAAAGTGATATTTGGAAACCCATAGAGGGCTATGGTGAAAACGGAAATATCTTCCGTTCAAAACTGGAAAGAAGCTTTCTGAGAAACTGCTCTGTGTTCTGTTAATTCATCTCACAGAGTTACATCTTTCCCTTCAAGAAGCCTTTCGCTAAGGCTGTTCTTGTGGAATTGGCAAAGGGATATTTGGAAGCCCATAGAGGGCTATGGTGAAAAAGGAAATATCTTCCGTTCAAAACTGGAAAGGAGCTTTCTGAGAAACTGCTCTGTGTTCCGTTAATTCATCTCAGAGAGTTACATCTTTCCCTTCAAGAAGCCTTTCGCTAAGGCTGTTCTTGTGGGATTGGCAAAGGGATATTTGGAAGCCCATAGAGGGCTATGGCGAAAAAGGAAATATCTTCCGTTCAAAACTGGAAAGAAGCTTTCTGAGAAACTGCTCTGTGTTCTGTTAATTCATCTCACAGAGTTACATCTTTCTCTTCAGGAAGCCTTTCGCTTAGGCTGTTCTTGTGGAATTGGCAAAGTGATACTTGGAAGTCCATGGAGGGGTACTGTGAAAAAGGAAATATCTTGCGTTCAATACTGGAAAGAAGCTTTCTGAGAAACTGCTCTGTGTTCTGTTAATTCATCTCACAGAGTTACATCTTTCCCTTCAAGAATCCTTTCGTTAAGGCTGTTCTTGTGGAATTGGCAAAGTGATATTGGGAAGTCCGTAGAGGGCTACGGAGAGAAAGGAAATATCTTCCGTTCAAAACTGGAAAGAAGTTTTCTGAGAAACTGCTCTGTGTTCTGTTAATTCATCTCACAGAGTCACATCTTTCCCTTCTAGAAGCCTTTCGCTAAGCCTGTTCTTGTCTAGTTGGCAAAGTGATATTTGGAAGCTCATAGAGGGCTATGGTGAAAAAGGAAGTATCTTCCGTTCAAAACTGGAAAGAAGCATTCTGAGAAACTGCTCTGTGTTCTGTTAATTCATCTCACAGAGTTACATCATTCCCTTCAACAAGCTTTTCGCTAAGGCTGTTCTTGTGGAATTGGCAAATTGAAAATTGTAAGCCCATAGAGGGTTATGGTGAAAAAGGAAATATCTTCCGTTCAAAACTGGAACGAAGCTTTCTGAGAAACTGCTCTGTGTTCTTTTAATTCATCTCACAGAGTTACATCTTTCCCTTCAAGAAGCCTTTCGCTAAGGCTCTTCTTGTGGAATTGGGAAAGGGATATTTGGAAGCACATAGAGGGCTATGGTGAAAAAGGAAATATCTTCCGTTCAAAACTGGAAAGAAGCTTTCTGAGAAACTGCTCTGCGTTCTGTTAACTCATCTCACAGAGTTACATCTTTCCCTTCAAGAAGCCTTTCGCTAAGGCTGTTCTTGTGGAATTGGCAAAGTGATATTTAGAAGCCCATAGAGGGCTATGGTGAAAAAGGAAATATCTTCCGTTCAAAACTGTAAAGAAGCTTTCTGAGAAACTGCTCTGTGTTCTGTTAATTCATCTCACAGAGTTACATCTTTCCCTTCATGAAGCCTTTCGCTAAGGCTGTTCTTGTGGAATTGGCAAAGTGATATTTGGAAGCCCATAGTGGGCTATGGTGAAAAAGGAAATATCTTCCGTTCAAAACTGGAAAGAAGCTTTCTGAGAAACTGCTCTGTGTTCTGTTAATTCATCTCACAGAGTTACATCTTTCCCTTCAAGAAGCCTTTCGCTAAGGCTGTTCGTGTGGAATTGGGAAAGGGATATTTTGAAGCCCATAGAGGGCTATGGTGAAAAAGGAAATATCTTCCGTTCAAAAGTGGAAAGAAGCTTTCTGAGAAACTGCTCTGTGTTCTGTTAATTCATCTCACAGAGTTACATCTTTCCCTTCAGGAAGCCTTTCGCTAAGGCTGTTCTTGTGGGATTGGCAAAGGGATATTTGGAAGCCCATAGAGGGTTATGGTGAAAAAGGAAATATCTTCCGTTCAAAACTGGAAAGAAGCTTTCTGAGAAACTGCTCTGTGTTCTGTTAATTCATCTCACAGAGTTACATCTTTCCCTTCAGGAAGCCTTTCGCTAAGGCTGTTCTTGTGGAATTGGCAAGGTGATACTTGGAAGTCCATGGAGGGCTACTGTGAAAAAGGAAATATCTTGCGTTCAATACTGGAAAGAAGCTTTCTGAGAATCTGCTCTGTGTTCTGTTAATTAATCTCACAGAGTTACATCTTTCCCTTCAAGAAGCCTTTCGCTAAGGCTGTTCTTGTGGAATTGGCAAAGTGGTATTTGGAAGCCCATGGAGGGCTACGGTGAAAAAGGAAATATCTTGCGTTCAATACTGGAAAGAAGCTTTCTGAGAAACTGCTCTGTGTTTTGTAAATTCATCTCACAGAGTTACATCTTTCCCTTCAAGAAGCCTTTCGCTAAGGCTGTTCTTGTGGAATTGGCAAAGTGATATTTGGAAGCCCATAGAGGGCTATGGTGAAAAAGGAAATATCTTCCGTTCAAACATTGGAAAGAAGCTTTCTGAGAAACTGCTCTGTGTTCTGTTGATTCATCTCAGAATGTTACATCTTTTCCTTCAAGAAGCCTTTCGCTAAGACTGTTCTAGTGGAATTGGCAAAGGGATATTTGGAAGCCCAAAGAGGGCTTCGGTGAAAAAGGAAATATCTTCCGTTCAAAACTGGAAAGAAGCTTTCTGAGAAACTGCTCTGTGTTCTGTTAATTCATCACACAGAGTTACATCTTTCCCTTCAAGAAGCCTTTCGCTAAGGCTGTTCTTGTGGAATTGGCAAAGTGGTATTTGGAAGCCCATGGAGGGCTACGGTGAAAAAGGATATATCTTGCGTTCAATGCTGGAAAGAAACTTTCTGAGAAACTGCTCTGTGTTTTGTAAATTCATCTTAGAGAGTTACATCTTTCCCTTCAAGAAGCCTTTCGGTAAGGCTGTTCTTGTGGAATTGGCAAAGGGATATTTGGAAGCCCAAAGAGGGCTATGGTGAAAAAGGAAATATCTTCCGTTCAAAACTGGAAAGAAGCTTTCTGAGAAACTGCTCTGTGTTCTGTTAATTCATCTCACAGAGTTACATCTTTCCCTTCAAGAAGCCTTTCGCTAAGGCTGTTCTTGTGGAATTCGCAAAGTGATATTTGGAAGCCCATAGAGGGCTATGGTGAAAAAGGAAATATCTTCCGTTCAAAACTGGAAAGAAGCTTTCTGAAAAACTGCTCTGTGTTCTGTTAATTCATCTCACAGAGTTACATCTTTCCCTTCAAGAAGCCTTTCGCTAAGGCTGTTCTTGTGGAATTGGCAAAGGGATATTTGGAAGCCCATAGAGGTCTATGGTGAAAAAGGAAATATATTCCGTTCAAAACTGTAAAGAAGCTTTCTGAGAAACTGCTCTGTGTTCTGTTCTTTCATCTCACAGAGTTACATCTTTCCCTTCATGAAGCCTTTCGCTAAGGCTGTTCTTGTGGAATTGGCAAAGTGATATTTGGAAGCCCATAGTGGGCTATGGTGAAAAAGGAAATATCTTCCGTTCAAAACTGGAAAGAATCTTTCTGAGAAACTGCTCTGTGTTCTGTTAATTCATCTCACAGAGTTACATCTTTCCCTTTAAGAAGCCTTTCGCTAAGACTGTTCTTGTGGAATTGGCAAAGTGGTATTTGGAAGCCCATGGAGTGCTACGGTGAAAAAGGAAATATCTTGCGTTCAATACTGGAAAGAAGCTTTCTGAGAAACTGCTCTGTGTTTTGTAAATTCATCTCACAGAGTTACATCTTTCCCTTCAAGAAGCCTTTCGCTAAGGCTGTTCTTGTGGAATTGGCAAAGGGATATTTGGAAGCCCATAGAGGGCTATGGTGAAAATGGAAATATCTTCCGTTCAAAACTGGAAAGAAGCTCTCTGAGAAACTGCTCTGTGTTCTGTCAATTCATCTCACAGAGTTACATCTTTCCCTTCAAGAAGCCTTTCGCTAAGGCTGTTCTTCTGGAATTGGCAAAGGGATATTTGGAAGCCCATAGAGGGCTATGGTGAAAAAGGAAATATCTTCCGTTCAAAACTGGAAAGAAGCTTTCTGAGAAACTGCTCTGTGTTCTGTTAATTCATCTCACAGAGTTACATCTTTCCCTTCAGGAAGCCTCTCGCTAAGGCTGCTCTTGTGGAATTGGCAAAGTGATACTTGGAAGTCCATGGAGGGCTACTGTGAAAAAGGAAATATCTTGCGTTCAAAACTGGAAAGAAGCTTCCTGAGAAACTGCTCTGTGTTCTGTTAATTCATCTCACAGAGTTACATCTTTCCCTTCAAGAAGCCTTTCGCTAAGGCTGTTCTTGTGGAATTGGCAAAGTGGTATTTGGAAGCCCATGGAGGGCTACGGGGAAAAAGGAAATATCTTGCGTTCAAAACTGGAAAGAAGCTTCCTGAGAAACTGCTCTGTGTTCTGTTAATTCATCTCACAGAGTTACATCTTTCCCTTCAAGAAGCCTTTCGCTAAGGCTGTTCTTGTGGAATTGGCAAAGTGGTATTTGGAAGCCCATGGAGGGCTACGGGGAAAAAGGAAATATCTTGCGTTCAATACTGGAAAGAAGCTTTTTTCTGAGAAACTGCTCTGTGTTTTGTAAATTCATCTCACAGAGTTACATCTTTCCCTTCAAGAAGCCTTTCGCTAAGGCTGTTCTTGTGGAATTGGCAAAGTGATATTTGGAAGCCCATAGAGGGCTATAGTGAAAATGGAAATAACTTTCGTTCAAAACTGGAAAGAAGCTTTCTGAGAAACTGCTCTGTGTTCTGTTGATTCATCTCACAGAGTTACATCTTTCCCTTCAAGAAGCCTTTCGCTAAGGCTGTTCTTGTGGAATTGGCAAAGTGGTATTTGGAAGCCCATGGAGGGCTACGGTGAAAAAGGAAATATCTTGCGTTCAATACTGGAAAGAAGCTTTCTGAGAAACTGCTCTGTGTTCTGTTAATTCATCTCACAGAGTTACATCTTTCCCTTCAAGAAGCCTTTCGCTAAGGCTGTTCTTGTGGAGTTGGCAAAGTGATAATTGTAAGCCCATAGAGGGTTATGGTGAAAAAGGAAATATCTTCCGTTCAAAACTGGATAGAAGCTTTCTGAGAAACTGCTCTGTGTTCTGTTAATTCATCTCACAGAGTTACATCTTTCCTATCAATACGCCTTTCGCTAAGGCTGTTCTTGTGGAATTGGCAAAGTGATATTTGGAAGCCCATAGAGGGCTATGGTGAAAAAGGAAATATCTTCCGTTCAAAAATTGGAAAGAAGCTTTCTGAGAAACTGCTCTGTGTTCTGTTAATTCATCTCAGAGAGTTACATCTTTTCCTTCAAGAAGCCTTTCGCTAAGGCTGTTCTTGTGGAATTGGCAAAGGGATATTTGGAAGCCCAAAGATGTCTATGGTGAAAAAGGAAATATCTTCCGTTCAAAACTGAAAAGAAGCTTTCTGAGTAACTGCTCTGTGTTCTGTTAATTCATCTCACAGAGTTACATCTTTCCCTTCAAGAAGCCTTTCGCTAAGGCTGTTCTTGTGGAATTGGCAAAGTGATATTTGGAAGTCCATAGTGGGCTATGGTGAAAAAGGAATTATCTTCCGTTCAAAACTGGAAAGAAGCTTTCTGAGAAACTGCTCTGTGTTCTGTTAATTCATCTCACAGAGTTACATCTTTCCCTTCATGAAGCCTTTCGCTAAGGCTGTTCTTGTGGAATTTGCAAAGTGGTATTTGGAAGCCCATGGAGGGCTACGGTGAAAAAGGAAATATCTTGCGTTCAATACTGGAAAGAAGCTTTCTGAGAAACTGTTCTGTGTTTTCTAAATTCATCTCACAGAGTTACATCTTTCCCATCAAGAAGCCTTTCGCTAAGGCTGTTCTTGTGGAATTGGCAAAGTGATCTTTGGAAGCCCATAGAGGGCTATGGTGAAAATGGAAATATCTTCCGTTCAAAACTGGAAAGAAGCTTTCTGAGAAACTGCTCTGTGTTCTGTTAATTCATCTCACAGAGTTACATCTTTCCCTTCAAGAAGCCTTTCGCTAAGGCTGTTCTTGTGGAATTGGCAAAGGGATATTTGGAAGCCCATAGAGGGCTATGGTGAAAAAGGAAATATCTTCCGTTCAATACTGGAAAGAAGCTTTCTGAGAAACTGCTCTGTGTTCTGTTAATTCATCTCACAGAGTTACATCTTTCCTTTCAAGACGCCTTTCGCTAAGGCTGTTCTTGTGGAATTGGCAAAGTGATATTTGGAAGCCCATAGAGGGCTATGGTGAAAAAGGAAATATCTTCCGTTCAAACATTGGAAAGAAGCTTTCTGAGAAACTGCTCTGTGTTCTGTTAATTCATCTCAGAATGTTCCATCTTTCCCTTCAAGAAGCCTTTCGCTAAGACTGTTCTAGTGGAATTGGCAAAGGGTTATTTGGAAGCCCAAAGAGGGCTATGGTGAAAAAGGAAATATCTTCCGTTCAAAACTGGAAAGAAGCTTTCTGAGAAACTGCTCTGTGTTCTGTTAATTCATCTCACAGAGTTACATCTTTCCCTTCAAGAAGCCTTTCGCTAAGGCTGTTCTTGTGGAATTGGCAAAGGGATATTTGGAAGCCCATAGAGGGCTATGGTGAAAAAGGAAATATCTTCCGTTCAAAACTGGAAAGAAGCTTTCTGAGAAACTGCTCTGTGTTCTGTTAATTCATCTCACAGAGTTACATCTTTCCCTTCAAGAAGCCTTTCGCTAAGGCTGTTCTTGTGGAATTGGCAAAGGGATATTTGGAAGCCCATAGAGGGCTATGGTGAAAAAGGAAATATCTTCCGTTCAAAACTGGAAAGAAGCTTTCTGAGAAACTGCTCTGTGTTCTGTTAATTCATCTCACAGAGTTACATCTTTCCCTTCATGAAGCCTTTCGCTAAGGCTGTTCTTGTGGAATTGGCAAAGTGATATTTGGAAGCCCATAGAGGGCTTCGGTGAAAAAGGAAATATCTTCTGTTCAAAACTGGAAAGAACCTTTCTGAGAAACTGCTCTGTGTTCTGGTAATTCATCTCACAGAGTTACATGTTTCCCTTCAAGAAGACTTCCGCTAAGGCAGTTCTTGTGGAATTGGCAAAGTGATATTTGGAAGCCCATAGAGGGCTATGGTGAAAAAGGAAATATCTTCCGTTCAATACTGGAAAAGAAGCTTTCTGAGAAACTGCTCTGTGTTCTGTTAATTCATCTCACAGAGCTACATCTTTCCCTTCAAGAAGCCTTTCGCTAAGGCTGTTCTTGTGGAATTGGCAAAGTGATATTTGGAAGCCATTAGAGGGCTATTGTGAAAAAGGAAATATCTTCCGTTCAAAACTGGAAAGAAGCTTTCTGAGAAACTGCTCTGTGTTCTGTTAATTCATCTCCCAGAGTTACATCTTTCCCTTCAAGAAGCCTTTCTCTAAGGCTGTTCTTGTGGAATTGGCAAAGTGGTATTTGGAAGCCCATGGAGGGCTACGGTGAAAAACGAAATATCTTGCGTTCAATACTGGAAAGAAGCTTTCTGAGAAACTGCTCTGTGTTTTGTAAATTCATCTCACAGAGTTACATCTTTCCCTTCAAGAAGCCTTTCGCTAAGGCTGTTCTTGTGGAATTGGCAAAGTGATATTTGGAAGCCCTTAGAGGGCTATGGTGAAAATGGAAATAACTTCCGTTCAAAACTGGAAAGAAGCTTTCTGAGAAACTGCTCTGTGTTCTGTTGATTCATCTCACAGAGTTACATCTTTCCCTTCAAGAAGCCTTTCGCTAAGGCTGTTCTTGTGGAATTGGCAAAGTGGTATTTGGAAGCCCATGGAGGGCTATGGTGAAAAAGGAAATATCTTGTGTTCAATACTGGAAAGAAGCTTTTGAGAATCTGCTCTGTGTTTTGTAAATTCATCTCACAGAGTTACATCTTTCCCTTCAAGAAGCCTTTCGCTAAGGCTGTTTTTGTGGAATTGGCAAAGTGATATTTGGAAACCCATAGAGGGCTATGGTGAAAACGGAAATATCTTCCGTTCAAAACTGGAAAGAAGCTTTCTGAGAAACTGCTCTGTGTTCTGTTAATTCATCTCACAGAGTTACATCTTTCCCTTCAAGAAGCCTTTCGCTAAGGCTGTTCTTGTGGAATTGGCAAAGGGATATTTGGAAGCCCATAGAGGGCTATGGTGAAAAAGGAAATATCTTCCGTTCAAAACTGGAAAGGAGCTTTCTGAGAAACTGCTCTGTGTTCCGTTAATTCATCTCAGAGAGTTACATCTTTCCCTTCAAGAAGCCTTTCGCTAAGGCTGTTCTTGTGGGATTGGCAAAGGGATATTTGGAAGCCCATAGAGGGCTATGGCGAAAAAGGAAATATCTTCCGTTCAAAACTGGAAAGAAGCTTTCTGAGAAACTGCTCTGTGTTCTGTTAATTCATCTCACAGAGTTACATCTTTCTCTTCAGGAAGCCTTTCGCTTAGGCTGTTCTTGTGGAATTGGCAAAGTGATACTTGGAAGTCCATGGAGGGGTACTGTGAAAAAGGAAATATCTTGCGTTCAATACTGGAAAGAAGCTTTCTGAGAAACTGCTCTGTGTTCTGTTAATTCATCTCACAGAGTTACATCTTTCCCTTCAAGAATCCTTTCGCTAAGGCTGTTCTTGTGGAATTGGCAAAGTGATATTTGGAAGTCCGTAGAGGGCTACGGAGAGAAAGGAAATATCTTCCGTTCAAAACTGGAAAGAAGTTTTCTGAGAAACTGCTCTGTGTTCTGTTAATTCATCTCACAGAGTCACATCTTTCCCTTCTAGAAGCCTTTCGCTAAGCCTGTTCTTGTCTAGTTGGCAAAGTGATATTTGGAAGCCCATAGAGGGCTATGGTGAAAAAGGAAGTATCTTCCGTTCAAAACTGGAAAGAAGCATTCTGAGAAACTGCTCTGTGTTCTGTTAATTCATCTCACAGAGTTACATCATTCCCTTCAACAAGCTTTTCGCTAAGGCTGTTCTTGTGGAATTGGCAAATTGAAAATTGTAAGCCCATAGAGGGTTATGGTGAAAAAGGAAATATCTTCCGTTCAAAACTGAAACGAAGCTTTCTGAGAAACTGCTCTGTGTTCTTTTAATTCATCTCACAGAGTTACATCTTTCCCTTCAAGAAGCCTTTCGCTAAGGCTGTTCTTGTGGAATTGGGAAAGGGATATTTGGAAGCACATAGAGGGCTATGGTGAAAAAGGAAATATCTTCCGTTCAAAACTGGAAAGAAGCTTTCTGAGAAACTGCTCTGCGTTCTGTTAACTCATCTCACAGAGTTACATCTTTCCCTTCAAGAAGCCTTTCGCTAAGGCTGTTCTTGTGGAATTGGCAAAGTGATATTTAGAAGCCCATAGAGGGCTATGGTGAAAAAGGAAATATCTTCCGTTCAAAACTGTAAAGAAGCTTTCTGAGAAACTGCGCTGTGTTCTGTTAATTCATCTCACAGAGTTACATCTTTCCCTTCATGAAGCCTTTCGCTAAGGCTGTTCTTGTGGAATTGGCAAAGTGATATTTGGAAGCCCATAGTGGGCTATGGTGAAAAAGGAAATATCTTCCGTTCAAAACTGGAAAGAAGCTTTCTGAGAAACTGCTCTGTGTTCTGTTAATTCATCTCACAGAGTTACATCTTTCCCTTTAAGAAGCCTTTCGCTAAGGCTGTTCGTGTGGAATTGGGAAAGGGATATTTTGAAGCCCATAGAGGGCTATGGTGAAAAAGGAAATATCTTCCGTTCAAAAGTGGAAAGAAGCTTTCTGAGAAACTGCTCTGTGTTCTGTTAATTCATCTCACAGAGTTACATCTTTCCCTTCAGGAAGCCTTTCGCTAAGGCTGTTCTTGTGGGATTGGCAAAGGGATATTTGGAAGCCCATAGAGGGTTATGGTGAAAAAGGAAATATCTTCCGTTCAAAACTGGAAAGAAGCTTTCTGAGAAACTGCTCTGTGTTCTGTTAATTCATCTCACAGAGTTACATCTTTCCCTTCAGGAAGCCTTTCGCTAAGGCTGTTCTTGTGGAATTGGCAAGGTGATACTTGGAAGTCCATGGAGGGCTACTGTGAAAAAGGAAATATCTTGCGTTCAATACTGGAAAGAAGCTTTCTGAGAATCTGCTCTGTGTTCTGTTAATTAATCTCACAGAGTTACATCTTTCCCTTCAAGAAGCCTTTCGCTAAGGCTGTTCTTGTGGAATTGGCAAAGTGGTATTTGGAAGCCCATGGAGGGCTACGGTGAAAAAGGAAATATCTTGCGTTCAATACTGGAAAGAAGCATTCTGAGAAACTGCTCTGTGTTTTGTAAATTCATCTCACAGAGTTACATCTTTCCCTTCAAGAAGCCTTTCGCTAAGGCTGTTCTTGTGGAATTGGCAAAGTGATATTTGGAAGCCCATAGAGGGCTATGGTGAAAAAGGAAATATCTTCCGTTCAAACATTGGAAAGAAGCTTTCTGAGAAACTGCTCTGTGTTCTGTTAATTCATCTCAGAATGTTACATCTTTTCCTTCAAGAAGCCTTTCGCTAAGACTGTTCTAGTGGAATTGGCAAAGGGATATTTGGAAGCCCAAAGAGGGCTTCGGTGAAAAAGGAAATATCTTCCGTTCAAAACTGGAAAGAAGCTTTCTGAGAAACTGCTCTGTGTTCTGTTAATTCATCACACAGAATTACATCTTTCCCTTCAAGAAGCCTTTCGCTAAGGCTGTTCTTGTGGAATTGGCAAAGGGATATTTGGAAGCCCATAGAGGGCTATGGTGAAAAAGAAAATATCTTCCGTTCAAAACTGGAAAGAAGCTTTCTGAGAAACTGCTCTGTGTTCTGTTAATTCATCTCACAGAGTTACATCTTTCCCTTCAAGAAGCCTTTCGCTAAGGCTGTTCTTGTGGAATTTGCAAAGGGATATTTGGAAGCCCATAGAGGGCTATGGTGAAAAAGGAAATATCTTCCGTTCAAAACTGGAAAGAAGCTTTCTGAGAAACTGCTCTGTGTTCTGTTAATTCATCTCACAGAGTTACATCTTTCCCTTCATGAAGCCTTTCGCTAAGGCTGTTCTTGTGGAATTGGCAAAGTGATATTTGGAAGCCCATAGAGGGCTTCGGTGAAAAAGGAAACATCTTCTGTTCAAAACTGGAAAGAACCTTTCTGAGAAACTGCTCTGTGTTCTGTTAATTCATCTCACAGAGTTACATGTTTCCCTTCAAGAAGACTTCCGCTAAGGCAGTTCTTGTGGAATTGGCAAAGTGATATTTGGAAGCCCATAGAGGGCTATGGTGAAAAAGGAAATATCTTCCGTTCAATACTGGAAAAGAAGCTTTCTGAGAAACTGCTCTGTGTTCTGTTAATTCATCTCACAGAGTTACATCTTTCCCTTCAAGAAGCCTTTCGCTAAGGCTGTTCTTGTGGAATTGGCAAAGTGATATTTGGAAGCCATTAGAGGGCTATTGTGAAAAAGGAAATATCTTCCGTTCAAAACTGGAAAGAAGCTTTCTGAGAAACTGCTCTGTGTTCTGTTAATTCATCTCACAGAGTTACATCTTTCCCTTCAAGAAGCCTTTCGCTAAGGCTGTTCTTGTGGAATTGGCAAAGTGGTATTTGGAAGCCCATGGAGGGCTACGGTGAAAAACGAAATATCTTGCGTTCAATACTGGAAAGAAGCTTTCTGAGAAACTGCTCTGTGTTTTGTAAATTCATCTCACAGACTTACATCTTTCCCTTCAAGAAGCCTTTCGCTAAGGCTGTTCTTGTGGAATTGGCAAAGTGATATTTGGAAGCCCATAGAGGGCTATGGTGAAAATGGAAATAACTTCCGTTCAAAACTGGAAAGAAGTTTTCTGAGAAACTGCTCTGTGTTCTGTTGATTCATCTCACAGAGTTACATCTTTCCCTTCAAGAAGCCTTTCGCTAAGGCTGTTCTTGTGGAATTGGCAAAGTGGTATTTGGAAGCCCATGGAGGGCTACGGTGAAAAAGGAAATATCTTGTGTTCAATACTGGAAAGAAGCTTTCTGAGAAACTGCTCTGTGTTTTGTAAATTCATCTCACAGAGTTACATCTTTCCCTTCAAGAAGCCTTTCGCTAAGGCTGTTTTTGTGGAATTGGCAAAGTGATATTTGGAAATCCATAGAGGGCTATGGTGAAAATGGAAATATCTTCCGTTCAAAACTGGAAAGAAGATTTCTGAGAAACTGCTCTGTGTTCTGTTAATTCATCTCACAGAGTTACATCTTTCCCTTCAAGAAGCCTTTCGCTAAGGCTGTTCCTGTGGAATTGGCAAAGGGATATTTGGAAGCCCATAGAGGGCTCTGGTGAAAAAGGAAATATCTTCCGTTCAAAAGTGGAAAGAAGCTTTCTGAGAAACTGCTCAGTGTTCCGTTAATTCATCTCACAGAGTTACATCTTTCCCTTCAAGAAGCCTTTCGCTAAGGCTGTTCTTGTGGAATTGGCAAAGGGATATTTGGAAGCCCATAGGGGACTATGGTGAAAAAGGAAATATCTTCCGTTCAAAACTGGAAAGAAGCTTTCTGAGAAACTGCTCTGTGTTCTGTTAATTCATTTCACAGAGTTACATCTTTCCCTTCTAGAAGCCTTTCGCTAAGGCTGTTCTTGTGGAATTGGCAAAGGGATATTTGGAAGCCCATAGAGGGCTATGGTGAAAAAGGAAATATATTCCGTTCAAAACTGGAAAGAAGCTTTTTGAGAAACTGCTCTGTGTTCCGTTAATTTATCTCACAGAGTTACATCTTTCCCTTCAAGAAGCCTTTCGCTAAGGCTGTTCTTGTGGGATTGGCAAAGGGATATTTGGAAGCCCATAGAGGGCTATGGTGAAAAAGGAAATATCTTCCGTTCAAAACTGGAAAGAAGCTTTCTGAGAAACTGCTCTGTGTTCTGTTAATTCATCTCACAGAGTTACATCTTTCCCTTCAGGAAGACTTTCGCTAAGGCTGTTCTTGTGGAATTGGCAAAGTGATACTTGGAAGTCCATGGAGGGCTTCTGTGAAAAAGGAAATATCTTGCGTTCAATACTGGAAAGAAGCTTTCTGAGAAACTGCTCTGTGTTCCCTTAATTCATCTCACAGAGTTACATCTTTCCCTTCAAGAAGCCTTTCGCTAAGGCTGTTCTTGTGGAATTGGCAAAGTGATATTTGGAAGCCCTTAGAGGGCTACGGAGAGAAAGGAAATATCTTCGTTCAATACTGGAAAGAAGCTATCTGAGAAACTGCTCTGTGTTCTGTTAATTCATCTCACAGAGTTACATCTTTCCCTTCAAGAATCCTTTCGCTAAGGCTGTTCTTGTGGAATTGGCAAAGTGATATTTGGAAGCCCATTGAGGGCTATGGTGAAAAAGGAAATATCTTCCGTTCAAAACTGGAAAGAAGCTTTCTGAGAAACTACTCTGTGTTCTCTTAATTCATCTCACAGAGTTACATCTTTCCCTTCAAGAAGCCTTTCGCTAAGGATGTTCTTGTGGAATTGGCAAAGGGATATTTGGAAGCCCATAGAGGGCTATGGTGAAAGAGGAAATATCTTCCGTTCAAAACTGGAAAGAAGCTTTCTGAGAAACTGCTCTGTGTTCTGTTAATTCATCTCACAGAGTTACATCGTTCCCTTCAGGAAGCCTTTCGCTTAGGCTGTTCTTGTGGAATTGGCAAAGTGATACTTGGAAGTCCATGGAGGGCTAATGTGAAAAAGGAAATATCTTGCGTTCAATACTGGAAAGAAGCTTTCTGAGAAACTGCTCTGTGTTCTGTTAATTCATCTCACAGAGTTACATCTTTCCCTTCAAGAAGCCTTTCGCTAAGGCTGTTCTTGTGGAATTGGCAAAGTGATATTTGGAAGCCCGTAGAGGGCTACGGAGAGAAAGGAAATATCTTCCGTTCAAAACTGGAAAGAAGTTTTCTGAGAAACTGCTCTGTGTTCTGTTAATTCATCTCACAGAGTTACATCTTTCCCTTCTAGAAGCCTTTCGCTAAGGCTGTTCTTGTGGAGTTGGCAAAGTGATATTTGGAAGCCCATAGAGGGCTATGGTGAAAAAGGAAGTATCTTCCGTTCAAAACTGGAAAGAAGCTTTCTGAGAAACTGCTCTGTGTTCTGTTAATTCATCTCACAGAGTTACATCATTCCCTTCAAGAAGCCTTTCGCTAAGGCTGTTCTTGTGGAGTTGGCAAAGTGATAATTGTAAGCCCATAGAGGGTTATGGTGAAAAAGGAAATATCTTCCGTTCAAAACTGGATAGAAGCTTTCTGAGAAACTGCTCTGTGTTCTGTTAATTCATCTCACAGAGTTACATCTTTCCTATCAAGACGCCTTTCGCTAAGGCTGTTCTTGTGGAATTGGCAAAGTGATATTTGGAAGCCCATAGAGGGCTATGGTGAAAAAGGAAATATCTTCCGTTCAAAACTGAAAAGAAGCTTTCTGAGAAACTGTTCTGTGTTTTCTAAATTCATCTCACAGAGTTACATCTTTCCCTTCAAGAAGCCTTTCGCTAAGGCTGTTCTTGTGGAATTGGCAAAGTGATATTTGGAAGCCCATAGAGGGCTATGGTGAAAATGGAAATATCTTCCTTTCAAAACTGGAAAGAAGCTTTCTGAGAAACTGCTCTGTGTTCTGTTAATTCATCTCACAGAGTTACATCTTTCCCTTCAAGAAGCCTTTCGCTAAGGCTGTTCTTGTGGAATTGGCAAAGGGATATTTGGAAGCCCATAGAGGGCTATGGTGAAAAAGGAAATATCTTCCGTTCAATACTGGAAAGAAGCTTTCTGAGAAACTGCTCTGTGTTCTGTTAATTCATCTCACAGAGTTACATCTTCCCTTTCAAGACGCCTTTCGCTAAGGCTGTTCTTGTGGAATTGGCAAAGTGATATTTGGAAGCCCATAGAGGGCTATGGTGAAAAAGGAAATATCTTCCGTTCAAACATTGGAAAGAAGCTTTCTGAGAAACTGCTCTGTGTTCTGTTAATTCATCTCAGAATGTTACATCTGTTCCTTCAAGAAGCCTTTCGCTAAGACTGTTCTAATGGAATAGGCAAAGGGATATTTGGAAGCCCAAAGAGGGCTATGGTGAAAAAGGAAATATCTTCCGTTCAAAACTGGAAAGAAGCTTTCTGAGAAACTGCTGTGTGTTCTGTTAATTCATCTCACAGAGTTACATCTTTCCCTTCAAGAAGCCTTTCGCTAAGGCTGTTCTTGTGGAATTGGCAAAGGGATATTTGGAAGCCCATAGAGGGCTATGGTGAAAAAGAAAATATCTTCCGTTCAAAACTGGAAAGAAGCTTTCTGAGAAACTGCTCTGTGTTCTGTTAATTCATCTCACAGAGTTACATCTTTCCCTTCAAGAAGCCTTTCGCTAAGGCTGTTCTTGTGGAATTGGCAAAGGGATATTTGGAAGCCCATAGAGGGCTATGGTGAAAAAGGAAATATCTTCCGTTCAAAACTGGAAAGAAGCTTTCTGAGAAACTGCTCTCTGTTCTGTTAATTCATCTCACAGAGTTACATCTTTCCCTTCATGAAGCCTTTCGCTAAGGCTATTCTTGTGGAATTGGCAAAGTGATATTTGGAAGCCCATAGAGGGCTTCGGTGAAAAAGGAAATATCTTCTGTTCAAAACTGGAAAGAACCTTTCTGAGAAACTGCTCTGTGTTCTGTTAATTCATCTCACAGAGTTACATGTTTCCCTTCAAGAAGACTTCCGCTAAGGCAGTTCTTGTGGAATTGGCAAAGTGATATTTGGAAGACCATAGAGGGCTATGGTGAAAAAGGAAATATCTTCCGATCAATACTGGAAAAGAAGCTTTCTGAGAAACTACTCTGTGTTCTGTTAATTCATCTCACAGAGTTACATCTTTCCCTTCAAGAAGCCTTTCGCTAAGGCTGTTCTTGTGGAATTGGCAAAGTGATATTTGGAAGCCATTAGAGGGCTATTGTGAAAAAGGAAATATCTTCCGTTCAAAACTGGAAAGAAGCTTTCTGAGAAACTGCTCTGTGTTCTGTTAATTCATCTCCCAGAGTTACATCTTTCCCTTCAAGAAGCCTTTCGCTAAGGCTGTTCTTGTGGAATTGGCAAAGTGGTATTTGGAAGCCCATGGAGGGCTACGGTGAAAAACGAAATATCTTGCGTTCAATACTGGAAAGAAGCTTTCTGAGAAACTGCTCTGTGTTTTGTAAATTCATCTCACAGAGTTACATCATTCCCTTCAAGAAGCCTTTCGCTAAGGCTGTTCTTGTGGAATTGGCAAAGTGATATTTGGAAGCCCATAGAGGGCTATGGTGAAAATGGAAATAACTTCCGTTCAAAACTGGAAAGAAGCTTTCTGAGAAACTGCTCTGTGTTCTGTTGATTCATCTCACAGAGTTACATCTTTCCCTTCAAGAAGCCTTTCGCTAAGGATGTTCTTGTGGAATTGGCAAAGTGGTATTTGGAAGCCCATGGAGGGCTACGGTGAAAAACGAAATATCTTGTGTTCAATACTGGAAAGAAGCTTTCTGACAAACTGCTCTGTGTTTTGTAAATTCATCTCACAGAGTTACATCTTTCCCTTCAAGAAGCCTTTCGCTAAGGCTGTTTTTGTGGAATTGGCAAAGTGATATTTGGAAGCCCATAGAGGGCTATGGTGAAAATGGAAATATCTTCCGTTCAAAACTGGAAAGAAGCTTTCTGAGAAACTGCTCTGTGTTCTGTTAATTCATCTCACAGAGTTACATCTTTCCCTTCAAGAAGCCTTTCGATAAGGCTGTTCTTGTGGAATTGGCAAAGGGATATTTGGAAGCCCATAGAGGGCTATGGTGAAAAAGGAAATATCTTCCGTTCAAAACTGGAAAGAAGCTTTCTGAGAAACTGCTCTGTGTTCCGTTAATTCATCTCACAGAGTTACATCTTTCCCTTCAAGAAGCCTTTCGTTAAGGCTGTTCTTGTGGGATTGGCAAAGGGATATTTGGAAGCCCATAGAGGGCTATGGCGAAAAAGGAAATATCTTCCGTTCAAAACTGGAAAGAAGCTTTCTGGAAACTGCTCTGTGTTCTGTTAATTCATCTCACAGAGTTACATCTTTCTCTTCAGGAAGCCTTTCGCTTAGGCTGTTCTTGTGGAATTGGCAAAGTGATACTTGGAAGTCCATGGAGCTGTACTGTGAAAAAGGAAATATCTTGCGTTCAATACTGGAAAGAAGCTTTCTGAGAAACTGCTCTGTGTTCTGTTAATTCATGTCACAGAGTTACATCTTTCCCTTCAAGAAGTCTTTCGCTAAGGCTGTTCTTGTGGAATTGGCAAAGGGATATTTTGAAGCCCATAGAGGGCTATGGTGAAAAAGGAAATATCTTCCGTTCAAAAGTGGAAAGAAGCTTTCTGAGAAACTGCTCAGTGTTCCGTTAATTCATCTCACAGAGTTACATCTTTCCCTTCAAGAAGCCTTTCGCTAAGGCTGTTCTTGTGGGATTGGCAAAGGGATATTTGGAAGCCCATAGAGGGTTATGGTGAAAAAGGAAATATCTTCCGTTCAAAACTGGAAAGAAGCTTTCTGAGAAACTGCTCTGTGTTCTGCTAATTCATCTCACAGAGTTACATCTTTCCCTTCAGGAAGCCTTTCGCTAAGGCTGTTCTTGTGGAATTGGCAAAGTGATACTTGGAAGTCCATGGAGGGCTACTGTGAAAAAAGAAATATCTTGCGTTCAATACTGGAAAGAAGCTTTCTGAGAAACTGCTCTGTGTTCTGTTAATTAATCTCACAGAGTTACATCTTTCCCTTCAAGAAGCCTTTCGCTAAGGCTGTTCTTGTGGAATTGGCATAGTGGTATTTGGAAGCCCATGGAGGGCTACGGTGAAAAAGGAAATATCTTGCGTTCAATACTGGAAAGAAGCATTCTGAGAAACTGCTCTGTGTTTTGTAAATTCATCTCACAGAGTTACATCTTTCCCTTCAAGAAGCCTTTCGCTAAGGCTGTTCTTGTGGAATTGGCAAAGTGATATTTGGAAGCCCATAGAGGGCTATGGTGAAAATGGAAATATCTTCCGTTCAAAACTGGAAAGAAGCTTTCTGAGAAACTGCTCTCTGTTCTGTTAATTGATCTCACAGAGTTACATCTTTCCCTTCTAGAAGCCTTTCGCTAAGGCTGTTCTTGTGGAGTTGGCAAAGTGATATTTGGAAGCCCATAGAGGGCTATGGTGAAAAAGGAAGTATCTTCCGTTCCAAACTGTAAAGAAGCTTTCTGAGAAACTGCTCTGTGTTCTGTTAATTCGTCTCACAGTGTTACATCATTCCCTTCAAGAAGCCTTTCGCTAAGGCTGTTCTTGTGGAGTTGGCAAAGTGATAATTGTAAGCCCATAGAGGGTTATGGTGAAAAAGGAAATATCTTCCGTTAAAAACTGGAAACAAGCTTTCTGAGAAACTGCTCTGTGTTCTGTTAATTCATCTCACAGAGTTACAACTTTCCCTTCAAGAAGCCTTTCGCTAAGGCTGTTCTTGTGGAATTGGCAAAGGGATATTTGGAAACCCATAGAGGGCTACGGTGAAAAAGGAAATATCTTCCGTTCAATACTGGAAAGAAGCTTTCTGAGAAACTGCTCTGTGTTCTGTTAATTCATCTCACGGAGTTACATCTTTCCCTTCCAGAAGCCTTTCCCTAATGTTGTTCTTGTGGAATTGGCAAAGTGATATTTGGAAGCCCATAGAGGGCTA
This sequence comes from Chlorocebus sabaeus, assembly GCF_047675955.1. Classification (NCBI taxonomy): domain Eukaryota; kingdom Metazoa; phylum Chordata; class Mammalia; order Primates; family Cercopithecidae; genus Chlorocebus; species Chlorocebus sabaeus. The sequence goes on from NC_132933.1 coordinate 92,034,772, forward strand.
TGGTGAAAAAGGAAATATCTTCCGTTCAAAACTGGAAAGAAACTTTCTGAAAAACTGCTCTGTGTTCTGTTAATTCATCTCACAGAGTTACATCTATCCTTTCAAGACGCCTTTCGCTAAGGCTGTTCTTGTGGAATTGGCAAAGTGATATTTGGAAGCCCATAGAGGGCAATGGTGTAAAAGGAAATATCTTCCGTTCAAAAATTGGAAAGAAGCTTTCTGAGAAACTGCTCTGTGTTCTGTTAATTCATCTCACAGAGTTACATCTTTTCCTTCAAGAAGCCTTTCGCTAAGGCTGTTCTTGTTGAATTGGCAAAGGGATATTTGGAAGCCCAAAGATGTCTATGGTGAAAAAGGAAATATCTTCCGTTCAAAACTGAAAAGAAGCTTTCTGAGTAACTGCTCTGTGTTCTGTTAATTCATCTCACAGAGTTACATCTTTCCCTTCAAGAAGCCTTTACCTAAGGCTGTTCTTGTGGAATTCGCAAAGTGATATTTGGAAGCCCATAGAGGGCTATGGTGAAAAAGGAAATATCTTCCGTTCAAAACTGGAAAGAAGCTTTCTGAAAAACTGCTCTGTGTTCTGTTAATTCATCTCACAGAGTTACATCTTTCCCTTCAAGAAGCCTTTCGCTAAGGCTGTTCTTGTGGAATTGGCAAAGGGATATTTGGAACCCCTAGAGGTCTATGGTGAAAAAGGAAATATCTTCCGTTCAAAACTGGAAAGAAGCTTTCTGAGAAACTGCTCTGTGTTCTGTTAATTCATCTCAAAGAGTTACATCTTTCCCTTCAAGAAGCCTTTCGCTAAGGCTGTTCTTGTGGAATTGGGAAAGGGATATTTGGAAGCACATAGAGGGCTATGGTGAAAAAGGAAATATCTTCCGTTCAAAACTGGAAAGAAGCTTTCTGAGAAACTGCTCTGCGTTCTGTTAACTCATCTCACAGAGTTACATCTTTCCCTTCAAGAAGCCTTTCGCTAAGGCTGTTCTTGTGGAATTGGCAAAGTGATATTTAGAAGCCCATAGAGGGCTATGGTGAAAAAGGAAATATCTTCCGTTCAAAACTGTAAAGAAGCTTTCTGAGAAACTGCTCTGTGTTCTGTTAATTCATCTCACAGAGTTACATCTTTCCCTTCATGAAGCCTTTCGCTAAGGCTGTTCTTGTGGAATTGGCAAAGTGATATTTGGAAGCCCATAGTGGGCTATGGTGAAAAAGGTAATATCTTCCGTTCAAAACTGGAAAGAAGCTTTCTGAGAAACTGCTCTGTGTTCTGTTAATTCATCTCACAGAGTTACATCTTTCCCTTCAAGAAGCCTTTCGCTAAGGCTGTTCTTGTGGGATTGGCAAAGGGATATTTGGAAGCCCATAGGGGGTTATGGTGAAAAAGGAAATATCTTCCGTTCAAAACTGGAAAGAAGCTTTCTGAGAAACTGCTCTGTGTTCTGTTAATTCATCTCACAGAGTTACATCTTTCCCTTCAGGAAGCCTTTAGCTAAGGCTGTTCTTGTGGAATTGGCAAAGTGATACTTGGAAGTCCATGGAGGGCTACTTTGAAAAAGGAAATATCTTGCGTTCAAAACTGGAAAGAAGCTTTCTGAGAAACTGCTCTGTGTTCCGTTAATTCATCTCACAGAGTTACATCTTTCCCTTCAAGAAGCCTTTCGTTAAGGCTGTTCTTGTGGGATTGGCAAAGGGATATTTGGAAGCCCATAGAGGGCTATGGCGAAAAAGGAAATATCTTCCGTTCAAAACTGGAAAGAAGCTTTCTGGAAACTGCTCTGTGTTCTGTTAATTCATCTCACAGAGTTACATCTTTCTCTTCAGGAAGCCTTTCGCTTAGGCTGTTCTTGTGGAATTGGCAAAGTGATACTTGGAAGTCCATGGAGCTGTACTGTGAAAAAGGACATATCTTGCGTTCAATACTGGAAAGAAGCTTTCTGAGAAACTGCTCTGTGTTCTGTTAATTAATCTCACAGAGTTACATCTTTCCCTTCAAGAAGCCTTTCGCTAAGGCTGTTCTTGTGGAATTGGCATAGTGGTATTTGGAAGCCCATGGAGGGCTACGGTGAAAAAGGAAATATCTTGCGTTCAATAATGGAAAGAAGCATTCTGAGAAACTGCTCTGTGTTTTGTAAATTCATCTCACAGAGTTACATCTTTCCCTTCAAGAAGCCTTTCGCTAAGGCTGTTCTTGTGGAATTGGCAAAGTGATATTTGGAAGCCCATAGAGGGCTATGGTGAAAATGGAAATATCTTCCGTTCAAAACTGGAAAGAAGCTTTCTGAGAAACTGCTCTCTGTTCTGTTAATTGATCTCACAGAGTTACATCTTTCCCTTCTAGAAGCCTTTCGCTAAGGCTGTTCTTGTGGAGTTGGCAAAGTGATATTTGGAAGCCCATAGAGGGCTATGGTGAAAAAGGAAGTATCTTCCGTTCCAAACTGTAAAGAAGCTTTCTGAGAAACTGCTCTGTGTTCTGTTAATTCGTCTCACAGAGTTACATCATTCCCTTCAAGAAGCCTTTCGCTAAGGCTGTTCTTGTGGAGTTGGCAAAGTGATAATTGTAAGCCCATAGAGGGTTATGGTGAAAAAGGAAATATCTTCCGTTCAAAACTGGAAACAAGCTTTCTGAGAAACTGCTCTGTGTTCTGTTAATTCATCTCACAGAGTTACATCTTTCCCTTCAAGAAGCCTTTCGCTAAGGCTGTTCTTGTGGAATTGGCAAAGGGATATTTGGAAACCCATAGAGGGCTATGGTGAAAAAGGAAATATCTTCCGTTCAATACTGGAAAGAAGCTTTCTGAGAAACTGCTCTGTGTTCTGTTAATTCATCTCACGGAGTTACATCTTTCCCTTCCAGAAGCCTTTCCCTAATGTTGTTCTTGTGGAATTGGCAAAGTGATATTTGGAAGCCCATAGAGGGCTATGGTGAAAAAGGAAATATCTTCCGTTCAAAACTGGAAAGAAACTTTCTGAAAAACTGCTCTGTGTTCTGTTAATTCATCTCACAGAGTTACATCTATCCTTTCAAGACGCCTTTCGCTAAGGCTGTTCTTGTGGAATTGGCAAAGTGATATTTGGAAGCCCATAGAGGGCAATGGTGTAAAAGGAAATATCTTCCGTTCAAAAATTGGAAAGAAGCTTTCTGAGAAACTGCTCTGTGTTCTGTTAATTTATCTCACAGAGTTACATCTTTTCCTTCAAGAAGCCTTTCGCTAAGGCTGTTCTTGTTGAATTGGCAAAGGGATATTTGGAAGCCCAAAGTTGTCTATGGTGAAAAAGGAAATATCTTCCGTTCAAAACTGAAAAGAAGCTTTCTGAGTAACTGCTCTGTGTTCTGTTAATTCATCTCACAGAGTTACATCTTTCCCTTCAAGAAGCCTTTAGCTAAGGCTGTTCTTGTGGAATTCGCAAAGTGATATTTGGAAGCCCATAGAGGGCTATGGTGAAAAAGGAAATATCTTCCGTTCAAAACTGGAAAGAAGCTTTCTGAAAAACTGCTCTGTGTTCTGTTAATTCATCTCACAGAGTTACATCTTTCCTTTCAAGAAGCCTTTCGCTAAGGCTGTTCTTGTGGAATTGGCAAAGGGATATTTGGAACCCCTAGAGGTCTATGGTGAAAAAGGAAATATCTTCCGTTCAAAACTGGAAAGAAGCTTTCTGAGAAACTGCTCTGTGTTCTGTTAATTCATCTCAAAGAGTTACATCTTTCCCTTCAAGAAGCCTTTCGCTAAGGCTGTTCTTGTGGAATTGGGAAAGGGATATTTGGAAGCACATAGAGGGCTATGGTGAAAAAGGAAATATCTTCCGTTCAAAACTGGAAAGAAGCTTTCTGAGAAACTGCTCTGCGTTCTGTTAACTCATCTCACAGAGTTACATCTTTCCCTTCAAGAAGCCTTTCGCTAAGGCTGTTCTTGTGGAATTGGCAAAGTGATACTTGGAAGTCCATGGAGGGCTACTGTGAAAAAGGAAATATCTTGCGTTCAATACTGGAAAGAAGCTTTCTGAGAATCTGCTCTGTGTTCTGTTAATTAATCTCACAGAGTTACATCTTTCCCTTCAAGAAGCCTTTCGCTAAGGCTGTTCTTGTGGAATTGGCAAAGTGGTATTTGGAAGCCCATGGAGGGCTACGGTGAAAAAGGAAATATCTTGCGTTCAATACTGGAAAGAAGCATTCTGAGAAACTGCTCTGTGTTTTGTAAATTCATCTCACAGAGTTACATCTTTCCCTTCAAGAAGCCTTTCGCTAAGGCTGTTCTTGTGGAATTGGCAAAGTGATATTTGGAAGCCCATAGAGGGCTATGGTGAAAAAGGAAATATCTTCCGTTCAAACATTGGAAAGAAGCTTTCTGAGAAACTGCTCTGTGTTCTGTTAATTCATCTCAGAATGTTACATCTTTTCCTTCAAGAAGCCTTTCGCTAAGACTGTTCTAGTGGAATTGGCAAAGGGATATTTGGAAGCCCAAAGAGGGCTATGGTGAAAATGGAAATAACTTCCGTTCAAAACTGGAAAGAAGCTTTCTGAGAAACTGCTCTGTGTTCTGTTGATTCATCTCACAGAGTTACATCTTTCCCTTCAAGAAGCCTTTCGCTAAGGCTGTTCTTGTGGAATTGGCAAAGTGATATTTGGAAGCCCATAGAGGGCTATGGTGAAAATGGAAATAACTTCCGTTCAAAACTGGAAAGAAGCTTTCTGAGAAACTGCTCTGTGTTCTGTTGGTTCATCTCACAGAGTTACATCTTTCCCTTCAAGAAGCCTTTCGCTAAGGCTGTTCTTGTGGAATTGGCAAAGTGGTATTTGGAAGCCCATGGAGGGCTACGGTGAAAAAGGAAATATCTTGTGTTCAATACTGGAAAGAAGCTTTCTGAGAAACTGCTCTGTGTTTTTTAAATTCATCTCACAGAGTTACATCTTTCCCTTCAAGAAGCCTTTCGCTAAGGCTGTTTTTGTGGAATTGGCAAAGTGATATTTGGAAACCCATAGAGGGCTATGGTGAAAATGGAAATATCTTCCGTTCAAAACTGGAAAGAAGCTTTCTGAGAAACTGCTCTGTGTTCTGTTAATTCATCTCACAGAGTTACATCTTTCCCTTCAAGAAGCCTTTCGCTAAGGCTGTTCTTGTGGAATTGGCAAAGGGATATTTGGAAGCCCATAGAGGGCTATGGTGAAAAAGGAAATATCTTCCGTTCAAAACTGGAAAGAAGCTTTCTGAGAAACTGCTCTGTGTTCCGTTAATTCATCTCACAGAGTTACATCTTTCCCTTCAAGAAGCCTTTCGCTAAGGCTGTTCTTGTGGGATTGGCAAAGGGATATTTGGAAGCCCATAGAGGGCTATGGTGAAAAAGGAAATATCTTCCGTTCAAAACTGGAAAGAAGCTTTCTGAGAAACTGCTCTGTGTTCCGTTAATTCATCTCACAGAGTTACATCTTTCCCTTCAAGAAGCCTTTCGCTAAGGCTGTTCTTGTGGGATTGGCAAAGGGATATTTGGAAGCCAATAGAGGGCTATGGCGAAAAAGGAAATATCTTCCGTTCAAAACTGGAAAGAAGCTTTCTGAGAAAATGCTCTGTGTTCTGTTAATTCATCTCACAGAGTTACATCTTTCTCTTCAGGAAGCCTTTCGCTTAGGCTGTTCTTGTGGAATTGGCAAAGTGATACTTGGAAGTCCATGGAGGGGTACTGTGAAAAAGGAAATATCTTGCGTTCAATACTGGAAAGAAGCTTTCTGAGAAACTGCTCTGTGTTCTGTTAATTCATCTCACAGAGTTACATCTTTCCCTTCAAGAATCCTTTCGCTAAGGCTGTTCTTGTGGAATTGGCAAAGTGATATTTGGAAGTCCGTAGAGGGCTACGGAGAGAAAGGAAATATCTTCCGTTCAAAACTGGAAAGAAGTTTTCTGAGAAACTGCTCTGTGTTCTGTTAATTCATCTCACAGAGTCACATCTTTCCCTTCTAGAAGCCTTTCGCTAAGGCTGTTCTTGTGGAGTTGGCAAAGTGATATTTGGAAGCCCATAGAGGGCTATGGTGAAAAAGTAAGTATCTTCCGTTCAAAACTGGAAAGAAGCATTCTGAGAAACTGCTCTGTGTTCTGTTAATTCATCTCACAGAGTTACATCATTCCCTTCAACAAGCCTTTCGCTAAGGCTGTTCTTGTGGAATTGGCAAAGTGAAAATTGTAAGCCCATAGAGGGTTATGGTGAAAAAGGAAATATCTTCCGTTCAAAACTGGAACGAAGCTTTCTGAGAAACTGCTCTGTGTTCTTTTAATTCATCTCACAGAGTTACATCTTTCCCTTCAAGAAGCCTTTCGCTAAGGCTGTTCTTGTGGAATTGGCAAAGGGATATTTGGAAGCACATAGAGGGCTATGGTGAAAAAGGAAATATCTTCCGTTCAAAACTGGAAAGAAGCTTTCTGAGAAACTGCTCTGCGTTCTGTTAACTCATCTCACAGAGTTACATCTTTCCCTTCAAGAAGCCTTTCGCTAAGGCTGTTCTTGTGGAATTGGCAAAGTGATATTTAGAAGCCCATAGAGGGCTATGGTGAAAAAGGAAATATCTTCCGTTCAAAACTGTAAAGAAGCTTTCTGAGAAACTGCTCTGTGTTCTGTTAATTCATCTCACAGAGTTACATCTTTCCATTCATGAAGCCTTTCGCTAAGGCTGTTCTTGTGGAATTGGCAAAGTGATATTTGGAAGCCCATAGTGGGCTATGGTGAAAAAGGAAATATCTTCCGTTCAAAACTGGAAAGAAGCTTTCTGAGAAACTGCTCTGTGTTCTGTTAATTCATCTCAGAATGTTACATCTTTTCCTTCAAGAAGCCTTTCGCTAAGACTGTTCTAATGGAATAGGCAAAGGGATATTTGGAAGCCCAAAGAGGGCTATGGTGAAAAAGGAAATATCTTCCGTTCAAAACTGGAAAGAAGCTTTCTGAGAAACTGCTGTGTGTTCTGTTAATTCATCTCACAGAGTTACATCTTTCCCTTCAAGAAGCCTTTCGCTAAGGCTGTTCTTGTGGAATTGGCAAAGGGATATTTGGAAGCCCATAGAGGGCTATGGTGAAAAAGAAAATATCTTCCGTTCAAAACTGGAAAGAAGCTTTCTGAGAAACTGCTCTGTGTTCTGTTAATTCATCTCACAGAGTTACATCTTTCCCTTCAAGAAGCCTTTCGCTAAGGCTGTTCTTGTGGAATTGGCAAAGGGATATTTGGAAGCCCATAGAGGGCTATGGTGAAAAAGGAAATATCTTCCGTTCAAAACTGGAAAGAAGCTTTCTGAGAAACTACTCTCTGTTCTGTTAATTCATCTCACAGAGTTACATCTTTCCCTTCATGAAGCCTTTCGCTAAGGCTATTCTTGTGGAATTGGCAAAGTGATATTTGGAAGCCCATAGAGGGCTTCGGTGAAAAAGGAAATATCTTCTGTTCAAAACTGGAAAGAACCTTTCTGAGAAACTGCTCTGTGTTCTGTTAATTCATCTCACAGAGTTACATGTTTCCCTTCAAGAAGACTTCCGCTAAGGCAGTTCTTGTGGAATTGGCAAAGTGATATTTGGAAGACCATAGAGGGCTATGGTGAAAAAGGAAATATCTTCCGATCAATACTGGAAAAGAAGCTTTCTGAGAAACTACTCTGTGTTCTGTTAATTCATCTCACAGAGTTACATCTTTCCCTTCAAGAAGCCTTTCGCTAAGGCTGTTCTTGTGGAATTGGCAAAGTGATATTTGGAAGCCATTAGAGGGCTATTGTGAAAAAGGAAATATCTTCCGTTCAAAACTGGAAAGAAGCTTTCTGAGAAACTGCTCTGTGTTCTGTTAATTCATCTCCCAGAGTTACATCTTTCCCTTCAAGAAGCCTTTCGCTAAGGCTGTTCTTGTGGAATTGGCAAAGTGGTATTTGGAAGCCCATGGAGGGCTACGGTGAAAAACGAAATATCTTGCGTTCAATACTGGAAAGAAGCTTTCTGAGAAACTGCTCTGTGTTTTGTAAATTCATCTCACAGAGTTACATCTTTCCCTTCAAGAAGCCTTTCGCTAAGGCTGTTCTTGTGGAATTGGCAAAGTGATATTTGGAAGCCCATAGAGGGCTATGGTGAAAATGGAAATAACTTCCGTTCAAAACTGGAAAGAAGCTTTCTGAGAAACTGCTCTGTGTTCTGTTGATTCATCTCACAGAGTTACATCTTTCCCTTCAAGAAGCCTTTCGCTAAGGATGTTCTTGTGGAATTGGCAAAGTGGTATTTGGAAGCCCATGGAGGGCTACGGTGAAAAACGAAATATCTTGTGTTCAATACTGGAAAGAAGCTTTCTGAGAAACTGCTCTGTGTTTTGTAAATTCATCTCACAGAGTTACATCTTTCCCTTCAAGAAGCCTTTCGCTAAGGCTGTTTTTGTGGAATTGGCAAAGTGATATTTGGAAGCCCATAGAGGGCTATGGTGAAAATGGAAATATCTTCCGTTCAAAACTGGAAAGAAGCTTTCTGAGAAACTGCTCTGTGTTCTGTTAATTCATCTCACAGAGTTACATCTTTCCCTTCAAGAAGCCTTTCGATAAGGCTGTTCTTGTGGAATTGGCAAAGGGATATTTGGAAGCCCATAGAGGGCTATGGTGAAAAAGGAAATATCTTCCGTTCAAAACTGGAAAGAAGCTTTCTGAGAAACTGCTCTGTGTTCCGTTAATTCATCTCACAGAGTTACATCTTTCCCTTCAAGAAGCCTTTCGTTAAGGCTGTTCTTGTGGGATTGGCAAAGGGATATTTGGAAGCCCATAGAGGGCTATGGCGAAAAAGGAAATATCTTCCGTTCAAAACTGGAAAGAAGCTTTCTGGAAACTGCTCTGTGTTCTATTAATTCATCTCACAGAGTTACATCTTTCTCTTCAGGAAGCCTTTCGCTTAGGCTGTTCTTGTGGAATTGGCAAAGTGATACTTGGAAGTCCATGGAGCTGTACTGTGAAAAAGGAAATATCTTGCGTTCAATACTGGAAAGAAGCTTTCTGAGAAACTGCTCTGTGTTCTGTTAATTCATGTCACAGAGTTACATCTTTCCCTTCAAGAAGTCTTTCGCTAAGGCTGTTCTTGTGGAATTGGCAAAGGGATATTTTGAAGCCCATAGAGGGCTATGGTGAAAAAGGAAATATCTTCCGTTCAAAAGTGGAAAGAAGCTTTCTGAGAAACTGCTCAGTGTTCCGTTAATTCATCTCACAGAGTTACATCTTTCCCTTCAAGAAGCCTTTCGCTAAGGCTGTTCTTGTGGGATTGGCAAAGGGATATTTGGAAGCCCATAGAGGGTTATGGTGAAAAAGGAAATATCTTCCGTTCAAAACTGGAAAGAAGCTTTCTGAGAAACTGCTCTGTGTTCTGCTAATTCATCTCACAGAGTTACATCTTTCCCTTCAGGAAGCCTTTCGCTAAGGCTGTTCTTGTGGAATTGGCAAAGTGATACTTGGAAGTCCATGGAGGGCTACTGTGAAAAAAGAAATATCTTGCGTTCAATACTGGAAAGAAGCTTTCTGAGAAACTGCTCTGTGTTCTGTTAATTAATCTCACAGAGTTACATCTTTCCCTTCAAGAAGCCTTTCGCTAAGGCTGTTCTTGTGGAATTGGCATAGTGGTATTTGGAAGCCCATGGAGGGCTACGGTGAAAAAGGAAATATCTTGCGTTCAATACTGGAAAGAAGCATTCTGAGAAACTGCTCTGTGTTTTGTAAATTCATCTCACAGAGTTACATCTTTCCCTTCAAGAAGCCTTTCGCTAAGGCTGTTCTTGTGGAATTGGCAAAGTGATATTTGGAAGCCCATAGAGGGCTATGGTGAAAATGGAAATATCTTCCGTTCAAAACTGGAAAGAAGCTTTCTGAGAAACTGCTCTCTGTTCTGTTAATTGATCTCACAGAGTTACATCTTTCCCTTCTAGAAGCCTTTCGCTAAGGCTGTTCTTGTGGAGTTGGCAAAGTGATATTTGGAAGCCCATAGAGGGCTATGGTGAAAAAGGAAGTATCTTCCGTTCCAAACTGTAAAGAAGCTTTCTGAGAAACTGCTCTGTGTTCTGTTAATTCGTCTCACAGTGTTACATCATTCCCTTCAAGAAGCCTTTCGCTAAGGCTGTTCTTGTGGAGTTGGCAAAGTGATAATTGTAAGCCCATAGAGGGTTATGGTGAAAAAGGAAATATCTTCCGTTAAAAACTGGAAACAAGCTTTCTGAGAAACTGCTCTGTGTTCTGTTAATTCATCTCACAGAGTTACATCTTTCCCTTCAAGAAGCCTTTCGCTAAGGCTGTTCTTGTGGAATTGGCAAAGGGATATTTGGAAACCCATAGAGGGCTATGGTGAAAAAGGAAATATCTTCCGTTCAATACTGGAAAGAAGCTTTCTGAGAAACTGCTCTGTGTTCTGTTAATTCATCTCACGGAGTTACATCTTTCCCTTCCAGAAGCCTTTCCCTAATGTTGTTCTTGTGGAATTGGCAAAGTGATATTTGGAAGCCCATAGAGGGCTATGGTGAAAAAGGAAATATATTCCGTTCAAAACTGGAAAGAAACTTTCTGAAAAACTGCTCTGTGTTCTGTTAATTCATCTCACAGAGTTACATCTATCCTTTCAAGACGCCTTTCGCTAAGGCTGTTCTTGTGGAATTGGCAAAGTGATATTTGGAAGCCCATAGAGGGCTATGGTGAAAAAGGAAATATCTTCCGTTCAAACATTGGAAAGAAGCTTTCTGAGAAACTGCTCTGTGTTCTGTTAATTCATCTCAGAATGTTACATCTTTTCCTTCAAGAAGCCTTTCGCTAAGACTGTTCTAGTGGAATAGGCAAAGGGATATTTGGAAGCCCAAAGAGGGCTATGGTGAAAAAGGAAATATCTTCCGTTCAAAACTGGAAAGAAGCTTTCTGAGAAACTGCTCTGTGTTCTGTTAATTCATCTCACAGAGTTACATCTTTCCCTTCAAGAAGCCTTTCGCTAAGGCTGTTCTTGTGGAATTGGCAAAGGGATATTTGGAAGTCCATAGAGGGCTATGGTGAAAAAGAAAATATCTTCCGTTCAAAACTGGAAAGAAGCTTTCTGAGAAACTGCTCTGTGTTCTGTTAATTCATCTCACAGAGTTACATCTTTCCCTTCAAGAAGCCTTTCGCTAAGGCTGTTCTTGTGGAATTGGCAAAGGGATATTTGGAAGCCCATAGAGGGCAATGGTGTAAAAGGAAATATCTTCCGTTCAAAAATTGGAAAGAAGCTTTCTGAGAAACTGCTCTGTGTTCTGTTAATTCATCTCACAGAGTTACATCTTTTCCTTCAAGAAGCCTTTCGCTAAGGCTGTTCTTGTTGAATTGGCAAAGGGATATTTGGAAGCCCAAAGATGTCTATGGTGAAAAAGGAAATATCTTCCGTTCAAAACTGAAAAGAAGCTTTCTGAGTAACTGCTCTGTGTTCTGTTAATTCATCTCACAGAGTTACATCTTTCCCTTCAAGAAGCCTTTAGCTAAGGCTGTTCTTGTGGAATTCGCAAAGTGATATTTGGAAGCCCATAGAGGGCTATGGTGAAAAAGGAAATATCTTCCGTTCAAAACTGGAAAGAAGCTTTCTGAAAAACTGCTCTGTGTTCTGTTAATTCATCTCACAGAGTTACATCTTTCCCTTCAAGAAGCCTTTCGCTAAGGCTGTTCTTGTGGAATTGGCAAAGGGATATTTGGAACCCCTAGAGGTCTATGGTGAAAAAGGAAATATCTTCCGTTCAAAACTGGAAAGAAGCTTTCTGAGAAACTGCTCTGTGTTCTGTTAATTCATCTCAAAGAGTTACATCTTTCCCTTCAAGAAGCCTTTCGCTAAGGCTGTTCTTGTGGAATTGGGAAAGGGATATTTGGAAGCACATAGAGGGCTATGGTGAAAAAGGAAATATCTTCCGTTCAAAACTGGAAAGAAGCTTTCTGAGAAACTGCTCTGCGTTCTGTTAACTCATCTCACAGAGTTACATCTTTCCCTTCAAGAAGCCTTTCGCTAAGGCTGTTCTTGTGGAATTGGCAAAGTGATATTTAGAAGCCCATAGAGGGCTATGGTGAAAAAGGAAATATCTTCCGTTCAAAACTGTAAAGAAGCTTTCTGAGAAACTGCTCTGTGTTCTGTTAATTCATCTCACAGAGTTACATCTTTCCCTTCATGAAGCCTTTCGCTAAGGCTGTTCTTGTGGAATTGGCAAAGTGATATTTGGAAGCCCATAGTGGGCTATGGTGAAAAAGGTAATATCTTCCGTTCAAAACTGGAAAGAAGCTTTCTGAGAAACTGCTCTGTGTTCTGTTAATTCATCTCACAGAGTTACATCTTTCCCTTCAAGAAGCCTTTCGCTAAGGCTGTTCTTGTGGGATTGGCAAAGGGATATTTGGAAGCCCATAGGGGGTTATGGTGAAAAAGGAAATATCTTCCGTTCAAAACTGGAAAGAAGCTTTCTGAGAAACTGCTCTGTGTTCTGTTAATTCATCTCACAGAGTTACATCTTTCCCTTCAGGAAGCCTTTAGCTAAGGCTGTTCTTGTGGAATTGGCAAAGTGATACTTGGAAGTCCATGGAGGGCTACTTTGAAAAAGGAAATATCTTGCGTTCAATACTGGAAAGAAGCTTTCTGAGAAACTGCTCTGTGTTCTGTTAATTCATCTCACAGAGTTACATCTTTCCCTTCAGGAAGCCTTTCGCTTAGGCTGTTCTTGTGGAATTGGCAAAGTGATATTTGGAAGCCCATAGAGGGCTATGGTGAAAATGGAAATATCTTCCGTTCAAAACTGGAAAGAAGCTTTCTGAGAAACTGCTCTGTGTTCTGTTAATTCATCTCACAGAGTTACATCTTTCCCTTCAAGAAGCCTTTCGCTAAGGCTGTTCTTGTGGAATTGGCAAAGGGATATTTGGAAGCCCATAGAGGGCTAAGGTGAAAAAGGAAATATCTTCCGTTCAATACTGGAAAGAAGCTTTCTGAGAAACTGCTCTGTGTTCTGTTAATTCATCTCACAGAGTTACATCTTTCCTTTCAAGACGCCTTTCGCTAAGGCTGTTCTTGTGGAATTGGCAAAGTGATATTTGGAAGCCCATAGAGGGCTATGGTGAAAAAGGAAATATCTTCCGTTCAAACATTGGAAAGAAGCTTTCTGAGAAACTGCTCAGTGTTCTGTTAATTCATCTCAGAATGTCACATCTTTTCCTTCAAGAAGCCTTTCGCTAAGACTGTTCTAGTGGAATAGGCAAAGGGATATTTGGAAGCCCAAAGAGGGCTATGGTGAAAAAGGAAATATCTTCCGTTCAAAACTGGAAAGAAGCTTTCTGAGAAACTGCTCTGTGTTCTGTTAATTCATCTCACAGAGTTACATCTTTCCCTTCAAGAAGCCTTTCGCTAAGGCTGTTCTTGTGGAATTGGCAAAGGGATATTTGGAAGCCCATAGAGGGCTATGGTGAAAAAGAAAATATCTTCCGTTCAAAACTGGAAAGAAGCTTTCTTAGAAACTGCTCTGTGTTCTGTTAATTCATCTCACAGAGTTACATCTTTCCCTTCAAGAAGCCTTTCGCTAAGGCTGTTCTTGTGGAATTGGCAAAGGGATATTTGGAAGCCCATAGAGGGCTATGGTGAAAAAGGAAATATCTTCCGTTCAAAACTGGAAAGAAGCTTTCTGAGAAACTGCTCTCTGTTCTGTTAATTCATCTCACAGAGTTATATCTTTCCCTTCATGAAGCCTTTCGCTAAGGCTATTCTTGTGGAATTGGCAAAGTGATATTTGGAAGCCCATAGAGGGCTTCGGTGAAAAAGGAAATATCTTCTGTTCAAAACTGGAAAGAACCTTTCTGAGAAACTGCTCTGTGTTCTGTTAATTCATCTCACAGAGTTACATGTTTCCCTTCAAGAAGACTTCCGCTAAGGCAGTTCTTGTGGAATTGGCAAAGTGATATTTGGAAGACCATAGAGGGCTATGGTGAAAAAGGAAATATCTTCCGATCAATACTGGAAAAGAAGCTTTCTGAGAAACTACTCTGTGTTCTGTTAATTCATCTCACAGAGTTACATCTTTCCCTTCAAGAAGCCTTTCGCTAAGGCTGTTCTTGTGGAATTGGCAAAGTGATATTTGGAAGCCATTAGAGGGCTATTGTGAAAAAGGAAATATCTTCCGTTCAAAACTGGAAAGAAGCTTTCTGAGAAACTGCTCTGTGTTCTGTTAATTCATCTCCCAGAGTTACATCTTTCCCTTCAAGAAGCCTTTCGCTAAGGCTGTTCTTGTGGAATTGGCAAAGTGGTATTTGGAAGCCCATGGAGGGCTACGGTGAAAAACGAAATATCTTGCGTTCAATACTGGAAAGAAGCTTTCTGAGAAACTGCTCTGTGTTTTGTAAATTCATCTCACAGAGTTACATCTTTCCCTTCAAGAAGCCTTTCGCTAAGGCTGTTCTTGTGGAATTGGCAAAGTGATATTTGGAAGCCCATAGAGGGCTATGGTGAAAATGGAAATAACTTCCGTTCAAAACTGGAAAGAAGCTTTCTGAGAAACTGCTCTGTGTTCTGTTGATTCATCTCACAGAGTTACATCTTTCCCTTCAAGAAGCCTTTCGCTAAGGATGTTCTTGTGGAATTGGCAAAGTGGTATTTGGAAGCCCATGGAGGGCTACGGTGAAAAACGAAATATCTTGTGTTCAATACTGGAAAGAAGCTTTCTGAGAAACTGCTCTGTGTTTTGTAAATTCATCTCACAGAGTTACATCTTTCCCTTCAAGAAGCCTTTCGCTAAGGCTGTTTTTGTGGAATTGGCAAAGTGATATTTGGAAGCCCATAGAGGGCTATGGTGAAAATGGAAATATCTTCCGTTCAAAACTGGAAAGAAGCTTTCTGAGAAACTGCTCTGTGTTCTGTTAATTCATCTCACAGAGTTACATCTTTCCCTTCAAGAAGCCTTTCGATAAGGCTGTTCTTGTGGAATTGGCAAAGGGATATTTGGAAGCCCATAGAGGGCTATGGTGAAAAAGGAAATATCTTCCGTTCAAAACTGGAAAGAAGCTTTCTGAGAAACTGCTCTGTGTTCCGTTAATTCATCTCACAGAGTTACATCTTTCCCTTCAAGAAGCCTTTCGTTAAGGCTGTTCTTGTGGGATTGGCAAAGGGATATTTGGAAGCCCATAGAGGGCTATGGCGAAAAAGGAAATATCTTCCATTCAAAACTGGAAAGAAGCTTTCTGGAAACTGCTCTGTGTTCTGTTAATTCATCTCACAGAGTTACATCTTTCTCTTCAGGAAGCCTTTCGCTTAGGCTGTTCTTGTGGAATTGGCAAAGTGATACTTGGAAGTCCATGGAGCTGTACTGTGAAAAAGGAAATATCTTGCGTTCAATACTGGAAAGAAGCTTTCTGAGAAACTGCTCTGTGTTCTGTTAATTCATGTCACAGAGTTACATCTTTCCCTTCAAGAAGTCTTTCGCTAAGGCTGTTCTTGTGGAATTGGCAAAGGGATATTTTGAAGCCCATAGAGGGCTATGGTGAAAAAGGAAATATCTTCCGTTCAAAAGTGGAAAGAAGCTTTCTGAGAAACTGCTCAGTGTTCCGTTAATTCATCTCACAGAGTTACATCTTTCCCTTCAAGAAGCCTTTCGCTAAGGCTGTTCTTGTGGGATTGGCAAAGGGATATTTGGAAGCCCATAGAGGGTTATGGTGAAAAAGGAAATATCTTCCGTTCAAAACTGGAAAGAAGCTTTCTGAGAAACTGCTCTGTGTTCTGCTAATTCATCTCATAGAGTTACATCTTTCCCTTCAGGAAGCCTTTCGCTAAGGCTGTTCTTGTGGAATTGGCAAAGTGATACTTGGAAGTCCATGGAGGGCTACTGTGAAAAAAGAAATATCTTGCGTTCAATACTGGAAAGAAGCTTTCTGAGAAACTGCTCTGTGTTCTGTTAATTAATCTCACAGAGTTACATCTTTCCCTTCAAGAAGCCTTTCGCTAAGGCTGTTCTTGTGGAATTGGCATAGTGGTATTTGGAAGCCCATGGAGGGCTACGGTGAAAAAGGAAATATCTTGCGTTCAATACTGGAAAGAAGCATTCTGAGAAACTGCTCTGTGTTTTGTAAATTCATCTCACAGAGTTACATCTTTCCCTTCAAGAAGCCTTTCGCTAAGGCTGTTCTTGTGGAATTGGCAAAGTGATATTTGGAAGCCCATAGAGGGCTATGGTGAAAATGGAAATATCTTCCGTTCAAAACTGGAAAGAAGCTTTCTGAGAAACTGCTCTCTGTTCTGTTAATTGATCTCACAGAGTTACATCTTTCCCTTCTAGAAGCCTTTCGCTAAGGCTGTTCTTGTGGAGTTGGCAAAGTGATATTTGGAAGCCCATAGAGGGCTATGGTGAAAAAGGAAGTATCTTCCGTTCCAAACTGTAAAGAAGCTTTCTGAGAAACTGCTCTGTGTTCTGTTAATTCGTCTCACAGTGTTACATCATTCCCTTCAAGAAGCCTTTCGCTAAGGCTGTTCTTGTGGAGTTGGCAAAGTGATAATTGTAAGCCCATAGAGGGTTATGGTGAAAAAGGAAATATCTTCCGTTAAAAACTGGAAACAAGCTTTCTGAGAAACTGCTCTGTGTTCTGTTAATTCATCTCACAGAGTTACATCTTTCCCTTCAAGAAGCCTTTCGCTAAGGCTGTTCTTGTGGAATTGGCAAAGGGATATTTGGAAACCCTTAGAGGGCTATGGTGAAAAAGGAAATATCTTCCGTTCAATACTGGAAAGAAGCTTTCTGAGAAACTGCTCTGTGTTCTGTTAATTCATCTCACGGAGTTACATCTTTCCCTTCCAGAAGCCTTTCCCTAATGTTGTTCTTGTGGAATTGGCAAAGTGATATTTGGAAGCCCATAGAGGGCTATGGTGAAAAAGGAAATATATTCCGTTCAAAACTGGAAAGAAACTTTCTGAAAAACTGCTCTGTGTTCTGTTAATTCATCTCACAGAGTTACATCTATCCTTTCAAGACGCCTTTCGCTAAGGCTGTTCTTGTGGAATTGGCAAAGTGATATTTGGAAGCCCATAGAGGGCTATGGTGAAAAAGGAAATATCTTCCGTTCAAACATTGGAAAGAAGCTTTCTGAGAAACTGCTCTGTGTTCTGTTAATTCATCTCAGAATGTTACATCTTTTCCTTCAAGAAGCCTTTCGCTAAGACTGTTCTAGTGGAATAGGCAAAGGGATATTTGGAAGCCCAAAGAGGGCTATGGTGAAAAAGGAAATATCTTCCGTTCAAAACTGGAAAGAAGCTTTCTGAGAAACTGCTCTGTGTTCTGTTAATTCATCTCACAGAGTTACATCTTTCCCTTCAAGAAGCCTTTCGCTAAGGCTGTTCTTGTGGAATTGGCAAAGGGATATTTGGAAGCCCATAGAGGGCTATGGTGAAAAAGAAAATATCTTCCGTTCAAAACTGGAAAGAAGCTTTCTGAGAAACTGCTCTGTGTTCTGTTAATTCATCTCACAGAGTTACATCTTTCCCTTCAAGAAGCCTTTCGCTAAGGCTGTTCTTGTGGAATTGGCAAAGGGATATTTGGAAGCCCATAGAGGGCTATGGTGAAAAAGGAAATATCTTCCGATCAATACTGGAAAAGAAGCTTTCTGAGAAACTACTCTGTGTTCTGTTAATTCATCTCACAGAGTTACATCTTTCCCTTCAAGAAGCCTTTCGCTAAGGCTGTTCTTGTGGAATTGGCAAAGTGATATTTGGAAGCCATTAGAGGGCTATTGTGAAAAAGGAAATATCTTCCGTTCAAAACTGGAAAGAAGCTTTCTGAGAAACTGCTCTGTGTTCTGTTAATTCATCTCCCAGAGTTACATCTTTCCCTTCAAGAAGCCTTTCGCTAAGGCTGTTCTTGTGGAATTGGCAAAGTGGTATTTGGAAGCCCATGGAGGGCTACGGTGAAAAACGAAATATCTTGCGTTCAATACTGGAAAGAAGCTTTCTGAGAAACTGCTCTGTGTTTTGTAAATTCATCTCACAGAGTTACATCTTTCCCTTCAAGAAGCCTTTCGCTAAGGCTGTTCTTGTGGAATTGGCAAAGTGATATTTGGAAGCCCATAGAGGGCTATGGTGAAAATGGAAATAACTTCCGTTCAAAACTGGAATGAAGCTTTCTGAGAAACTGCTCTGTGTTCTGTTGATTCATCTCACAGAGTTACATCTTTCCCTTCAAGAAGCCTTTCGCTAAGGATGTTCTTGTGGAATTGGCAAAGTGGTATTTGGAAGCCCATGGAGGGCTACGGTGAAAAACGAAATATCTTGTGTTCAATAATGGAAAGAAGCTTTCTGAGAAACTGCTCTGTGTTTTGTAAATTCATCTCACAGAGTTACATCTTTCCCTTCAAGAAGCCTTTCGCTAAGGCTGTTTTTGTGGAATTGGCAAAGTGATATTTGGAAGCCCATAGAGGGCTATGGTGAAAATGGAAATATCTTCCGTTCAAAACTGGAAAGAAGCTTTCTGAGAAACTGCTCTGTGTTCTGTTAATTCATCTCACAGAGTTACATCTTTCCCTTCAAGAAGCCTTTCGATAAGGCTGTTCTTGTGGAATTGGCAAAGGGATATTTGGAAGCCCATAGAGGGCTATGGTGAAAAAGGAAATATCTTCCGTTCAAAACTGGAAAGAAGCTTTCTGAGAAACTGCTCTGTGTTCCGTTAATTCATCTCACAGAGTTACATCTTTCCCTTCAAGAAGCCTTTCGTTAAGGCTGTTCTTGTGGGATTGGCAAAGGGATATTTGGAAGCCCATAGAGGGCTATGGCGAAAAAGGAAATATCTTCCGTTCAAAACTGGAAAGAAGCTTTCTGGAAACTGCTCTGTGTTCTGTTAATTCATCTCACAGAGTTACATCTTTCTCTTCAGGAAGCCTTTCGCTTAGGCTGTTCTTGTGGAATTGGCAAAGGGATATTTTGAAGCCTATAGAGGGCTATGGTGAAAAAGGAAATATCTTCCGTTCAAAAGTGGAAAGAAGCTTTCTGAGAAACTGCTCTGTGTTCTGTTAATTCGTGTCACAGAGTTACATCTTTCCCTTCAAGAAGTCTTTCGCTAAGGCTGTTCTTGTGGAATTGGCAAAGGGATATTTTGAAGCCTATAGAGGGCTATGGTGAAAAAGGAAATATCTTCCGTTCAAAAGTGGAAAGAAGCTTTCTGAGAAACTGCTCAGTGTTCCGTTAATTCATCTCACAGAGTTACATCTTTCCCTTCAAGAAGCCTTTCGCTAAGGCTGTTCTTGTGGGATTGGCAAAGGGATATTTGGAAGCCCGTAGAGGGTTATGGTGAAAAAGGAAATATCTTCCGTTCAAAACTGGAAAGAAGCTTTCTGAGAAACTGCTCTGTGTTCTGTTAATTCATCTCACAGAGTTACATCTTTCCCTTCAGGAAGCCTTTCGCTAAGGCTGTTCTTGTGGAATTGGCAAAGTGATACTTGGAAGTCCATGGAGGGCTACTGTGAAAAAAGAAATATCTTGCGTTCAATACTGGAAAGAAGCTTTCTGAGAAACTGCTCTGTGTTCTGTTAATTAATCTCACAGAGTTACATCTTTCCCTTCAAGAAGCCTTTCGCTAAGGCTGTTCTTGTGGAATTGGCATAGTGGTATTTGGAAGCCCATGGAGGGCTACGGTGAAAAAGGATATATCTTGCGTTCAATACTGGAAAGAAGCATTCTGAGAAACTGCTCTGTGTTTTGTAAATTCATCTCACAGAGTTACATCTTTCCCTTCAAGAAGCCTTTCGCTAAGGCTGTTCTTGTGGAATTGGCAAAGTGATATTTGGAAGCCCATAGAGGGCTATGGTGAAAATGGAAATATCTTCCGTTCAAAACTGGAAAGAAGCTTTCTGAGAAACTGCTCTCTGTTCTGTTAATTGATCTCACAGAGTTACATCTTTCCCTTCTAGAAGCCTTTCGCTAAGGCTGTTCTTGTGGAGTTGGCAAAGTGATATTTGGAAGCCCATAGAGGGCTATGGTGAAAAAGGAAGTATCTTCCGTACCAAACTGTAAAGAAGCTTTCTGAGAAACTGCTCTGTGTTCTGTTAATTCGTCTCACAGAGTTACATCATTCCCTTCAAGAAGCCTTTCGCTAAGGCTGTTCTTGTGGAGTTGGCAAAGTGATAATTGTAAGCCCATAGAGGGTTATGGTGAAAAAGGAAATATCTTCCGTTAAAAACTGGAAACAAGCTTTCTGAGAAACTGCTCTGTGTTCTGTTAATTCATCTCACAGAGTTACATCTTTCCCTTCAAGAAGCCTTTCGCTAAGGCTGTTCTTGTGGAATTGGCAAAGGGATATTTGGAAACCCATAGAGGGCTACGGTGAAAAAGGAAATATCTTCCGTTCAATACTGGAAAGAAGCTTTCTGAGAAACTGCTCTGTGTTCTGTTAATTCATCTCACGGAGTTACATCTTTCCCTTCCAGAAGCCTTTCCCTAATGTTGTTCTTGTGGAATTGGCAAAGTGATATTTGGAAGCCCATAGAGGGCTATGGTGAAAAAGGAAATATCTTCCGTTCAAAACTGGAAAGAAACTTTCTGAAAAACTGCTCTGTGTTCTGTTAATTCATCTCACAGAGTTACATCTATCCTTTCAAGACGCCTTTCGCTAAGGCTGTTCTTGTGGAATTGGCAAAGTGATATTTGGAAGCCCATAGAGGGCAATGGTGTAAAAGGAAATATCTTCCGTTCAAAAATTGGAAAGAAGCTTTCTGAGAAACTGCTCTGTGTTCTGTTAATTCATCTCACAGAGTTACATCTTTTCCTTCAAGAAGCCTTTCGCTAAGGCTGTTCTTGTTGAATTGGCAAAGGCATATTTGGAAGCCCAAAGATGTCTATGGTGAAAAAGGAAATATCTTCCGTTCAAAACTGAAAAGAAGCTTTCTGAGTAACTGCTCTGTGTTCTGTTAATTCATCTCACAGAGTTACATCTTTCCCTTCAAGAAGCCTTTCGCTAAGGCTGTTCTTGTGGAATTGGCAAAGGGATATTTGGAACCCCTAGAGGTCTATGGTGAAAAAGGAAATATCTTCCGTTCAAAACTGGAAAGAAGCTTTCTGAGAAACTGCTCTGTGTTCTGTTAATTCATCTCAAAGAGTTACATCTTTCCCTTCAAGAAGCCTTTCGCTAAGGCTGTTCTTGTGGAATTGGGAAAGGGATATTTGGAAGCACATAGAGGGCTATGGTGAAAAAGGAAATATCTTCCGTTCAAAACTGGAAAGAAGCTTTCTGAGAAACTGCTCTGCGTTCTGTTAACTCATCTCACAGAGTTACATCTTTCCCTTCAAGAAGCCTTTCGCTAAGGCTGTTCTTGTGGAATTGGCAAAGTGATATTTAGAAGCCCATAGAGGGCTATGGTGAAAAAGGAAATATCTTCCGTTCAAAACTGTAAAGAAGCTTTCTGAGAAACTGCTCTGTGTTCTGTTAATTCATCTCACAGAGTTACATCTTTCCCTTCATGAAGCCTTTCGCTAAGGCTGTTCTTGTGGAATTGGCAAAGTGATATTTGGAAGCCCATAGTGGGCTATGGTGAAAAAGGTAATATCTTCCGTTCAAAACTGGAAAGAAGCTTTCTGAGAAACTGCTCTGTGTTCTGTTAATTCATCTCACAGAGTTACATCTTTCCCTTCAAGAAGCCTTTCGCTAAGGCTGTTCTTGTGGGATTGGCAAAGGGATATTTGGAAGCCCATAGGGGGTTATGGTGAAAAAGGAAATATCTTCCGTTCAAAACTGGAAAGAAGCTTTCTGAGAAACTGCTCTGTGTTCTGTTAATTCATCTCACAGAGTTACATCTTTCCCTTCAGGAAGCCTTTAGCTAAGGCTGTTCTTGTGGAATTGGCAAAGTGATACTTGGAAGTCCATGGAGGGCTACTTTGAAAAAGGAAATATCTTGCGTTCAATACTGGAAAGAAGCTTTCTGAGAAACTGCTCTGTGTTCTGTTAATTCATCTCACAGAGTTACATCTTTCCCTTCAGGAAGCCTTTCGCTTAGGCTGTTCTTGTGGAATTGGCAAAGTGATATTTGGAAGCCCATAGAGGGCTATGGTGAAAATGGAAATATCTTCCGTTCAAAACTGGAAAGAAGCTTTCTGAGAAACTGCTCTGTGTTCTGTTAATTCATCTCACAGAGTTACATCTTTCCCTTCAAGAAGCCTTTCGCTAAGGCTGTTCTTGTGGAATTGGCAAAGGGATATTTGGAAGCCCATAGAGGGCTAAGGTGAAAAAGGAAATATCTTCCGTTCAATACTGGAAAGAAGCTTTCTGAGAAACTGCTCTGTGTTCTGTTAATTCATCTCACAGAGTTACATCTTTCCTTTCAAGACGCCTTTCGCTAAGGCTGTTCTTGTGGAATTGGCAAAGTGATATTTGGAAGCCCATAGAGGGCTATGGTGAAAAAGGAAATATCTTCCGTTCAAACATTGGAAAGAAGCTTTCTGAGAAACTGCTCAGTGTTCTGTTAATTCATCTCAGAATGTCACATCTTTTCCTTCAAGAAGCCTTTCGCTAAGACTGGTCTAGTGGAATAGGCAAAGGGATATTTGGAAGCCCAAAGAGGGCTATGGTGAAAAAGGAAATATCTTCCGTTCAAAACTGGAAAGAAGCTTTCTGAGAAACTGCTCTGTGTTCTGTTAATTCATCTCACAGAGTTACATCTTTCCCTTCAAGAAGCCTTTCGCTAAGGCTGTTCTTGTGGAATTGGCAAAGGGATATTTGGAAGCCCATAGAGGGCTATGGTGAAAAAGAAAATATCTTCCGTTCAAAACTGGAAAGAAGCTTTCTTAGAAACTGCTCTGTGTTCTGTTAATTCATCTCACAGAGTTACATCTTTCCCTTCAAGAAGCCTTTCGCTAAGGCTGTTCTTGTGGAATTGGCAAAGGGATATTTGGAAGCCCATAGAGGGCTATGGTGAAAAAGGAAATATCTTCCGTTCAAAACTGGAAAGAAGCTTTCTGAGAAACTGCTCTCTGTTCTGTTAATTCATCTCACAGAGTTATATCTTTCCCTTCATGAAGCCTTTCGCTAAGGCTATTCTTGTGGAATTGGCAAAGTGATATTTGGAAGCCCATAGAGGGCTTCGGTGAAAAAGGAAATATCTTCTGTTCAAAACTGGAAAGAACCTTTCTGAGAAACTGCTCTGTGTTCTGTTAATTCATCTCACAGAGTTACATGTTTCCCTTCAAGAAGACTTCCGCTAAGGCAGTTCTTGTGGAATTGGCAAAGTGATATTTGGAAGACCATAGAGGGCTATGGTGAAAAAGGAAATATCTTCCGTTCAATACTGGAAAAGAAGCTTTCTGAGAAACTACTCTGTGTTCTGTTAATTCATCTCACAGAGTTACATCTTTCCCTTCAAGAAGCCTTTCGCTAAGGCTGTTCTTGTGGAATTGGCAAAGTGATATTTGGAAGCCCATAGAGGGCTATGGTGAAAATGGAAATAACTTCCGTTCAAAACTGGAAAGAAGCTTTCTGAGAAACTGCTCTGTGTTCTGTTGATTCATCTCACAGAGTTACATCTTTCCCTTCAAGAAGCCTTTCGCTAAGGCTGTTCTTGTGGAATTGGCAAAGTGGTATTTGGAAGCCCATGGAGGGCTACGGTGAAAAAGGAAATATCTTGTGTTCAATACTGGAAAGAAGCTTTCTGAGAAACTGCTCTGTGTTTTGTAAATTCATCTCACAGAGTTACATCTTTCCCTTCAAGAAGCCTTTCGCTAAGGCTGTTTTTGTGGAATTGGCAAAGTGATATTTGGAAGCCCATAGAGGGCTATGGTGAAAATGGAAATATCTTCCGTTCAAAACTGGAAAGAAGCTTTCTGAGAAACTGCTCTGTGTTCTGTTAATTCATCTCACAGAGTTACATCTTTCCCTTCAAGAAGCCTTTCGATAAGGCTGTTCTTGTGGAATTGGCAA
Source organism: Chlorocebus sabaeus (assembly GCF_047675955.1). Classification (NCBI taxonomy): domain Eukaryota; kingdom Metazoa; phylum Chordata; class Mammalia; order Primates; family Cercopithecidae; genus Chlorocebus; species Chlorocebus sabaeus. The sequence continues at coordinate 92,058,656 of NC_132933.1, forward strand.
AGGGATATTTGGAAGCCCATAGAGGGCTATGGTGAAAAAGGAAATATCTTCCGTTCAAAACTGGAAAGAAGCTTTCTGAGAAACTGCTCTGTGTTCCGTTAATTCATCTCACAGAGTTACATCTTTCCCTTCAAGAAGCCTTTCGTTAAGGCTGTTCTTGTGGGATTGGCAAAGGGATATTTGGAAGCCCATAGAGGGCTATGGCGAAAAAGGAAATATCTTCCGTTCAAAACTGGAAAGAAGCTTTCTGGAAACTGCTCTGTGTTCTGTTAATTCATCTCACAGAGTTACATCTTTCTCTTCAGGAAGCCTTTCGCTTAGGCTGTTCTTGTGGAATTGGCAAAGTGATACTTGGAAGTCCATGGAGCTGTACTGTGAAAAAGGACATATCTTGCGTTCAATACTGGAAAGAAGCTTTCTGAGAAACTGCTCTGTGTTCTGTTAATTAATCTCACAGAGTTACATCTTTCCCTTCAAGAAGCCTTTCGCTAAGGCTGTTCTTGTGGAATTGGCATAGTGGTATTTGGAAGCCCATGGAGGGCTAAGGTGAAAAAGGAAATATCTTGCGTTCAATAATGGAAAGAAGCATTCTGAGAAACTGCTCTGTGTTTTGTAAATTCATCTCACAGAGTTACATCTTTCCCTTCAAGAAGCCTTTCGCTAAGGCTGTTCTTGTGGAATTGGCAAAGTGATATTTGGAAGCCCATAGAGGGCTATGGTGAAAATGGAAATATCTTCCGTTCAAAACTGGAAAGAAGCTTTCTGAGAAACTGCTCTCTGTTCTGTTAATTGATCTCACAGAGTTACATCTTTCCCTTCTAGAAGCCTTTCGCTAAGGCTGTTCTTGTGGAGTTGGCAAAGTGATATTTGGAAGCCCATAGAGGGCTATGGTGAAAAAGGAAGTATCTTCCGTTCCAAACTGTAAAGAAGCTTTCTGAGAAACTGCTCTGTGTTCTGTTAATTCGTCTCACAGAGTTACATCATTCCCTTCAAGAAGCCTTTCGCTAAGGCTGTTCTTGTGGAGTTGGCAAAGTGATAATTGTAAGCCCATAGAGGGTTATGGTGAAAAAGGAAATATCTTCCGTTCAAAACTGGAAACAAGCTTTCTGAGAAACTGCTCTGTGTTCTGTTAATTCATCTCACAGAGTTACATCTTTCCCTTCAAGAAGCCTTTCGCTAAGGCTGTTCTTGTGGAATTGGCAAAGGGATATTTGGAAACCCATAGAGGGCTATGGTGAAAAAGGAAATATCTTCCGTTCAATACTGGAAAGAAGCTTTCTGAGAAACTGCTCTGTGTTCTGTTAATTCATCTCACGGAGTTACATCTTTCCCTTCCAGAAGCCTTTCCCTAATGTTGTTCTTGTGGAATTGGCAAAGTGATATTTGGAAGCCCATAGAGGGCTATGGTGAAAAAGGAAATATCTTCCGTTCAAAACTGGAAAGAAACTTTCTGAAAAACTGCTCTGTGTTCTGTTAATTCATCTCACAGAGTTACATCTATCCTTTCAAGACGCCTTTCGCTAAGGCTGTTCTTGTGGAATTGGCAAAGTGATATTTGGAAGCCCATAGAGGGCAATGGTGTAAAAGGAAATATCTTCCGTTCAAAAATTGGAAAGAAGCTTTCTGAGAAACTGCTCTGTGTTCTGTTAATTTATCTCACAGAGTTACATCTTTTCCTTCAAGAAGCCTTTCGCTAAGGCTGTTCTTGTTGAATTGGCAAAGGGATATTTGGAAGCCCAAAGATGTCTATGGTGAAAAAGGAAATATCTTCCGTTCAAAACTGAAAAGAAGCTTTCTGAGTAACTGCTCTGTGTTCTGTTAATTCATCTCACAGAGTTACATCTTTCCCTTCAAGAAGCCTTTAGCTAAGGCTGTTCTTGTGGAATTCGCAAAGTGATATTTGGAAGCCCATAGAGGGCTATGGTGAAAAAGGAAATATCTTCCGTTCAAAACTGGAAAGAAGCTTTCTGAAAAACTGCTCTGTGTTCTGTTAATTCATCTCACAGAGTTACATCTTTCCCTTCAAGAAGCCTTTCGCTAAGGCTGTTCTTGTGGAATTGGCAAAGGGATATTTGGAACCCCTAGAAGTCTATGGTGAAAAAGGAAATATCTTCCGTTCAAAACTGGAAAGAAGCTTTCTGAGAAACTGCTCTGTGTTCTGTTAATTCATCTCAAAGAGTTACATCTTTCCCTTCAAGAAGCCTTTCGCTAAGGCTGTTCTTGTGGAATTGGGAAAGGGATATTTGGAAGCACATAGAGGGCTATGGTGAAAAAGGAAATATCTTCCGTTCAAAACTGGAAAGAAGCTTTCTGAGAAACTGCTCTGCGTTCTGTTAACTCATCTCACAGAGTTACATCTTTCCCTTCAAGAAGCCTTTCGCTAAGGCTGTTCTTGTGGAATTGGCAAAGTGATATTTAGAAGCCCATAGAGGGCTATGGTGAAAAAGGAAATATCTTCCGTTCAAAACTGTAAAGAAGCTTTCTGAGAAACTGCTCTGTGTTCTGTTAATTCATCTCACAGAGTTACATCTTTCCCTTCATGAAGCCTTTCGCTAAGGCTGTTCTTGTGGAATTGGCAAAGTGATATTTGGAAGCCCATAGTGGGCTATGGTGAAAAAGGTAATATCTTCCGTTCAAAACTGGAAAGAAGCTTTCTGAGAAACTGCTCTGTGTTCTGTTAATTCATCTGACAGAGTTACATCTTTCCCTTCAGGAAGCCTTTCGCTAAGGCTGTTCTTGTGGAATTGGCAAAGTGATACTTGGAAGTCCATGGAGGGCTACTGTGAAAAAGGAAATATCTTGCTTTCAATACTGGAAAGAAGCTTTCTGAGAAACTGCTCTGTGTTCTGTTAATTAATCTGACAGAGTTACATCTTTCCCTTCAAGAAGCCTTTTGCTAAGGCTGTTCTTTTGGAATTGGCAAAGTGATATTTGGAAGCCCATAGAGGGCTACGGAGAAAAAGGAAATATCTTCCGTTCAAAACTGGAAAGAAGTTTTCTGAGAAACTGCTCTGTGTTCTGTTAATTCATCTCACAGAGTTACATCTTTCCCTTCTAGAAGCCTTTCGCTAAGTCTGTTCTTGTGGAGTTGGCAAAGTGATATTTGGAAGCCCATAGAGGGCTATGGTGAAAAAGGAAGTATCTTCCGTTCCAAACTGGAAAGAAGCTTTCTGAGAAACTGCTCTGTGTTCTGTTAATTCGTCTCACAGAGATACATCATTCCCTTCAAGAAGCCTTTCGCTAAGGCTGTTCTTGTGGAGTTGGCAAAGTGATAATTGTAAGCCCATAGAGGGTTATGGTGAAAAAGGAAATATCTTCCGTTCAAAACTGGAAACAAGCTTTCTGAGAAACTGCTCTGTGTTCTGTTAATTCATCTCACAGAGTTACATCTTTCCCTTCAAGAAGCCTTTCGCTAAGGCTGTTCTTGTGGAATTGGCAAAGGGATATTTGGAAGCCCATAGAGGGCTATGGTGAAAAAGGAAATATCTTCCGTTCAATACTGGAAAGAAGCTTTCTGAGAAACTGCTCTTTGTTCTGTTAATTCATCTCACAGAGTTACATCTTTCCCTTCAAGAAGCCTTTCACTAAGGCAGTTCTTGTGGAGTTGGCAAAGTGATATTTGGAAGCCCATAGAGGGCTATGGTGAAAAAGGAAATATCTTCCGTTCAAAACTGGAAAGAAGCTTTCCGAGAAACTGCACTGTGTTCTGTTCATTCATCTCACAGAGTTACATCTTTCCCTTCAAGAAGTCTTTCGCTAAGGATGTTCTTGTGGAATTGGCAAAGTGATATTTGGAAGCCCATGGAGGGCCACAGTGAAAAAGGAAATATCTTGCGTTCAATACTGGAAAGAAGCTTTCTGAGAAACTGCTCTGTGTTCTGTTAATTCATCTCACAGAATTACATCTTTCCCTTCAAGAAGCCTTTCCCTAATGTTGTTCTTGTGGAATTGGCAAAGTGATATTTGGAAGCCCATAGAGGGCTATGGTGAAAAAGGAAATATCTTCCGTTCAAAACGGGAAAGAAACTTTCTGAAAAACTGCTCTGTGTTCTGTTAATTCATCTCACAGAGTTACATCTATCCTTTCAAGACGCCTTTCGCTAAGGCTGTTCTTGTGGAATTGGCAAAGTGATATTTGGAAGCCCATAGAGGGCAATGGTGAAAAAGGAAATATCTTCCGTTCAAAAATTGGAAAGAAGCTTTCTGAGAAACTGCTCTGTGTTCTGTTAATTCATCTCACAGAGTTACATCTTTTCCCTTCAGGAAGCCTTTCGCTAAGGCTGTTCTTGTGGAATTGGCAAAGGGATATTTGGAAGCCCATAGAAGGCTTCGGTGAAAAAGGAAATATCTTCCGTTCAAAACTGGAAAGAAACTTTCTGAGAAACTGATCTGTGTTCTGTTAATTCATCTCAAAGAGTTACATCTTTCCCTTCAAGAAGCCTTTCGCTAAGGCTGTTCTTGTGGAATTGGCAAAGTGATATTTGGAAGCCCATAGAGGGCTATGGTGAAAAAGGAAATATCTTCCGTTCCAAACTGGAAAGAAGCTTTCTGAGAAACTGCTCTGTGTTCTGTTAATTCATCTCACAGAGTTACATCTTTCCCTTCAAGAAGCCTTTCGCTAAGGCTGTTCTTGTGGAATTGGCTAAGGGATATTTGGAAGCCCATAGAGGCCTATGGTGAAAAAGGAAATATCCTCCGTCAAAACAGGAAAGAAGCTTTCTGAGAAACTGCTCTGTGTTCTGTTAATTAATCTCACAGAGTTACATCTTTCCCTTCAACACGCCTTTCGCTAAGGTTGTTCTTGTGGAATTGGAAAAGTGATATTTGGAAGCCCATAGAGGGCTTTGGTGAAAAAGGAAATATCTTCCGTTCAAAACTGGAAAGAAGCTTTCTGAGAAACTGCTCTCTGTTCTGTTAATTCATCTCAGAGAGTTACATCTTTCCCTTCAAGAAGACTTTCGCTAAGGCTGTTCTTGTGGAATTGGCAAAGGGATATTTGGAAGGCCATAGAGGGCTACGGTGAAAAAGGAACTATCTTCCGTTCAAAACTGGAAAGAAGCTTTCTGAGAAACTGCTCTGTGTTCTGTTAATTCATCTCACAGAGTTACATCTTTCCCTTCAAGAAGCCTTTCGCTAAGGCTGTTCTTTTGGAATTGGGAAAGGGATATTTGGAAGCCCATAGAGGGCTATGGTGAAAAAGGAAATATCTTCCGTTCAAAACTGTAAAGAAGCTTTCTGAGAAACTGCTCTGTGTTCTGTTAATTCATCTCACAGAGTTACATCTTTCCCTTCATGAAGCCTTTCGCTAAGGCTGTTCTTGTGGAATTGGCAAAGTGATATTTGGAAGCCCATAGTGGGCTATGGTGAAAAAGGATATATCTTCCGTTCAAAACTGGAAAGAAGCTTTCTGAGAAACTGCTCTGTGTTCTGTTAATTCATCCCACAGAGTTACATCTTTCCCTTCAAGAAGCCTTTCGCTAAGGTTGTTCTTGTGGTATTTGCAAAGGTATATTTGGAAGCCCATAGAGGGCTATGGTGAAAAAGGAAATATCTTCCGTTCAAAACTGGAAAGAAGCTTTCTGAGAAACTGCTCTGTGTTCTGTTAATTCATCTCACAGAGTTACATCTTTCCCTTCATTAGACCTTTCGCTAAGTCTGTTCTTGTGGAATTGGCAAAGTGATATTTGGAAGCCCATAGAGCGCTATGGTGAAAAAGGAAATATCTTCCGTTCAAAACTGGAAAGAATCTTTCTGAGAAACTGCTCTGTGTTCTGTTAATTCATCTCACAGAGTTACATATTTCCCTTCAAGAAGCCTTTCGCTAAGGCTGTTCTTGTGGAATTGGCAAAGGGCTATTTGGAAGTCCAAGGAGGTCTACTGTGAAAAAGGAAATATCTTGCGTTCAATACTGGAAAGAAGCTTTCTGAGAAACTGCTCTGTGTTCTGTTAATTCATCTCACAGAGTTACATCTTTCCCTTCAAGAAGCCTTTCGCTAAGGCTGTTCTTGTGTAATTGGCAAAGTGATCTTTGGAAGCCCATAGAGGGCTATGGTGAAAAAGGAAATATCTTCCGTTCAAAACTGGAAAGAAGCTTTCTGAGAAACTGCTCTGTGCTCTGTTAATTCATCTCACAGAGTTACATCTTTCCCTTCAAGAAGCCTTTGGCTAAGGCTGTTCTTGTGGAATTTTCAAAGGGATATTTGGAAGCCCATAGAGGGCTATGGTGTAAAAGGAAGTATCTTCCGTTCAAAACTGGAAAGAAGCTTTCTGAGAAACTGCTCTGTGTTCTGTTAATTCATCTCACAGAGTTACATCTTTCCCTTCAAGAAGCCTTTAGCTAAGGCTGTTCTTGTGGAATTGGCAAAGGGATATTTGGAAGCCCATAGAGGGCAATGGTGAAAAAGGAAATATCTTCCGTTCAAAACTGGAAAGAAGCTTTCTGAGAAACTGCTCTGTGTTCTGTTAATTCATCTCACAGAGTTACATCTTTCCCTTCGGGAATCCTTTCGCTAAGGCTGTTCTTGTGGAATTGGCAAAGGGATATTTGGAAGCCCATAGAAGTCTTCGGTGGAAAAGGAAATATCTTCCGTTCAAAACTGGAAAGAAACTTTCTGAGAAACTGCTCTGTGTTCTGTTAATTCATCTCACAGAGTTACATCTTTCCCTTCAAGAAGCCTTTCGCTAAGGCTGTTCTTGTGGAATTGGCAAAGTGATATTTGGAAGCCCATAGAGGGCTATGGTGAAAAAGGAAATATCTTCCGTTCAAAACTGCAAAGAAGGTTTCTGAGAAACTGCTCTGTGTTCTGTTAATTCATCTCAAAGTGTTACATCTTTCCCTTCAAGAAGCCTTTGGCTAAGGCTGTTCTTGTGGAATTGGCAAAGGGATATTTGGAAGTCCATGGAGGGCTACTGTGAAAAAGGAAATATCTTGCGTTCAATAGTGGAAAGAAGCTTTCTGAGAAACTGCTCTGTGTTCTGTTAATTCATCTCAAAGAGTTACATCTTTCCCTTCAAGAAGCCTTTCGCTAAGGCTGTTCTTGTGGAATTGGCAAAGGGATATTTGGAAGCCCATAGAGGGCTATGTTGAAAATGGAAATATCTTCCGTTCAAAACTGGAAAGAAGCTTTCTGAGAAACTGCTCTGTGTTCTGTTAATTCATCTCACAGAGTTACATCTTTCCCTTCAAGAAGCCTTTCGCTAAGGCTGTTCTTGTGGAGTTGGCAAAGTGATATTTGGAATCCCATAGAGGGCTATGGTGAAAAAGGAAATATCTACCGTTCAAAACTGGAAAGAAGCTTTCTGAGAAACTGCTCTGTGTTCTGTTAATTCATCTCACAGAGTTACATCTTTCCCTTCAAGAAGCCTTTCGCTAAGGCTGTTCTTGTGGAGTTGGCAAACGGATATTTGGAAGCCCATAGAGGGCTATGGTGAAAAAGGAAATATCTTCCGTTCAAAACTGGAAAGAAGCTTTCTGAGAAACTGCTCTGTGTTCTGTTAATTCATCTCACAGAGTTACATCTTTGCCTTCAAGACGCCTTTCGCTAAGGTTGTTCTTGTGGAATTGTGAAAGGGATGTTTGGAAGCCGATAGAGGGCTATGGTGAAAAAGGAAATATCTTCCATTAAAAACTGGAAAGAAGCTTTCTGAAAACCTGCTCTGTGTACTGTTAATTCATCTCACAGAGTTACATCTTTCCCTTCAAGAAGCCTTTCGCTAAGGCTGTTCTTGTGTAATTGGCAAAGTGATCTTTGGAAGCCCATAGAGGTCTATGGTGAAAAAGGAAATATCTTCCGTTCAAAACTGGAAAGAAGCTTTCTGAGAAACTGCTCTGTGTTCTGTTAATTCATCTCAGAGAGTTACATCTTTCCCTTCAAGAAGTCTTTCGCTAAGGCTGTTCTTCTGGAATTGGCAAAGGGATATTTGGAAGCCCATAGAGGGCTACGGTGAAAAAGGAAATATCTTCCGTTCAAAACTGGAAAGAAGCTTTCTGAGAAACTGCTCTGTGTTCTGTTAATTCATCTCACAGAGTTACATCTTTCCCTTCAAGAAGCCTTTCGCTAAGGCTGTTCTTGTGGAATTGGCAAAGGGATATTTGGAAGCCCATAGAGGGCTATGGTGAAAAAGAAAATATCTTCCGTTCAAAACTGGAAAGAAGCTTTCTTAGAAACTGCTCTGTGTTCTGTTAATTCATCTCACAGAGTTACATCTTTCCCTTCAAGAAGCCTTTCGCTAAGGCTGTTCTTGTGGAATTGGCAAAGGGATATTTGGAAGCCCATAGAGGGCTATGGTGAAAAAGGAAATATCTTCCGTTCAAAACTGGAAAGAAGCTTTCTGAGAAACTGCTCTCTGTTCTGTTAATTCATCTCACAGAGTTACATCTTTCCCTTCATGAAGCCTTTCGCTAAGGCTATTCTTGTGGAATTGGCAAAGTGATATTTGGAAGCCCATAGAGGGCTTCGGTGAAAAAGGAAATATCTTCCGTTCAAAACTGGAAAGAAGCTTTCTGAGAAACTGCTCTGTGTTCTGTTAATTCATCTCACAGAGTTACATGTTTCCCTTCAAGAAGACTTCCGCTAAGGCAGTTCTTGTGGAATTGGCAAAGTGATATTTGGAAGACCATAGAGGGCTATGGTGAAAAAGGAAATATCTTCCGTTCAATACTGGAAAAGTAGCTTTCTGAGAAACTACTCTGTGTTCTGTTAATTCATCTCACAGAGTTACATCTTTCCCCTCAAGAAGCCTTTCGCTAAGGCTGTTCTTGTGGAATTGGCAAAGTGATATTTGGAAGCCATTAGAGGGCTATTGTGAAAAAGGAAATATCTTCCGTTCAAAACTGGAAAGAAGCTTTCTGAGAAACTGCTCTGTGTTCTGTTAATTCATCTCCCAGAGTTACATCTTTCCCTTCAAGAAGCCTTTCGCTAAGGCTGTTCTTGTGGAATTGGCAAAGTGGTATTTGGAAGCCCATGGAGGGCTACGGTGAAAAACGAAATATCTTGCGTTCAATACTGGAAAGAAGCTTTCTGAGAAACTGCTCTGTGTTTTGTAAATTCATCTCACAGAGTTACATCTTTCCCTTCAAGAAGCCTTTCGCTAAGGCTGTTCTTGTGGAATTGGCAAAGTGATATTTGGAAGCCCATAGAGGGCTATGGTGAAAATGGAAATAACTTCCGTTCAAAACTGGAAAGAAGCTTTCGGAGAAACTGCTCTGTGTTCTGTTGATTCATCTCACAGAGTTACATCTTTCCCTTCAAGAAGCCTTTCGCTAAGGCTGTTCTTGTGGAATTGGCAAAGTGGTATTTGGAAGCCCATGGAGGGCTACGGTGAAAAAGGAAATATGTTGTGTTCAATACTGGAAAGAAGCTTTCTGAGAAACTGCTCTGTGTTTTGTAAATTCATCTCACAGAGTTACATCTTTCCCTTCAAGAAGCCTTTCGCTAAGGCTGTTTTTGTGGAATTGGCAAAGTGATATTTGGAAGCCCATAGAGGGCTATGGTGAAAATGGAAATATCTTCCGTTCAAAACTGGAAAGAAGCTTTCTGAGAAACTGCTCTGTGTTCTGTTAATTCATCTCACAGAGTTACATCTTTCCCTTCAAGAAGCCTTTCGATAAGGCTGTTCTTGTGGAATTGGCAAAGGGATATTTGGAAGCCCATAGAGGGCTATGGTGAAAAAGGAAATATCTTCCGTTCAAAACTGGAAAGAAGCTTTCTGAGAAACTGCTCTGTGTTCCGTTAATTCATCTCACAGAGTTACATCTTTCCCTTCAAGAAGCCTTTCGTTAAAGCTGTTCTTGTGGGATTGGCAAAGGGATATTTGGAAGCCCATAGAGGGCTATGGCGAAAAAGGAAATATCTTCCGTTCAAAACTGGAAAGAAGCTTTCTGGAAACTGCTCTGTGTTCTGTTAATTCATCTCACAGAGTTACATCTTTCTCTTCAGGAAGCCTTTCGCTTAGGCTGTTCTTGTGGAATTGGCAAAGTGATATTGGAAGTCCATGGAGCTGTACTGTGAAAAAGGAAATATCTTGCGTTCAATACTGGAAAGAAGCTTTCTGAGAAACTGCTCTGTGTTCTGTTAATTCATGTCACAGAGTTACATCTTTCCCTTCAAGAAGCCTTTCGCTAAGGCTGTTCTTGTGGAATTGGCAAAGGGATATTTTGAAGCCCATAGAGGGCTATGGTGAAAAAGGAAATATTTTCCGTTCAAAAGTGGAAAGAAGCTTTCTGAGAAACTGCTCAGTGTTCCGTTAATTCATCTCACAGAGTTACATCTTTCCCTTAAAGAAGCCTTTCGCTAAGGCTGTTCTTGTGGGATTGGCAAAGGGATATTTGAAAGCCCATAGAGGGTTATGGTGAAAAAGGAAATATCTTCCGTTCAAAACTGGAAAGAAGCTTTCTGAGAAACTGCTCTGTGTTCTGTTAATTCATCTCACAGAGTTACATCTTTCCCTTCAGGAAGCCTTTCGCTAAGGCTGTTCTTGTGGAATTGGCAAAGTGATACTTGGAAGTCCATGGAGGGCTACTGTGAAAAAAGAAATATCTTGCGTTCAATACTGGAAAGAAGCTTTCTGAGAAACTGCTCTGTGTTCTGTTAATTCATCTCACAGAGTTACATCTTTCCCTTCAAGAAGCCTTTCGCTAAGGCTGTTCTTGTGGAATTGGCATAGTGGTATTTGGAAGCCCATGGAGGGCTACGGTGAAAAAGGAAATATCTTGCGTTCAATAATGGAAAGAAGCATTCTGAGAAACTGCTCTGTGTTTTTTAAATTCATCTCACAGAGTTACATCTTTCCCTTCAAGAAGCCTTTCGCTAAGGCTGTTCTTGTGGAATTGGCAAAGTGATATTTGGAAGCCCATAGAGGGCTATGGTGAAAATGGAAATATCTTCCGTTCAAAACTGGAAAGAAGCTTTCTGAGAAACTGCTCTCTGTTCTGTAAATTGATCTCACAGAGTTACATCTTTCCCTTCTAGAAGCCTTTCGCTAAGGCTGTTCTTGTGGAGTTGGCAAAGTGATATTTGGAAGCCCATAGAGGGCTATGGTGAAAAAGGAAGTATCTTCCGTTCCAAACTGTAAAGAAGCTTTCTGAGAAACTGCTCTGTGTTCTGTTAATTCGTCTCACAGAGTTACATCATTCCCTTCAAGAAGCCTTTCGCTAAGGCTGTTCTTGTGGAGTTGGCAAAGTGATAATTGTAAGCCCATAGAGGGTTATGGTGAAAAAGGAAATATCTTCCGTTCAAAACTGGAAACAAGCTTTCTGAGAAACTGCTCTGTGTTCTGTTAATTCATCTCACAGAGTTACATCTTTCCCTTCAAGAAGCCTTTCGCTAAGGCTGTTCTTGTGGAATTGGCAAAGGGATATTTGGAAACCCATAGAGGGCTATGGTGAAAAAGGAAATATCTTCCGTTCAATACTGGAAAGAAGCTTTCTGAGAAACTGCTCTGTGTTCTGTTAATTCATCTCACGGAGTTACATCTTTCCCTTCCAGAAGCCTTTCCCTAATGTTGTTCTTGTGGAATTGGCAAAGTGATATTTGGAAGCCCATAGAGGGCTATGGTGAAAAAGGAAATATCTTCCGTTCAAAACTGGAAAGAAACTTTCTGAAAAACTGCTCTGTGTTCTGTTAATTCATCTCACAGAGTTACATCTATCCTTTCAAGACGCCTTTCGCTAAGGCTGTTCTTGTGGAATTGGCAAAGTGATATTTGGAAGCCCATAGAGGGCAATGGTGTAAAAGGAAATATCTTCCGTTCAAAAATTGGAAAGAAGCTTTCTGAGAAACTGCTCTGTGTTCTGTTAATTTATCTCACAGAGTTACATCTTTTCCTTCAAGAAGCCTTTCGCTAAGGCTGTTCTTGTTGAATTGGCAAAGGGATATTTGGAAGCCCAAAGATGTCTATGGTGAAAAAGGAAATATCTTCCGTTCAAAACTGAAAAGAAGCTTTCTGAGTAACTGCTCTGTGTTCTGTTAATTCATCTCACAGAGTTACATCTTTCCCTTCAAGAAGCCTTTAGCTAAGGCTGTTCTTGTGGAATTCGCAAAGTGATATTTGGAAGCCCATAGAGGGCTATGGTGAAAAAGGAAATATCTTCCGTTCAAAACTGGAAAGAAGCTTTCTGAAAAACTGCTCTGTGTTCTGTTAATTCATCTCACAGAGTTACATCTTTCCCTTCAAGAAGCCTTTCGCTAAGGCTGTTCTTGTGGAATTGGCAAAGGGATATTTGGAACCCCTAGAGGTCTATGGTGAAAAAGGAACTATCTTCCGTTCAAAACTGGAAAGAAGCTTTCTGAGAAACTGCTCTGTGTTCTGTTAATTCATCTCAAAGAGTTACATCTTTCCCTTCAAGAAGCCTTTCGCTAAGGCTGTTCTTGTGGAATTGGGAAAGGGATATTTGGAAGCACATAGAGGGCTATGGTGAAAAAGGAAATATCTTCCGTTCAAAACTGGAAAGAAGCTTTCTGAGAAACTGCTCTGCGTTCTGTTAACTCATCTCACAGAGTTACATCTTTCCCTTCAAGAAGCCTTTCGCTAAGGCTGTTCTTGTGGAATTGGCAAAGTGATATTTAGAAGCCCATAGAGGGCTATGGTGAAAAAGGAAATATCTTCCGTTCAAAACTGTAAAGAAGCTTTCTGAGAAACTGCTCTGTGTTCTGTTAATTCATCTCACAGAGTTACATCTTTCCCTTCATGAAGCCTTTCGCTAAGGCTGTTCTTGTGGAATTGGCAAAGTGATATTTGGAAGCCCATAGTGGGCTATGGTGAAAAAGGTAATATCTTCCGTTCAAAACTGGAAAGAAGCTTTCTGAGAAACTGCTCTGTGTTCTGTTAATTCATCTCACAGAGTTACATCTTTCCCTTCAAGAAGCCTTTCGCTAAGGCTGTTCTTGTGGGATTGGCAAAGGGATATTTGGAAGCCCATAGGGGGTTATGGTGAAAAAGGAAATATCTTCCGTTCAAAACTGGAAAGAAGCTTTCTGAGAAACTGCTCTGTGTTCTGTTAATTCATCTGACAGAGTTACATCTTTCCCTTCAGGAAGCCTTTCGCTAAGGCTGTTCTTGTGGAATTGGCAAAGTGATACTTGGAAGTCCATGGAGGGCTACTGTGAAAAAGGAAATATCTTGCGTTCAATACTGGAAAGAAGCTTTCTGAGAAACTGCTCTGTGTTCTGTTAATTAATCTGACAGAGTTACATCTTTCCCTTCAAGAAGCCTTTTGCTAAGGCTGTTCTTTTGGAATTGGCAAAGTGATATTTGGAAGCCCATAGAGGGCTACGGAGAAAAAGGAAATATCTTCCGTTCAAAACTGGAAAGAAGTTTTCTGAGAAACTGCTCTGTGTTCTGTTAATTCATCTCACAGAGTTACATCTTTCCCTTCTAGAAGCCTTTCGCTAAGTCTGTTCTTGTGGAGTTGGCAAAGTGATATTTGGAAGCCCATAGAGGGCTATGGTGAAAAAGGAAGTATCTTCCGTTCCAAACTGGAAAGAAGCTTTCTGAGAAACTGCTCTGTGTTCTGTTAATTCGTCTCACAGAGATACATCATTCCCTTCAAGAAGCCTTTCGCTAAGGCTGTTCTTGTGGAGTTGGCAAAGTGATAATTGTAAGCCCATAGAGGGTTATGGTGAAAAAGGAAATATCTTCCGTTCAAAACTGGAAACAAGCTTTCTGAGAAACTGCTCTGTGTTCTGTTAATTCATCTCACAGAGTTACATCTTTCCCTTCAAGAAGCCTTTCGCTAAGGCTGTTCTTGTGGAATTGGCAAAGGGATATTTGGAAGCCCATAGAGGGCTATGGTGAAAAAGGAAATATCTTCCGTTCAATACTGGAAAGAAGCTTTCTGAGAAACTGCTCTGTGTTCTGTTAATTCATCTCACAGAGTTACATCTTTCCCTTCAAGAAGCCTTTCCCTAATGTTGTTCTTGTGGAATTGGCAAAGTGATATTTGGAAGCCCATAGAGGGCTATGGTGGAAAAGGAAATATCATCCGTTCAAAACGGGAAAGAAACTTTCTGAAAAACTGCTCTGTGTTCTGTTAATTCATCTCACAGAGTTACATCTATCCTTTCAAGACGCCTTTCGCTAAGGCTGTTCTTGTGGAATTGGCAAAGTGATATTTGGAAGCCCATAGAGGGCAATGGTGAAAAAGGAAATATCTTCCGTTCAAAAATTGGAAAGAAGCTTTCTGAGAAACTGCTCTGTGTTCTGTTAATTCATCTCACAGAGTTACATCTTTTCCCTTCAGGAAGCCTTTCGCTAAGGCTGTTCTTGTGGAATTGGCAAAGGGATATTTGGAAGCCCATAGAAGGCTTCGGTGAAAAAGGAAATATCTTCCGTTCAAAACTGGAAAGAAACTTTCTGAGAAACTGATCTGTGTTCTGTTAATTCATCTCAAAGAGTTACATCTTTCCCTTCAAGAAGCCTTTCGCTAAGGCTGTTCTTGTGGAATTGGCAAAGTGATATTTGGAAGCCCATAGAGGGCTATGGTGAAAAAGGAAATATCTTCCGTTCCAAACTGGAAAGAAGCTTTCTGAGAAACTGCTCTGTGTTCTGTTAATTCATCTCACAGAGTTACATCTTTCCCTTCAAGAAGCCTTTCGCTAAGGCTGTTCTTGTGGAATTGGCTAAGGGATATTTGGAAGCCCATAGAGGCCTATGGTGAAAAAGGAAATATCCTCCGTTTAAAACAGGAAAGAAGCTTTCTGAGAAACTGCTCTGTGTTCTGTTAATTAATCTCACAGAGTTACATCTTTCCCTTCAACACGCCTTTCGCTAAGGTTGTTCTTGTGGAATTGGAAAAGTGATATTTGGAAGCCCATAGAGGGCTTTGGTGAAAAAGGAAATATCTTCCGTTCAAAACTGGAAAGAAGCTTTCTGAGAAACTGCTCTCTGTTCTGTTAATTCATCTCAGAGAGTTACATCTTTCCCTTCAAGAAGACTTTCGCTAAGGCTGTTCTTGTGGAATTGGCAAAGGGATATTTGGAAGGCCATAGAGGGCTACGGTGAAAAAGGAACTATCTTCCGTTCAAAACTGGAAAGAAGCTTTCTGAGAAACTGCTCTGTGTTCTGTTAATTCATCTCACAGAGTTACATCTTTCCCTTCAAGAAGCCTTTCGCTAAGGCTGTTCTTTTGGAATTGGAAAAGGGATATTTGGAAGCCCATAGAGGGCTATGGTGAAAAAGGAAATATCTTCCGTTCAAAACTGTAAAGAAGCTTTCTGAGAAACTGCTCTGTGTTCTGTTAATTCATCTCACAGAGTTACATCTTTCCCTTCATGAAGCCTTTCGCTAAGGCTGTTCTTGTGGAATTGGCAAAGTGATATTTGGAAGCCCATAGTGGGCTATGGTGAAAAAGGATATATCTTCCGTTCAAAACTGGAAAGAAGCTTTCTGAGAAACTGCTCTGTGTTCTGTTAATTCATCCCACAGAGTTACATCTTTCCCTTCAAGAAGCCTTTCGCTAAGGTTGTTCTTGTGGTATTTGCAAAGGTATATTTGGAAGCCCATAGAGGGCTATGGTGAAAAAGGAAATATCTTCCGTTCAAAACTGGAAAGAAGCTTTCTGAGAAACTGCTCTGTGTTCTGTTAATTCATCTCACAGAGTTACATCTTTCCCTTCATGAGGCCTTTCGCTAAGTCTGTTCTTGTGGAATTGGCAAAGTGATATTTGGAAGCCCATAGACGCTATGGTGAAAAAGGAAATATCTTCCGTTCAAAACTGGAAAGAATCTTTCTGAGAAACTGCTCTGTGTTCTGTTAATTCATCTCACAGAGTTACATATTTCCCTTCAAGAAGCCTTTCGCTAAGGCTGTTCTTGTGGAATTGGCAAAGGGCTATTTGGAAGTCCAAGGAGGTCTACTGTGAAAAAGGAAATATCTTGCGTTCAATACTGGAAAGAAGCTTTCTGAGAAACTGCTCTGTGTTCTGTTAATTCATCTCACAGAGTTACATCTTTCCCTTCAAGAAGCCTTTCGCTAAGGCTGTTCTTGTGTAATTGGCAAAGTGATCTTTGGAAGCCCATAGAGGGCTATGGTGAAAAAGGAAATATCTTCCGTTCAAAACTGGAAAGAAGCTTTCTGAGAAACTGCTCTGTGTTCTGTTAATTCATCTCACAGAGTTACATCTTTCCCTTCAAGAAGCCTTTGGCTAAGGCTGTTCTTGTGGAATTTTCAAAGGGATATTTGGAAGCCCATAGAGGGCTATGGTGTAAAAGGAAGTATCTTCCGTTCAAAACTGGAAAGAAGCTTTCTGAGAAACTGCTCTGTGTTCTGTTAATTCATCTCACAGAGTTACATCTTTCCCTTCAAGAAGCCTTTAGCTAAGGCTGTTCTTGTGGAATTGGCAAAGGGATATTTGGAAGCCCATAGAGGGCAATGGTGAAAAAGGAAATATCTTCCGTTCAAAACTGGAAAGAAGCTTTCTGAGAAACTGCTCTGTGTTCTGTTAATTCATCTCACAGAGTTACATCTTTCCCTTCAGGAATCCTTTCGCTAAGGCTGTTCTTGTGGAATTGGCAAAGGGATATTTGGAAGCCCATAGAAGTCTTCGGTGGAAAAGGAAATATCTTCCGTTCAAAACTGGAAAGAAACTTTCTGAGAAACTGCTCTGTGTTCTGTTAATTCATCTCACAGAGTTACATCTTTCCCTTCAAGAAGCCTTTCGCTAAGGCTGTTCTTGTGGAATTGGCAAAGTGATATTTGGAAGCCCATAGAGGGCTATGGTGAAAAAGGAAATATCTTCCGTTCAAAACTGCAAAGAAGGTTTCTGAGAAACTGCTCTGTGTTCTGTTAATTCATCTCAAAGTGTTACATCTTTCCCTTCAAGAAGCCTTTGGCTAAGGCTGTTCTTGTGGAATTGGCAAAGGGATATTTGGAAGTCCATGGAGGGCTACTGTGAAAAAGGA
The DNA here is from genome assembly GCF_047675955.1 of Chlorocebus sabaeus. Taxonomy (NCBI): domain Eukaryota; kingdom Metazoa; phylum Chordata; class Mammalia; order Primates; family Cercopithecidae; genus Chlorocebus; species Chlorocebus sabaeus. The sequence continues at coordinate 92,075,554 of NC_132933.1, forward strand.
AATATCTTGCGTTCAATAGTGGAAAGAAGCTTTCTGAGAAACTGCTCTGTGTTCTGTTAATTCATCTCAAAGAGTTACATCTTTCCCTTCAAGAAGCCTTTCGCTAAGGCTGTTCTTGTGGAATTGGCAAAGGGATATTTGGAAGCCCATAGAGGGCTATGTTGAAAATGGAAATATCTTCCGTTCAAAACTGGAAAGAAGCTTTCTGAGAAACTGCTCTGTGTTCTGTTAATTCATCTCACAGAGTTACATCTTTCCCTTCAAGAAGCCTTTCGCTAAGGCTGTTCTTGTGGAGTTGGCAAAGTGATATTTGGAATCCCATAGAGGGCTATGGTGAAAAAGGAAATATCTACCGTTCAAAACTGGAAAGAAGCTTTCTGAGAAACTGCTCTGTGTTCTGTTAATTCATCTCACAGAGTTACATCTTTCCCTTCAAGAAGCCTTCCGCTAAGGCTGTTCTTGTGGAGTTGGCAAACGGATATTTGGAAGCCCATAGAGGGCTATGGTGAAAAAGGAAATATCTTCCGTTCAAAACTGGAAAGAAGCTTTCTGAGAAACTGCTCTGTGTTCTGTTAATTCATCTCACAGAGTTACATCTTTGCCTTCAAGACGCCTTTCGCTAAGGTTGTTCTTGTGGAATTGTGAAAGGGATGTTTGGAAGCCGATAGAGGGCTATGGTGAAAAAGGAAATATCTTCCATTCAAAACTGGAAAGAAGCTTTCTGAAAACCTGCTGTGTGTACTGTTAATTCATCTCACAGAGTTACATCTTTCCCTTCAAGAAGCCTATCGCTAAGGCTGTTCTTGTGGAATTGGCAAAGTGGTATTTGGAAGCCCATGGAGGGCTACGGTGAAAAAGGAAATATCTTGCTTTCAATACTGGAAAGAAGCTTTCTGAGAAACTGCTCTGTGTTTTGTAAATTCATCTCACAGAGTTACATCTTTCCCTTCAAGAAGCCTTTCGCTAAGGATGTTCTTGTGGAATTGGCAAAGTGATATTTGGAAGCCCATAGAGGGCTATAGTGAAAATGGAAATAACTTCCGTTCAAAACTGGAAAGAAGCTTTCTGAGAAACTGCTCTGTGTTCTGTTGATTCATCTCACAGAGTTTCATCTTTCCCTTCAAGAAGCCTTTCGCTAAGGCTGTTCATGTGGAATTGGCAAAGTGGTATTTGGAAGCCTATGGAGGGCTACGGTGAAAAAGGAAATATCTTGCATTCAATACTGGAAAGAAGCTTTCTGAGAAACTGCTCTGTGTTTTGTAAATTCATCTCACAGAGTTACATCTTTCCCTTCAAGAAGCCTTTCGCTAAGGCTGTTCTTGTGGAATTGGCAAAGTGATATTTGGAAGCCCATAGAGGGCTAGGGTGAAAATGGAAATATCTTCCGTTCAAAACTGGAAAGAAGCTTTCTGAGAAACTGCTCTGTGTTCTGTTAATTCATCTCACAGAGTTACATATTTCCCTTCAGGAAGCCTTTCGCTTAGGCTGTTCTTGTGGAATTGGCAAAGTGATACTTGGAAATCCATGGAGGGCTACTGTGAAAAAGGAAATATCTTGCGTTCAATACTGGAAAGAAGCTTTCTGAGAAACTGCTCTGTGTTCTGTTAATTCATCTCAGAGAGTTACATCTTTTCCTTCAAGAAGCCTTTCGCTAAGGCTGTTCTTGTGGAATTGGCAAAGATATATTTGGAAGCCCAAAGATGTCTATGGTGAAAAAGGAAATATCTTCCGTTCAAAACTGAAAAGAAGCTTTCTGAGTAACTGCTCTGTGTTCTGTTAATTCATCTCACTGAGTTACAACTTCCCTTCAAGAAGCCTTTCGCTAAGGCTGTTCTTGTGGAATTCGCAAAGTGATATTTGGAAGCCCATAGAGGGCTATGGTGAAAAAGGAAATATCTTCCGTTCAAAACTGGAAAGAAGCTTTCTGAGAAACTGCTCTGTGTTCTGTTAATTAATCTCACAGAGTTACATCTTTCCCTTCAAGAAGCCTTTCGCTAAGGCTGTTCTTGTGGAATTGGAAAAGGGATATTTGGAACCCCTAGAGGTCTATGGTGAAAAAGGAAATATCTTCCGTTCAAAACTGGAAAGAAGCTTTCTGAGAAACTGCTCTGTGTTCTGTTAATTCATCTCAAAGAGTTACATCTTTCCCTTCAAGAAGCCTTTCGCTAAGGCTGTTCTTGTGGAATTGGGAAAGGGATATTTGGAAGCCCATAGAGGGCTATGGTGAAAAAGGAAATATCTTCCGTTCAAAACTGGAAAGAAGCTTTCTGAGAAACTGCTCTGCGTTCTGTTAACTCATCTCACAGAGTTACATCTTTCCCTTCAAGAAGCCTTTCCCTAGGCTGTTCTTGTGGAATTGGCAAAGTGGTATTTGGAAGCCCATGGAGGGCTACGGTGAAAAAGGATATGTCTTGCGTTCAAAACTGGAAAGAAGCTTCCTGAGAAACTGCTCTGTGTTCTGTTAATTCATCTCACAGAGTTACATCTTTCCCTTCAAGAAGCCTTTCGCTAAGGCTGTTCTTGTGGAATTGGCAAAGTGATATTTGGAAGCCCATAGAGGGCTATGGTGAAAAAGGAAATATCTTCCGTTCAAATCTGGAAAGAAGCTTTCTGAGAAACTGCTCTGTGTTCTGTTAATTCATCTCACAGAGTTACATCTTTCCCTTCAAGAAGCCTTTCGCTAAGGCTGTTCTTGTGGAATTGGAAAAGGGATATTTGGAAGCCCATAGAGGGCTATGGTGAAAAAGGAAGTATCTTCCGTTCAAAACTGGAAAGAAGCTTTCTGAGAAACTGCTCTGTGTTCTGTTAATTCATCTCACAGAGTTACATCTTTCCTTTCAAGAAGCCTTTCGCTAAGGCTGTTCTTGTGGAATTGGCAAAGGGATATTTTGAAGCCCATAGAGGGCTATGTTGAAAAAGGAAATATCTTCCGTTCAAAACTGGAAAGAAGCTTTCTGAGAAACTGCTCTGTGTTCTGTTAATTCATCTCACAGAGTTACATCTTTCCTTTCAAGAAGCCTTTCGCTAAGGCTGTTCTTGTGGAATTGGCAAAGGGATATTTTGAAGCCCATAAGGGCTATGTTGAAAAAGGAAATATCTTCCGTTCAAAACTGGAAAAAAGCTTTCTGAAACTGCTCTGCGTTCTGTTAACTCATCTCACAGAGTTACATCTTTCCCTTCAAGAAGCCTTTCGCTAAGGCTGTTCTTGTGGAATTGGCAAAGTGATATTTAGAAGCCCATAGAGGGCTATGGTGAAAAAGGAAATATCTTCCGTTCAAAACTGTAAAGAAGCTTTCTGAGAAACTGCTCTGTGTTCTGTTAATTCATCTCACAGAGTTACATCTTTCCCTTCATGAAGCCTTTCGCTAAGGCTTTTCTTGTGGAATTGGCAAAGTGATATTTGGAAGCCCATAGTGGGCTATGGTGAAAAAGGAAATATCTTCCGTTCAAAACTGGAAAAGAAGCTTTCTGAGAAACTGCTCTGTGTTCTGTTGATTCATCTCACAGAGTTACATCTTTCCCTTCAAGAAGCCTTTCGCTAAGGCTGTTCTTGTGGAATTGGCAAAGTGGTACTTGGAAGCCTATGGAGGGCTACGGTGAAAAAGGAAATATCTTGCATTCAATACTGGAAAGAAGCTTTCTGAGAAACTGCTCTGTGTTTTGTAAATTCATCTCACAGAGTTACATCTTTCCCTTCAAGAAGCCTTTCGCTAAGGCTGTTCTTGTGGAATTGGCAAAGTGATATTTGGAAGCCCATAGAGGGCTGTGGTGAAAATGGAAATATCTTCCGTTCAAAACTGGAAAGAAGCTTTCTGAGAAACTGCTCTGTGTTCTGTTAATTCATCTCACAGAGTTACATCTTTCCCTTCAAGAAGCCTTTCGCTAAGGCTGTTCTTGTGGAATTGGCAAAGGGATATTTGGAAGCCCATAGAGGACTATGGTGAAAAAGGAAATATCTTCCGATCAAAACTGGAAAGAAGCTTTCTGAGAAACTGCTCTGTGTTCCGTTAATTCATCTCACAGAGTTACATCTTTCCCTTCAAGAAGCCTTTCGCTAAGGCTGTTCTTGTGGGATTGGCAAAGGGATATTTGGAAGCCCATAGAGGGCTACGGCGAAAAAGGAAATATCTTCCGTTCAAAACTGGAAAGAAGCTTTCTGAGAAACTGCTCTGTGTTCTGTTAATTCATCTCACAGAGTTACATCTTTCCCTTCAGGAAGCCTTCCGCTTAGGCTGTTCTTGTGGAATTGGCAAAGTGATACTTGGAAATCCATGGAGGGCTACTGTGAAAAAGGAAATATCTTGCGTTCAATACTGGAAGGAAGCTTTCTGAGAAACTGCTCTGTGTTCTGTTAATTCATCTCAGAGAGTTACATCTTTTCCTTCAAGAAGCCTTTCGCTAAGGCTGTTCTTGTGGAATTGGCAAAGATATATTTGGAAGCCCAAAGATGTCTATGGTGAAAAAGGAAATATCTTCCGTTCAAAACTGAAAAGAAGTTTTCTGAGTAACTGCTCTGTGTTCTGTTAATTCATCTCACTGAGTTACAACTTCCCTTCAAGAAGCCTTTCGCTAAGGCTGTTCTTGTGGAATTCGCAAAGTGATATTTGGAAGCCCATAGAGGGCTATGGTGAAAAAGGAATTATCTTCCGTTCAAAACTGGAAAGAAGATTTCTGAGAAACTGCTCTGTGTTCTGTTAATTCATCTCACAGAGTTACATCTTTCCCTTCAAGAAGCCTTTCGCTAAGGCTGTTCTTGTGGAATTGGAAAAGGGATATTTGGAAGCCCATAGAGGGCTATGGTGAAAAAGGAAGTATCTTCCGTTCAAAACTGGAAAGAAGCTTTCTGAGAAACTGCTCTGTGTTCTGTTAATTCATCTCACAGAGTTACATCTTTCCTTTCAAGAAGCCTTTCGCTAAGGCTGTTCTTGTGGAATTGGCAAAGGGATATTTTGAAGCCCATAGAGGGCTATGTTGAAAAAGGAAATATCTTCCGTTCAAAACTGGAAAGAAGCTTTCTGAGAAACTGCTCTGTGTTCTGTTAATTCATCTCACAGAGTTACATCTTTCCTTTCAAGAAGCCTTTCGCTAAGGCTGTTCTTGTGGAATTGGCAAAGGGATATTTTGAAGCCCATAAGGGCTATGTTGAAAAAGGAAATATCTTCCGTTCAAAACTGGAAAAAAGCTTTCTGAAACTGCTCTGCGTTCTGTTAACTCATCTCACAGAGTTACATCTTTCCCTTCAAGAAGCCTTTCGCTAAGGCTGTTCTTGTGGAATTGGCAAAGTGATATTTAGAAGCCCATAGAGGGCTATGGTGAAAAAGGAAATATCTTCCGTTCAAAACTGTAAAGAAGCTTTCTGAGAAACTGCTCTGTGTTCTGTTAATTCATCTCACAGAGTTACATCTTTCCCTTCATGAAGCCTTTCGCTAAGGCTTTTCTTGTGGAATTGGCAAAGTGATATTTGGAAGCCCATAGTGGGCTATGGTGAAAAAGGAAATATCTTCCGTTCAAAACTGGAAAAGAAGCTTTCTGAGAAACTGCTCTGTGTTCTGTTGATTCATCTCACAGAGTTACATCTTTCCCTTCAAGAAGCCTTTCGCTAAGGCTGTTCTTGTGGAATTGGCAAAGTGGTACTTGGAAGCCTATGGAGGGCTACGGTGAAAAAGGAAATATCTTGCATTCAATACTGGAAAGAAGCTTTCTGAGAAACTGCTCTGTGTTTTGTAAATTCATCTCACAGAGTTACATCTTTCCCTTCAAGAAGCCTTTCGCTAAGGCTGTTCTTGTGGAATTGGCAAAGTGATATTTGGAAGCCCATAGAGGGCTGTGGTGAAAATGGAAATATCTTCCGTTCAAAACTGGAAAGAAGCTTTCTGAGAAACTGCTCTGTGTTCTGTTAATTCATCTCACAGAGTTACATCTTTCCCTTCAAGAAGCCTTTCGCTAAGGCTGTTCTTGTGGAATTGGCAAAGGGATATTTGGAAGCCCATAGAGGACTATGGTGAAAAAGGAAATATCTTCCGATCAAAACTGGAAAGAAGCTTTCTGAGAAACTGCTCTGTGTTCCGTTAATTCATCTCACAGAGTTACATCTTTCCCTTCAAGAAGCCTTTCGCTAAGGCTGTTCTTGTGGGATTGGCAAAGGGATATTTGGAAGCCCATAGAGGGCTACGGCGAAAAAGGAAATATCTTCCGTTCAAAACTGGAAAGAAGCTTTCTGAGAAACTGCTCTGTGTTCTGTTAATTCATCTCACAGAGTTACATCTTTCCCTTCAGGAAGCCTTCCGCTTAGGCTGTTCTTGTGGAATTGGCAAAGTGATACTTGGAAATCCATGGAGGGCTACTGTGAAAAAGGAAATATCTTGCGTTCAATACTGGAAGGAAGCTTTCTGAGAAACTGCTCTGTGTTCTGTTAATTCATCTCAGAGAGTTACATCTTTTCCTTCAAGAAGCCTTTCGCTAAGGCTGTTCTTGTGGAATTGGCAAAGATATATTTGGAAGCCCAAAGATGTCTATGGTGAAAAAGGAAATATCTTCCGTTCAAAACTGAAAAGAAGTTTTCTGAGTAACTGCTCTGTGTTCTGTTAATTCATCTCACTGAGTTACAACTTCCCTTCAAGAAGCCTTTCGCTAAGGCTGTTCTTGTGGAATTCGCAAAGTGATATTTGGAAGCCCATAGAGGGCTATGGTGAAAAAGGAATTATCTTCCGTTCAAAACTGGAAAGAAGATTTCTGAGAAACTGCTCTGTGTTCTGTTAATTCATCTCACAGAGTTACATCTTTCCCTTCAAGAAGCCTTTCGCTAAGGCTGTTCTTGTGGAATTGGAAAAGGGATATTTGGAACCCCTAGAGGTTTATGGTGAAAAAGGAAATATCTTCCGTTCAAAACTGTATAGAAGCTTTCTGAGAAACTGCTCTGTGTTCTGTTAATTCATCTCACAGAGTTACATCTTTCCCTTCATGAAGCCTTTCGCTAAGGCTGTTCTTGTGGAATTGGCAAAGTGATATTTGGAAGCCCATAGTGGGCTATGGTGAAAAAGGTAATATCTTCCGTTCAAAACTGGAAAGAAGCTTTCTGAGAAACTGCTCTGTGTTCTGTTAATTCATCTGACAGAGTTACATCTTTCCCTTCAGGAAGCCTTTCGCTAAGGCTGTTCTTGTGGAATTGGCAAAGTGATACTTGGAAGTCCATGGAGGGCTACTGTGAAAAAGGAAATATCTTGCTTTCAATACTGGAAAGAAGCTTTCTGAGAAACTGCTCTGTGTTCTGTTAATTAATCTGACAGAGTTACATCTTTCCCTTCAAGAAGCCTTTTGCTAAGGCTGTTCTTTTGGAATTGGCAAAGTGATATTTGGAAGCCCATAGAGGGCTACGGAGAAAAAGGAAATATCTTCCGTTCAAAACTGGAAAGAAGTTTTCTGAGAAACTGCTCTGTGTTCTGTTAATTCATCTCACAGAGTTACATCTTTCCCTTCTAGAAGCCTTTCGCTAAGTCTGTTCTTGTGGAGTTGGCAAAGTGATATTTGGAAGCCCATAGAGGGCTATGGTGAAAAAGGAAGTATCTTCCGTTCCAAACTGGAAAGAAGCTTTCTGAGAAACTGCTCTGTGTTCTGTTAATTCGTCTCACAGAGATACATCATTCCCTTCAAGAAGCCTTTCGCTAAGGCTGTTCTTGTGGAGTTGGCAAAGTGATAATTGTAAGCCCATAGAGGGTTATGGTGAAAAAGGAAATATCTTCCGTTCAAAACTGGAAACAAGCTTTCTGAGAAACTGCTCTGTGTTCTGTTAATTCATCTCACAGAGTTACATCTTTCCCTTCAAGAAGCCTTTCGCTAAGGCTGTTCTTGTGGAATTGGCAAAGGGATATTTGGAAGCCCATAGAGGGCTATGGTGAAAAAGGAAATATCTTCCGTTCAATACTGGAAAGAAGCTTTCTGAGAAACTGCTCTTTGTTCTGTTAATTCATCTCACAGAGTTACATCTTTCCCTTCAAGAAGCCTTTCACTAAGGCAGTTCTTGTGGAGTTGGCAAAGTGATATTTGGAAGCCCATAGAGGGCTATGGTGAAAAAGGAAATATCTTCCGTTCAAAACTGGAAAGAAGCTTTCCGAGAAACTGCACTGTGTTCTGTTAATTCATCTCACAGAGTTACATCTTTCCCTTCAAGAAGTCTTTCGCTAAGGATGTTCTTGTGGAATTGGCAAAGTGATATTTGGAAGCCCATGGAGGGCCACAGTGAAAAAGGAAATATCTTGCGTTCAATACTGGAAAGAAGCTTTCTGAGAAACTGCTCTGTGTTCTGTTAATTCATCTCACAGAATTACATCTTTCCCTTCAAGAAGCCTTTCCCTAATGTTGTTCTTGTGGAATTGGCAAAGTGATATTTGGAAGCCCATAGAGGGCTATGGTGAAAAAGGAAATATCTTCCGTTCAAAACGGGAAAGAAACTTTCTGAAAAACTGCTCTGTGTTCTGTTAATTCATCTCACAGAGTTACATCTATCCTTTCAAGACGCCTTTCGCTAAGGCTGTTCTTGTGGAATTGGCAAAGTGATATTTGGAAGCCCATAGAGGGCAATGGTGAAAAAGGAAATATCTTCCGTTCAAAAATTGGAAAGAAGCTTTCTGAGAAACTGCTCTGTGTTCTGTTAATTCATCTCACAGAGTTACATCTTTTCCCTTCAGGAAGCCTTTCGCTAAGGCTGTTCTTGTGGAATTGGCAAAGGGATATTTGGAAGCCCATAGAAGGCTTCGGTGAAAAAGGAAATATCTTCCGTTCAAAACTGGAAAGAAACTTTCTGAGAAACTGATCTGTGTTCTGTTAATTCATCTCAAAGAGTTACATCTTTCCCTTCAAGAAGCCTTTCGCTAAGGCTGTTCTTGTGGAATTGGCAAAGTGATATTTGGAAGCCCATAGAGGGCTATGGTGAAAAAGGAAATATCTTCCGTTCCAAACTGGAAAGAAGCTTTCTGAGAAACTGCTCTGTGTTCTGTTAATTCATCTCACAGAGTTACATCTTTCCCTTCAAGAAGCCTTTCGCTAAGGCTGTTCTTGTGGAATTGGCTAAGGGATATTTGGAAGCCCATAGAGGCCTATGGTGAAAAAGGAAATATCCTCCGTCAAAACAGGAAAGAAGCTTTCTGAGAAACTGCTCTGTGTTCTGTTAATTAATCTCACAGAGTTACATCTTTCCCTTCAACACGCCTTTCGCTAAGGTTGTTCTTGTGGAATTGGAAAAGTGATATTTGGAAGCCCATAGAGGGCTTTGGTGAAAAAGGAAATATCTTCCGTTCAAAACTGGAAAGAAGCTTTCTGAGAAACTGCTCTCTGTTCTGTTAATTCATCTCAGAGAGTTACATCTTTCCCTTCAAGAAGACTTTCGCTAAGGCTGTTCTTGTGGAATTGGCAAAGGGATATTTGGAAGGCCATAGAGGGCTACGGTGAAAAAGGAACTATCTTCCGTTCAAAACTGGAAAGAAGCTTTCTGAGAAACTGCTCTGTGTTCTGTTAATTCATCTCACAGAGTTACATCTTTCCCTTCAAGAAGCCTTTCGCTAAGGCTGTTCTTTTGGAATTGGGAAAGGGATATTTGGAAGCCCATAGAGGGCTATGGTGAAAAAGGAAATATCTTCCGTTCAAAACTGTAAAGAAGCTTTCTGAGAAACTGCTCTGTGTTCTGTTAATTCATCTCACAGAGTTACATCTTTCCCTTCATGAAGCCTTTCGCTAAGGCTGTTCTTGTGGAATTGGCAAAGTGATATTTGGAAGCCCATAGTGGGCTATGGTGAAAAAGGATATATCTTCCGTTCAAAACTGGAAAGAAGCTTTCTGAGAAACTGCTCTGTGTTCTGTTAATTCATCCCACAGAGTTACATCTTTCCCTTCAAGAAGCCTTTCGCTAAGGTTGTTCTTGTGGTATTTGCAAAGGTATATTTGGAAGCCCATAGAGGGCTATGGTGAAAAAGGAAATATCTTCCGTTCAAAACTGGAAAGAAGCTTTCTGAGAAACTGCTCTGTGTTCTGTTAATTCATCTCACAGAGTTACATCTTTCCCTTCATTAGACCTTTCGCTAAGTCTGGTCTTGTGGAATTGGCAAAGTGATATTTGGAAGCCCATAGAGCGCTATGGTGAAAAAGGAAATATCTTCCGTTCAAAACTGGAAAGAATCTTTCTGAGAAACTGCTCTGTGTTCTGTTAATTCATCTCACAGAGTTACATATTTCCCTTCAAGAAGCCTTTCGCTAAGGCTGTTCTTGTGGAATTGGCAAAGGGCTATTTGGAAGTCCAAGGAGGTCTACTGTGAAAAAGGAAATATCTTGCGTTCAATACTGGAAAGAAGCTTTCTGAGAAACTGCTCTGTGTTCTGTTAATTCATCTCACAGAGTTACATCTTTCCCTTCAAGAAGCCTTTCGCTAAGGCTGTTCTTGTGTAATTGGCAAAGTGATCTTTGGAAGCCCATAGAGGGCTATGGTGAAAAAGGAAATATCTTCCGTTCAAAACTGGAAAGAAGCTTTCTGAGAAACTGCTCTGTGTTCTGTTAATTCATCTCACAGAGTTACATCTTTCCCTTCAAGAAGCCTTTGGCTAAGGCTGTTCTTGTGGAATTTTCAAAGGGATATTTGGAAGCCCATAGAGGGCTATGGTGTAAAAGGAAGTATCTTCCGTTCAAAACTGGAAAGAAGCTTTCTGAGAAACTGCTCTGTGTTCTGTTAATTCATCTCACAGAGTTACATCTTTCCCTTCAAGAAGCCTTTAGCTAAGGCTGTTCTTGTGGAATTGGCAAAGGGATATTTGGAAGCCCATAGAGGGCAATGGTGAAAAAGGAAATATCTTCCGTTCAAAACTGGAAAGAAGCTTTCTGAGAAACTGCTCTGTGTTCTGTTAATTCATCTCACAGAGTTGCATCTTTCCCTTCAGGAATCCTTTCGCTAAGGCTGTTCTTGTGGAATTGGCAAAGGGATATTTGGAAGCCCATAGAAGTCTTCGGTGGAAAAGGAAATATCTTCCGTTCAAAACTGGAAAGAAACTTTCTGAGAAACTGCTCTGTGTTCTGTTAATTCATCTCACAGAGTTACATCTTTCCCTTCAAGAAGCCTTTCGCTAAGGCTGTTCTTGTGGAATTGGCAAAGTGATATTTGGAAGCCCATAGAGGGCTATGGTGAAAAAGGAAATATCTTCCGTTCAAAACTGCAAAGAAGGTTTCTGAGAAACTGCTCTGTGTTCTGTTAATTCATCTCAAAGTGTTACATCTTTCCCTTCAAGAAGCCTTTGGCTAAGGCTGTTCTTGTGGAATTGGCAAAGGGATATTTGGAAGTCCATGGAGGGCTACTGTGAAAAAGGAAATATCTTGCGTTCAATAGTGGAAAGAAGCTTTCTGAGAAACTGCTCTGTGTTCTGTTAATTCATCTCAAAGAGTTACATCTTTCCCTTCAAGAAGCCTTTCGCTAAGGCTGTTCTTGTGGAATTGGCAAAGGGATATTTGGAAGCCCATAGAGGGCTATGTTGAAAATGGAAATATCTTCCGTTCAAAACTGGAAAGAAGCTTTCTGAGAAACTGCTCTGTGTTCTGTTAATTCATCTCACAGAGTTACATCTTTCCCTTCAAGAAGCCTTTCGCTAAGGCTGTTCTTGTGGAGTTGGCAAAGTGATATTTGGAATCCCATAGAGGGCTATGGTGAAAAAGGAAATATCTACCGTTCAAAACTGGAAAGAAGCTTTCTGAGAAACTGCTCTGTGTTCTGTTAATTCATCTCACAGAGTTACATCTTTCCCTTCAAGAAGCCTTTCGCTAAGGCTGTTCTTGTGGAGTTGGCAAACGGATATTTGGAAGCCCATAGAGGGCTATGGTGAAAAAGGAAATATCTTCCGTTCAAAACTGGAAAGAAGCTTTCTGAGAAACTGCTCTGTGTTCTGTTAATTCATCTCACAGAGTTACATCTTTGCCTTCAAGACGCCTTTCGCTAAGGTTGTTCTTGTGGAATTGTGAAAGGGATGTTTGGAAGCCGATAGAGGGCTATGGTGAAAAAGGAAATATCTTCCATTCAAAACTGGAAAGAAGCTTTCTGAAAACCTGCTCTGTGTACTGTTAATTCATCTCACAGAGTTACATCTTTCCCTTCAAGAAGCCTTTCGCTAAGGCTGTTCTTGTGTAATTGGCAAAGTGATCTTTGGAAGCCCATAGAGGTCTATGGTGAAAAAGGAAATATCTTCCGTTCAAAACTGGAAAGAAGCTTTCTGAGAAACTGCTCTGTGTTCTGTTAATTCATCTCAGAGAGTTACATCTTTCCCTTCAAGAAGTCTTTCGCTAAGGCTGTTCTTCTGGAATTGGCAAAGGGATATTTGGAAGCCCATAGAGGGCTACGGTGAAAAAGGAAATATCTTCCGTTCAAAACTGGAAAGAAGCTTTCTGAGAAACTGCTCTGTGTTCTGTTAATTCATCTCACAGAGTTACATCTTTCCCTTCAAGAAGCCTTTCGCTAAGGCTGTTCTTGTGGAATTGGCAAAGGGATATTTGGAAGCCCATAGAGGGCTATGGTGAAAAAGAAAATATCTTCCGTTCAAAACTGGAAAGAAGCTTTCTTAGAAACTGCTCTGTGTTCTGTTAATTCATCTCACAGAGTTACATCTTTCCCTTCAAGAAGCCTTTCGCTAAGGCTGTTCTTGTGGAATTGGCAAAGGGATATTTGGAAGCCCATAGAGGGCTATGGTGAAAAAGGAAATATCTTCCGTTCAAAACTGGAAAGAAGCTTTCTGAGAAACTGCTCTCTGTTCTGTTAATTCATCTCACAGAGTTACATCTTTCCCTTCATGAAGCCTTTCGCTAAGGCTATTCTTGTGGAATTGGCAAAGTGATATTTGGAAGCCATAGAGGGCTTCGGTGAAAAAGGAAATATCTTCCGTTCAAAACTGGAAAGAAGCTTTCTGAGAAACTGCTCTGTGTTCTGTTAATTCATCTCACAGAGTTACATGTTTCCCTTCAAGAAGACTTCCGCTAAGGCAGTTCTTGTGGAATTGGCAAAGTGATATTTGGAAGACCATAGAGGGCTATGGTGAAAAAGGAAATATCTTCCGTTCAATACTGGAAAAGAAGCTTTCTGAGAAACTACTCTGTGTTCTGTTAATTCATCTCACAGAGTTACATCTTTCCCTTCAAGAAGCCTTTCGCTAAGGCTGTTCTTGTGGAATTGGCAAAGTGATATTTGGAAGCCATTAGAGGGCTATTGTGAAAAAGGAAATATCTTCCGTTCAAAACTGGAAAGAAGCTTTCTGAGAAACTGCTCTGTGTTCTGTTAATTCATCTCCCAGAGTTACATCTTTCCCTTCAAGAAGCGTTTCGCTAAGGCTGTTCTTGTGGAATTGGCAAAGTGGTATTTGGAAGCCCATGGAGGGCTACGGTGAAAAACGAAATATCTTGCGTTCAATACTGGAAAGAAGCTTTCTGAGAAACTGCTCTGTGTTTTGTAAATTCATCTCACAGAGTTACATCTTTCCCTTCAAGAAGCCTTTCGCTAAGGCTGTTCTTGTGGAATTGGCAGAGTGATATTTGGAAGCCCATAGAGGGCTATGGTGAAAATGGAAATAACTTCCGTTCAAAACTGGAAAGAAGCTTTCGGAGAAACTGCTCTGTGTTCTGTTGATTCATCTCACAGAGTTACATCTTTCCCTTCAAGAAGCCTTTCGCTAAGGCTGTTCTTGTGGAATTGGCAAAGTGGTATTTGGAAGCCCATGGAGGGCTACGGTGAAAAAGGAAATATGTTGTGTTCAATACTGGAAAGAAGCTTTCTGAGAAACTGCTCTGTGTTTTGTAAATTCATCTCACAGAGTTACATCTTTCCCTTCAAGAAGCCTTTCGCTAAGGCTGTTTTTGTGGAATTGGCAAAGTGATATTTGGAAGCCCTTAGAGGGCTATGGTGAAAATGGAAATATCTTCCGTTCAAAACTGGAAAGAAGCTTTCTGAGAAACTGCTCTGTGTTCTGTTAATTCATCTCACAGAGTTACATCTTTCCCTTCAAGAAGCCTTTCGATAAGGCTGTTCTTGTGGAATTGGCAAAGGGATATTTGGAAGCCCATAGAGGGCTATGGTGAAAAAGGAAATATCTTCCGTTCAAAACTGGAAAGAAGCTTTCTGAGAAACTGCTCTGTGTTCCGTTAATTCATCTCACAGAGTTACATCTTTCCCTTCAAGAAGCCTTTCGTTAAAGCTGTTCTTGTGGGATTGGCAAAGGGATATTTGGAAGCCCATAGAGGGCTATGGCGAAAAAGGAAATATCTTCCGTTCAAAACTGGAAAGAAGCTTTCTGGAAACTGCTCTGTGTTCTGTTAATTCATCTCACAGAGTTACATCTTTCTCTTCAGGAAGCCTTTCGCTTAGGCTGTTCTTGTGGAATTGGCAAAGTGATATTGGAAGTCCATGGAGCTGTACTGTGAAAAAGGAAATATCTTGCGTTCAATACTGGAAAGAAGCTTTCTGAGAAACTGCTCTGTGTTCTGTTAATTCATGTCACAGAGTTACATCTTTCCCTTCAAGAAGCCTTTCGCTAAGGCTGTTCTTGTGGAATTGGCAAAGGGATATTTTGAAGCCCATAGAGGGCTATGGTGAAAAAGGAAATATCTTCCGTTCAAAAGTGGAAAGAAGCTTTCTGAGAAACTGTTCAGTGTTCCGTTAATTCATCTCACAGAGTTACATCTTTCCCTTAAAGAAGCCTTTCGCTAAGGCTGTTCTTGTGGGATTGGCAAAGGGATATTTGAAAGCCCATAGAGGGTTATGGTGAAAAAGGAAATATCTTCCGTTCAAAACTGGAAAGAAGCTTTCTGAGAAACTGCTCTGTGTTCTGTTAATTCATCTCACAGAGTTACATCTTTCCCTTCAGGAAGCCTTTCGCTAAGGCTGTTCTTGTGGAATTGGCAAAGTGATACTTGGAAGTCCATGGAGGGCTACTGTGAAAAAAGAAATATCTTGCGTTCAATACTGGAAAGAAGCTTTCTGAGAAACTGCTCTGTGTTCTGTTAATTCATCTCACAGAGTTACATCTTTCCCTTCAAGAAGCCTTTCGCTAAGGCTGTTCTTGTGGAATTGGCATAGTGGTATTTGGAAGCCCATGGAGGGCTACGGTGAAAAAGGAAATATCTTGCGTTCAATAATGGAAAGAAGCATTCTGAGAAACTGCTCTGTGTTTTTTAAATTCATCTCACAGAGTTACATCTTTCCCTTCAAGAAGCCTTTCGCTAAGGCTGTTCTTGTGGAATTGGCAAAGTGATATTTGGAAGCCCATAGAGGGCTATGGTGAAAATGGAAATATCTTCCGTTCAAAACTGGAAAGAAGCTTTCTGAGAAACTGCTCTCTGTTCTGTTAATTGATCTCACAGAGTTACATCTTTCCCTTCTAGAAGCCTTTCGCTAAGGCTGTTCTTGTGGAGTTGGCAAAGTGATATTTGGAAGCCCATAGAGGGCTATGGTGAAAAAGGAAGTATCTTCCGTTCCAAACTGTAAAGAAGCTTTCTGAGAAACTGCTCTGTGTTCTGTTAATTCGTCTCACAGAGTTACATCATACCCTTCAAGAAGCCTTTCGCTAAGGCTGTTCTTGTGGAGTTGGCAAAGTGATAATTGTAAGCCCATAGAGGGTTATGGTGAAAAAGGAAATATCTTCCGTTCAAAACTGGAAACAAGCTTTCTGAGAAACTGCTCTGTGTTCTGTTAATTCATCTCACAGAGTTACATCTTTCCCTTCAAGAAGCCTTTCGCTAAGGCTGTTCTTGTGGAATTGGCAAAGGGATATTTGGAAACCCATAGAGGGCTATGGTGAAAAAGGAAATATCTTCCGTTCAATACTGGAAAGAAGCTTTCTGAGAAACTGCTCTGTGTTCTGTTAATTCATCTCACGGAGTTACATCTTTCCCTTCCAGAAGCCTTTCCCTAATGTTGTTCTTGTGGAATTGGCAAAGTGATATTTGGAAGCCCATAGAGGGCTATGGTGAAAAAGGAAATATCTTCCGTTCAAAACTGGAAAGAAACTTTCTGAAAAACTGCTCTGTGTTCTGTTAATTCATCTCACAGAGTTACATCTATCCTTTCAAGACGCCTTTCGCTAAGGCTGTTCTTGTGGAATTGGCAAAGTGATATTTGGAAGCCCATAGAGGGCAATGGTGTAAAAGGAAATATCTTCCGTTCAAAAATTGGAAAGAAGCTTTCTGAGAAACTGCTCTGTGTTCTGTTAATTTATCTCACAGAGTTACATCTTTTCCTTCAAGAAGCCTTTCGCTAAGGCTGTTCTTGTTGAATTGGCAAAGGGATATTTGGAAGCCCAAAGATGTCTATGGTGAAAAAGGAAATATCTTCCGTTCAAAACTGAAAAGAAGCTTTCTGAGTAACTGCTCTGTGTTCTGTTAATTCATCTCACAGAGTTACATCTTTCCCTTCAAGAAGCCTTTAGCTAAGGCTGTTCTTGTGGAATTCGCAAAGTGATATTTGGAAGCCCATAGAGGGCTATGGTGAAAAAGGAAATATCTTCCGTTCAAAACTGGAAAGAAGCTTTCTGAAAAACTGCTCTGTGTTCTGTTAATTCATCTCACAGAGTTACATCTTTCCCTTCAAGAAGCCTTTCGCTAAGGCTGTTCTTGTGGAATTGGCAAAGGGATATTTGGAACCCCTAGAGGTCTATGGTGAAAAAGGAAATATCTTCCGTTCAAAACTGGAAAGAAGCTTTCTGAGAAACTGCTCTGTGTTCTGTTAATTCATCTCAAAGAGTTACATCTTTCCCTTCAAGAAGCCTTTCGCTAAGGCTGTTCTTGTGGAATTGGGAAAGGGATATTTGGAAGCACATAGAGGGCTATGGTGAAAAAGGAAATATGTTCCGTTCAAAACTGGAAAGAAGCTTTCTGAGAAACTGCTCTGCGTTCTGTTAACTCATCTCACAGAGTTACATCTTTCCCTTCAAGAAGCCTTTCGCTAAGGCTGTTCTTGTGGAATTGGCAAAGTGATATTTAGAAGCCCATAGAGGGCTATGGTGAAAAAGGAAATATCTTCCGTTCAAAACTGTAAAGAAGCTTTCTGAGAAACTGCTCTGTGTTCTGTTAATTCATCTCACAGAGTTACATCTTTCCCTTCATGAAGCCTTTCGCTAAGGCTGTTCTTGTGGAATTGGCAAAGTGATATTTGGAAGCCCATAGTGGGCTATGGTGAAAAAGGTAATATCTTCCGTTCAAAACTGGAAAGAAGCTTTCTGAGAAACTGCTCTGTGTTCTGTTAATTCATCTCACAGAGTTACATCTTTCCCTTCAAGAAGCCTTTCGCTAAGGCTGTTCTTGTGGGATTGGCAAAGGGATATTTGGAAGCCCATAGGGGGTTATGGTGAAAAAGGAAATATCTTCCGTTCAAAACTGGAAAGAAGCTTTCTGAGAAACTGCTCTGTGTTCTGTTAATTAATCTGACAGAGTTACATCTTTCCCTTCAGGAAGCCTTTCGCTAAGGCTGTTCTTGTGGAATTGGCAAAGTGATACTTGGAAGTCCATGGAGGGCTACTGTGAAAAAGGAAATATCTTGCGTTCAATACTGGAAAGAAGCTTTCTGAGAAACTGCTCTGTGTTCTGTTAATTAATCTGACAGAGTTACATCTTTCCCTTCAAGAAGCCTTTTGCTAAGGCTGTTCTTTTGGAATTGGCAAAGTGATATTTGGAAGCCCATAGAGGGCTACGGAGAAAAAGGAAATATCTTCCGTTCAAAACTGGAAAGAAGTTTTCTGAGAAACTGCTCTGTGTTCTGTTAATTCATCTCACAGAGTTACATCTTTCCCTTCTAGAAGCCTTTCGCTAAGTCTGTTCTTGTGGAGTTGGCAAAGTGATATTTGGAAGCCCATAGAGGGCTATGGTGAAAAAGGAAGTATCTTCCGTTCCAAACTGGAAAGAAGCTTTCTGAGAAACTGCTCTGTGTTCTGTTAATTCGTCTCACAGAGATACATCATTCCCTTCAAGAAGCCTTTCGCTAAGGCTGTTCTTGTGGAGTTGGCAAAGTGATAATTGTAAGCCCATAGAGGGTTATGGTGAAAAAGGAAATATCTTCCGTTCAAAACTGGAAACAAGCTTTCTGAGAAACTGCTCTGTGTTCTGTTAATTCATCTCACAGAGTTACATCTTTCCCTTCAAGAAGCCTTTCGCTAAGGCTGTTCTTGTGGAATTGGCAAAGGGATATTTGGAAGCCCATAGAGGGCTATGGTGAAAAAGGAAATATCTTCCGTTCAATACTGGAAAGAAGCTTTCTGAGAAACTGCTCTGTGTTCTGTTAATTCATCTCACAGAGTTACATCTTTCCCTTCAAGAAGCCTTTCCCTAATGTTGTTCTTGTGGAATTGGCAAAGTGATATTTGGAAGCCCATAGAGGGCTATGGTGGAAAAGGAAATATCATCCGTTCAAAACGGGAAAGAAACTTTCTGAAAAACTGCTCTGTGTTCTGTTAATTCATCTCACAGAGTTACATCTATCCTTTCAAGACGCCTTTCGCTAAGGCTGTTCTTGTGGAATTGGCAAAGTGATATTTGGAAGCCCATAGAGGGCAATGGTGAAAAAGGAAATATCTTCCGTTCAAAAATTGGAAAGAAGCTTTCTGAGAAACTGCTCTGTGTTCTGTTAATTCATCTCACAGAGTTACATCTTTTCCCTTCAGGAAGCCTTTCGCTAAGGCTGTTCTTGTGGAATTGGCAAAGGGATATTTGGAAGCCCATAGAAGGCTTCGGTGAAAAAGGAAATATCTTCCGTTCAAAACTGGAAAGAAACTTTCTGAGAAACTGATCTGTGTTCTGTTAATTCATCTCAAAGAGTTACATCTTTCCCTTCAAGAAGCCTTTCGCTAAGGCTGTTCTTGTGGAATTGGCAAAGTGATATTTGGAAGCCCATAGAGGGCTATGGTGAAAAAGGAAATATCTTCCGTTCCAAACTGGAAAGAAGCTTTCTGAGAAACTGCTCTGTGTTCTGTTAATTCATCTCACAGAGTTACATCTTTCCCTTCAAGAAGCCTTTCGCTAAGGCTGTTCTTGTGGAATTGGCTAAGGGATATTTGGAAGCCCATAGAGGCCTATGGTGAAAAAGGAAATATCCTCCGTTCAAAACAGGAAAGAAGCTTTCTGAGAACTGCTCTGTGTTCTGTTAATTAATCTCACAGAGTTACATCTTTCCCTTCAACACGCCTTTCGCTAAGGTTGTTCTTGTGGAATTGGAAAAGTGATATTTGGAAGCCCATAGAGGGCTTTGGTGAAAAAGGAAATATCTTCCGTTCAAAACTGGAAAGAAGCTTTCTGAGAAACTGCTCTCTGTTCTGTTAATTCATCTCAGAGAGTTACATCTTTCCCTTCAAGAAGACTTTCGCTAAGGCTGTTCTTGTGGAATTGGCAAAGGGATATTTGGAAGGCCATAGAGGGCTACGGTGAAAAAGGAACTATCTTCCGTTCAAAACTGGAAAGAAGCTTTCTGAGAAACTGCTCTGTGTTCTGTTAATTCATCTCACAGAGTTACATCTTTCCCTTCAAGAAGCCTTTCGCTAAGGCTGTTCTTTTGGAATTGGAAAAGGGATATTTGGAAGCCCATAGAGGGATATGGTGAAAAAGGAAATATCTTCCGTTCAAAACTGTAAAGAAGCTTTCTGAGAAACTGCTCTGTGTTCTGTTAATTCATCTCACAGAGTTACATCTTTTCCTTCAGGAAGCCTTTCGCTAAGGCTGTTCTTGTGGAATTGGCAAAGTGATATTTGGAAGCCCATAGTGGGCTATGGTGAAAAAGGATATATCTTCCGTTCAAAACTGGAAAGAAGCTTTCTGAGAAACTGCTCTGTGTTCTGTTAATTCATCCCACAGAGTTACATCTTTCCCTTCAAGAAGCCTTTCGCTAAGGTTGTTCTTGTGGTATTTGCAAAGGTATATTTGGAAGCCCATAGAGGGCTATGGTGAAAAAGGAAATATCTTCCGTTCAAAACTGGAAAGAAGCTTTCTGAGAAACTGCTCTGTGTTCTGTTAATTCATCTCACAGAGTTACATCTTTCCCTTCATGAGGCCTTTCGCTAAGTCTGTTCTTGTGGAATTGGCAAAGTGATATTTGGAAGCCCATAGACGCTATGGTGAAAAAGGAAATATCTTCCGTTCAAAACTGGAAAGAATCTTTCTGAGAAACTGCTCTGTGTTCTGTTAATTCATCTCACAGAGTTACATCTTTCCCTTCAAGAAGCCTTTCGCTAAGGCTGTTCTTGTGTAATTGGCAAAGTGATCTTTGGAAGCCCATAGAGGGCTATGGTGAAAAAGGAAATATCTTCCGTTCAAAACTGGAAAGAAGCTTTCTGAGAAACTGCTCTGTGTTCTGTTAATTCATCTCACAGAGTTACATCTTTCCCTTCAAGAAGCCTTTGGCTAAGGCTGTTCTTGTGGAATTTTCAAAGGGATATTTGGAAGCCCATAGAGGGCTATGGTGTAAAAGGAAGTATCTTCCGTTCAAAACTGGAAAGAAGCTTTCTGAGAAACTGCTCTGTGTTCTGTTAATTCATCTCACAGAGTTACATCTTTCCCTTCAAGAAGCCTTTAGCTAAGGCTGTTCTTGTGGAATTGGCAAAGGGATATTTGGAAGCCCATAGAGGGCAATGGTGAAAAAGGAAATATCTTCCGTTCAAAACTGGAAAGAAGCTTTCTGAGAAACTGCTCTGTGTTCTGTTAATTCATCTCACAGAGTTACATCTTTCCCTTCAGGAATCCTTTCGCTAAGGCTGTTCTTGTGGAATTGGCAAAGGGATATTTGGAAGCCCATAGAAGTCTTCGGTGGAAAAGGAAATATCTTCCGTTCAAAACTGGAAAGAAACTTTCTGAGAAACTGCTCTGTGTTCTGTTAATTCATCTCACAGAGTTACATCTTTCCCTTCAAGAAGCCTTTCGCTAAGGCTGTTCTTGTCGAATTGGCAAAGTGATATTTGGAAGCCCATAGAGGGCTATGGTGAAAAAGGAAATATCTTCCGTTCAAAACTGCAAAGAAGGTTTCTGAGAAACTGCTCTGTGTTCTGTTAATTCATCTCAAAGTGTTACATCTTTCCCTTCAAGAAGCCTTTGGCTAAGGCTGTTCTTGTGGAATTGGCAAAGGGATATTTGGAAGTCCATGGAGGGCTACTGTGAAAAAGGAAATATCTTGCGTTCAATAGTGGAAAGAAGCTTTCTGAGAAACTGCTCTGTGTTCTGTTAATTCATCTCAAAGAGTTACATCTTTCCCTTCAAGAAGCCTTTCGCTAAGGCTGTTCTTGTGGAATTGGCAAAGGGATATTTGGAAGCCCATAGAGGGCTATGGTGAAAAAGGAAATATCTTCCGTTCAAAACTGGAAAGAAGCTTTCTGAGAAACTGCTCTCTGTTCTGTTAATTCATCTCACAGAGTTACATCTTTCCCTTCATGAAGCCTTTCGCTAAGGCTATTCTTGTGGAATTGGCAAAGTGATATTTGGAAGCCCATAGAGGGCTTCGGTGAAAAAGGAAATATCTTCCGTTCAAAACTGGAAAGAAGCTTTCTGAGAAACTGCTCTGTGTTCTGTTAATTCATCTCACAGAGTTACATGTTTCCCTTCAAGAAGACTTCCGCTAAGGCAGTTCTTGTGGAATTGGCAAAGTGATATTTGGAAGACCATAGAGGGCTATGGTGAAAAAGGAAATATCTTCCGTTCAATACTGGAAAAGAAGCTTTCTGAGAAACTACTCTGTGTTCTGTTAATTCATCTCACAGAGTTACATCTTTCCCTTCAAGAAGCCTTTCGCTAAGGCTGTTCTTGTGGAATTGTCAAAGTGATATTTGGAAGCCATTAGAGGGCTATTGTGAAAAAGGAAATATCTTCCGTTCAAAACTGGAAAGAAGCTTTCTGAGAAACTGCTCTGTGTTCTGTTAATTCATCTCCCAGAGTTACATCTTTCCCTTCAAGAAGCCTTTCGCTAAGGCTGTTCTTGTGGAATTGGCAAAGTGGTATTTGGAAGCCCATGGAGGGCTACGGTGAAAAACGAAATATCTTGCGTTCAATACTGGAAAGAAGCTTTCTGAGAAACTGCTCTGTGTTTTGTAAATTCATCTCACAGAGTTACATCTTTCCCTTCAAGAAGCCTTTCGCTAAGGCTGTTCTTGTGGAATTGGCAAAGTGATATTTGGAAGCCCATAGAGGGCTATGGTGAAAATGGAAATAACTTCCGTTCAAAACTGGAAAGAAGCTTTCGGAGAGACTGCTCTGTGTTCTGTTGATTCATCTCACAGAGTTACATCTTTCCCTTCAAGAAGCCTTTCGCTAAGGCTGTTCTTGTGGAATTGGCAAAGTGGTATTTGGAAGCCCATGGAGGGCTACGGTGAAAAAGGAAATATGTTGTGTTCAATACTGGAAAGAAGCTTTCTGAGAAACTGCTCTGTGTTTTGTAAATTCATCTCACAGAGTTACATCTTTCCCTTCAAGAAGCCTTTCGCTAAGGCTGTTTTTGTGGAATTGGCAAAGTGATATTTGGAAGCCCATAGAGGGCTATGGTGAAAATGGAAATATCTTCCGTTCAAAACTGGAAAGAAGCTTTCTGAGAAACTGCTCTGTGTTCTGTTAATTCATCTCACAGAGTTACATCTTTCCCTTCAAGAAGCCTTTCGATAAGGCTGTTCTTGTGGAATTGGCAAAGGGATATTTGGAAGCCCATAGAGGGCTATGGTGAAAAAGGAAATATCTTCCGTTCAAAACTGGAAAGAAGCTTTCTGAGAAACTGCTCTGTGTTCCGTTAATTAATCTCACAGAGTTACATCTTTCCCTTCAAGAAGCCTTTCGTTAAAGCTGTTCTTGTGGGATTGGCAAAGGGATATTTGGAAGCCCATAGAGGGCTATGGCGAAAAAGGAAATATCTTCCGTTCAAAACTGGAAAGAAGCTTTCTGGAAACTGCTCTGTGTTCTGTTAATTCATCTCACAGAGTTACATCTTTCTCTTCAGGAAGCCTTTCGCTTAGGCTGTTCTTGTGGAATTGGCAAAGTGATATTGGAAGTCCATGGAGCTGTACCGTGAAAAAGGAAATATCTTGCGTTCAATACTGGAAAGAAGCTTTCTGAGAAACTGCTCTGTGTTCTGTTAATTCATGTCACAGAGTTACATCTTTCCCTTCAAGAAGCCTTTCGCTAAGGCTGTTCTTGTGGAATTGGCAAAGGGATATTTTGAAGCCCATAGAGGGCTATGGTGAAAAAGGAAATATCTTCCGTTCAAAAGTGGAAAGAAGCTTTCTGAGAAACTGCTCAGTGTTCCGTTAATTCATCTCACAGAGTTACATCTTTCCCTTAAAGAAGGCTTTCGCTAAGGCTGTTCTTGTGGGATTGGCAAAGGGATATTTGAAAGCCCATAGAGGGTTATGGTGAAAAAGGAAATATCTTCCGTTCAAAACTGGAAAGAAGCTTTCTGAGAAACTGCTCTGTGTTCTGTTAATTCATCTCACAGAGTTACATCTTTCCCTTCAGGAAGCCTTTCGCTAAGGCTGTTCTTGTGGAATTGGCAAAGTGATACTTGGAAGTCCATGGAGGGCTACTGTGAAAAAAGAAATATCTTGCGTTCAATACTGGAAAGAAGCTTTCTGAGAAACTGCTCTGTGTTCTGTTAATTCATCTCACAGAGTTACATCTTTCCCTTCAAGAAGCCTTTCGCTAAGGCTGTTCTTGTGGAATTGGCATAGTGGTATTTGGAAGCCCATGGAGGGCTACGGTGAAAAAGGAAATATCTTGCGTTCAATAATGGAAAGAAGCATTCTGAGAAACTGCTCTGTGTTTTTTAAATTCATCTCACAGAGTTACATCTTTCCCTTCAAGAAGCCTTTCGCTAAGGCTGTTCTTGTGGAATTGGCAAAGTGATATTTGGAAGCCCATAGAGGGCTATGGTGAAAATGGAAATATCTTCCGTTCAAAACTGGAAAGAAGCTTTCTGAGAAACTGCTCTCTGTTCTGTTAATTGATCTCACAGAGTTACATCTTTCCCTTCTAGAAGCCTTTCGCTAAGGCTGTTCTTGTGGAGTTGGCAAAGTGATATTTGGAAGCCCATAGAGGGCTATGGTGAAAAAGGAAGTATCTTCCGTTCCAAACTGTAAAGAAGCTTTCTGAGAAACTGCTCTGTGTTCTGTTAATTCGTCTCACAGAGTTACATCATTCCCTTCAAGAAGCCTTTCGCTAAGGCTGTTCTTGTGGAGTTGGCAAAGTGATAATTGTAAGCCCATAGAGGGTTATGGTGAAAAAGGAAATATCTTCCGTTCAAAACTGGAAACAAGCTTTCTGAGAAACTGCTCTGTGTTCTGTTAATTCATCTCACAGAGTTACATCTTTCCCTTCAAGAAGCCTTTCGCTAAGGCTGTTCTTGTGGAATTGGCAAAGGGATATTTGGAAACCCATAGAGGGCTATGGTGAAAAAGGAAATATCTTCCGTTCAATACTGGAAAGAAGCTTTCTGAGAAACTGCTCTGTGTTCTGTTAATTCATCTCACGGAGTTACATCTTTCCCTTCCAGAAGCCTTTCCCTAATGTTGTTCTTGTGGAATTGGCAAAGTGATATTTGGAAGCCCATAGAGGGCTATGGTGAAAAAGGAAATATCTTCCGTTCAAAACTGGAAAGAAACTTTCTGAAAAACTGCTCTGTGTTCTGTTAATTCATCTCACAGAGTTACATCTATCCTTTCAAGACGCCTTTCGCTAAGGCTGTTCTTGTGGAATTGGCAAAGTGATATTTGGAAGCCCATAGAGGGCAATGGTGTAAAAGGAAATATCTTCCGTTCAAAAATTGGAAAGAAGCTTTCTGAGAAACTGCTCTGTGTTCTGTTAATTTATCTCACAGAGTTACATCTTTTCCTTCAAGAAGCCTTTCGCTAAGGCTGTTCTTGTTGAATTGGCAAAGGGATATTTGGAAGCCCAAAGATGTCTATGGTGAAAAAGGAAATATCTTCCGTTCATAACTGAAAAGAAGCTTTCTGAGTAACTGCTCTGTGTTCTGTTAATTCATCTCACAGAGTTACATCTTTCCCTTCAAGAAGCCTTTAGCTAAGGCTGTTCTTGTGGAATTCGCAAAGTGATATTTGGAAGCCCATAGAGGGCTATGGTGAAAAAGGAAATATCTTCCGTTCAAAACTGGAAAGAAGCTTTCTGAAAAACTGCTCTGTGTTCTGTTAATTCATCTCACAGAGTTACATCTTTCCCTTCAAGAAGCCTTTCGCTAAGGCTGTTCTTGTGGAATTGGCAAAGGGATATTTGGAACCCCTAGAGGTCTATGGTGAAAAAGGAAATATCTTCCGTTCAAAACTGGAAAGAAGCTTTCTGAGAAACTGCTCTGTGTTCTGTTAATTCATCTCAAAGAGTTACATCTTTCCCTTCAAGAAGCCTTTCGCTAAGGCTGTTCTTGTGGAATTGGGAAAGGGATATTTGGAAGCACATAGAGGGCTATGGTGAAAAAGGAAATATCTTCCGTTCAAAACTGGAAAGAAGCTTTCTGAGAAACTGCTCTGCGTTCTGTTAACTCATCTCACAGAGTTACATCTTTCCCTTCAAGAAGCCTTTCGCTAAGGCTGTTCTTGTGGAATTGGCAAAGTGATATTTAGAAGCCCATAGAGGGCTATGGTGAAAAAGGAAATATCTTCCGTTCAAAACTGTAAAGAAGCTTTCTGAGAAACTGCTCTGTGTTCTGTTAATTCATCTCACAGAGTTACATCTTTCCCTTCATGAAGCCTTTCGCTAAGGCTGTTCTTGTGGAATTGGCAAAGTGATATTTGGAAGCCCATAGTGGGCTATGGTGAAAAAGGTAATATCTTCCGTTCAAAACTGGAAAGAAGCTTTCTGAGAAACTGCTCTGTGTTCTGTTAATTCATCTCACAGAGTTACATCTTTCCCTTCAAGAAGCCTTTCGCTAAGGCTGTTCTTGTGGGATTGGCAAAGGGATATTTGGAAGCCCATAGGGGGTTATGGTGAAAAAGGAAATATCTTCCGTTCAAAACTGGAAAGAAGCTTTCTGAGAAACTGCTCTGTGTTCTGTTAATTCATCTGACAGAGTTACATCTTTCCCTTCAGGAAGCCTTTCGCTAAGGCTGTTCTTGTGGAATTGGCAAAGTGATACTTGGAAGTCCATGGAGGGCTACTGTGAAAAAGGAAATATCTTGCGTTCAATACTGGAAAGAAGCTTTCTGAGAAACTGCTCTGTGTTCTGTTAATTAATCTGACAGAGTTACATCTTTCCCTTCAAGAAGCCTTTTGCTAAGGCTGTTCTTTTGGAATTGGCAAAGTGATATTTGGAAGCCCATAGAGGGCTACGGAGAAAAAGGAAATATCTTCCGTTCAAAACTGGAAAGAAGTTTTCTGAGAAACTGCTCTGTGTTCTGTTAATTCATCTCACAGAGTTACATCTTTCCCTTCTAGAAGCCTTTCGCTAAGTCTGTTCTTGTGGAGTTGGCAAAGTGATATTTGGAAGCCCATAGAGGGCTATGGTGAAAAAGGAAGTATCTTCCGTTCCAAACTGGAAAGAAGCTTTCTGAGAAACTGCTCTGTGTTCTGTTGATTCGTCTCACAGAGATACATCATTCCCTTCAAGAAGCCTTTCGCTAAGGCTGTTCTTGTGGTGTTGGCAAAGTGATAATTGTAAGCCCATAGAGGGTTATGGTGAAAAAGGAAATATCTTCCGTTCAAAACTGGAAACAAGCTTTCTGAGAAACTGCTCTGTGTTCTGTTAATTCATCTCACAGAGTTACATCTTTCCCTTCAAGAAGCCTTTCGCTAAGGCTGTTCTTGTGGAATTGGCAAAGGGATATTTGGAAGCCCATAGAGGGCTATGGCGAAAAAGGAAATATCTTCCGTTCAAAACTGGAAAGAAGCTTTCTGGAAACTGCTCTGTGTTCTGTTAATTCATCTCACAGAGTTACATCTTTCTCTTCAGGAAGCCTTTCGCTTAGGCTGTTCTTGTGGAATTGGCAAAGTGATATTGGAAGTCCATGGAGCTGTACCGTGAAAAAGGAAATATCTTGCGTTCAATACTGGAAAGAAGCTTTCTGAGAAACTGCTCTGTGTTCTGTTAATTCATGTCACAGAGTTACATCTTTCCCTTCAAGAAGCCTTTCGCTAAGGCTGTTCTTGTGGAATTGGCAAAGGGATATTTTGAAGCCCATAGAGGGCTATGGTGAAAAAGGAAATATCTTCCGTTCAAAAGTGGAAAGAAGCTTTCTGAGAAACTGCTCAGTGTTCCGTTAATTCATCTCACAGAGTTACATCTTTCCCTTAAAGAAGCCTTTCGCTAAGGCTGTTCTTGTGGAATTGGCAAAGTGATATTTGGAAGCCCATAGAGGGCTATGGTGAAAAAGGAAATATCTTCCGTTCCAAACTGGAAAGAAGCTTTCTGAGAAACTGCTCTGTGTTCTGTTAATTCATCTCACAGAGTTACATCTTTCCCTTCAAGAAGCCTTTCGCTAAGGCTGTTCTTGTGGAATTGGCTAAGGGATATTTGGAAGCCCATAGAGGCCTATGGTGAAAAAGGAAATATCCTCCGTTCAAAACAGGAAAGAAGCTTTCTGAGAAACTGCTCTGTGTTCTGTTAATTAATCTCACAGAGTTACATCTTTCCCTTCAACACGCCTTTCGCTAAGGTTGTTCTTGTGGAATTGGAAAAGTGATATTTGGAAGCCCATAGAGGGCTTTGGTGAAAAAGGAAATATCTTCCGTTCAAAACTGGAAAGAAGCTTTCTGAGAAACTGCTCTCTGTTCTGTTAATTCATCTCAGAGAGTTACATCTTTCCCTTCAAGAAGACTTTCGCTAAGGCTGTTCTTGTGGAATTGGCAAAGGGATATTTGGAAGGCCATAGAGGGCTACGGTGAAAAAGGAACTATCTTCCGTTCAAAACTGGAAAGAAGCTTTCTGAGAAACTGCTCTGTGTTCTGTTAATTCATCTCACAGAGTTACATCTTTCCCTTCAAGAAGCCTTTCGCTAAGGCTGTTCTTTTGGAATTGGAAAAGGGATATTTGGAAGCCCATAGAGGGCTATGGTGAAAAAGGAAATATCTTCCGTTCAAAACTGTAAAGAAGCTTTCTGAGAAACTGCTCTGTGTTCTGTTAATTCATCTCACAGAGTTACATCTTTCCCTTCATGAAGCCTTTCGCTAAGGCTGTTCTTGTGGAATTGGCAAAGTGATATTTGGAAGCCCATAGTGGGCTATGGTGAAAAAGGATATATCTTCCGTTCAAAACTGGAAAGAAGCTTTCTGAGAAACTGCTCTGTGTTCTGTTAATTCATCCCACAGAGTTACATCTTTCCCTTCAAGAAGCCTTTCGCTAAGGTTGTTCTTGTGGTATTTGCAAAGGTATATTTGGAAGCCCATAGAGGGCTATGGTGAAAAAGGAAATATCTTCCGTTCAAAACTGGAAAGAAGCTTTCTGAGAAACTGCTCTGTGTTCTGTTAATTCATCTCACAGAGTTACATCTTTCCCTTCATGAGGCCTTTCGCTAAGTCTGTTCTTGTGGAATTGGCAAAGTGATATTTGGAAGCCCATAGACGCTATGGTGAAAAAGGAAATATCTTCCGTTCAAAACTGGAAAGAATCTTTCTGAGAAACTGCTCTGTGTTCTGTTAATTCATCTCACAGAGTTACATCTTTCCCTTCAAGAAGCCTTTCGCTAAGGCTGTTCTTGTGTAATTGGCAAAGTGATCTTTGGAAGCCCATAGAGGGCTATGGTGAAAAAGGAAATATCTTCCGTTCAAAACTGGAAAGAAGCTTTCTGAGAAACTGCTCTGTGTTCTGTTAATTCATCTCACAGAGTTACATCTTTCCCTTCAAGAAGCCTTTGGCTAAGGCTGTTCTTGTGGAATTTTCAAAGGGATATTTGGAAGCCCATAGAGGGCTATGGTGTAAAAGGAAGTATCTTCCGTTCAAAACTGGAAAGAAGCTTTCTGAGAAACTGCACTGTGTTCTGTTAATTCATCTCACAGAGTTACATCTTTCCCTTCAAGAAGCCTTTAGCTAAGGCTGTTCTTGTGGAATTGGCAAAGGGATATTTGGAAGCCCATAGAGGGCAATGGTGAAAAAGGAAATATCTTCCGTTCAAAACTGGAAAGAAGCTTTCTGAGAAACTGCTCTGTGTTCTGTTAATTCATCTCACAGAGTTACATCTTTCCCTTCAGGAATCCTTTCGCTAAGGCTGTTCTTGTGGAATTGGCAAAGGGATATTTGGAAGCCCATAGAAGTCTTCGGTGGAAAAGGAAATATCTTCCGTTCAAAACTGGAAAGAAACTTTCTGAGAAACTGCTCTGTGTTCTGTTAATTCATCTCACAGAGTTACATCTTTCCCTTCAAGAAGCCTTTCGCTAAGGCTGTTCTTGTGGAATTGGCAAAGTGATATTTGGAAGCCCATAGAGGGCTATGGTGAAAAAGTAAATATCTTCCGTTCAAAACTGCAAAGAAGGTTTCTGAGAAACTGCTCTGTGTTCTGTTAATTCATCTCAAAGTGTTACATCTTTCCCTTCAAGAAGCCTTTGGCTAAGGCTGTTCTTGTGGAATTGGCAAAGGGATATTTGGAAGTCCATGGAGGGCTACTGTGAAAAAGGAAATATCTTGCGTTCAATAGTGGAAAGAAGCTTTCTGAGAAACTGCTCTGTGTTCTGTTAATTCATCTCAAAGAGTTACATCTTTCCCTTCAAGAAGCCTTTCGCTAAGGCTGTTCTTGTGGAATTGGCAAAGGGATATTTGGAAGCCCATAGAGGGCTATGTTGAAAATGGAAATATCTTCCGTTCAAAACTGGAAAGAAGCTTTCTGAGAAACTGCTCTGTGTTCTGTTAATTCATCTCACAGAGTTACATCTTTCCCTTCAAGAAGCCTTTCGCTAAGGCTGTTCTTGTGGAGTTGGCAAAGTGATATTTGGAATCCCATAGAGGGCTATGGTGAAAAAGGAAATATCTACCGTTCAAAACTGGAAAGAAGCTTTCTGAGAAACTGCTCTGTGTTCTGTTAATTCATCTCACAGAGTTACCTCTTTCCCTTCAAGAAGCCTTTCGCTAAGGCTGTTCTTGTGGAGTTGGCAAACGGATATTTGGAAGCCCATAGAGGGCTATGGTGAAAAAGGAAATATCTTCCGTTCAAAACTGGAAAGAAGCTTTCTGAGAAACTGCTCTGTGTTCTGTTAATTCATCTCACAGAGTTACATCTTTGCCTTCAAGACGCCTTTCGCTAAGTTTGTTCTTGTGGAATTGTGAAAGGGATGTTTGGAAGCCGATAGAGGGCTATGGTGAAAAAGGAAATATCTTCCATTCAAAACTGGAAAGAAGCTTTCTGAAAACCTGCTGTGTGTACTGTTAATTCATCTCACAGAGTTACATCTTTCCCTTCAAGAAGCCTATCGCTAAGGCTGTTCTTGTGGAATTGGCAAAGTGGTATTTGGAAGCCCATGGAGGGCTACGGTGAAAAAGGAAATATCTTTCTTTCAATACTGGAAAGAAGCTTTCTGAGAAACTGCTCTGTGTTTTGTAAATTCATCTCACAGAGTTACATCTTTCCCTTCAAGAAGCCTTTCGCTAAGGATGTTCTTGTGGAATTGGCAAAGTGATATTTGGAAGCCCATAGAGGGCTATAGTGAAAATGGAAATAACTTCCGTTCAAAACTGGAAAGAAGCTTTCTGAGAAACTGTTCTGTGTTCTGTTGATTCATCTCACAGAGTTTCATCTTTCCCTTCAAGAAGCCTTTCGCTAAGGCTGTTCTTGTGGAATTGGCAAAGTGGTATTTGGAAGCCTATGGAGGGCTACGGTGAAAAAGGAAATATCTTGCATTCAATACTGGAAAGAAGCTTTCTGAGAAACTGCTCTGTGTTTTGTAAATTCATCTCACAGAGTTACATCTTTCCCTTCAAGAAGCCTTTCGCTAAGGCTGTTCTTGTGGAATTGGCAAAGTGATATTTGGAAGCCCATAGAGGGCTATGGTGAAAATGGAAATATCTTCCGTTCAAAACTGGAAAGAAGCTTTCTGAGAAACTGCTCTGTGTTCTGTTAATTCATCTCACAGAGTTACATATTTCCCTTCAGGAAGCCTTTCGCTTAGGCTGTTCTTGTGGAATTGGCAAAGTGATACTTGGAAATCCATGGAGGGCTACTGTGAAAAAGGAAATATCTTGCGTTCAATACTGGAAAGAAGCTTTCTGAGAAACTGCTCTGTGTTCTGTTAATTCATCTCAGAGAGTTACATCTTTTCCTTCAAGAAGCCTTTCGCTAAGGCTGTTCTTGTGGAATTGGCAAAGATATATTTGGAAGCCCAAAGATGTCTATGGTGAAAAAGGAAATATCTTCCGTTCAAAACTGAAAAGAAGCTTTCTGAGTAACTGCTCTGTGTTCTGTTAATTCATCTCACTGAGTTACAACTTCCCTTCAAGAAGCCTTTCGCTAAGGCTGTTCTTGTGGAATTCGCAAAGTGATATTTGGAAGCCCATAGAGGGCTATGGTGAAAAAGGAAATATCTTCCGTTCAAAACTGGAAAGAAGCTTTCTGAGAAACTGCTCTGTGTTCTGTTAATTAATCTCACAGAGTTACATCTTTCCCTTCAAGAAGCCTTTCGCTAAGGCTGTTCTTGTGGAATTGGAAAAGGGATATTTGGAACCCCTAGAGGTCTATGGTGAAAAAGGAAATATCTTCCGTTCAAAACTGGAAAGAAGCTTTCTGAGAAACTGCTCTGTGTTCTGTTAATTCATCTCAAAGAGTTACATCTTTCCCTTCAAGAAGCCTTTCGCTAAGGCTGTTCTTGTGGAATTGGGAAAGGGATATTTGGAAGCCCATAGAGGGCTATGGTGAAAAAGGAAATATCTTCCGTTCAAAACTGGAAAGAAGCTTTCTGAGAAACTGCTCTGCGTTCTGTTAACTCATCTCACAGAGTTACATCTTTCCCTTCAAGAAGCCTTTCGCTAAGGCTGTTCTTGTGGAATTGGCAAAGTGGTATTTGGAAGCCCATGGAGGGCTACGGTGAAAAAGGATATGTCTTGCGTTCAAAACTGGAAAGAAGCTTCCTGAGAAACTGCTCTGTGTTCTGTTAATTCATCTCACAGAGTTACATCTTTCCCTTCAAGAAGCCTTTCGCTAAGGCTGTTCTTGTGGAATTGGCAAAGTGATATTTGGAAGCCCATAGAGGGCTATGGTGAAAAAGGAAATATCTTCCGTTCAAATCTGGAAAGAAGCTTTCTGAGAAACTGCTCTGTGTTCTGTTAATTCATCTCACAGAGTTACATCTTTCCCTTCAAGAAGCCTTTCGCTAAGGCTGTTCTTGTGGAATTGGAAAAGGGATATTTGGAAGCCCATAGAGGGCTATGGTGAAAAAGGAAGTATCTTCCGTTCAAAACTGGAAAGAAGCTTTCTGAGAAACTGCTCTGTGTTCTGTTAATTCATCTCACAGAGTTACATCTTTCCTTTCAAGAAGCCTTTCGCTAAGGCTGTTCTTGTGGAATTGGCAAAGGGATATTTTGAAGCCCATAGAGGGCTATGTTGAAAAAGGAAATATCTTCCGTTCAAAACTGGAAAGAAGCTTTCTGAGAAACTGCTCTGTGTTCTGTTAATTCATCTCACAGAGTTACATCTTTCCTTTCAAGAAGCCTTTCGCTAAGGCTGTTCTTGTGGAATTGGCAAAGGGATATTTTGAAGCCCATAAGGGCTATGTTGAAAAAGGAAATATCTTCCGTTCAAAACTGGAAAGAAGCTTTCTGAAACTGCTCTGCGTTCTGTTAACTCATCTCACAGAGTTACATCTTTCCCTTCAAGAAGCCTTTCGCTAAGGCTGTTCTTGTGGAATTGGCTAAGGGATATTTGGAAGCCCATAGAGGCCTATGGTGAAAAAGGAAATATCCTCCGTTCAAAACAGGAAAGAAGCTTTCTGAGAAACTGCTCTGTGTTCTGTTAATTAATCTCACAGAGTTACATCTTTCCCTTCAACACGCCTTTCGCTAAGGTTGTTCTTGTGGAATTGGAAAAGTGATATTTGGAAGCCCATAGTGGGCTTTGGTGAAAAAGGAAATATCTTCCGTTCAAAACTGGAAAGAAGCTTTCTGAGAAACTGCTCTCTGTTCTGTTAATTCATCTCAGAGAGTTACATCTTTCCCTTCAAGAAGACTTTCGCTAAGGCTGTTCTTGTGGAATTGGCAAAGGGATATTTGGAAGGCCATAGAGGGCTACGGTGAAAAAGGAACTATCTTCCGTTCAAAACTGGAAAGAAGCTTTCTGAGAAACTGCTCTGTGTTCTGTTAATTCATCTCACAGAGTTACATCTTTCCCTTCAAGAAGCCTTTCGCTAAGGCTGTTCTTTTGGAATTGGAAAAGGGATATTTGGAAGCCCATAGAGGGCTATGGTGAAAAAGGAAATATCTTCCGTTCAAAACTGTAAAGAAGCTTTCTGAGAAACTGCTCTGTGTTCTGTTAATTCATCTCACAGAGTTACATCTTTCCCTTCATGAAGCCTTTCGCTAAGGCTGTTCTTGTGGAATTGGCAAAGTGATATTTGGAAGCCCATAGTGGGCTATGGTGAAAAAGGATATATCTTCCGTTCAAAACTGGAAAGAAGCTTTCTGAGAAACTGCTCTGTGTTCTGTTAATTCATCCCACAGAGTTACATCTTTCCCTTCAAGAAGCCTTTCGCTAAGGTTGTTCTTGTGGTATTTGCAAAGGTATATTTGGAAGCCCATAGAGGGCTATGGTGAAAAAGGAAATATCTTCCGTTCAAAACTGGAAAGAAGCTTTCTGAGAAACTGCTCTGTGTTCTGTTAATTCATCTCACAGAGTTACATCTTTCCCTTCATGAGGCCTTTCGCTAAGTCTGTTCTTGTGGAATTGGCAAAGTGATATTTGGAAGCCCATAGACGCTATGGTGAAAAAGGAAATATCTTCCGTTCAAAACTGGAAAGAATCTTTCTGAGAAACTGCTCTGTGTTCTGTTAATTCATCTCACAGAGTTACATCTTTCCCTTCAAGAAGCCTTTCGCTAAGGCTGTTCTTGTGTAATTGGCAAAGTGATCTTTGGAAGCCCATAGAGGGCTATGGTGAAAAAGGAAATATCTTCCGTTCAAAACTGGAAAGAAGCTTTCTGAGAAACTGCTCTGTGTTCTGTTAATTCATCTCACAGAGTTACATCTTTCCCTTCAAGAAGCCTTTGGCTAAGGCTGTTCTTGTGGAATTTTCAAAGGGATATTTGGAAGCCCATAGAGGGCTATGGTGTAAAAGGAAGTATCTTCCGTTCAAAACTGGAAAGAAGCTTTCTGAGAAACTGCTCTGTGTTCTGTTAATTCATCTCACAGAGTTACATCTTTCCCTTCAAGAAGCCTTTAGCTAAGGCTGTTCTTGTGGAATTGGCAAAGGGATATTTGGAAGCCCATAGAGGGCAATGGTGAAAAAGGAAATATCTTCCGTTCAAAACTGGAAAGAAGCTTTCTGAGAAACTGCTCTGTGTTCTGTTAATTCATCTCACAGAGTTACATCTTTCCCTTCAGGAATCCTTTCGCTAAGGCTGTTCTTGTGGAATTGGCAAAGGGATATTTGGAAGCCCATAGAAGTCTTCGGTGGAAAAGGAAATATCTTCCGTTCAAAACTGGAAAGAAACTTTCTGAGAAACTGCTCTGTGTTCTGTTAATTCATCTCACAGAGTTACATCTTTCCCTTCAAGAAGCCTTTCGCTAAGGCTGTTCTTGTGGAATTGGCAAAGTGATATTTGGAAGCCCATAGAGGGCTATGGTGAAAAAGGAAATATCTTCCGTTCAAAACTGCAAAGAAGGTTTCTGAGAAACTGCTCTGTGTTCTGTTAATTCATCTCAAAGTGTTACATCTTTCCCTTCAAGAAGCCTTTGGCTAAGGCTGTTCTTGTGGAATTGGCAAAGGGATATTTGGAAGTCCATGGAGGGCTACTGTGAAAAAGGAAATATCTTGCGTTCAATAGTGGAAAGAAGCTTTCTGAGAAACTGCTCTGTGTTCTGTTAATTCATCTCAAAGAGTTACATCTTTCCCTTCAAGAAGCCTTTCGCTAAGGCTGTTCTTGTGGAATTGGCAAAGGGATATTTGGAAGCCCATAGAGGGCTATGTTGAAAATGGAAATATCTTCCGTTCAAAACTGGAAAGAAGCTTTCTGAGAAACTGCTCTGTGTTCTGTTAATTCATCTCACAGAGTTACATCTTTCCCTTCAAGAAGCCTTTCGCTAAGGCTGTTCTTGTGGAGTTGGCAAAGTGATATTTGGAATCCCATAGAGGGCTATGGTGAAAAAGGAAATATCTACCGTTCAAAACTGGAAAGAAGCTTTCTGAGAAACTGCTCTGTGTTCTGTTAATTCATCTCACAGAGTTACCTCTTTCCCTTCAAGAAGCCTTTCGCTAAGGCTGTTCTTGTGGAGTTGGCAAACGGATATTTGGAAGCCCATAGAGGGCTATGGTGAAAAAGGAAATATCTTCCGTTCAAAACTGGAAAGAAGCTTTCTGAGAAACTGCTCTGTGTTCTGTTAATTCATCTCACAGAGTTACATCTTTGCCTTCAAGACGCCTTTCGCTAAGTTTGTTCTTGTGGAATTGTGAAAGGGATGTTTGGAAGCCGATAGAGGGCTATGGTGAAAAAGGAAATATCTTCCATTCAAAACTGGAAAGAAGCTTTCTGAAAACCTGCTGTGTGTACTGTTAATTCATCTCACAGAGTTACATCTTTCCCTTCAAGAAGCCTATCGCTAAGGCTGTTCTTGTGGAATTGGCAAAGTGGTATTTGGAAGCCCATGGAGGGCTACGGTGAAAAAGGAAATATCTTTCTTTCAATACTGGAAAGAAGCTTTCTGAGAAACTGCTCTGTGTTTTGTAAATTCATCTCACAGAGTTACATCTTTCCCTTCAAGAAGCCTTTCGCTAAGGATGTTCTTGTGGAATTGGCAAAGTGATATTTGGAAGCCCATAGAGGGCTATAGTGAAAATGGAAATAACTTCCGTTCAAAACTGGAAAGAAGGTTTCTGAGAAACTGCTCTGTGTTCTGTTGATTCATCTCACAGAGTTTCATCTTTCCCTTCAAGAAGCCTTTCGCTAAGGCTGTTCTTGTGGAATTGGCAAAGTAGTATTTGGAAGCCTATGGAGGGCTACGGTGAAAAAGGAAATATCTTGCATTCAATACTGGAAAGAAGCTTTCTGAGAAACTGCTCTGTGTTTTGTAAATTCATCTCACAGAGTTACATCTTTCCCTTCAAGAAGCCTTTCGCTAAGGCTGTTTTTGTGGAATTGGCAAAGTGATATTTGGAAGCCCATAGAGGGCTATGGTGAAAATGGAAATATCTTCCGTTCAAAACTGGAAAGAAGCTTTCTGAGAAACTGCTCTGTGTTCTGTTAATTCATCTCACAGAGTTACATCTTTCCCTTCAAGAAGCCTTTCGATAAGGCTGTTCTTGTGGAATTGGCAAAGGGATATTTGGAAGCCCATAGAGGGCTATGGTGAAAAAGGAAATATCTTCCGTTCAAAACTGGAAAGAAGCTTTCTGAGAAACTGCTCTGTGTTCCGTTAATTCATCTCACAGAGTTACATCTTTCCCTTCAAGAAGCCTTTCGTTAAAGCTGTTCTTGTGGGATTGGCAAAGGGATATTTGGAAGCCCATAGAGGGCTATGGCGAAAAAGGAAATATCTTCCGTTCAAAACTGGAAAGAAGCTTTCTGGAAACTGCTCTGTGTTCTGTTAATTCATCTCACAGAGTTACATCTTTCTCTTCAGGAAGCCTTTCGCTTAGGCTGTTCTTGTGGAATTGGCAAAGTGATATTGGAAGTCCATGGAGCTGTACCGTGAAAAAGGAAATATCTTGCGTTCAATACTGGAAAGAAGCTTTCTGAGAAACTGCTCTGTGTTCTGTTAATTCATGTCACAGAGTTACATCTTTCCCTTCAAGAAGCCTTTCGCTAAGGCTGTTCTTGTGGAATTGGCAAAGGGATATTTTGAAGCCCATAGAGGGCTATGGTGAAAAAGGAAATATCTTCCGTTCAAAAGTGGAAAGAAGCTTTCTGAGAAACTGCTCAGTGTTCCGTTAATTCATCTCACAGAGTTACATCTTTCCCTTAAAGAAGCCTTTCGCTAAGGCTGTTCTTGTGGGATTGGCAAAGGGATATTTGAAAGCCCATAGAGGGTTATGGTGAAAAAGGAAATATCTTCCGTTCAAAACTGGAAAGAAGCTTTCTGAGAAACTGCTCTGTGTTCTGTTAATTCATCTCACAGAGTTACATCTTTCCCTTCAGGAAGCCTTTCGCTAAGGCTGTTCTTGTGGAATTGGCAAAGTGATACTTGGAAGTCCATGGAGGGCTACTGTGAAAAAAGAAATATCTTGCGTTCAATACTGGAAAGAAGCTTTCTGAGAAACTGCTCTGTGTTCTGTTAATTCATCTCACAGAGTTACATCTTTCCCTTCAAGAAGCCTTTCGCTAAGGCTGTTCTTGTGGAATTGGCATAGTGGTATTTGGAAGCCCATGGAGGGCTACGGTGAAAAAGGAAATATCTTGCGTTCAATAATGGAAAGAAGCATTCTGAGAAACTGCTCTGTGTTTTTTAAATTCATCTCACAGAGTTACATCTTTCCCTTCAAGAAGCCTTTCGCTAAGGCTGTTCTTGTGGAATTGGCAAAGTGATATTTGGAAGCCCATAGAGGGCTATGGTGAAAATGGAAATATCTTCCGTTCAAAACTGGAAAGAAGCTCTCTGAGAAACTGCTCTCTGTTCTGTTAATTGATCTCACAGAGTTACATCTTTCCCTTCTAGAAGCCTTTCGCTAAGGCTGTTCTTGTGGAGTTGGCAAAGTGATATTTGGAAGCCCATAGAGGGCTATGGTGAAAAAGGAAGTATCTTCCGTTCCAAACTGTAAAGAAGCTTTCTGAGAAACTGCTCTGTGTTCTGTTAATTCGTCTCACAGAGTTACATCATTCCCTTCAAGAAGCCTTTCGCTAAGGCTGTTCTTGTGGAGTTGGCAAAGTGATAATTGTAAGCCCATAGAGGGTTATGGTGAAAAAGGAAATATCTTCCGTTCAAAACTGGAAACAAGCTTTCTGAGAAACTGCTCTGTGTTCTGTTAATTCATCTCACAGAGTTACATCTTTCCCTTCAAGAAGCCTTTCGCTAAGGCTGTTCTTGTGGAATTGGCAAAGGGATATTTGGAAACCCATAGAGGGCTATGGTGAAAAAGGAAATATCTTCCGTTCAATACTGGAAAGAAGCTTTCTGAGAAACTGCTCTGTGTTCTGTTAATTCATCTCACGGAGTTACATCTTTCCCTTCCAGAAGCCTTTCCCTAATGTTGTTCTTGTGGAATTGGCAAAGTGATATTTGGAAGCCCATAGAGGGCTATGGTGAAAAAGGAAATATCTTCCGTTCAAAACTGGAAAGAAACTTTCTGAAAAACTGCTCTGTGTTCTGTTAATTCATCTCACAGAGTTACATCTATCCTTTCAAGACGCCTTTCGCTAAGGCTGTTCTTGTGGAATTGGCAAAGTGATATTTGGAAGCCCATAGAGGGCAATGGTGTAAAAGGAAATATCTTCCGTTCAAAAATTGGAAAGAAGCTTTCTGAGAAACTGCTCTGTGTTCTGTTAATTTATCTCACAGAGTTACATCTTTTCCTTCAAGAAGCCTTTCGCTAAGGCTGTTCTTGTTGAATTGGCAAAGGGATATTTGGAAGCCCAAAGATGTCTATGGTGAAAAAGGAAATATCTTCCGTTCATAACTGAAAAGAAGCTTTCTGAGTAACTGCTCTGTGTTCTGTTAATTCATCTCACAGAGTTACATCTTTCCCTTCAAGAAGCCTTTAGCTAAGGCTGTTCTTGTGGAATTCGCAAAGTGATATTTGGAAGCCCATAGAGGGCTATGGTGAAAAAGGAAATATCTTCCGTTCAAAACTGGAAAGAAGCTTTCTGAAAAACTGCTCTGTGTTCTGTTAATTCATCTCACAGAGTTACATCTTTCCCTTCAAGAAGCCTTTCGCTAAGGCTGTTCTTGTGGAATTGGCAAAGGGATATTTGGAACCCCTAGAGGTCTATGGTGAAAAAGGAAATATCTTCCGTTCAAAACTGGAAAGAAGCTTTCTGAGAAACTGCTCTGTGTTCTGTTAATTCATCTCAAAGAGTTACATCTTTCCCTTCAAGAAGCCTTTCGCTAAGGCTGTTCTTGTGGAATTGGGAAAGGGATATTTGGAAGCACATAGAGGGCTATGGTGAAAAAGGAAATATCTTCCGTTCAAAACTGGAAAGAAGCTTTCTGAGAAACTGCTCTGCGTTCTGTTAACTCATCTCACAGAGTTACATCTTTCCCTTCAAGAAGCCTTTCGCTAAGGCTGTTCTTGTGGAATTGGCAAAGTGATATTTAGAAGCCCATAGAGGGCTATGGTGAAAAAGGAAATATCTTCCGTTCAAAACTGTAAAGAAGCTTTCTGAGAAACTGCTCTGTGTTCTGTTAATTCATCTCACAGAGTTACATCTTTCCCTTCATGAAGCCTTTCGCTAAGGCTGTTCTTGTGGAATTGGCAAAGTGATATTTGGAAGCCCATAGTGGGCTATGGTGAAAAAGGTAATATCTTCCGTTCAAAACTGGAAAGAAGCTTTCTGAGAAACTGCTCTGTGTTCTGTTAATTCATCTCACAGAGTTACATCTTTCCCTTCAAGAAGCCTTTCGCTAAGGCTGTTCTTGTGGGATTGGCAAAGGGATATTTGGAAGCCCATAGGGGGTTATGGTGAAAAAGGAAATATCTTCCGTTCAAAACTGGAAAGAAGCTTTCTGAGAAACTGCTCTGTGTTCTGTTAATTCATCTGACAGAGTTACATCTTTCCCTTCAGGAAGCCTTTCGCTAAGGCTGTTCTTGTGGAATTGGCAAAGTGATACTTGGAAGTCCATGG
The DNA here is from genome assembly GCF_047675955.1 of Chlorocebus sabaeus. Classification (NCBI taxonomy): domain Eukaryota; kingdom Metazoa; phylum Chordata; class Mammalia; order Primates; family Cercopithecidae; genus Chlorocebus; species Chlorocebus sabaeus. The sequence continues at coordinate 92,115,415 of NC_132933.1, forward strand.
AGGGCTACTGTGAAAAAGGAAATATCTTGCGTTCAATACTGGAAAGAAGCTTTCTGAGAAACTGCTCTGTGTTCTGTTAATTAATCTGACAGAGTTACATCTTTCCCTTCAAGAAGCCTTTTGCTAAGGCTGTTCTTTTGGAATTGGCAAAGTGATATTTGGAAGCCCATAGAGGGCTACGGAGAAAAAGGAAATATCTTCCGTTCAAAACTGGAAAGAAGTTTTCTGAGAAACTGCTCTGTGTTCTGTTAATTCATCTCACAGAGTTACATCTTTCCCTTCTAGAAGCCTTTCGCTAAGTCTGTTCTTGTGGAGTTGGCAAAGTGATATTTGGAAGCCCATAGAGGGCTATGGTGAAAAAGGAAGTATCTTCCGTTCCAAACTGGAAAGAAGCTTTCTGAGAAACTGCTCTGTGTTCTGTTGATTCGTCTCACAGAGATACATCATTCCCTTCAAGAAGCCTTTCGCTAAGGCTGTTCTTGTGGAGTTGGCAAAGTGATAATTGTAAGCCCATAGAGGGTTATGGTGAAAAAGGAAATATCTTCCGTTCAAAACTGGAAACAAGCTTTCTGAGAAACTGCTCTGTGTTCTGTTAATTCATCTCACAGAGTTACATCTTTCCCTTCAAGAAGCCTTTCGCTAAGGCTGTTCTTGTGGAATTGGCAAAGGGATATTTGGAAGCCCATAGAGGGCTATGGCGAAAAAGGAAATATCTTCCGTTCAAAACTGGAAAGAAGCTTTCTGGAAACTGCTCTGTGTTCTGTTAATTCATCTCACAGAGTTACATCTTTCTCTTCAGGAAGCCTTTCGCTTAGGCTGTTCTTGTGGAATTGGCAAAGTGATATTGGAAGTCCATGGAGCTGTACCGTGAAAAAGGAAATATCTTGCGTTCAATACTGGAAAGAAGCTTTCTGAGAAACTGCTCTGTGTTCTGTTAATTCATGTCACAGAGTTACATCTTTCCCTTCAAGAAGCCTTTCGCTAAGGCTGTTCTTGTGGAATTGGCAAAGGGATATTTTGAAGCCCATAGAGGGCTATGGTGAAAAAGGAAATATCTTCCGTTCAAAAGTGGAAAGAAGCTTTCTGAGAAACTGCTCAGTGTTCCGTTAATTCATCTCACAGAGTTACATCTTTCCCTTAAAGAAGCCTTTCGCTAAGGCTGTTCTTGTGGGAGTGGCAAAGGGATATTTGAAAGCCCATAGAGGGTTATGGTGAAAAAGGAAATATCTTCCGTTCAAAACTGGAAAGAAGCTTTCTGAGAAACTGCTCTGTGTTCTGTTAATTCATCTCACAGAGTTACATCTTTCCCTTCAGGAAGCCTTTCGCTAAGGCTGTTCTTGTGGAATTGGCAAAGTGATACTTGGAAGTCCATGGAGGGCTACTGTGAAAAAAGAAATATCTTGCGTTCAATACTGGAAAGAAGCTTTCTGAGAAACTGCTCTGTGTTCTGTTAATTCATCTCACAGAGTTACATCTTTCCCTTCAAGAAGCCTTTCGCTAAGGCTGTTCTTGTGGAATTGGCATAGTGGTATTTGGAAGCCCATGGAGGGCTACGGTGAAAAAGGAAATATCTTGCGTTCAATAATGGAAAGAAGCATTCTGAGAAACTGCTCTGTGTTTTTTAAATTCATCTCACAGAGTTACATCTTTCCCTTCAAGAAGCCTTTCGCTAAGGCTGTTCTTGTGGAATTGGCAAAGTGATATTTGGAAGCCCATAGAGGGCTATGGTGAAAATGGAAATATCTTCCGTTCAAAACTGGAAAGAAGCTTTCTGAGAAACTGCTCTCTGTTCTGTTAATTGATCTCACAGAGTTACATCTTTCCCTTCTAGAAGCCTTTCGCTAAGGCTGTTCTTGTGGAGTTGGCAAAGTGATATTTGGAAGCCCATAGAGGGCTATGGTGAAAAAGGAAGTATCTTCCGTTCCAAACTGTAAAGAAGCTTTCTGAGAAACTGCTCTGTGTTCTGTTAATTCGTCTCACAGAGTTACATCATTCCCTTCAAGAAGCCTTTCGCTAAGGCTGTTCTTGTGGAGTTGGCAAAGTGATAATTGTAAGCCCATAGAGGGTTATGGTGAAAAAGGAAATATCTTCCGTTCAAAACTGGAAACAAGCTTTCTGAGAAACTGCTCTGTGTTCTGTTAATTCATCTCACAGAGTTACATCTTTCCCTTCAAGAAGCCTTTCGCTAAGGCTGTTCTTGTGGAATTGGCAAAGGGATATTTGGAAACCCATAGAGGGCTATGGTGAAAAAGGAAATATCTTCCGTTCAATACTGGAAAGAAGCTTTCTGAGAAACTGCTCTGTGTTCTGTTAATTCATCTCACGGAGTTACATCTTTCCCTTCCAGAAGCCTTTCCCTAATGTTGTTCTTGTGGAATTGGCAAAGTGATATTTGGAAGCCCATAGAGGGCTATGGTGAAAAAGGAAATATCTTCCGTTCAAAACTGGAAAGAAACTTTCTGAAAAACTGCTCTGTGTTCTGTTAATTCATCTCACAGAGTTACATCTATCCTTTCAAGACGCCTTTCGCTAAGGCTGTTCTTGTGGAATTGGCAAAGTGATATTTGGAAGCCCATAGAGGGCAATGGTGTAAAAGGAAATATCTTCCGTTCAAAAATTGGAAAGAAGCTTTCTGAGAAACTGCTCTGTGTTCTGTTAATTTATCTCACAGAGTTACATCTTTTCCTTCAAGAAGCCTTTCGCTAAGGCTGTTCTTGTTGAATTGGCAAAGGGATATTTGGAAGCCCAAAGATGTCTATGGTGAAAAAGGAAATATCTTCCGTTCATAACTGAAAAGAAGCTTTCTGAGTAACTGCTCTGTGTTCTGTTAATTCATCTCACAGAGTTACATCTTTCCCTTCAAGAAGCCTTTAGCTAAGGCTGTTCTTGTGGAATTCGCAAAGTGATATTTGGAAGCCCATAGAGGGCTATGGTGAAAAAGGAAATATCTTCCGTTCAAAACTGGAAAGAAGCTTTCTGAAAAACTGCTCTGTGTTCTGTTAATTCATCTCACAGAGTTACATCTTTCCCTTCAAGAAGCCTTTCGCTAAGGCTGTTCTTGTGGAATTGGCAAAGGGATATTTGGAACCCCTAGAGGTCTATGGTGAAAAAGGAAATATCTTCCGTTCAAAACTGGAAAGAAGCTTTCTGAGAAACTGCTCTGTGTTCTGTTAATTCATCTCAAAGAGTTACATCTTTCCCTTCAAGAAGCCTTTCGCTAAGGCTGTTCTTGTGGAATTGGGAAAGGGATATTTGGAAGCACGTAGAGGGCTATGGTGAAAAAGGAAATATCTTCCGTTCAAAACTGGAAAGAAGCTTTCTGAGAAACTGCTCTGCGTTCTGTTAACTCATCTCACAGAGTTACATCTTTCCCTTCAAGAAGCCTTTCGCTAAGGCTGTTCTTGTGGAATTGGCAAAGTGATATTTAGAAGCCCATAGAGGGCTATGGTGAAAAAGGAAATATCTTCCGTTCAAAACTGTAAAGAAGCTTTCTGAGAAACTGCTCTGTGTTCTGTTAATTCATCTCACAGAGTTACATCTTTCCCTTCATGAAGCCTTTCGCTAAGGCTGTTCTTGTGGAATTGGCAAAGTGATATTTGGAAGCCCATAGTGGGCTATGGTGAAAAAGGTAATATCTTCCGTTCAAAACTGGAAAGAAGCTTTCTGAGAAACTGCTCTGTGTTCTGTTAATTCATCTCACAGAGTTACATCTTTCCCTTCAAGAAGCCTTTCGCTAAGGCTGTTCTTGTGGGATTGGCAAAGGGATATTTGGAAGCCCATAGGGGGTTATGGTGAAAAAGGAAATATCTTCCGTTCAAAACTGGAAAGAAGCTTTCTGAGAAACTGCTCTGTGTTCTGTTAATTCATCTGACAGAGTTACATCTTTCCCTTCAGGAAGCCTTTCGCTAAGGCTGTTCTTGTGGAATTGGCAAAGTGATACTTGGAAGTCCATGGAGGGCTACTGTGAAAAAGGAAATATCTTGCGTTCAATACTGGAAAGAAGCTTTCTGAGAAACTGCTCTGTGTTCTGTTAATTAATCTGACAGAGTTACATCTTTCCCTTCAAGAAGCCTTTTGCTAAGGCTGTTCTTTTGGAATTGGCAAAGTGATATTTGGAAGCCCATAGAGGGCTACGGAGAAAAAGGAAATATCTTCCGTTCAAAACTGGAAAGAAGTTTTCTGAGAAACTGCTCTGTGTTCTGTTAATTCATCTCACAGAGTTACATCTTTCCCTTCTGGAAGCCTTTCGCTAAGTCTGTTCTTGTGGAGTTGGCAAAGTGATATTTGGAAGCCCATAGAGGGCTATGGTGAAAAAGGAAGTATCTTCCGTTCAAAACTGGAAACAAGCTTTCTGAGAAACTGCTCTGTGTTCTGTTAATTCATCTCACAGAGTTACATCTTTCCCTTCAAGAAGCCTTTCGCTAAGGCTGTTCTTGTGGAATTGGCAAAGGGATATTTGGAAGCCCATAGAGGGCTATGGTGAAAAAGGAAATATCTTCCGTTCAATACTGGAAAGAAGCTTTCTGAGAAACTGCTCTGTGTTCTGTTAATTCATCTCACAGAGTTACATCTTTCCCTTCAAGAAGCCTTTCCCTAATGTTGTTCTTGTGGAATTGGCAAAGTGATATTTGGAAGCCCATAGAGGGCTATGGTGGAAAAGGAAATATCATCCGTTCAAAACGGGAAAGAAACTTTCTGAAAAACTGCTCTGTGTTCTGTTAATTCATCTCACAGAGTTACATCTATCCTTTCAAGACGCCTTTCGCTAAGGCTGTTCTTGTGGAATTGGCAAAGTGATATTTGGAAGCCCATAGAGGGCAATGGTGAAAAAGGAAATATCTTCCGTTCAAAAATTGGAAAGAAGCTTTCTGAGAAACTGCTCTGTGTTCTGTTAATTCATCTCACAGAGTTACATCTTTTCCCTTCAGGAAGCCTTTCGCTAAGGCTGTTCTTGTGGAATTGGCAAAGGGATATTTGGAAGCCCATAGAAGGCTTCGGTGAAAAAGGAAATATCTTCCGTTCAAAACTGGAAAGAAACTTTCTGAGAAACTGATCTGTGTTCTGTTAATTCATCTCAAAGAGTTACATCTTTCCCTTCAAGAAGCCTTTCGCTAAGGCTGTTCTTGTGGAATTGGCAAAGTGATATTTGGAAGCCCATAGAGGGCTATGGTGAAAAAGGAAATATCTTCCGTTCCAAACTGGAAAGAAGCTTTCTGAGAAACTGCTCTGTGTTCTGTTAATTCATCTCACAGAGTTACATCTTTCCCTTCAAGAAGCCTTTCGCTAAGGCTGTTCTTGTGGAATTGGCTAAGGGATATTTGGAAGCCCATAGAGGCCTATGGTGAAAAAGGAAATATCCTCCGTTCAAAACAGGAAAGAAGCTTTCTGAGAAACTGCTCTGTGTTCTGTTAATTAATCTCACAGAGTTACATCTTTCCCTTCAACACGCCTTTCGCTAAGGTTGTTCTTGTGGAATTGGAAAAGTGATATTTGGAAGCCCATAGAGGGCTTTGGTGAAAAAGGAAATATCTTCCGTTCAAAACTGGAAAGAAGCTTTCTGAGAAACTGCTCTCTGTTCTGTTAATTCATCTCAGAGAGTTACATCTTTCCCTTCAAGAAGACTTTCGCTAAGGCTGTTCTTGTGGAATTGGCAAAGGGATATTTGGAAGGCCATAGAGGGCTACGGTGAAAAAGGAACTATCTTCCGTTCAAAACTGGAAAGAAGCTTTCTGAGAAACTGCTCTGTGTTCTGTTAATTCATCTCACAGAGTTACATCTTTCCCTTCAAGAAGCCTTTCGCTAAGGCTGTTCTTTTGGAATTGGAAAAGGGATATTTGGAAGCCCATAGAGGGCTATGGTGAAAAAGGAAATATCTTCCGTTCAAAACTGTAAAGAAGCTTTCTGAGAAACTGCTCTGTGTTCTGTTAATTCATCTCACAGAGTTACATCTTTCCCTTCATGAAGCCTTTCGCTAAGGCTGTTCTTGTGGAATTGGCAAAGTGATATTTGGAAGCCCATAGTGGGCTATGGTGAAAAAGGATATATCTTCCGTTCAAAACTGGAAAGAAGCTTTCTGAGAAACTGCTCTGTGTTCTGTTAATTCATCCCACAGAGTTACATCTTTCCCTTCAAGAAGCCTTTCGCTAAGGTTGTTCTTGTGGTATTTGCAAAGGTATATTTGGAAGCCCATAGAGGGCTATGGTGAAAAAGGAAATATCTTCCGTTCAAAACTGGAAAGAAGCTTTCTGAGAAACTGCTCTGTGTTCTGTTAATTCATCTCACAGAGTTACATCTTTCCCTTCATGAGGCCTTTCGCTAAGTCTGTTCTTGTGGAATTGGCAAAGTGATATTTGGAAGCCCATAGAAGCTATGGTGAAAAAGGAAATATCTTCCGTTCAAAACTGGAAAGAATCTTTCTGAGAAACTGCTCTGTGTTCTGTTAATTCATCTCACAGAGTTACATCTTTCCCTTCAAGAAGCCTTTCGCTAAGGCTGTTCTTGTGTAATTGGCAAAGTGATCTTTGGAAGCCCATAGAGGGCTATGGTGAAAAAGGAAATATCTTCCGTTCAAAACTGGAAAGAAGCTTTCTGAGAAACTGCTCTGTGTTCTGTTAATTCATCTCACAGAGTTACATCTTTCCCTTCAAGAAGCCTTTGGCTAAGGCTGTTCTTGTGGAATTTTCAAAGGGATATTTGGAAGCCCATAGAGGGCTATGGTGTAAAAGGAAGTATCTTCCGTTCAAAACTGGAAAGAAGCTTTCTGAGAAACTGCACTGTGTTCTGTTAATTCATCTCACAGAGTTACATCTTTCCCTTCAAGAAGCCTTTAGCTAAGGCTGTTCTTGTGGAATTGGCAAAGGGATATTTGGAAGCCCATAGAGGGCAATGGTGAAAAAGGAAATATCTTCCGTTCAAAACTGGAAAGAAGCTTTCTGAGAAACTGCTCTGTGTTCTGTTAATTCATCTCACAGAGTTACATCTTTCCCTTCAGGAATCCTTTCGCTAAGGCTGTTCTTGTGGAATTGGCAAAGGGATATTTGGAAGCCCATAGAAGTCTTCGGTGGAAAAGGAAATATCTTCCGTTCAAAACTGGAAAGAAACTTTCTGAGAAACTGCTCTGTGTTCTGTTAATTCATCTCACAGAGTTACATCTTTCCCTTCAAGAAGCCTTTCGCTAAGGCTGTTCTTGTGGAATTGGCAAAGTGATATTTGGAAGCCCATAGAGGGCTATGGTGAAAAAGGAAATATCTTCCGTTCAAAACTGCAAAGAAGGTTTCTGAGAAACTGCTCTGTGTTCTGTTAATTCATCTCAAAGTGTTACATCTTTCCCTTCAAGAAGCCTTTGGCTAAGGCTGTTCTTGTGGAATTGGCAAAGGGATATTTGGAAGTCCATGGAGGGCTACTGTGAAAAAGGAAATATCTTGCGTTCAATAGTGGAAAGAAGCTTTCTGAGAAACTGCTCTGTGTTCTGTTAATTCATCTCAAAGAGTTACATCTTTCCCTTCAAGAAGCCTTTCGCTAAGGCTGTTCTTGTGGAATTGGCAAAGGGATATTTGGAAGCCCATAGAGGGCTATGTTGAAAATGGAAATATCTTCCGTTCAAAACTGGAAAGAAGCTTTCTGAGAAACTGCTCTGTGTTCTGTTAATTCATCTCACAGAGTTACATCTTTCCCTTCAAGAAGCCTTTCGCTAAGGCTGTTCTTGTGGAGTTGGCAAAGTGATATTTGGAATCCCATAGAGGGCTATGGTGAAAAAGGAAATATCTACCGTTCAAAACTGGAAAGAAGCTTTCTGAGAAACTGCTCTGTGTTCTGTTAATTCATCTCACAGAGTTACCTCTTTCCCTTCAAGAAGCCTTTCGCTAAGGCTGTTCTTGTGGAGTTGGCAAACGGATATTTGGAAGCCCATAGAGGGCTATGGTGAAAAAGGAAATATCTTCCGTTCAAAACTGGAAAGAAGCTTTCTGAGAAACTGCTCTGTGTTCTGTTAATTCATCTCACAGAGTTACATCTTTGCCTTCAAGACGCCTTTCGCTAAGTTTGTTCTTGTGGAATTGTGAAAGGGATGTTTGGAAGCCGATAGAGGGCTATGGTGAAAAAGGAAATATCTTCCATTCAAAACTGGAAAGAAGCTTTCTGAAAACCTGCTGTGTGTACTGTTAATTCATCTCACAGAGTTACATCTTTCCCTTCAAGAAGCCTATCGCTAAGGCTGTTCTTGTGGAATTGGCAAAGTGGTATTTGGAAGCCCATGGAGGGCTACGGTGAAAAAGGAAATATCTTTCTTTCAATACTGGAAAGAAGCTTTCTGAGAAACTGCTCTGTGTTTTGTAAATTCATCTCACAGAGTTACATCTTTCCCTTCAAGAAGCCTTTCGCTAAGGATGTTCTTGTGGAATTGGCAAAGTGATATTTGGAAGCCCATAGAGGGCTATAGTGAAAATGGAAATAACTTCCGTTCAAAACTGGAAAGAAGCTTTCTGAGAAACTGTTCTGTGTTCTGTTGATTCATCTCACAGAGTTTCATCTTTCCCTTCAAGAAGCCTTTCGCTAAGGCTGTTCTTGTGGAATTGGCAAAGTGGTATTTGGAAGCCTATGGAGGGCTACGGTGAAAAAGGAAATATCTTGCATTCAATACTGGAAAGAAGCTTTCTGAGAAACTGCTCTGTGTTTTGTAAATTCATCTCACAGAGTTACATCTTTCCCTTCAAGAAGCCTTTCGCTAAGGCTGTTCTTGTGGAATTGGCAAAGTGATATTTGGAAGCCCATAGAGGGCTATGGTGAAAATGGAAATATCTTCCGTTCAAAACTGGAAAGAAGCTTTCTGAGAAACTGCTCTGTGTTCTGTTAATTCATCTCACAGAGTTACATATTTCCCTTCAGGAAGCCTTTCGCTTAGGCTGTTCTTGTGGAATTGGCAAAGTGATACTTGGAAATCCATGGAGGGCTACTGTGAAAAAGGAAATATCTTGCGTTCAATACTGGAAAGAAGCTTTCTGAGAAACTGCTCTGTGTTCTGTTAATTCATCTCAGAGAGTTACATCTTTTCCTTCAAGAAGCCTTTCGCTAAGGCTGTTCTTGTGGAATTGGCAAAGATATATTTGGAAGCCCAAAGATGTCTATGGTGAAAAAGGAAATATCTTCCGTTCAAAACTGAAAAGAAGCTTTCTGAGTAACTGCTCTGTGTTCTGTTAATTCATCTCACTGAGTTACAACTTCCCTTCAAGAAGCCTTTCGCTAAGGCTGTTCTTGTGGAATTCGCAAAGTGATATTTGGAAGCCCATAGAGGGCTATGGTGAAAAAGGAAATATCTTCCGTTCAAAACTGGAAAGAAGCTTTCTGAGAAACTGCTCTGTGTTCTGTTAATTAATCTCACAGAGTTACATCTTTCCCTTCAAGAAGCCTTTCGCTAAGGCTGTTCTTGTGGAATTGGAAAAGGGATATTTGGAACCCCTAGAGGTCTATGGTGAAAAAGGAAATATCTTCCGTTCAAAACTGGAAAGAAGCTTTCTGAGAAACTGCTCTGTGTTCTGTTAATTCATCTCAAAGAGTTACATCTTTCCCTTCAAGAAGCCTTTCGCTAAGGCTGTTCTTGTGGAATTGGGAAAGGGATATTTGGAAGCCCATAGAGGGCTATGGTGAAAAAGGAAATATCTTCCGTTCAAAACTGGAAAGAAGCTTTCTGAGAAACTGCTCTGCGTTCTGTTAACTCATCTCACAGAGTTACATCTTTCCCTTCAAGAAGCCTTTCGCTAAGGCTGTTCTTGTGGAATTGGCAAAGTGGTATTTGGAAGCCCATGGAGGGCTACGGTGAAAAAGGATATGTCTTGCGTTCAAAACTGGAAAGAAGCTTCCTGAGAAACTGCTCTGTGTTCTGTTAATTCATCTCACAGAGTTACATCTTTCCCTTCAAGAAGCCTTTCGCTAAGGCTGTTCTTGTGGAATTGGCAAAGTGATATTTGGAAGCCCATAGAGGGCTATGGTGAAAAAGGAAATATCTTCCGTTCAAATCTGGAAAGAAGCTTTCTGAGAAACTGCTCTGTGTTCTGTTAATTCATCTCACAGAGTTACATCTTTCCCTTCAAGAAGCCTTTCGCTAAGGCTGTTCTTGTGGAATTGGAAAAGGGATATTTGGAAGCCCATAGAGGGCTATGGTGAAAAAGGAAGTATCTTCCGTTCAAAACTGGAAAGAAGCTTTCTGAGAAACTGCTCTGTGTTCTGTTAATTCATCTCACAGAGTTACATCTTTCCTTTCAAGAAGCCTTTCGCTAAGGCTGTTCTTGTGGAATTGGCAAAGGGATATTTTGAAGCCCATAGAGGGCTATGTTGAAAAAGGAAATATCTTCCGTTCAAAACTGGAAAGAAGCTTTCTGAGAAACTGCTCTGTGTTCTGTTAATTCATCTCACAGAGTTACATCTTTCCTTTCAAGAAGCCTTTCGCTAAGGCTGTTCTTGTGGAATTGGCAAAGGGATATTTTGAAGCCCATAAGGGCTATGTTGAAAAAGGAAATATCTTCCGTTCAAAACTGGAAAGAAGCTTTCTGAAACTGCTCTGCGTTCTGTTAACTCATCTCACAGAGTTACATCTTTCCCTTCAAGAAGCCTTTCGCTAAGGCTGTTCTTGTGGAATTGGCTAAGGGATATTTGGAAGCCCATAGAGGCCTATGGTGAAAAAGGAAATATCCTCCGTTCAAAACAGGAAAGAAGCTTTCTGAGAAACTGCTCTGTGTTCTGTTAATTAATCTCACAGAGTTACATCTTTCCCTTCAACACGCCTTTCGCTAAGGTTGTTCTTGTGGAATTGGAAAAGTGATATTTGGAAGCCCATAGTGGGCTTTGGTGAAAAAGGAAATATCTTCTGTTCAAAACTGGAAAGAAGCTTTCTGAGAAACTGCTCTCTGTTCTGTTAATTCATCTCAGAGAGTTACATCTTTCCCTTCAAGAAGACTTTCGCTAAGGCTGTTCTTGTGGAATTGGCAAAGGGATATTTGGAAGGCCATAGAGGGCTACGGTGAAAAAGGAACTATCTTCCGTTCAAAACTGGAAAGAAGCTTTCTGAGAAACTGCTCTGTGTTCTGTTAATTCATCTCACAGAGTTACATCTTTCCCTTCAAGAAGCCTTTCGCTAAGGCTGTTCTTTTGGAATTGGAAAAGGGATATTTGGAAGCCCATAGAGGGCTATGGTGAAAAAGGAAATATCTTCCGTTCAAAACTGTAAAGAAGCTTTCTGAGAAACTGCTCTGTGTTCTGTTAATTCATCTCACAGAGTTACATCTTTCCCTTCATGAAGCCTTTCGCTAAGGCTGTTCTTGTGGAATTGGCAAAGTGATATTTGGAAGCCCATAGTGGGCTATGGTGAAAAAGGATATATCTTCCGTTCAAAACTGGAAAGAAGCTTTCTGAGAAACTGCTCTGTGTTCTGTTAATTCATCCCACAGAGTTACATCTTTCCCTTCAAGAAGCCTTTCGCTAAGGTTGTTCTTGTGGTATTTGCAAAGGTATATTTGGAAGCCCATAGAGGGCTATGGTGAAAAAGGAAATATCTTCCGTTCAAAACTGGAAAGAAGCTTTCTGAGAAACTGCTCTGTGTTCTGTTAATTCATCTCACAGAGTTACATCTTTCCCTTCATGAGGCCTTTCGCTAAGTCTGTTCTTGTGGAATTGGCAAAGTGATATTTGGAAGCCCATAGACGCTATGGTGAAAAAGGAAATATCTTCCGTTCAAAACTGGAAAGAATCTTTCTGAGAAACTGCTCTGTGTTCTGTTAATTCATCTCACAGAGTTACATCTTTCCCTTCAAGAAGCCTTTCGCTAAGGCTGTTCTTGTGTAATTGGCAAAGTGATCTTTGGAAGCCCATAGAGGGTTATGGTGAAAAAGGAAATATCTTCCGTTCAAAACTGGAAAGAAGCTTTCTGAGAAACTGCTCTGTGTTCTGTTAATTCATCTCACAGAGTTACATCTTTCCCTTCAAGAAGCCTTTGGCTAAGGCTGTTCTTGTGGAATTTTCAAAGGGATATTTGGAAGCCCATAGAGGGCTATGGTGTAAAAGGAAGTATCTTCCGTTCAAAACTGGAAAGAAGCTTTCTGAGAAACTGCTCTGTGTTCTGTTAATTCATCTCACAGAGTTACATCTTTCCCTTCAAGAAGCCTTTAGCTAAGGCTGTTCTTGTGGAATTGGCAAAGGGATATTTGGAAGCCCATAGAGGGCAATGGTGAAAAAGGAAATATCTTCCGTTCAAAACTGGAAAGAAGCTTTCTGAGAAACTGCTCTGTGTTCTGTTAATTCATCTCACAGAGTTACATCTTTCCCTTCAGGAATCCTTTCGCTAAGGCTGTTCTTGTGGAATTGGCAAAGGGATATTTGGAAGCCCATAGAAGTCTTCGGTGGAAAAGGAAATATCTTCCGTTCAAAACTGGAAAGAAACTTTCTGAGAAACTGCTCTGTGTTCTGTTAATTCATCTCACAGAGTTACATCTTTCCCTTCAAGAAGCCTTTCGCTAAGGCTGTTCTTGTGGAATTGGCAAAGTGATATTTGGAAGCCCATAGAGGGCTATGGTGAAAAAGGAAATATCTTCCGTTCAAAACTGCAAAGAAGGTTTCTGAGAAACTGCTCTGTGTTCTGTTAATTCATCTCAAAGTGTTACATCTTTCCCTTCAAGAAGCCTTTGGCTAAGGCTGTTCTTGTGGAATTGGCAAAGGGATATTTGGAAGTCCATGGAGGGCTACTGTGAAAAAGGAAATATCTTGCGTTCAATAGTGGAAAGAAGCTTTCTGAGAAACTGCTCTGTGTTCTGTTAATTCATCTCAAAGAGTTACATCTTTCCCTTCAAGAAGCCTTTCGCTAAGGCTGTTCTTGTGGAATTGGCAAAGGGATATTTGGAAGCCCATAGAGGGCTATGTTGAAAATGGAAATATCTTCCGTTCAAAACTGGAAAGAAGCTTTCTGAGAAACTGCTCTGTGTTCTGTTAATTCATCTCACAGAGTTACATCTTTCCCTTCAAGAAGCCTTTCGCTAAGGCTGTTCTTGTGGAGTTGGCAAAGTGATATTTGGAATCCCATAGAGGGCTATGGTGAAAAAGGAAATATCTACCGTTCAAAACTGGAAAGAAGCTTTCTGAGAAACTGCTCTGTGTTCTGTTAATTCATCTCACAGAGTTACCTCTTTCCCTTCAAGAAGCCTTTCGCTAAGGCTGTTCTTGTGGAGTTGGCAAACGGATATTTGGAAGCCCATAGAGGGCTATGGTGAAAAAGGAAATATCTTCCGTTCAAAACTGGAAAGAAGCTTTCTGAGAAACTGCTCTGTGTTCTGTTAATTCATCTCACAGAGTTACATCTTTGCCTTCAAGACGCCTTTCGCTAAGTTTGTTCTTGTGGAATTGTGAAAGGGATGTTTGGAAGCCGATAGAGGGCTATGGTGAAAAAGGAAATATCTTCCATTCAAAACTGGAAAGAAGCTTTCTGAAAACCTGCTGTGTGTACTGTTAATTCATCTCACAGAGTTACATCTTTCCCTTCAAGAAGCCTATCGCTAAGGCTGTTCTTGTGGAATTGGCAAAGTGGTATTTGGAAGCCCATGGAGGGCTACGGTGAAAAAGGAAATATCTTTCTTTCAATACTGGAAAGAAGCTTTCTGAGAAACTGCTCTGTGTTTTGTAAATTCATCTCACAGAGTTACATCTTTCCCTTCAAGAAGCCTTTCGCTAAGGATGTTCTTGTGGAATTGGCAAAGTGATATTTGGAAGCCCATAGAGGGCTATAGTGAAAATGGAAATAACTTCCGTTCAAAACTGGAAAGAAGCTTTCTGAGAAACTGCTCTGTGTTCTGTTGATTCATCTCACAGAGTTTCATCTTTCCCTTCAAGAAGCCTTTCGCTAAGGCTGTTCTTGTGGAATTGGCAAAGTGGTATTTGGAAGCCTATGGAGGGCTACGGTGAAAAAGGAAATATCTTGCATTCAATACTGGAAAGAAGCTTTCTGAGAAACTGCTCTGTGTTTTGTAAATTCATCTCACAGAGTTACATCTTTCCCTTCAAGAAGCCTTTCGCTAAGGCTGTTCTTGTGGAATTGGCAAAGTGATATTTGGAAGCCCATAGAGGGCTATGGTGAAAATGGAAATATCTTCCGTTCAAAACTGGAAAGAAGCTTTCTGAGAAACTGCTCTGTGTTCTGTTAATTCATCTCACAGAGTTACATATTTCCCTTCAGGAAGCCTTTCGCTTAGGCTGTTCTTGTGGAATTGGCAAAGTGATACTTGGAAATCCATGGAGGGCTACTGTGAAAAAGGAAATATCTTGCGTTCAATACTGGAAAGAAGCTTTCTGAGAAACTGCTCTGTGTTCTGTTAATTCATCTCAGAGAGTTACATCTTTTCCTTCAAGAAGCCTTTCGCTAAGGCTGTTCTTGTGGAATTGGCAAAGATATATTTGGAAGCCCAAAGATGTCTATGGTGAAAAAGGAAATATCTTCCGTTCAAAACTGAAAAGAAGCTTTCTGAGTAACTGCTCTGTGTTCTGTTAATTCATCTCACTGAGTTACAACTTCCCTTCAAGAAGCCTTTCGCTAAGGCTGTTCTTGTGGAATTCGCAAAGTGATATTTGGAAGCCCATAGAGGGCTATGGTGAAAAAGGAAATATCTTCCGTTCAAAACTGGAAAGAAGCTTTCTGAGAAACTGCTCTGTGTTCTGTTAATTAATCTCACAGAGTTACATCTTTCCCTTCAAGAAGCCTTTCGCTAAGGCTGTTCTTGTGGAATTGGAAAAGGGATATTTGGAACCCCTAGAGGTCTATGGTGAAAAAGGAAATATCTTCCGTTCAAAACTGGAAAGAAGCTTTCTGAGAAACTGCTCTGTGTTCTGTTAATTCATCTCAAAGAGTTACATCTTTCCCTTCAAGAAGCCTTTCGCTAAGGCTGTTCTTGTGGAATTGGGAAAGGGATATTTGGAAGCCCATAGAGGGCTATGGTGAAAAAGGAAATATCTTCCGTTCAAAACTGGAAAGAAGCTTTCTGAGAAACTGCTCTGCGTTCTGTTAACTCATCTCACAGAGTTACATCTTTCCCTTCAAGAAGCCTTTCGCTAAGGCTGTTCTTGTGGAATTGGCAAAGTGGTATTTGGAAGCCCATGGAGGGCTACGGTGAAAAAGGATATGTCTTGCGTTCAAAACTGGAAAGAAGCTTCCTGAGAAACTGCTCTGTGTTCTGTTAATTCATCTCACAGAGTTACATCTTTCCCTTCAAGAAGCCTTTCGCTAAGGCTGTTCTTGTGGAATTGGCAAAGTGATATTTGGAAGCCCATAGAGGGCTATGGTGAAAAAGGAAATATCTTCCGTTCAAATCTGGAAAGAAGCTTTCTGAGAAACTGCTCTGTGTTCTGTTAATTCATCTCACAGAGTTACATCTTTCCCTTCAAGAAGCCTTTCGCTAAGGCTGTTCTTGTGGAATTGGAAAAGGGATATTTGGAAGCCCATAGAGGGCTATGGTGAAAAAGGAAGTATCTTCCGTTCAAAACTGGAAAGAAGCTTTCTGAGAAACTGCTCTGTGTTCTGTTAATTCATCTCACAGAGTTACATCTTTCCTTTCAAGAAGCCTTTCGCTAAGGCTGTTCTTGTGGAATTGGCAAAGGGATATTTTGAAGCCCATAGAGGGCTATGTTGAAAAAGGAAATATCTTCCGTTCAAAACTGGAAAGAAGCTTTCTGAGAAACTGCTCTGTGTTCTGTTAATTCATCTCACAGAGTTACATCTTTCCTTTCAAGAAGCCTTTCGCTAAGGCTGTTCTTGTGGAATTGGCAAAGGGATATTTTGAAGCCCATAAGGGCTATGTTGAAAAAGGAAATATCTTCCGTTCAAAACTGGAAAGAAGCTTTCTGAAACTGCTCTGCGTTCTGTTAACTCATCTCACAGAGTTACATCTTTCCCTTCAAGAAGCCTTTCGCTAAGGCTGTTCTTGTGGAATTGGCAAAGTGATATTTAGAAGCCCATAGAGGGCTATGGTGAAAAAGGAAATATCTTCCGTTCAAAACTGTAAAGAAGCTTTCTGAGAAACTGCTCTGTGTTCTGTTAATTCATCTCACAGAGTTACATCTTTCCCTTCATGAAGCCTTTCGCTAAGGCTGTTCTTGTGGAATTGGCAAAGTGATATTTGGAAGCCCATAGTGGGCTATGGTGAAAAAGGAAATATCTTCCGTTCAAAACTGGAAAAGAAGCTTTCTGAGAAACTGCTCTGTGTTCTGTTGATTCATCTCACAGAGTTACATCTTTCCCTTCAAGAAGCCTTTCGCTAAGGCTGTTCTTGTGGAATTGGCAAAGTGGTACTTGGAAGCCTATGGAGGGCTACGGTGAAAAAGGAAATATCTTGCATTCAATACTGGAAAGAAGCTTTCTGAGAAACTGCTCTGTGTTTTGTAAATTCATCTCACAGAGTTACATCTTTCCCTTCAAGAAGCCTTTCGCTAAGGCTGTTCTTGTGGAATTGGCAAAGTGATATTTGGAAGCCCATAGAGGGCTGTGGTGAAAATGGAAATATCTTCCGTTCAAAACTGGAAAGAAGCTTTCTGAGAAACTGCTCTGTGTTCTGTTAATTCATCTCACAGAGTTACATCTTTCCCTTCAAGAAGCCTTTCGCTAAGGCTGTTCTTGTGGAATTGGCAAAGGGATATTTGGAAGCCCATAGAGGACTATGGTGAAAAAGGAAATATCTTCCGATCAAAACTGGAAAGAAGCTTTCTGAGAAACTGCTCTGTGTTCCGTTAATTCATCTCACAGAGTTACATCTTTCCCTTCAAGAAGCCTTTCGCTAAGGCTGTTCTTGTGGGATTGGCAAAGGGATATTTGGAAGCCCATAGAGGGCTACGGCGAAAAAGGAAATATCTTCCGTTCAAAACTGGAAAGAAGCTTTCTGAGAAACTGCTCTGTGTTCTGTTAATTCATCTCACAGAGTTACATCTTTCCCTTCAGGAAGCCTTCCGCTTAGGCTGTTCTTGTGGAATTGGCAAAGTGATACTTGGAAATCCATGGAGGGCTACTGTGAAAAAGGAAATATCTTGCGTTCAATACTGGAAGGAAGCTTTCTGAGAAACTGCTCTGTGTTCTGTTAATTCATCTCAGAGAGTTACATCTTTTCCTTCAAGAAGCCTTTCGCTAAGGCTGTTCTTGTGGAATTGGCAAAGATATATTTGGAAGCCCAAAGATGTCTATGGTGAAAAAGGAAATATCTTCCGTTCAAAACTGAAAAGAAGTTTTCTGAGTAACTGCTCTGTGTTCTGTTAATTCATCTCACTGAGTTACAACTTCCCTTCAAGAAGCCTTTCGCTAAGGCTGTTCTTGTGGAATTCGCAAAGTGATATTTGGAAGCCCATAGAGGGCTATGGTGAAAAAGGAAATATCTTCCGTTCAAAACTGGAAAGAAGATTTCTGAGAAACTGCTCTGTGTTCTGTTAATTCATCTCACAGAGTTACATCTTTCCCTTCAAGAAGCCTTTCGCTAAGGCTGTTCTTGTGGAATTGGAAAAGGGATATTTGGAACCCCTAGAGGTCTATGGTGAAAAAGGAAATATCTTCCGTTCAAAACTGGAAAGAAGCTTTCTGAGAAACTGCTCTGTGTTCTGTTAATTCATCTCAAAGAGTTACATCTTTCCCTTCAAGAAGCCTTTCGCTAAGGCTGTTCTTGTGGAATTGGGAAAGGGATATTTGGAAGCCCATAGAGGGCTATGGTGAAACAGGAAATATCTTCCGTTCAAAACTGGAAAGAAGCTTTCTGAGAAACTGCTCTGCGTTCTGTTAACTCATCTCACAGAGTTACATCTTTCCCTTCAAGAAACCTTTCGCTAAGGCTGTTCTTGTGGAATTGGCAAAGTGGTATTTGGAAGCCCATGGAGGGCTACGGTGAAAAAGGATATGTCTTGCGTTCAAAACTGGAAAGAAGCTTCCTGAGAAACTGCTCTGTGTTCTGTTAATTCATCTCACAGAGTTACATCTTTCCCTTCAAGAAGCCTTTCGCTAAGGCTGTTCTTGTGGAATTGGCAAAGTGATATTTGGAAGCCCATAGAGGGCTATGGTGAAAAAGGAAATATCTTCCGTTCAAAACTGGAAAGAAGCTTTCTGAGAAACTGCTCTGTGTTCTGCTAATTCATCTCACAGAGTTACATCTTTCCCTTCAAGAAGCCTTTCGCTAAGGCTGTTCTTGTGGAATTGGAAAAGGGATATTTGGAAGCCCATAGAGGGCTATGGTGAAAAAGGAAGTACCTTCCGTTCAAAACTGGAAAGAAGCTTTCTGAGAAACTGCTCTGTGTTCTGTTAATTCATCTCACAGAGTTACATCTTTCCTTTCAAGAAGCCTTTCGCTAAGGCTGTTCTTGTGGAATTGGCAAAGGGATATTTGGAAGCCCATAGAGGGCTATGTTGAAAAAGGAAATATCTTCCGTTCAAAACTGGAAAGAAGCTTTCTGAGAAACTGCTCTGTGTTCTGTTAATTCATCTCACAGAGTTACATCTTTCCCTTCATGAAGCCTTTCGCTAAGGCTGTTCTTGTGGAATTGGCAAAGGGATATTTGGAACCCTTAGAGGTCTATGGTGAAAAAGGAAATATCTTCCGTAAAAAAACTGGAAAGAATCTTTCTGAGAAACTGCTCTGTGTTCTGTTAATTCATCTCAAAGAGTTACATCTTTCCCTTCAAGAAGCCTTTCGCTAAGGCTGTTCTTGTGGAATTGGGAAAGGGATATTTGGAAGCCCATAGAGGGCTACGGTGAAAAAGGAAATATCTTCCGTTCAAAACTGGAAAGAAGCTTTCTGAAACTGCTCTGCGTTCTGTTAACTCATCTCACAGAGTTACATCTTTCCCTTCAAGAAGACTTTCGCTAAGGCTGTTCTTGTGGAATTGGCAAAGTGATATTTAGAAGCCCATAGAGGGCTATGGTGAAAAAGGAAATATCTTCCGTTCAAAACTGTAAAGAAGCTTTCTGAGAAACTGCTCTGTGTTCTGTTAATTCATCTCACAGAGTTACATCTTTCCCTTCATGAAGCCTTTCGATAAGGCTGTTCTTGTGGAATTGGCAAAGTGATATTTGGAAGCCCATAGTGGGCTATGGTGAAAAAGGAAATATCTTCCGTTCAAAACTGGAAAAGAAGCTTTCTGAGAAACTGCTCTGTGTTCTGTTAATTCATCTCACAGAGTTACATCTTTCCCTTCAAGAAGCCTTTCGCTAAGGCTGTTCTTGTGGAATTGGCAAAGTGGTATTTGGAAGCCCATGGAGGGCTACGGTGAAAAAGGAAATGTCTTGCGTTCAATACTGGAAAGAAGATTTCTGAGAAACTGTTCTGTGTTTTGTACATTCATCTCACAGAGTTACATCTTTCCCTTCAAGAAGGCTTTCGCTAAGGCTGTTCTTGTGGAATTGGCAAAGTGATATTTGGAAGCCCATAGGGGGCTATGGTGAAAATGGAAATATCTTCCGTTCAAAACTGGAAAGAAGCTTTCTGAGAAACTGCTCTGTGTTCTGTTAATTCATCTCACAGAGTTACATCTTACCCTTCAAGAAGCCTTTCGCTAAGGCTGTTCTTGTGGAATTGGCAAAGGGATATTTGGAAGCCCATAGAGGACTATGGTGAAAAAGGAAATATCTTCCGTTCAAAACTGGAAAGAAGCTTTCTGAGAAACTGCTCTGTGTTCTGTTAATTCATTTCACAGAGTTACATCTTTCCCTTCAAGAAGCCTTTCGCTAAGGCTGTTCTTGTGGAATTGGCAAAGGGATATTTTGAAGCCCATAGAGGGCTATGGTGAAAAAGGAAATATCTTCCGTTCAAAACTGGAAAGAAGCTTTCTGAGAAACTGCTCTGTGTTCCGTTAATTCATCTCACAGAGTTACATCTTTCCCTTCAAGAAGACTTTCGCTAAGGCTGTTCTTCTGGGATTGGCAAAGGGATATTTGGAAGCCCATAGAGGGTTATGGTGAAAAAGGAAATATCTTCCGTTCAAAACTTGAAAGAAGCTTTCTGAGAAACTGCTCTGTGTTCTGTTAATTCATCTCACAGAGTTACATCTTTCCCTTCAGGAAGCCTTTCGCTAAGGCTGTTCTTGTGGAACTGGCAAAGTGATACTTGGAATTCCATGGAGGGCTTCTGTGAAAAAGGAAATATCTTGCGTTCAATACTGGAAAGAAGCTTTCTGAGAAACTGCTCTGTGTTCTGTTAATTCATCTCACAGAGTTACATCTTTCCCTTCAAGAAGCCTTTAGCTAAGGCTGTTCTTGTGGAATTGGCAAAGTGATATTTGGAAGCCCAAGAGGGCTACGGAGAAAAAGGAAATATCTTCCGTTCAAAACTGGAAAGAAGTTTTCTGAGAATCTGCTCTGTGTTCTGTTAATTCATCTCACAGAGTTACATCTTTCCCTTCTAGAAGCCTTTCGCTAAGGCTCTTCTTGTGGAGTTGGCAGAGTGATATTTGGAAGCCCATAGAGGGCTATGGTGAAAATGGAAATATCTTCCGTTCAAAACTGGAAACAAGCTTTCTGAGAAACTGCTCTGTGTTCTGTTAATTCATCTCACAGAGTTACATCTTTCCCTTCAAGAAGCCTTTCGCTAAGGCTGTCCTTGTGGAATTGGCAAAGGGATGTTTGGAAGCCCATAGAGGGCTATGGTGAAAAAGGAAATATCTTCCGTTCAATACTGGAAAGAAGCTTTCTGAGAAACTGCTCTGTGTTCTCTTAATTCGTGTCAGAGTGTTACATCTTTTCCTTCAAGAAGCCTTTCGCTAAGGCTGTTCTTGTGGAATTGGCAAAGGGATATTTGGAAGACCAAAGAGGGCTATGGTGAAAAAGGAAATATCTTCCGTTCAAAACTGGAAAGAAGCTTTCTGAGAAACTGCTCTTTGTTCTGTTAATTCATCTCACAGAGTTACATCTTTCCCTTCAAGAAGCCTTTCGCTAAGGCTGTTCTTGTGGAATTGGCAAAGGGATATTTGGAAGCCCATAGAGGGCTATGGTGAAAAAGAAAATATCTTCCGTTCAAAACTGGCAAGAAGCTTTCTGAGAAACTGCTCTGTGTTCTGTTAATTCATCTCACAGAGTTACATCTTTCCCTTCCAGAAGCCTTTCGCTAAGGCTGTTCTTTTGGAATTGGGAAAGGGATATTTGGAAGCCCTTAGAGGGCTATGGTGAAAAACGAAATATCTTCTGTTCAAAACTGGAAAGAAGCTTTCTGAGAAACTGCTCAGCGTTCTGTTAACTCATTTCACAGAGTTACATCTTTCCCTTCTAGAAGCCTTTTGCTAAGGCTGTTCTTGTGGAATTGGCAAAGTGATATTTGGAAGCCCATATAGGGCTATGGTGAAAAACGAGATATCTTCCGTTCAAAACTGTAAAGAAGCTTTCTGAGAAACTGCTCTGTGTTCTGTTAATTCATCTCACAGAGTTACATCTTTCCCTTCATGATGCCTTTCGCTAAGGCTGTTCTTGTGGAATTGGCAAAGTGATATTTGGAAGCCCATAGTGGGCTATGGTGAAAAAGGATATATCTTCCGTTCAAAACTGGAAAGAATCTTTCTGAGAAACTTCTCTCTGTTCTGTTAATTCATCTCACAGAGTTACATCTTTCCCTTCAAGAAGCCTTTCGCTAAGGTTGTTCTTGTGGTATTTGCAAAGGGATATTTGGAAGCCCATAGAGGGCTATGGTGAAAAAGGAAATATCTTCCGTTCAAAACTGGAAAGAAGCTTTCTGAGAAACTGCTCTGTGTTCTGTTAATTCATCTCACACAGTTACATCTTTCCCTTCATGAGGCCTTTCGCTAAGGCTGTTCTTGTGGAATTGGCAAAGTGGTATTTGGAAGCCGATGGAGGGCTACGGTGGAAAAGGAAATATCTTCCGTTCAAAACTGGAAAGAAGCTTTCTGAGAAACTGCTCTGTGTTCTGTTAATTCATCTCACAGAGTTACATCTTTCCCTTCATAAAGCCTTTCGCTAAGGCTGTCCTTGTGGAATTGGCAAAGTGATATTTGAAAGCCCATAGAGGGCTTCTGTGAAAAAGGAAATATCTTCTGTTCAAAACTGGAAAGAAGCTTTCTGAGAAACTGCTCTGTGTTCTGTTAATTCATCTCAAAGAGTTACATGTTTCCCTTCAAGAAGCCTTCCGCTAAGGCTGTTCTTGTGGAATTGGCAAAGTGATATTTGGAAGCCCATAGAGGGCTATGGTGAAAAAGGAAATATCTTCCGTTCAAAACTGGAAAGAAGCTTTCTGAGAAACTGCTCTGTGTTCTGTTAATTCATCTCACAGAGTTACATCTTTCCCTTAAGGAAGCCTTTCGCTAAGTCTGTTCTTGTGGAACTGGCAAAGTGATAGTTGGAAATCCATGGAGGGCTTCTGTGAAAAAGGAAATATCTTGCGTTCAATACTGGAAAGAAGCTTTCTGAGAAACTGCTCTGTGTTCTGTTAATTCATCTCACAGAGTTACATCTTTCCCTTCAAGAAGCCTTTCGCTAAGGCTGTTCTTGTGGAATTGGCAAAGTGATATTTGGAAGCCCAAGAGGGCTACGGAGAAAAAGGAAATATCTTCCGTTCAAAACTGGAAAGAAGTTTTCTGAGAATCTGCTCTGTGTTCTGTTAATTCATCTCACAGAGTTACATCTTTCCCTTCTAGAAGCCTTTCGCTAAGGCTCTTCTTGTGGAGTTGGCAGAGTGATATTGGGAAGCCCATAGAGGGCTATGGTGAAAAAGGAAGTATCTTCCGTTCAAAACTGGAAAGAAGCTTTCTGAGAAACTGCTCTGTGTTCTGTTAATTCATCTCACAGTGTTACATCATTCCCTTCAAGAAGCCTTTAGGTAAGGCTGTTCTTGTGGAGTTGGCAAAGTGATAATTGTAAGCCCATAGAGGGTTATGGTGAAAATGGAAATATCTTCCGTTCAAAACTGGAAACAAGCTTTCTGAGAAACTGCTCTGTGTTCTGTTAATTCATCTCACAGAGTTACATCTTTCCCTTCAAGAAGCCTTTCGCTAAGGCTGTCCTTGTGGAATTGGCAAAGGGATATTTGGAAGCCCATAGAGGGCTATGGTGAAAAAGGAAATATCTTCCGTTCAATACTGGAAAGAAGCTTTCTGAGAAACTGCTCTGTGTTCTGTTAATTCATCTCACAGAGTTACATCTTTCCCTTCAAGAAGCCTTTCCCTAATGTTGTTCTTGTGGAATTGGCAAAGTGATATTTGGAAGCCCATAGAGGGCTATGGTGAAAAAGGAAATATCTTCCGTTCAATACTGGAAAGAAACTTTCTGAGAAACTGCTCTGTGTTCTGTTAATTCATCTCACACAGTTACATCTTTCCCTTCATGAGGCCTTTCGCTAAGGCTGTTCTTGTGGAATTGGCAAAGTGGTATTTGGAAGCCGATGGAGGGCTACGGTGGAAAAGGAAATATCTTCCGTTCAAAACTGGAAAGAAGCTTTCTGAGAAACTGCTCTGTGTTCTGTTAATTCATCTCACAGAGTTACATCTTTCCCTTCATAAAGCCTTTCGCTAAGGCTGTCCTTGTGGAATTGGCAAAGTGATATTTGGAAGCCCATAGAGGGCTTCTGTGAAAAAGGAAATATCTTCTGTTCAAAACTGGAAAGAAGCTTTCTGAGAAACTGCTCTGTGTTCTGTTAATTCATCTCAAAGAGTTACATGTTTCCCTTCAAGAAGCCTTCTGCTAAGGCTGTTCTTGTGGAATTGGCAAAGTGATATTTGGAAGCCCATAGAGGGCTATGGTGAAAAAGGAAATATCTTCCGTTCAATACGGGAAAAGAAGCTTTCTGAGAAAATGCTCTGTGTTCTGTTAATTCATCTCACAGAGTTACATCTTTCCCTTCAAGAAGCCTTTCCTAAGGCTGTTCTTGTGGAATTGGCAAAGTGATATTGGGAAGCCCATAGAGGGCTATTGTGAAAAAGGAAATATCTTCTGTTCAAAACTAGAAAGAAGCTTTCTGAGAAACTGCTCTGTGTTCTGTTAATTCATCTCCCAGAGTTACATCTTTCCCTTCAAGAAGCCTTTCGCTAAGGCTGTTCTTGTGGAATTGGCAAAGTGGTATTTGGAAGCCCATGGAGGGCTACGGTGAAAAAGGAAATATCTTGCGTTCAATACTGGAACGAAGCTTTCTGAGAAACTGCTCTGTGTTTTGAAAATTCATCTCACAGTGTTACATCTTTCCCTTCAAGAAGCCTTTCGCTAAGGCTGTTCTTGTGGAATTGGCAAAGTGATATTTGGAAGCCCATAGAGGGCTACAGTGAAAATGGAAATAACTTCCGTTCAAAACTGGAAAGAAGCTTTCTGAGAAACTGCTCTGTGTTCTGTTGATTCATCTCACAGAGTTACATCTTTCCCTTCAAGAAGCCTTTCGCTAAGGCTGTTCTTGTGGAATTGGCAAAGTGGTATTTGGAAGCCCATGGAGGGCTACGGTGAAAAAGGAAATATCTTGCGTTCAATACTGGAAAGAAGCTTTCTGAGAAACTGCTCTGTGTTTTGTAAAATCATCTCACAGAGTTACATCTTTCCCTTTAAGAAGCCTTTCGCTAAGGCTGTTCTTGTGGAATTGGCAAAGTGATATTTGGAAGCCCAAAGATGTCTATGGTGAAAAAGGAAATATCTTCCGTTCAAAACTGAAAAGAAGCTTTCTGAGTAACTGCTCTGTGTTCTGTTAATTCATCCCACAGAGTTACATCTTTCCCTTCAGGAAGCCTTTCGCTAAGGCTGTTCTTGTGGAATTCGCAAATTGATATTTGGAAGCCCATAGAGGGCTATGGTGAAAAAGGAAATATCTTCCGTTCAAAATTGGAAAGAAGCTTTTTGAGAAACTGCTCTGTGTTCTGTTAATTCATCTCACAGAGTTACATCATTCCCTTCAAGAAGCCTTTCGCTAAGGCTGTTCTTCTGGAGTTGGCAAAGTGATAATTGTAAGCCCATAGAGGGTTATGGTGAAAAAGGAAATATCTTCCGTTCAAAACTGGAAACAAGCTTTCTGAGAAACTGCTCTGTGTTCTGTTAATTCATCTCACAGAGTTACATCTTTCCCTTCAAGACGCCTTTCGCTAAGGCTGTTCCTGTGGAATTGGCAAAGGGATATTTGGAAGCCCATAGAGGGCTATGGTGAAAAAGGAAATATCTTCCGTTCAAAACTGGAAAGAAGCTTTTTGAGAAACTGCTCTGTGTTCCGTTAATTCATCTCACAGAGTTACATCTTTCCCTTCAAGAAGCCTTTCGCTAAGGCTGTTCTTGTGGGATTGGGAAAGGGATATTTGGAAGCCCATAGAGGGTTATGGTGAAAAAGGAAATATCTTCCGTTCAAAACTGGAAAGAAGCTTTCTGAGAAACTGCTCTGTGTTCTGTTAATTCATCTCACAGAGTTACATCTTTCCCTTCAGGAAGCCTTTCGCTAAGGCTGTTCTTGTGGAACTGGCAAAGTGATACTTGGAAGTCCATGGAGGGCTTCTGTGAAAAAGGAAATATCTTGCGTTCAATACTGGAAAGAAGCTTTCTGAGAAACTGCTCTGTGTTCTGTTAATTCATCTCACAGAGTTACATCTTTCCCTTCAAGAAGCCTTTCGCTAAGGCTGTTCTTGTGGAATTGGCAAAGTGGTATTTGGAAGCCCATGGAGGGCTACGGTGAAAAAGGAAATATCTTGCGTTCAATACTGGAAAGAAGCTTTCTGAGAAACTGCTCTGTGTTTTGTAAATTCATATCACAGAGTTACATCTTTCCCTTCAAGAAGCCTTTCGCTAAGGCTGTTCTTGTGGAATTGGCAAAGTGATATTTGGAAGCCCATAGAGGGCTATAGTGAAAATGGAAATAACTTCCGTTCAAAACTGGAAAGAAGCTTTCTGAAAAACTGCTCTGTGTTCTGTTAATTCATCTCACAGAGTTACATCTTTCCCTTCAAGAAGCCTTTCGCTAAGGCTGTTCTTGTGGAATTGGCAAAGGGATATTTGGAACCCTTAGAGGTCTATGGTGAAAAAGGAAATATCTTCCGTAAAAAAACTGGAAAGAAGCTTTCTGAGAAACTGCTCTGTGTTCTGTTAATTCATCTCAAAGAGTTACATCTTTCCCTTCAAGAAGCCTTTCGCTAAGGCTGTTCTTGTGGAATTGGGAAAGGGATATTTGGAAGCCCATAGAGGGCTACGGTGAAAAAGGAAATATCTTCCGTTCAAAACTGGAAAGAAGCTTTCTGAAACTGCTCTGCGTTCTGTTAACTCATCTCACAGAGTTACATCTTTCCCTTCAAGAAGACTTTCGCTAAGGCTGTTCTTGTGGAATTGGCAAAGTGATATTTAGAAGCCCATAGAGGGCTATGGTGAAAAAGGAAATATCTTCCGTTCAAAACTGTAAAGAAGCTTTCTGAGAAACTGCTCTGTGTTCTGTTAATTCATCTCACAGAATTACATCTTTCCCTTCATGAAGCCTTTCGCTAAGGCTGTTCTTGTGGAATTGGCAAAGTGATATTTGGAAGCCCATAGTGGGCTATGGTGAAAAAGGAAATATCTTCCGTTCAAAACTGGAAAAGAAGCTTTCTGAGAAACTGCTCTGTGTTCTGTTAATTCATCTCACAGAGTTACATCTTTCCCTTCAAGAAGCCTTTCGCTAAGGCTGTTCTTGTGGAATTGGCAAAGTGGTATTTGGAAGCCCATGGAGGGCTACGGTGAAAAAGGAAATGTCTTGCGTTCAATACTGGAAAGAAGATTTCTGAGAAACTGTTCTGTGTTTTGTACATTCATCTCACAGAGTTACATCTTTCCCTTCAAGAAGGCTTTCGCTAAGGCTGTTCTTGTGGAATTGGCAAAGTGATATTTGGAAGCCCATAGGGGGCTATGGTGAAAATGGAAATATCTTCCGTTCAAAACTGGAAAGAAGCTTTCTGAGAAACTGCTCTGTGTTCTGTTAATTCATCTCACAGAGTTACATCTTACCCTTCAAGAAGCCTTTCGCTAAGGCTGTTCTTGTGGAATTGGCAAAGGGATATTTGGAAGCCCATAGAGGACTATGGTGAAAAAGGAAATATCTTCCGTTCAAAACTGGAAAGAAGCTTTCTGAGAAACTGCTCTGTGTTCTGTTAATTCATTTCACAGAGTTACATCTTTCCCTTCAAGAAGCCTTTCGCTAAGGCTGTTCTTGTGGAATTGGCAAAGGGATATTTTGAAGCCCATAGAGGGCTATGGTGAAAAAGGAAATATCTTCCGTTCAAAACTGGAAAGAAGCTTTCTGAGAAACTGCTCTGTGTTCCGTTAATTCATCTCACCGAGGTACATCTTTCCCTTCAAGAAGCCTTTCGCTAAGGCTGTTCTTCTGGGATTGGCAAAGGGATATTTGGAAGCCCATAGAGGGTTATGGTGAAAAAGGAAATATCTTCCGTTCAAAACTGGAAAGAAGCTTTCTGAGAAACTGCTCTGTGTTCTGTTAATTCATCTCACAGAGTTACATCTTTCCCTTCAAGAAGCCTTTCGCTAAGGATCTTCTTGTGGAGTTGGCAGAGTGATATTGGGAAGCCCATAGAGGGCTATGGTGAAAAAGGAAGTATCTTCCGTTCAAAACTGGAAAGAAGCTTTCTGAGAAACTGCTCTGTGTTCTGTTAACTCATCTCACAGAGTTACATCATTCCCTTCAAGAAGCCTTTAGCTAAGGCTGTTCTTGTGGAGTTGGCAAAGTGATAATTGTAAGCCCATAGAGGGTTATGGTGAAAATGGAAATATCTTCCGTTCAAAACTGGAAACAAGCTTTCTGAGAAACTGCTCTGTGTTCTGTTA
Organism: Chlorocebus sabaeus; assembly: GCF_047675955.1. Taxonomy (NCBI): domain Eukaryota; kingdom Metazoa; phylum Chordata; class Mammalia; order Primates; family Cercopithecidae; genus Chlorocebus; species Chlorocebus sabaeus. The sequence goes on from NC_132933.1 coordinate 92,143,169, forward strand.
ATTCATCTCACAGAGTTACATCTTTCCCTTCAAGAAGCCTTTCGCTAAGGCTGTCCTTGTGGAATTGGCAAAGGGATATTTGGAAGCCCATAGAGGGCTATGGTGAAAAAGGAAATATCTTCCGTTCAATACTGGAAAGAAGCTTTCTGAGAAACTGCTCTGTGTTCTGTTAATTCATCTCACAGAGTTACATCTTTCCCTTCAAGAAGCCTTTCCCTAATGTTGTTCTTGTGGAATTGGCAAAGTGATATTTGGAAGCCCATAGAGGGCTATGGTGAAAAAGGAAATATCTTCCGTTCAATACTGGAAAGAAACTTTCTGAGAAACTGCTCTGTGTTCTGTTAATTCATCTCACACAGTTACATCTTTCCCTTCATGAGGCCTTTCGCTAAGGCTGTTCTTGTGGAATTGGCAAAGTGGTATTTGGAAGCCGATGGAGGGCTACGGTGGAAAAGGAAATATCTTCCGTTCAAAACTGGAAAGAAGCTTTCTGAGAAACTGCTCTGTGTTCTGTTAATTCATCTCACAGAGTTACATCTTTCCCTTCATAAAGCCTTTCGCTAAGGCTGTCCTTGTGGAATTGGCAAAGTGATATTTGGAAGCCCATAGAGGGCTTCTGTGAAAAAGGAAATATCTTCTGTTCAAAACTGGAAAGAAGCTTTCTGAGAAACTGCTCTGTGTTCTGTTAATTCATCTCAAAGAGTTACATGTTTCCCTTCAAGAAGCCTTCCGCTAAGGCTGTTCTTGTGGAATTGGCAAAGTGATATTTGGAAGCCCATAGAGGGCTATGGTGAAAAAGGAAATATCTTCCGTTCAATACGGGAAAAGAAGCTTTCTGAGAAAATGCTCTGTGTTCTGTTAATTCATCTCACAGAGTTACATCTTTCCCTTCAAGAAGCCTTTCGCTAAGGCTGTTCTTGTGGAATTGGCAAAGTGATATTTGGAAGCCCATAGAGGGCTATTGTGAAAAAGGAAATATCTTCTGTTCAAAACTGGAAAGAAGCTTTCTGAGAAACTGCTCTGTGTTCTGTTAATTCATCTCCCAGAGTTACATCTTTCCCTTCAAGAAGCCTTTCGCTAAGGCTGTTCTTGTGGAATTGGCAAAGTGGTATTTGGAAGCCCATGGAGGGCTACGGTGAAAAAGGAAATATCTTGCGTTCAATACTGGAACGAAGCTTTCTGAGAAACTGCTCTGTGTTTTGAAAATTCATCTCACAGTGTTACATCTTTCCCTTCAAGAAGCCTTTCGCTAAGGCTGTTCTTGTGGAATTGGCAAAGTGATATTTGGAAGCCCATAGAGGGCTACAGTGAAAATGGAAATAACTTCCGTTCAAAACTGGAAAGAAGCTTTCTGAGAAACTGCTCTGTGTTCTGTTGATTCATCTCACAGAGTTACATCTTTCCCTTCAAGAAGCCTTTCGCTAAGGCTGTTCTTGTGGAATTGGCAAAGTGGTATTTGGAAGCCCATGGAGGGCTACGGTGAAAAAGGAAATATCTTGCGTTCAATACTGGAAAGAAGCTTTCTGAGAAACTGCTCTGTGTTTTGTAAAATCATCTCACAGAGTTACATCTTTCCCTTTAAGAAGCCTTTCGCTAAGGCTGTTCTTGTGGAATTGGCAAAGTGATATTTGGAAGCCCAAAGATGTCTATGGTGAAAAAGGAAATATCTTCCGTTCAAAACTGAAAAGAAGCTTTCTGAGTAACTGCTCTGTGTTCTGTTAATTCATCTCACAGAGTTACATCTTTCCCTTCAAGAAGCCTTTCGCTAAGGCTGTTCTTGTGGAATTCGCAAATTGATATTTGGAAGCCCATAGAGGGCTATGGTGAAAAAGGAAATATCTTCCGTTCAAAATTGGAAAGAAGCTTTCTGAAAAACTGCTCTGTGTTCTGTTAATTCATCTCACAGAGTTACATCTTTCCCTTCAAGAAGCCTTTCGCTAAGGCTGTTCTTGTGGAATTGGCAAAGGGATATTTGGAACCCTTTGAGGTCTATGGTGAAAAAGGAAATATCTTCCGTTCAAAACTGGAAAGAAGCTTTCTGAGAAACTGCTCTGTGTTCTGTTAATTCATCTCAAAGAGTTACATCTTTCCCTTCAAGAAGCCTTTCGCTAAGGCTGTTCTTGTGGAATTGGGAAAGGGATATTTGGAAGCCCATAGAGGGCAATGGTGAAAAAGGAAATATCTTCCGTTCAAAACTGGAAAGAAGCTTTCTGAGAAACTGCTCTGTGTTCCGTTAATTCATCTCACAGAGTTACATCTTTCCCTTCATGAAGCCTTTCGCTAAGGCTGTTCTTGTGGAATTGGCAAAGTGATATTTGGAAGCCCATAGTGGGCTATGGTGAAAAAGGTAATATCTTCCGTTCAAAACTGGAAAGAAGCTTTCTGAGAAACTGCTCTGTGTTCTGTTAATTCATCTCACAGAGTTACATCTTTCCCTTCAAGAAGCCTTTCGCTAAGGCTGTTCTTGTGGGATTGGCAAAGGGATATTTGGAAGCCCATAGGGGGTTATGGTGAAAAAGGAAATATCTTCCGTTCAAAACTGGAAAGAAGCTTTCTGAGAAACTGCTCTGTGTTCTGTTAATTCATCTGACAGAGTTACATCTTTCCCTTCAGGAAGCCTTTCGCTAAGGCTGTTCTTGTGGAATTGGCAAAGTGATACTTGGAAGTCCATGGAGGGCTACTGTGAAAAAGGAAATATCTTGCGTTCAATACTGGAAAGAAGCTTTCTGAGAAACTGCTCTGTGTTCTGTTAATTAATCTGACAGAGTTACATCTTTCCCTTCAAGAAGCCTTTTGCTAAGGCTGTTCTTTTGGAATTGGCAAAGTGATATTTGGAAGCCCATAGAGGGCTACGGAGAAAAAGGAAATATCTTCCGTTCAAAACTGGAAAGAAGTTTTCTGAGAAACTGCTCTGTGTTCTGTTAATTCATCTCACAGAGTTACATCTTTCCCTTCTAGAAGCCTTTCGCTAAGTCTGTTCTTGTGGAGTTGGCAAAGTGATATTTGGAAGCCCATAGAGGGCTATGGTGAAAAAGGAAGTATCTTCCGTTCCAAACTGGAAAGAAGCTTTCTGAGAAACTGCTCTGTGTTCTGTTAATTCGTCTCACAGAGATACATCATTCCCTTCAAGAAGCCTTTCGCTAAGGCTGTTCTTGTGGAGTTGGCAAAGTGATAATTGTAAGCCCATAGAGGGTTATGGTGAAAAAGGAAATATCTTCCGTTCAAAACTGGAAACAAGCTTTCTGAGAAACTGCTCTGTGTTCTGTTAATTCATCTCACAGAGTTACATCTTTCCCTTCAAGAAGCCTTTCGCTAAGGCTGTTCTTGTGGAATTGGCAAAGGGATATTTGGAAGCCCATAGAGGGCTATGGTGAAAAAGGAAATATCTTCCGTTCAATACTGGAAAGAAGCTTTCTGAGAAACTGCTCTGTGTTCTGTTAATTCATCTCACAGAGTTACATCTTTCCCTTCAAGAAGCCTTTCCCTAATGTTGTTCTTGTGGAATTGGCAAAGTGATATTTGGAAGCCCATAGAGGGCTATGGTGAAAAAGGAAATATCTTCCGTTCAAAACGGGAAAGAAACTTTCTGAAAAACTGCTCTGTGTTCTGTTAATTCATCTCACAGAGTTACATCTATCCTTTCAAGACGCCTTTCGCTAAGGCTGTTCTTGTGGAATTGGCAAAGTGATATTTGGAAGCCCATAGAGGGCAATGGTGAAAAAGGAAATATCTTCCGTTCAAAAATTGGAAAGAAGCTTTCTGAGAAACTGCTCTGTGTTCTGTTAATTCATCTCACAGAGTTACATCTTTTCCCTTCATGAAGCCTTTCGCTAAGGCTGTTCTTGTGGAATTGGCAAAGGGATATTTGGAAGCCCATAGAAGGCTTCGGTGAAAAAGGAAATATCTTCCGTTCAAAACTGGAAAGAAACTTTCTGAGAAACTGATCTGTGTTCTGTTAATTCATCTCAAAGAGTTACATCTTTCCCTTCAAGAAGCCTTTCGCTAAGGCTGTTCTTGTGGAATTGGCAAAGTGATATTTGGAAGCCCATAGAGGGCTATGGTGAAAAAGGAAATATCTTCCGTTCCAAACTGGAAAGAAGCTTTCTGAGAAACTGCTCTGTGTTCTGTTAATTCATCTCACAGAGTTACATCTTTCCCTTCAAGAAGCCTTTCGCTAAGGCTGTTCTTGTGGAATTGGCTAAGGGATATTTGGAAGCCCATAGAGGCCTATGGTGAAAAAGGAAATATCCTCCGTTCAAAACAGGAAAGAAGCTTTCTGAGAAACTGCTCTGTGTTCTGTTAATTAATCTCACAGAGTTACATCTTTCCCTTCAACACGCCTTTCGCTAAGGTTGTTCTTGTGGAATTGGAAAAGTGATATTTGGAAGCCCATAGAGGGCTTTGGTGAAAAAGGAAATATCTTCCGTTCAAAACTGGAAAGAAGCTTTCTGAGAAACTGCTCTCTGTTCTGTTAATTCATCTCAGAGAGTTACATCTTTCCCTTCAAGAAGACTTTCGCTAAGGCTGTTCTTGTGGAATTGGCAAAGGGATATTTGGAAGGCCATAGAGGGCTACGGTGAAAAAGGAACTATCTTCCGTTCAAAACTGGAAAGAAGCTTTCTGAGAAACTGCTCTGTGTTCTGTTAATTCATCTCACAGAGTAACATCTTTCCCTTCAAGAAGCCTTTCGCTAAGGCTGTTCTTTTGGAATTGGAAAAGGGATATTTGGAAGCCCATAGAGGGCTATGGTGAAAAAGGAAATATCTTCCGTTCAAAACTGTAAAGAAGCTTTCTGAGAAACTGCTCTGTGTTCTGTTAATTCATCTCACAGAGTTACATCTTTCCCTTCATGAAGCCTTTCGCTAAGGCTGTTCTTGTGGAATTGGCAAAGTGATATTTGGAAGCCCATAGTGGGCTATGGTGAAAAAGGATATATCTTCCGTTCAAAACTGGAAAGAAGCTTTCTGAGAAACTGCTCTGTGTTCTGTTAATTCATCCCACAGAGTTACATCTTTCCCTTCAAGAAGCCTTTCGCTAAGGTTGTTCTTGTGGTATTTGCAAAGGTATATTTGGAAGCCCATAGAGGGCTATGGTGAAAAAGGAAATATCTTCCGTTCAAAACTGGAAAGAAGCTTTCTGAGAAACTGCTCTGTGTTCTGTTAATTCATCTCACAGAGTTACATCTTTCCCTTCATGAGGCCTTTCGCTAAGTCTGTTCTTGTGGAATTGGCAAAGTGATATTTGGAAGCCCATAGAGCGCTATGGTGAAAAAGGAAATATCTTCCGTTCAAAACTGGAAAGAATCTTTCTGAGAAACTGCTCTGTGTTCTGTTAATTCATCTCACAGAGTTACATATTTCCCTTCAAGAAGCCTTTCGCTAAGGCTGTTCTTGTGGAATTGGCAAAGGGCTATTTGGAAGTCCAAGGAGGTCTACTGTGAAAAAGGAAATATCTTGCGTTCAATACTGGAAAGAAGCTTTCTGAGAAACTGCTCTGTGTTCTGTTAATTCATCTCACAGAGTTACATCTTTCCCTTCAAGAAGCCTTTCGCTAAGGCTGTTCTTGTGTAATTGGCAAAGTGATCTTTGGAAGCCCATAGAGGGCTATGGTGAAAAAGGAAATATCTTCCGTTCAAAACTGGAAAGAAGCTTTCTGAGAAACTGCTCTGTGTTCTGTTAATTCATCTCACAGAGTTACATCTTTCCCTTCAAGAAGCCTTTGGCTAAGGCTGTTCTTGTGGAATTTTCAAAGGGATATTTGGAAGCCCATAGAGGGCTATGGTGTAAAAGGAAGTATCTTCCGTTCAAAACTGGAAAGAAGCTTTCTGAGAAACTGCTCTGTGTTCTGTTAATTCATCTCACAGAGCTACATCTTTCCCTTCAAGAAGCCTTTAGCTAAGGCTGTTCTTGTGGAATTGGCAAAGGGATATTTGGAAGCCCATAGAGGGCAATGGTGAAAAAGGAAATATCTTCCGTTCAAAACTAGAAAGAAGCTTTCTGAGAAACTGCTCTGTGTTCTGTTAATTCATCTCACAGAGTTACATCTTTCCCTTCAGGAATCCTTTCGCTAAGGCTGTTCTTGTGGAATTGGCAAAGGGATATTTGGAAGCCCATAGAAGTCTTCGGTGGAAAAGGAAATATCTTCCGTTCAAAACTGGAAAGAAACTTTCTGAGAAACTGCTCTGTGTTCTGTTAATTCATCTCACAGAGTTACATCTTTCCCTTCAAGAAGCCTTTCGCTAAGGCTGTTCTTGTGGAATTGGCAAAGTGATATTTGGAAGCCCATAGAGGGCTATGGTGAAAAAGGAAATATCTTCCGTTCAAAACTGCAAAGAAGGTTTCTGAGAAACTGTTCTGTGTTCTGTTAATTCATCTCAAAGTGTTACATCTTTCCCTTCAAGAAGCCTTTGGCTAAGGCTGTTCTTGTGGAATTGGCAAAGGGATATTTGGAAGTCCATGGAGGGCTACTGTGAAAAAGGAAATATCTTGCGTTCAATAGTGGAAAGAAGCTTTCTGAGAAACTGCTCTGTGTTCTGTTAATTCATCTCAAAGAGTTACATCTTTCCCTTCAAGAAGCCTTTCGCTAAGGCTGTTCTTGTGGAATTGGCAAAGGGATATTTGGAAGCCCATAGAGGGCTATGTTGAAAATGGAAATATCTTCCGTTCAAAACTGGAAAGAAGCTTTCTGAGAAACTGCTCTGTGTTCTGTTAATTCATCTCACAGAGTTACATCTTTCCCTTCAAGAAGCCTTTCGCTAAGGCTGTTCTTGTGGAGTTGGCAAAGTGATATTTGGAATCCCATAGAGGGCTATGGTGAAAAAGGAAATATCTACCGTTCAAAACTGGAAAGAAGCTTTCTGAGAAACTGCTCTGTGTTCTGTTAATTCATCTCACAGAGTTACATCTTTCCCTTCAAGAAGCCTTTCGCTAAGGCTGTTCTTGTGGAGTTGGCAAACGGATATTTGGAAGCCCATAGAGGGCTATGGTGAAAAAGGAAATATCTTCCGTTCAAAACTGGAAAGAAGCTTTCTGAGAAACTGCTCTGTGTTCTGTTAATTCATCTCACAGAGTTACATCTTTGCCTTCAAGACGCCTTTCGCTAAGGTTGTTCTTGTGGAATTGTGAAAGGGATGTTTGGAAGCCGATAGAGGGCTATGGTGAAAAAGGAAATATCTTCCATTCAAAACTGGAAAGAAGCTTTCTGAAAACCTGCTCTGTGTACTGTTAATTCATCTCACAGAGTTACATCTTTCCCTTCAAGAAGCCTATCGCTAAGGCTGTTCTTGTGGAATTGGCAAAGTGGTATTTGGAAGCCCATGGAGGGCTACGGTGAAAAAGGAAATATCTTGCTTTCAATACTGGAAAGAAGCTTTCTGAGAAACTGCTCTGTGTTTTGTAAATTCATCTCACAGAGTTACATCTTTCCCTTCAAGAAGCCTTTCGCTAAGGATGTTCTTGTGGAATTGGCAAAGTGATATTTGGAAGCCCATAGAGGGCTATAGTGAAAATGGAAATAACTTCCGTTCAAAACTGGAAAGAAGCTTTCTGAGAAACTGCTCTGTGTTCTGTTGATTCATCTCACAGAGTTTCATCTTTCCCTTCAAGAAGCCTTTCGCTAAGGCTATTCTTGTGGAATTGGCAAAGTGGTATTTGGAAGCCTATGGAGGGCTACGGTGAAAAAGGAAATATCTTGCATTCAATACTGGAAAGAAGCTTTCTGAGAAACTGCTCTGTGTTCTGTAAATTCATCTCACAGAGTTACATCTTTCCCTTCAAGAAGCCTTTCGCTAAGGCTGTTCTTGTGGAATTGGCAAAGTGATATTTGGAACCCCTAGAGGGCTATGGTGAAAATGGAAATATCTTCCGTTCAAAACTGGAAAGAAGCTTTCTGAGAAACTGCTCTGTGTTCTGTTAATTCATCTCACAGAGTTACATCTTTCCCTTCAAGAAGCCTTTCGCTAAGGCTGTTCTTGTGGAATTGGCAAAGGGATATTTGGAAGCCCATAGAGGACTATGGTGAAAAAGGAAATATCTTCCGATCAAAACTGGAAAGAAGCTTTCTGAGAAACTGCTCTGTGTTCCGTTAATTCATCTCACAGAGTTACATCTTTCCCTTCAAGAAGCCTTTCGCTAAGGCTGTTCTTGTGGGATTGGCAAAGGGATATTTGGAAGCCCATAGAGGGCTACGGCGAAAAAGGAAATATCTTCCGTTAAAAACTGGAAAGAAGCTTTCTGAGAAACTGCTCTGTGTTCTGTTAATTCATCTCACAGAGTTACATATTTCCCTTCAGGAAGCCTTTCGCTTAGGCTGTTCTTGTGGAATTGCCAAAGTGATACTTGGAAATCCATGGAGGGCTACTGTGAAAAAGGAAATATCTTGCGTTCAATACTGGAAAGAAGCTTTCTGAGAAACTGCTCTGTGTTCTGTTAATTCATCTCAGAGAGTTACATCTTTTCCTTCAAGAAGCCTTTCGCTAAGGCTGTTCTTGTGGAATTGGCAAAGATATATTTGGAAGCCCCAAGATGTCTATGGTGAAAAAGGAAATATCTTCCGTTCAAAACTGAAAAGAAGCTTTCTGAGTAACTGCTCTGTGTTCTGTTAATTCATCTCACTGAGTTACAACTTCCCTTCAAGAAGCCTTTCGCTAAGGCTGTTCTTGTGGAATTCGCAAAGTGATATTTGGAAGCCCATAGAGGGCTATGGTGAAAAAGGAAATATCTTCCGTTCAAAACTGGAAAGAAGCTTTCTGAGAAACTGCTCTGTGTTCTGTTAATTCATCTCACAGAGTTACATCTTTCCCTTCAAGAAGCCTTTCGCTAAGGCTGTTCTTGTGGAATTGGAAAAGGGATATTTGGAACCCCTAGAGGTCTATGGTGAAAAAGGAAATATCTTCCGTTCAAAACTGGAAAGAAGCTTTCTGAGAAACTGCTCTGTGTTCTGTTAATTCATCTCAAAGAGTTACATCTTTCCCTTCAAGAAGCCTTTCGCTAAGGCTGTTCTTGTGGAATTGGGAAAGGGATATTTGGAAGCCCATAGAGGGCTATGGTGAAAAAGGAAATATCTTCCGTTCAAAACTGGAAAGAAGCTTTCTGAGAAACTGCTCTGCGTTCTGTTAACTCATCTCACAGAGTTACATCTTTCCCTTCAAGAAGCCTTTCGCTAAGGCTGTTCTTGTGGAATTGGCAAAGTGGTATTTGGAAGCCCATGGAGGGCTACGGTGAAAAAGGATATGTCTTGCGTTCAAAACTGGAAAGAAGCTTCCTGAGAAACTGCTCTGTGTTCTGTTAATTCATCTCACAGAGTTACATCTTTCCCTTCAAGAAGCCTTTCGCTAAGGCTGTTCTTGTGGAATTGGCAAAGTGATATTTGGAAGCCCATAGAGGGCTATGGTGAAAAAGGAAATATCTTCCGTTCAAATCTGGAAAGAGGCTTTCTGAGAAACTGCTCTGTGTTCTGTTAATTCATCTCACAGAGTTACATCTTTCCCTTCAAGAAGCCTTTCGCTAAGGCTGTTCTTGTGGAATTGGAAAAGGGATATTTGGAAGCCCATAGAGGGCTATGGTGAAAAAGGAAGTATCTTCCGTTCAAAACTGGAAAGAAGCTTTCTGAGAAACTGCTCTGTGTTCTGTTAATTCATCTCACAGAGTTACATCTTGCCTTTCAAGAAGCCTTTCGCTAAGGCTGTTCTTGTGGAATTGGCAAAGGGATATTTTGAAGCCCATAGAGGGCTATGTTGAAAAAGGAAATATCTTCCGTTCAAAACTGGAAAGAAGCTTTCTGAGAAACTGCTCTGTGTTCTGTTAATTCATCTCACAGAGTTACATCTTTCCTTTCAAGAAGCCTTTCGCTAAGGCTGTTCTTGTGGAATTGGCAAAGGGATATTTTGAAGCCCATAGAGGGCTATGTTGAAAAAGGAAATATCTTCCGTTCAAAACTGGAAAGAAGCTTTCTGAAACTGCTCTGCGTTCTGTTAACTCATCTCACAGAGTTACATCTTTCCCTTCAAGAAGCCTTTCGCTAAGGCTGTTCTTGTGGAATTGGCAAAGTGATATTTAGAAGCCCATAGAGGGCTATGGTGAAAAAGGAAATATCTTCCGTTCAAAACTGTAAAGAAGCTTTCTGAGAAACTGCTCTGTGTTCTGTTAATTCATCTCACAGAGTTACATCTTTCCCTTCATGAAGCCTTTCGCTAAGGCTGTTCTTGTGGAATTGGCAAAGTGATATTTGGAAGCCCATAGTGGGCTATGGTGAAAAAGGAAATATCTTCCGTTCAAAACTGGAAAAGAAGCTTTCTGAGAAACTGCTCTGTGTTCTGTTGATTCATCTCACAGAGTTACATCTTTCCCTTCAAGAAGCCTTTCGCTAAGGCTGTTCTAGTGGAATTGGCAAAGTGGTACTTGGAAGCCTATGGAGGGCTACGGTGAAAAAGGAAATATCTTGCATTCAATACTGGAAAGAAGCTTTCTGAGAAACTGCTCTGTGTTTTGTAAATTCATCTCACAGAGTTACATCTTCCCTTCAAGAAGCCTTTCGCTAAGGCTGTTCTTGTGGAATTGGCAAAGTGATATTTGGAAGCCCATAGAGGGCTGTGGTGAAAATGGAAATATCTTCCGTTCAAAACTGGAAAGAAGTTTTCTGAGTAACTGCTCTGTGTTCTGTTAATTCATCTCACTGAGTTAAAACTTCCCTTCAAGAAGCCTTTCGCTAAGGCTGTTCTTGTGGAATTCGCAAAGTGATATTTGGAAGCCCATAGAGGGCTATGGTGAAAAAGGAAATATCTTCCGTTCAAAACTGGAAAGAAGATTTCTGAGAAACTGCTCTGTGTTCTGTTAATTCATCTCACAGAGTTACATCTTTCCCTTCAAGAAGCCTTTCGCTAAGGCTGTTCTTGTGGAATTGGAAAAGGGATATTTGGAACCCCTAGAGGTCTATGGTGAAAAAGGAAATATCTTCCGTTCAAAACTGGAAAGAAGCTTTCTGAGAAACTGCTCTGTGTTCTGTTAATTCATCTCAAAGAGTTACATCTTTCCCTTCAAGAAGCCTTTCGCTAAGGCTGTTCTTGTGGAATTGGGAAAGGGATATTTGGAAGCCCATAGAGGGCTATGGTGAAACAGGAAATATCTTCCGTTCAAAACTGGAAAGAAGCTTTCTGAGAAACTGCTCTGCGTTCTGTTAACTCATCTCACAGAGTTACATCTTTCCCTTCAAGAAACCTTTCGCTAAGGCTGTTCTTGTGGAATTGGCAAAGTGGTATTTGGAAGCCCATGGAGGGCTACGGTGAAAAAGGATATGTCTTGCGTTCAAAACTGGAAAGAAGCTTCCTGAGAAACTGCTCTGTGTTCTGTTAATTCATCTCACAGAGTTACATCTTTCCCTTCAAGAAGCCTTTCGCTAAGGCTGTTCTTGTGGAATTGGCAAAGTGATATTTGGAAGCCCATAGAGGGCTATGGTGAAAAAGGAAATATCTTCCGTTCAAAACTGGAAAGAAGCTTTCTGAGAAACTGCTCTGTGTTCTGCTAATTCATCTCACAGAGTTACATCTTTCCCTTCAAGAAGCCTTTCGCTAAGGCTGTTCTTGTGGAATTGGAAAAGGGATATTTGGAAGCCCATAGAGGGCTATGGTGAAAAAGGAAGTACCTTCCGTTCAAAACTGGAAAGAAGCTTTCTGAGAAACTGCTCTGTGTTCTGTTAATTCATCTCACAGAGTTACATCTTTCCTTTCAAGAAGCCTTTCGCTAAGGCTGTTCTTGTGGAATTGGCAAAGGGATATTTGGAAGCCCATAGAGGGCTATGTTGAAAAAGGAAATATCTTCCGTTCAAAACTGGAAAGAAGCTTTCTGAGAAACTGCTCTGTGTTCTGTTAATTCATCTCACAGAGTTACATCTTTCCCTTCATGAAGCCTTTCGCTAAGGCTGTTCTTGTGGAATTGGCAAAGTGATATTTGGAAGCCCATAGAGGGCTTCGGTGAAAAAGGAAATATCTTCTGTTCAAAACTGGAAAGAAGATTTCTGAGAAACTGCTCTGTGTTCTGTTAATTCATCTCAAAGAGTTACATGTCTCCCTTCAAGAAGCCTTCCGCTAAGGCTGTTCTTGTGGAATTGGCAAAGTGATATTTGGAAGCCCATAGAGGGCTATGGTGAAAAAGGAAATATCTTCCTTTCAATACTGGAAAAGAAGCTTTCTGAGAAACTGCTCTGTGTTCTGTTAATTCATCTCACAGAGTTACATCTTTCCCTTCAAGAAGCCTTTCGCTAAGGCTGTTCTTGTGGAATTGGCAAAGTGGTATTTGGAAGCCCATGGAGGGCTACGGTGAAAAAGGAAATATCTTGCGTTCAATACTGGAAAGAAGCTTTCTGAGAAACTGCTCTGTGTTTTGTAAATTCATCTCACAGAGTTACATCTTTCCCTTCAAGAAGCCTTTCGCTAAGGCTGTTCTTGTGGAATTGGCAAAGTGATATTTGGAAGCCCATAGAGGGCTATAGTGAAAATGGAAATAACTTCCGTTCAAAACTGGAAAGAAGCTTTCTGAAAAACTGCTCTGTGTTCTGTTAATTCATCTCACAGAGTTACATCTTTCCCTTCAAGAAGCCTTTCGCTAAGGCTGTTCTTGTGGAATTGGCAAAGTGGTATTTGGAAGCCCATGGAGGGCTACCGTGAAAAAGGAAATGTCTTGCGTTCAATACTGGAAAGAAGATTTCTGAGAAACTGTTCTGTGTTTTGTACATTCATCTCACAGAGTTACATCTTTCCCTTCAAGAAGGCTTTCGCTAAGGCTGTTCTTGTGGAATTGGCAAAGTGATATTTGGAAGCCCATAGGGGGCTATGGTGAAAATGGAAATATCTTCCGTTCAAAACTGGAAAGAAGCTTTCTGAGAAACTGCTCTGTGTTCTGTTAATTCATCTCACAGAGTTACATCTTACCCTTCAAGAAGCCTTTCGCTAAGGCTGTTCTTGTGGAATTGGCAAAGTGATATTTGGAAGCCCATAGAGGGCTTCTGTGAAAAAGGAAATATCTTCTGTTCAAAACTGGAAAGAAGCTTTCTGAGAAACTGCTCTGTGTTCTGTTAATTCATCTCACAGAGTTACATCTTTCCCTTCAGGAAGCCTTTCGCTAAGGCTGTTCTTGTGGAACTGGCAAAGTGATAGTTGGAATTCCATGGAGGGCTTCTGTGAAAAAGGAAATATCTTGCGTTCAATACTGGAAAGAAGCTTTCTGAGAAACTGCTCTGTGTTCTGTTAATTCATCTCACAGAGTTACATCTTTCCCTTCAAGAAGCCTTTCGCTAAGGCTGTTCTTGTGGAATTGGCAAAGGGATATTTGGAAGCCCATAGAGGGCTATGGTGAAAAAGGAAATATCTTCCGTTCAATACTGGAAAGAAGCTTTCTGAGAAACTGCTCTGTGTTCTGTTAATTCATCTCACAGAGTTACATCTTTCCCTTCAAGAAGCCTTTCCCTAATGTTGTTCTTGTGGAATTGGCAAAGTGATATTTGGAAGCCCATAGAGGGCTATGGTGAAAAAGGAAATATCTTCCGTTCAATACTGGAAAGAAACTTTCTGAGAAACTGCTCTGTGTTCTGTTAATTCATCTCACACAGTTACATCTTTCCCTTCATGAGGCCTTTCGCTAAGGCTGTTCTTGTGGAATTGGCAAAGTGGTATTTGGAAGCCGATGGAGGGCTACGGTGGAAAAGGAAATATCTTCCGTTCAAAACTGGAAAGAAGCTTTCTGAGAAACTGCTCTGTGTTCTGTTAATTCATCTCACAGAGTTACATCTTTCCCTTCAAGAAGCCTTTCGCTAAGGCTGTTCTTGTGGAATTGGCAAAGAGGTATTTGGAAGCCCATGGAGGGCTACGGTGAAAAAGGAAATATCTTGCGTTCAATACTGGAACGAAGCTTTCTGAGAAACTGCTCTGTGTTTTGAAAATTCATCTCACAGTGTTACATCTTTCCCTTCAAGAAGCCTTTCGCTAAGGCTGTTCTTGTGGAATTGGCAAAGTGATATTTGGAAGCCCATAGAGGGCTACAGTGAAAATGGAAATAACTTCCGTTCAAAACTGGAAAGAAGCTTTCTGAGAAACTGCTCTGTGTTCTGTTGATTCATCTCACAGAGTTACATCTTTCCCTTCAAGAAGCCTTTCGCTAAGGCTGTGCTTGTGGAATTGGCAAAGTGGTATTTGGAAGCCCATGGAGGGCTACGGTGAAAAAGGAAATATCTTGCGTTCAATACTGGAAAGAAGCTTTCTGAGAAACTGCTCTGTGTTTTGTAAAATCATCTCACAGAGTTACATCTTTCCCTTTAAGAAGCCTTTCGCTAAGGCTGTTCTTGTGGAATTGGCAAAGTGATATTTGGAAGCCCAAAGATGTCTATGGTGAAAAAGGAAATATCTTCCGTTCAAAACTGAAAAGAAGCTTTCTGAGTAACTGCTCTGTGTTCTGTTAATTCATCTCACAGAGTTACATCTTTCCCTTCAAGAAGCCTTTCGCTAAGGCTGTTCTTGTGGAATTCGCAAATTGATATTTGGAAGCCCATAGAGGGCTATGGTGAAAAAGGAAATATCTTCCGTTCAAAATTGGAAAGAAGCTTTCTGAAAAACTGCTCTGTGTTCTGTTAATTCATCTCACAGAGTTACATCTTTCCCTTCAAGAAGCCTTTCGCTAAGGCTGTTCTTGTGGAATTGGCAAAGGGATATTTGGAACCCTTTGAGGTCTATGGTGAAAAAGGAAATATCTTCCGTTCAAAACTGGAAAGAAGCTTTCTGAGAAACTGCTCTGTGTTCTGTTAATTCATCTCAAAGAGTTACATCTTTCCCTTCAAGAAGCCTTTCGCTAAGGCTGTTCTTGTGGAATTGGGAAAGGGATATTTGGAAGCCCATAGAGGGCTATGGTGAAAAAGGAAATATCTTCCGTTCAAAACTGGAAAGAAGCTTTCTGAGAAACTGCTCTGTGTTCCGTTAATTCATCTAACAGAGTTACATCTTTCCCTTCAAGAAGCCTTTCGCTAAGGCTGTTCTTGTGGGATTGGCAAAGGGATATTTGGAAGCCCATAGAGGGTTATGGTGAAAAAGGAAATATCTTCCGTTCAAAACTGGAAAGAAGCTTTCTGAGAAACTGCTCTGTGTTCTGTTAATTCATCTCACAGAGTTACATCTTTCCCTTCAGGAAGCCTTTCGCTAAGGCTGTTCTTGTGGAACTGGCAAAGTGATACTTGGAAGTCCATGGAGGGCTTCTGTGAAAAAGGAAATATCTTGCGTTCAATACTGGAAAGAAGCTTTCTGAGAAAATGCTCTGTGTTCTGTTAATTCATCTCTCAGAGTTACATCTTTCCCTTCAAGAAGCCTTTCGCTAAGGCTGTTCTTGTGGAATTGGCAAAGTGATATTTGGAAGCCCATAGAGGGCTACGGAGAAAAAGGAAGTATCTTCCGTTCAAAACTGGAAAGAAGTTTTCTGAGAATCTGCTCTGTGTTCTGTTAATTCATCTCACAGAGTTACATCTTTCTCTTCTAGAAGCCTTTCGCTAAGGCTGTTCTTGTGGAGTTGGCAAAGTGATATTTGGAAGCCCATAGAGGGCTATGGTGAAAAAGGAAGTATCTTCCGTTCAAAACTGGAAAGAAGCTTTTTGAGAAACTGCTCTGTGTTCTGTTAATTCATCTCACAGAGTTACATCATTCCCTTCAAGAAGCCTTTAGCTAAGGCTGTTCTTGTGGAGTTGGCAAAGTGATAATTGTAAGCCCATAGAGGGTTATGGTGAAAAAGGAAATATCTTCCGTTCAAAACTGGAAACAAGCTTTCTGAGAAACTGCTCTGTGTTCTGTTAATTCATCTCACAGAGTTACATCTTTCCCTTCAAGACGCCTTTCGCTAAGGCTGTTCCTGTGGAATTGGCAAAGGGATATTTGGAAGCCCATAGAGGGCTATGGTGAAAAAGGAAATATCTTCCGTTCAAAACTGGAAAGAAGCTTTTTGAGAAACTGCTCTGTGTTCCGTTAATTCATCTCACAGAGTTACATCTTTCCCTTCAAGAGCCTTTCGCTAAGGCTGTTCTTGTGGGATTGGCAAAGGGATATTTGGAAGCCCATAGAGGGTTATGGTGAAAAAGGAAATATCTTCCGTTCAAAACTGGAAAGAAGCTTTCTGAGAAACTGCTCTGTGTTCTGTTAATTCATCTCACAGAGTTACATCTTTCCCTTCAGGAAGCCTTTCGCTAAGGCTGTTCTTGTGGAACTGGCAAAGTGATACTTGGAAGTCCATGGAGGGCTTCTGTGAAAAAGGAAATATCTTGCGTTCAATACTGGAAAGAAGCTTTCTGAGAAACTGCTCTGTGTTCTGTTAATTCATCTCACAGAGTTACATCTTTCCCTTCAAGAAGCCTTTCGCTAAGGCTGTTCTTGTGGAATTGGCAAAGTGATATTTGGAAGCCCATAGAGGGCTATTGTGAAAAAGGAAATATCTTCTGTTCAAAACTGGAAAGAAGCTTTCTGAGAAACTGCTCTGTGTTCTTTTAATTCATCTCCCAGAGTTACATCTTTCCCTTCAAGAAGCCTTTCGCTAAGGCTGTTCTTGTGGAATTGGCAAAGAGGTATTTGGAAGCCCATGGAGGGCTACGGTGAAAAAGGAAATATCTTGCGTTCAATACTGGAACGAAGCTTTCTGAGAAACTGCTCTGTGTTTTGAAAATTCATCTCACAGTGTTACATCTTTCCCTTCAAGAAGCCTTTCGCTAAGGCTGTTCTTGTGGAATTGGCAAAGTGATATTTGGAAGCCCATAGAGGGCTACAGTGAAAATGGAAATAACTTCCGTTCAAAACTGGAAAGAAGCTTTCTGAGAAACTGCTCTGTGTTCTGTTGATTCATCTCACAGAGTTACATCTTTCCCTTCAAGAAGCCTTTCGCTAAGGCTGTGCTTGTGGAATTGGCAAAGTGGTATTTGGAAGCCCATGGAGGGCTACGGTGAAAAAGGAAATATCTTGCGTTCAATACTGGAAAGAAGCTTTCTGAGAAACTGCTCTGTGTTTTGTAAAATCATCTCACAGAGTTATATCTTTCCCTTTAAGAAGCCTTTCGCTAAGGCTGTTCTTGTGGAATTGGCAAAGTGATATTTGGAAGCCCAAAGATGTCTATGGTGAAAAAGGAAATATCTTCCGTTCAAAACTGAAAAGAAGCTTTCTGAGTAACTGCTCTGTGTTCTGTTAATTCATCTCACAGAGTTACATCTTTCCCTTCAAGAAGCCTTTCGCTAAGGCTGTTCTTGTGGAATTCGCAAATTGATATTTGGAAGCCCATAGAGGGCTATGGTGAAAAAGGAAATATCTTCCGTTCAAAATTGGAAAGAAGCTTTCTGAAAAACTGCTCTGTGTTCTGTTAATTCATCTCACAGAGTTACATCTTTCCCTTCAAGAAGCCTTTCGCTAAGGCTGTTCTTGTGGAATTGGCAAAGGGATATTTGGAACCCTTTGAGGTCTATGGTGAAAAAGGAAATATCTTCCGTTCAAAACTGGAAAGAAGCTTTCTGAGAAACTGCTCTGTGTTCTGTTAATTCATCTCAAAGAGTTACATCTTTCCCTTCAAGAAGCCTTTCGCTAAGGCTGTTCTTGTGGAATTGGGAAAGGGATATTTGGAAGCCCATAGAGGGCTATGGTGAAAAAGGAAATATCTTCCGTTCAAAACTGGAAAGAAGCTTTCTGAGAAACTGCTCTGTGTTCCGTTAATTCATCTAACAGAGTTACATCTTTCCCTTCAAGAAGCCTTTCGCTAAGGCTGTTCTTGTGGGATTGGCAAAGGGATATTTGGAAGCCCATAGAGGGTTATGGTGAAAAAGGAAATATCTTCCGTTCAAAACTGGAAAGAAGCTTTCTGAGAAACTGCTCTGTGTTCTGTTAATTCATCTCACAGAGTTACATCTTTCCCTTCAGGAAGCCTTTCGCTAAGGCTGTTCTTGTGGAACTGGCAAAGTGATACTTGGAAGTCCATGGAGGGCTTCTGTGAAAAAGGAAATATCTTGCGTTCAATACTGGAAAGAAGCTTTCTGAGAAAATGCTCTGTGTTCTGTTAATTCATCTCTCAGAGTTACATCTTTCCCTTCAAGAAGCCTTTCGCTAAGGCTGTTCTTGTGGAATTGGCAAAGTGATATTTGGAAGCCCATAGAGGGCTACGGAGAAAAAGGAAGTATCTTCCGTTCAAAACTGGAAAGAAGTTTTCTGAGAATCTGCTCTGTGTTCTGTTAATTCATCTCACAGAGTTACATCTTTCTCTTCTAGAAGCCTTTCGCTAAGGCTGTTCTTGTGGAGTTGGCAAAGTGATATTTGGAAGCCCATAGAGGGCTATGGTGAAAAAGGAAGTATCTTCCGTTCAAAACTGGAAAGAAGCTTTTTGAGAAACTGCTCTGTGTTCTGTTAATTCATCTCACAGAGTTACATCATTCCCTTCAAGAAGCCTTTAGCTAAGGCTGTTCTTGTGGAGTTGGCAAAGTGATAATTGTAAGCCCATAGAGGGTTATGGTGAAAAAGGAAATATCTTCCGTTCAAAACTGGAAACAAGCTTTCTGAGAAACTGCTCTGTGTTCTGTTAATTCATCTCACAGAGTTACATCTTTCCCTTCAAGACGCCTTTCGCTAAGGCTGTTCCTGTGGAATTGGCAAAGGGATATTTGGAAGCCCATAGAGGGCTATGGTGAAAAAGGAAATATCTTCCGTTCAAAACTGGAAAGAAGCTTTTTGAGAAACTGCTCTGTGTTCCGTTAATTCATCTCACAGAGTTACATCTTTCCCTTCAAGAGCCTTTCGCTAAGGCTGTTCTTGTGGGATTGGCAAAGGGATATTTGGAAGCCCATAGAGGGTTATGGTGAAAAAGGAAATATCTTCCGTTCAAAACTGGAAAGAAGCTTTCTGAGAAACTGCTCTGTGTTCTGTTAATTCATCTCACAGAGTTACATCTTTCCCTTCAGGAAGCCTTTCGCTAAGGCTGTTCTTGTGGAACTGGCAAAGTGATACTTGGAAGTCCATGGAGGGCTTCTGTGAAAAAGGAAATATCTTGCGTTCAATACTGGAAAGAAGCTTTCTGAGAAACTGCTCTGTGTTCTGTTAATTCATCTCACAGAGTTACATCTTTCCCTTCAAGAAGCCTTTCGCTAAGGCTGTTCTTGTGGAATTGGCAAAGTGGTATTTGGAAGCCCATGGAGGGCTACGGTGAAAAAGGAAATATCTTGCGTTCAATACTGGAAAGAAGCTTTCTGAGAAACTGCTCTGTGTTTTGTAAATTCATCTCACAGAGTTACATCTTTCCCTTCAAGAAGCCTTTCGCTAAGGCTGTTCTTGTGGAATTGGCAAAGTGATATTTGGAAGCCCATAGAGGGCTATAGTGAAAATGGAAATAACTTCCGTTCAAAACTGGAAAGAAGCTTTCTGAAAAACTGCTCTGTGTTCTGTTAATTCATCTCACAGAGTTACATCTTTCCCTTCAAGAAGCCTTTCGCTAAGGCTGTTCTTGTGGAATTCGCAAATTGATATTTGGAAGCCCATAGAGGGCTATGGTGAAAAAGGAAATATCTTCCGTTCAAAATTGGAAAGAAGCTTTCTGAAAAACTGCTCTGTGTTCTGTTAATTCATCTCACAGAGTTACATCTTTCCCTTCAAGAAGCCTTTCGCTAAGGCTGTTCTTGTGGAATTGGCAAAGGGATATTTGGAACCCTTTGAGGTCTATGGTGAAAAAGGAAATATCTTCCGTTCAAAACTGGAAAGAAGCTTTCTGAGAAACTGCTCTGTGTTCTGTTAATTCATCTCAAAGAGTTACATCTTTCCCTTCAAGAAGCCTTTCGCTAAGGCTGTTCTTGTGGAATTGGGAAAGGGATATTTGGAAGCCCATAGAGGGCTATGGTGAAAAAGGAAATATCTTCCGTTCAAAACTGGAAAGAAGCTTTCTGAGAAACTGCTCTGTGTTCCGTTAATTCATCTAACAGAGTTACATCTTTCCCTTCAAGAAGCCTTTCGCTAAGGCTGTTCTTGTGGGATTGGCAAAGGGATATTTGGAAGCCCATAGAGGGTTATGGTGAAAAAGGAAATATCTTCCGTTCAAAACTGGAAAGAAGCTTTCTGAGAAACTGCTCTGTGTTCTGTTAATTCATCTCACAGAGTTACATCTTTCCCTTCAGGAAGCCTTTCGCTAAGGCTGTTCTTGTGGAACTGGCAAAGTGATACTTGGAAGTCCATGGAGGGCTTCTGTGAAAAAGGAAATATCTTGCGTTCAATACTGGAAAGAAGCTTTCTGAGAAAATGCTCTGTGTTCTGTTAATTCATCTCTCAGAGTTACATCTTTCCCTTCAAGAAGCCTTTCGCTAAGGCTGTTCTTGTGGAATTGGCAAAGTGATATTTGGAAGCCCATAGAGGGCTACGGAGAAAAAGGAAGTATCTTCCGTTCAAAACTGGAAAGAAGTTTTCTGAGAATCTGCTCTGTGTTCTGTTAATTCATCTCACAGAGTTACATCTTTCTCTTCTAGAAGCCTTTCGCTAAGGCTGTTCTTGTGGAGTTGGCAAAGTGATATTTGGAAGCCCATAGAGGGCTATGGTGAAAAAGGAAGTATCTTCCGTTCAAAACTGGAAAGAAGCTTTTTGAGAAACTGCTCTGTGTTCTGTTAATTCATCTCACAGAGTTACATCATTCCCTTCAAGAAGCCTTTAGCTAAGGCTGTTCTTGTGGAGTTGGCAAAGTGATAATTGTAAGCCCATAGAGGGTTATGGTGAAAAAGGAAATATCTTCCGTTCAAAACTGGAAACAAGCTTTCTGAGAAACTGCTCTGTGTTCTGTTAATTCATCTCACAGAGTTACATCTTTCCCTTCAAGACGCCTTTCGCTAAGGCTGTTCCTGTGGAATTGGCAAAGGGATATTTGGAAGCCCATAGAGGGCTATGGTGAAAAAGGAAATATCTTCCGTTCAAAACTGGAAAGAAGCTTTTTGAGAAACTGCTCTGTGTTCCGTTAATTCATCTCACAGAGTTACATCTTTCCCTTCAAGAGCCTTTCGCTAAGGCTGTTCTTGTGGGATTGGCAAAGGGATATTTGGAAGCCCATAGAGGGTTATGGTGAAAAAGGAAATATCTTCCGTTCAAAACTGGAAAGAAGCTTTCTGAGAAACTGCTCTGTGTTCTGTTAATTCATCTCACAGAGTTACATCTTTCCCTTCAGGAAGCCTTTCGCTAAGGCTGTTCTTGTGGAACTGGCAAAGTGATACTTGGAAGTCCATGGAGGGCTTCTGTGAAAAAGGAAATATCTTGCGTTCAATACTGGAAAGAAGCTTTCTGAGAAACTGCTCTGTGTTCTGTTAATTCATCTCACAGAGTTACATCTTTCCCTTCAAGAAGCCTTTCGCTAAGGCTGTTCTTGTGGAATTGGCAAAGTGGTATTTGGAAGCCCATGGAGGGCTACGGTGAAAAAGGAAATATCTTGCGTTCAATACTGGAAAGAAGCTTTCTGAGAAACTGCTCTGTGTTTTGTAAATTCATCTCACAGAGTTACATCTTTCCCTTCAAGAAGCCTTTCGCTAAGGCTGTTCTTGTGGAATTGGCAAAGTGATATTTGGAAGCCCATAGAGGGCTATAGTGAAAATGGAAATAACTTCCGTTCAAAACTGGAAAGAAGCTTTCTGAAAAACTGCTCTGTGTTCTGTTAATTCATCTCACAGAGTTACATCTTTCCCTTCAAGAAGCCTTTCGCTAAGGCTGTTCTTGTGGAATTGGCAAAGGGATATTTGGAACCCTTAGAGGTCTATGGTGAAAAAGGAAATATCTTCCGTAAAAAAACTGGAAAGAAGCTTTCTGAGAAACTGCTCTGTGTTCTGTTAATTCATCTCAAAGAGTTACATCTTTCCCTTCAAGAAGCCTTTCGCTAAGGCTGTTCTTGTGGAATTGGGAAAGGGATATTTGGAAGCCCATAGAGGGCTACGGTGAAAAAGGAAATATCTTCCGTTCAAAACTGGAAAGAAGCTTTCTGAAACTGCTCTGCGTTCTGTTAACTCATCTCACAGAGTTACATCTTTCCCTTCAAGAAGACTTTCGCTAAGGCTGTTCTTGTGGAATTGGCAAAGTGATATTTAGAAGCCCATAGACGGCTATGGTGAAAAAGGAAATATCTTCCGTTCAAAACTGTAAAGAAGCTTTCTGAGAAACTGCTCTGTGTTCTGTTAATTCATCTCACAGAGTTACATCTTTCCCTTCATGAAGCCTTTCGCTAAGGCTGTTCTTGTGGGATTGGCAAAGTGATATTTGGAAGCCCATAGTGGGCTATGGTGAAAAAGGAAATATCTTCCGTTCAAAACTGGAAAAGAAGCTTTCTGAGAAACTGCTCTGTGTTCTGTTAATTCATCTCACAGAGTTACATCTTTCCCTTCAAGAAGCCTTTCGCTAAGGCTGTTCTTGTGGAATTGGCAAAGTGGTATTTGGAAGCCCATGGA
Organism: Chlorocebus sabaeus; assembly: GCF_047675955.1. Taxonomy (NCBI): domain Eukaryota; kingdom Metazoa; phylum Chordata; class Mammalia; order Primates; family Cercopithecidae; genus Chlorocebus; species Chlorocebus sabaeus. The sequence continues at coordinate 92,165,612 of NC_132933.1, forward strand.
GGGCTACCGTGAAAAAGGAAATGTCTTGCGTTCAATACTGGAAAGAAGATTTCTGAGAAACTGTTCTGTGTTTTGTACATTCATCTCACAGAGTTACATCTTTCCCTTCAAGAAGGCTTTCGCTAAGGCTGTTCTTGTGGAATTGGCAAAGTGATATTTGGAAGCCCATAGGGGGCTATGGTGAAAATGGAAATATCTTCCGTTCAAAACTGGAAAGAAGCTTTCTGAGAAACTGCTCTGTGTTCTGTTAATTCATCTCACAGAGTTACATCTTACCCTTCAAGAAGCCTTTCGCTAAGGCTGTTCTTGTGGAATTGGCAAAGGGATATTTGGAAGCCCATAGAGGACTATGGTGAAAAAGGAAATATCTTCCGTTCAAAACTGGAAAGAAGCTTTCTGAGAAACTGCTCTGTGTTCTGTTAATTCATTTCACAGAGTTACATCTTTCCCTTCAAGAAGCCTTTCGCTAAGGCTGTTCTTGTGGAATTGGCAAAGGGATATTTTGAAGCCCATAGAGGGCTATGGTGAAAAAGGAAATATCTTCCGTTCAAAACTGGAAAGAAGCTTTCTGAGAAACTGCTCTGTGTTCCGTTAATTCATCTCACAGAGGTACATCTTTCCCTTCAAGAAGCCTTTCGCTAAGGCTGTTCTTCTGGGATTGGCAAAGGGATATTTGGAAGCCCATAGAGGGTTATGGTGAAAAAGGAAATATCTTCCGTTCAAAACTGGAAAGAAGCTTTCTGAGAAACTGCTCTGTGTTCTGTTAATTCATCTCACAGAGTTACATCTTTCCCTTCAAGAAGCCTTTCGCTAAGGCTCTTCTTGTGGAGTTGGCAGAGTGATATTGGGAAGCCCATAGAGGGCTATGGTGAAAAAGGAAGTATCTTCCGTTCAAAACTGGAAAGAAGCTTTCTGAGAAACTGCTCTGTGTTCTGTTAATTCATCTCACAGAGTTACATCATTCCCTTCAAGAAGCCTTTAGCTAAGGCTGTTCTTGTGGAGTTGGCAAAGTGATAATTGTAAGCCCATAGAGGGTTATGGTGAAAATGGAAATATCTTCCGTTCAAAACTGGAAACAAGCTTTCTGAGAAACTGCTCTGTGTTCTGTTAATTCATCTCACAGAGTTACATCTTTCCCTTCAAGAAGCCTTTCGCTAAGGCTGTCCTTGTGGAATTGGCAAAGAGATATTTGGAAGCCCATAGAGGGCTATGGTGAAAAAGGAAATATCTTCCGTTCAATACTGGAAAGAAGCTTTCTGAGAAACTGCTCTGTGTTCTGTTAATTCATCTCACAGAGTTACATCTTTCCCTTCAAGAAGCCTTTCCCTAATGTTGTTCTTGTGGAATTGGCAAAGTGATATTTGGAAGCCCATAGAGGGCTATGGTGAAAAAGGAAATATCTTCCGTTCAATACTGGAAAGAAACTTTCTGAGAAACTGCTCTGTGTTCTGTTAATTCATCTCACACAGTTACATCTTTCCCTTCATGAGGCCTTTCGCTAAGGCTGTTCTTGTGGAATTGGCAAAGTGGTATTTGGAAGCCGATGGAGGGCTACGGTGGAAAAGGAAATATCTTCCGTTCAAAACTGGAAAGAAGCTTTCTGAGAAACTGCTCTGTGTTCTGTTAATTCATCTCACAGAGTTACATCTTTCCCTTCATAAAGCCTTTCGCTAAGGCTGTCCTTGTGGAATTGGCAAAGTGATATTTGGAAGCCCATAGAGGGCTTCTGTGAAAAAGGAAATATCTTCTGTTCAAAACTGGAAAGAAGCTTTCTGAGAAACTGCTCTGTGTTCTGTTAATTCATCTCAAAGAGTTACATGTTTCCCTTCAAGAAGCCTTCCGCTAAGGCTGTTCTTGTGGAATTGGCAAAGTGATATTTGGAAGCCCATAGAGGGCTATGGTGAAAAAGGAAATATCTTCCGTTCAATACGGGAAAAGAAGCTTTCTGAGAAAATGCTCTGTGTTCTGTTAATTCATCTCACAGAGTTACATCTTTCCCTTCAAGAAGCCTTTCGCTAAGGCTGTTCTTGTGGAATTGGCAAAGTGATATTTGGAAGCCCATAGAGGGCTATTTTGAAAAAGGAAATATCTTCTGTTCAAAACTGGAAAGAAGCTTTCTGAGAAACTGCTCTGTGTTCTGTTAATTCATCTCCCAGAGTTACATCTTTCCCTTCAAGAAGCCTTTCGCTAAGGCTGTTCTTGTGGAATTGGCAAAGTGGTATTTGGAAGCCCATGGAGGGCTACGGTGAAAAAGGAAATATCTTGCGTTCAATACTGGAACGAAGCTTTCTGAGAAACTGCTCTGTGTTTTGAAAATTCATCTCACAGTGTTACATCTTTCCCTTCAAGAAGCCTTTCGCTAAGGCTGTTCTTGTGGAATTGGCAAAGTGATATTTGGAAGCCCATAGAGGGCTACAGTGAAAATGGAAATAACTTCCGTTCAAAACTGGAAAGAAGCTTTCTGAGAAACTGCTCTGTGTTCTGTTGATTCATCTCACAGAGTTACATCTTTCCCTTCAAGAAGCCTTTCGCTAAGGCTGTTCTTGTGGAATTGGCAAAGTGGTATTTGGAAGCCCATGGAGGGCTACGGTGAAAAAGGAAATATCTTGCGTTCAATACTGGAAAGAAGCTTTCTGAGAAACTGCTCTGTGTTTTGTAAAATCATCTCACAGAGTTACATCTTTCCCTTTAAGAAGCCTTTCGCTAAGGCTGTTCTTGTGGAATTGGCAAAGTGATATTTGGAAGCCCAAAGATGTCTATGGTGAAAAAGGAAATATCTTCCGTTCAAAACTGAAAAGAAGCTTTCTGAGTAACTGCTCTGTGTTCTGTTAATTCATCTCACAGAGTTACATCTTTCCCTTCAAGAAGCCTTTCGCTAAGGCTGTTCTTGTGGAATTCGCAAATTGATATTTGGAAGCCCATAGAGGGCTATGGTGAAAAAGGAAATATCTTCCGTTCAAAATTGGAAAGAAGCTTTCTGAAAAACTGCTCTGTGTTCTGTTAATTCATCTCACAGAGTTACATCTTTCCCTTCAAGAAGCCTTTCGCTAAGGCTGTTCTTGTGGAATTGGCAAAGGGATATTTGGAACCCTTTGAGGTCTATGGTGAAAAAGGAAATATCTTCCGTTCAAAACTGGAAAGAAGCTTTCTGAGAAACTGCTCTGTGTTCTGTTAATTCATCTCAAAGAGTTACATCTTTCCCTTCAAGAAGCCTTTCGCTAAGGCTGTTCTTGTGGAATTGGGAAAGGGATATTTGGAAGCCCATAGAGGGCAATGGTGAAAAAGGAAATATCTTCCGTTCAAAACTGGAAAGAAGCTTTCTGAGAAACTGCTCTGTGTTCCGTTAATTCATCTCACAGAGTTACATCTTTCCCTTCAAGAAGCCTTTCGCTAAGGCTGTTCTTGTGGGATTGGCAAAGGGATATTTGGAAGCCCATAGAGGGTTATGGTGAAAAAGGAAATATCTTCCGTTCAAAACTGGAAAGAAGCTTTCTGAGAAACTGCTCTGTGTTCTGTTAATTCATCTCACAGAGTTACATCTTTCCCTTCAGGAAGCCTTTCGCTAAGGCTGTTCTTGTGGAACTGGCAAAGTGAAACTTGGAAGTCCATGGAGGGCTTCTGTGAAAAAGGAAATATCTTGCGTTCAATACTGGAAAGAAGCTTTCTGAGAAACTGCTCTGTGTTCTGTTAATTCATCTCACAGAGTTACATCTTTCCCTTCAAGAAGCCTTTCGCTAAGGCTGTTCTTGTGGAATTGGCAAAGTGGTATTTGGAAGCCCATGGAGGGCTACGGTGAAAAAGGAAATATCTTGCGTTCAATACTGGAAAGAAGCTTTCTGAGAAACTGCTCTGTGTTTTGTAAATTCATCTCACAGAGTTACATCTTTCCCTTCAAGAAGCCTTTCGCTAAGGCTGTTCTTGTGGAATTGGGAAAGTGATATTTGGAAGCCCATAGAGGGCTATAGTGAAAATGGAAATAACTTCCGTTCAAAACTGGAAAGAAGCTTTCTGAAAAACTGCTCTGTGTTCTGTTAATTCATCTCACAGAGTTACATCTTTCCCTTCAAGAAGCCTTTCGCTAAGGCTGTTCTTGTGGAATTGGCAAAGGGATATTTGGAACCCTTAGAGGTCTATGGTGAAAAAGGAAATATCTTCCGTAAAAAAACTGGAAAGAAGCTTTCTGAGAAACTGCTCTGTGTTCTGTTAATTCATCTCACAGAGTTACATCTTTCCCTTCAAGAAGCCTTTCGCTAAGGCTGTTCTTGTGGAATTGGCAAAGTGATATTTGGAAGCCCATAGTGGGCTATGGTGAAAAAGGAAATATCTTCCGTTCAAAACTGGAAAAGAAGCTTTCTGAGAAACTGCTCTGTGTTCTGTTAATTCATCTCACAGAGTTACATCTTTCCCTTCAAGAAGCCTTTCGCTAAGGCTGTTCTTGTGGAATTGGCAAAGTGGTATTTGGAAGCCCATGGAGGGCTACCGTGAAAAAGGAAATGTCTTGCGTTCAATACTGGAAAGAAGATTTCTGAGAAACTGTTCTGTGTTTTGTACATTCATCTCACAGAGTTACATCTTTCCCTTCAAGAAGGCTTTCGCTAAGGCTGTTCTTGTGGAATTGGCAAAGTGATATTTGGAAGCCCATAGGGGGCTATGGTGAAAATGGAAATATCTTCCGTTCAAAACTGGAAAGAAGCTTTCTGAGAAACTGCTCTGTGTTCTGTTAATTCATCTCACAGAGTTACATCTTACCCTTCAAGAAGCCTTTCGCTAAGGCTGTTCTTGTGGAATTGGCAAAGGGATATTTGGAAGCCCATAGAGGACTATGGTGAAAAAGGAAATATCTTCCGTTCAAAACTGGAAAGAAGCTTTCTGAGAAACTGCTCTGTGTTCTGTTAATTCATTTCACAGAGTTACATCTTTCCCTTCAAGAAGCCTTTCGCTAAGGCTGTTCTTGTGGAATTGGCAAAGGGATATTTTGAAGCCCATAGAGGGCTATGGTGAAAAAGGAAATATCTTCCGTTCAAAACTGGAAAGAAGCTTTCTGAGAAACTGCTCTGTGTTCCGTTAATTCATCTCACAGAGGTACATCTTTCCCTTCAAGAAGCCTTTCGCTAAGGCTGTTCTTCTGGGATTGGCAAAGGGATATTTGGAAGCCCATAGAGGGTTATGGTGAAAAAGGAAATATCTTCCGTTCAAAACTGGAAAGAAGCTTTCTGAGAAACTGCTCTGTGTTCTGTTAATTCATCTCACAGAGTTACATCTTTCCCTTCAAGAAGCCTTTCGCTAAGGCTCTTCTTGTGGAGTTGGCAGAGTGATATTGGGAAGCCCATAGAGGGCTATGGTGAAAAAGGAAGTATCTTCCGTTCAAAACTGGAAAGAGGCTTTCTGAGAAACTGCTCTGTGTTCTGTTAATTCATCTCACAGAGTTACATCATTCCCTTCAAGAAGCCTTTAGCTAAGGCTGTTCTTGTGGAGTTGGCAAAGTGATAATTGTAAGCCCATAGAGGGTTATGGTGAAAATGGAAATATCTTCCGTTCAAAACTGGAAACAAGCTTTCTGAGAAACTGCTCTGTGTTCTGTTAATTCATCTCACAGAGTTACATCTTTCCCTTCAAGAAGCCTTTCGCTAAGGCTGTCCTTGTGGAATTGGCAAAGGGATATTTGGAAGCCCATAGAGGGCTATGGTGAAAAAGGAAATATCTTCCGTTCAATACTGGAAAGAAGCTTTCTGAGAAACTGCTCTGTGTTCTGTTAATTCATCTCACAGAGTTACATCTTTCCCTTCAAGAAGCCTTTCCCTAATGTTGTTCTTGTGGAATTGGCAAAGTGATATTTGGAAGCCCATAGAGGGCTATGGTGAAAAAGGAAATATCTTCCGTTCAATACTGGAAAGAAACTTTCTGAGAAACTGCTCTGTGTTCTGTTAATTCATCTCACACAGTTACATCTTTCCCTTCATGAGGCCTTTCGCTAAGGCTGTTCTTGTGGAATTGGCAAAGTGGTATTTGGAAGCCGATGGAGGGCTACGGTGGAAAAGGAAATATCTTCCGTTCAAAACTGGAAAGAAGCTTTCTGAGAAACTGCTCTGTGTTCTGTTAATTCATCTCACAGAGTTACATCTTTCCCTTCATAAAGCCTTTCGCTAAGGCTGTCCTTGTGGAATTGGCAAAGTGATATTTGGAAGCCCATAGAGGGCTTCTGTGAAAAAGGAAATATCTTCTGTTCAAAACTGGAAAGAAGCTTTCTGAGAAACTGCTCTGTGTTCTGTTAATTCATCTCAAAGAGTTACATGTTTCCCTTCAAGAAGCCTTCCGCTAAGGCTGTTCTTGTGGAATTGGCAAAGTGATATTTGGAAGCCCATAGAGGGCTATGGTGAAAAAGGAAATATCTTCCGTTCAATACGGGAAAAGAAGCTTTCTGAGAAAATGCTCTGTGTTCTGTTAATTCATCTCACAGAGTTACATCTTTCCCTTCAAGAAGCCTTTCGCTAAGGCTGTTCTTGTGGAATTGGCAAAGTGATATTTGGAAGCCCATAGAGGGCTATTGTGAAAAAGGAAATATCTTCTGTTCAAAACTGGAAAGAAGCTTTCTGAGAAACTGCTCTGTGTTCTGTTAATTCATCTCCCAGAGTTACATCTTTCCCTTCAAGAAGCCTTTCGCTAAGGCTGTTCTTGTGGAATTGGCAAAGTGGTATTTGGAAGCCCATGGAGGGCTACGGTGAAAAAGGAAATATCTTGCGTTCAATACTGGAACGAAGCTTTCTGAGAAACTGCTCTGTGTTTTGAAAATTCATCTCACAGTGTTACATCTTTCCCTTCAAGAAGCCTTTCGCTAAGGCTGTTCTTGTGGAATTGGCAAAGTGATATTTGGAAGCCCATAGAGGGCTACAGTGAAAATGGAAATAACTTCCGTTCAAAACTGGAAAGAAGCTTTCTGAGAAACTGCTCTGTGTTCTGTTGATTCATCTCACAGAGTTACATCTTTCCCTTCAAGAAGCCTTTCGCTAAGGCTGTTCTTGTGGAATTGGCAAAGTGGTATTTGGAAGCCCATGGAGGGCTACGGTGAAAAAGGAAATATCTTGCGTTCAATACTGGAAAGAAGCTTTCTGAGAAACTGCTCTGTGTTTTGTAAAATCATCTCACAGAGTTACATCTTTCCCTTTAAGAAGCCTTTCGCTAAGGCTGTTCTTGTGGAATTGGCAAAGTGATATTTGGAAGCCCAAAGATGTCTATGGTGAAAAAGGAAATATCTTCCGTTCAAAACTGAAAAGAAGCTTTCTGAGTAACTGCTCTGTGTTCTGTTAATTCATCTCACAGAGTTACATCTTTCCCTTCAAGAAGCCTTTCGCTAAGGCTGTTCTTGTGGAATTCGCAAATTGATATTTGGAAGCCCATAGAGGGCTATGGTGAAAAAGGAAATATCTTCCGTTCAAAATTGGAAAGAAGCTTTCTGAAAAACTGCTCTGTGTTCTGTTAATTCATCTCACAGAGTTACATCTTTCCCTTCAAGAAGCCTTTCGCTAAGGCTGTTCTTGTGGAATTGGCAAAGGGATATTTGGAACCCTTTGAGGTCTATGATGAAAAAGGAAATATCTTCCGTTCAAAACTGGAAAGAAGCTTTCTGAGAAACTGCTCTGTGTTCTGTTAATTCATCTCAAAGAGTTACATCTTTCCCTTCAAGAAGCCTTTCGCTAAGGCTGTTCTTGTGGAATTGGGAAAGGGATATTTGGAAGCCCATAGAGGGCAATGGTGAAAAAGGAAATATCTTCCGTTCAAAACTGGAAAGAAGCTTTCTGAGAAACTGCTCTGTGTTCCGTTAATTCATCTCACAGAGTTACATCTTTCCCTTCAAGAAGCCTTTCGCTAAGGCTGTTCTTGTGGGATTGGCAAAGGGATATTTGGAAGCCCATAGAGGGTTATGGTGAAAAAGGAAATATCTTCCGTTCAAAACTGGAAAGAAGCTTTCTGAGAAACTGCTCTGTGTTCTGTTAATTCATCTCACAGAGTTACATCTTTCCCTTCAGGAAGCCTTTCGCTAAGGCTGTTCTTGTGGAACTGGCAAAGTGATACTTGGAAGTCCATGGAGGGCTTCTGTGAAAAAGGAAATATCTTGCGTTCAATACTGGAAAGAAGCTTTCTGAGAAACTGCTCTGTGTTCTGTTAATTCATCTCACAGAGTTACATCTTTCCCTTCAAGAAGCCTTTCGCTAAGGCTGTTCTTGTGGAATTGGCAAAGGGATATTTGGAACCCTTAGAGGTCTATGGTGAAAAAGGAAATATCTTCCGTAAAAAAACTGGAAAGAAGCTTTCTGAGAAACTGCTCTGTGTTCTGTTAATTCATCTCAAAGAGTTACATCTTTCCCTTCAAGAAGCCTTTCGCTAAGGCTGTTCTTGTGGAATTGGGAAAGGGATATTTGGAAGCCGATAGAGGGCTACGGTGAAAAAGGAAATATCTTCCGTTCAAAACTGGAAAGAAGCTTTCTGAAACTGCTCTGCGTTCTGTTAACTCATCTCACAGAGTTACATCTTTCCCTTCAAGAAGACTTTCGCTAAGGCTGTTCTTGTGGAATAGGCAAAGTGATATTTAGAAGCCCATAGAGGGCTATGGTGAAAAAGGAAATATCTTCCGTTCAAAACTGTAAAGAAGCTTTCTGAGAAACTGCTCTGTGTTCTGTTAATTCATCTCACAGAGTTACATCTTTCCCTTCATGAAGCCTTTCGCTAAGGCTGTTCTTGTGGAATTGGCAAAGTGATATTTGGAAGCCCATAGTGGGCTATGGTGAAAAAGGAAATATCTTCCGTTCAAAACTGGAAAAGAAGCTTTCTGAGAAACTGCTCTGTGTTCTGTTAATTCATCTCACAGAGTTACATCTTTCCCTTCAAGAAGCCTTTCGCTAAGGCTGTTCTTGTGGAATTGGCAAAGTGGTATTTGGAAGCCCTTGGAGGGCTACGGTGAAAAAGGAAATATCTTGCGTTCAATACTGGAAAGAAGATTTCTGAGAAACTGTTCTGTGTTTTGTACATTCATCTCACAGAGTTACATCTTTCCCTTCAAGAAGCCTTCCGCTAAGGCTGTTCTTGTGGAATTGGCAAAGTGGTATTTGGAAGCCCATGGAGGGCTACGGTGAAAAAGGAAATATCTTGCGTTCAATACTGGAAAGAAGCTTTCTGAGAAACTGCTCTGTGTTTTGTAAAATCATCTCACAGAGTTACATCTTTCCCTTTAAGAAGCCTTTCGCTAAGGCTGTTCTTGTGGAATTGGCAAAGTGATATTTGGAAGCCCAAAGATGTCTATGGTGAAAAAGGAAATATCTTCCGTTCAAAACTGAAAAGAAGCTTTCTGAGTAACTGCTCTGTGTTCTGTTAATTCATCTCACAGAGTTACATCTTTCCCTTCAAGAAGCCTTTCGCTAAGGCTGTTCTTGTGGAATTCGCAAATTGATATTTGGAAGCCCATAGAGGGCTATGGTGAAAAAGGAAATATCTTCCGTACAATACGGGAAAAGAAGCTTTCTGAGAAACTGCTCTGAGTTCTGTTAATTCATCTCACAGAGTTACATCTTTCCCTTCAAGAAGCCTTTCGCTAAGGCTGTTCTTGTGGAATTGGCAAAGGGATATTTGGAACCCTTTGAGGTCTATGGCGAAAAAGGAAATATCTTCCGTTCAAAACTGGAAAGAAGCTTTCTGAGAAACTGCTCTGTGTTCTGTTAATTCATCTCAAAGAGTTACATCTTTCCCTTCAAGAAGCCTTTCGCTAAGGCTGTTCTTGTGGAATTGGGAAAGGGATATTTGGAAGCCCATAGAGGGCTATGGTGAAAAAGGAAATATCTTCCGTTCAAAACTGGAAAGAAGCTTTCTGAGAAACTGCTCTGTGTTCCGTTAATTCATCTCACAGAGTTACATCTTTCCCTTCAAGAAGCCTTTCGCTAAGGCTGTTCTTGTGGGATTGGCAAAGGGATATTTGGAAGCCCATAGAGGGTTATGGTGAAAAAGGAAATATCTTCCGTTCAAAACTGGAAAGAAGCTTTCTGAGAAACTGCTCTGTGTTCTGTTAATTCATCTCACAGAGTTACATCTTTCCCTTCAGGAAGCCTTTCGCTAAGGCTGTTCTTGTGGAACTGGCAAAGTGATACTTGGAAGTCCATGGAGGGCTTCTGTGAAAAAGGAAATATCTTGCGTTCAATACTGGAAAGAAGCTTTCTGAGAAACTGCTCTGTGTTCTGTTAATTCATCTCACAGAGTTACATCTTTCCCTTCAAGAAGCCTTTCGCTAAGGCTGTTCTTGTGGAATTGGCAAAGTGATATTTGGAAGCCCATAGAGGGCTACGGAGAAAAAGGAAGTATCTTCCGTTCAAAACTGGAAAGAAGTTTTCTGAGAATCTGCTCTGTGTTCTGTTAATTCATCTCACAGAGTTACATCTTTCTCTTCTAGAAGCCTTTCGCTAAGGCTGTTCTTGTGGAGTTGGCAAAGTGATATTTGGAAGCCCATAGAGGGCTATGGTGAAAAAGGAAGTATCTTCCGTTCAAAACTGGAAAGAAGCTTTCTGAGAAACTGCTCTGTGTTCTGTTAATTCATCTCACAGAGTTACATCATTCCCTTCAAGAAGCCTTTCGCTAAGGCTGTTCTTCTGGAGTTGGCAAAGTGATAATTGTAAGCCCATAGAGGGTTATGGTGAAAAAGGAAATATCTTCCGTTCAAAACTGGAAACAAGCTTTCTGAGAAACTGCTCTGTGTTCTGTTAATTCATCTCACAGAGTTACATCTTTCCCTTCAAGACGCCTTTCGCTAAGGCTGTTCCTGTGGAATTGGCAAAGGGATATTTGGAAGCCCATAGAGGGCTATGGTGAAAAAGGAAATATCTTCCGTTCAATACTGGAAAGAATCTTTCTGAGAAACTGCTCTGTGTTCTGTTAATTCATCTCACAGAGTTACATCTTTCCTTTCAAGACGCCTTTCACTAAGGCTGTTCTTGTGGAATTGGCAAAGTGATATTTGGAAGCCCATAGAGGGCTATGGTGAAAAAGGAAATATCTTCCGTTCAAAAATTGGAAAGAAGCTTTCTGAGAAACTGCTCTGTGTTCTGTTAATTCATCTCAGAATGTTACATCTTTTCCTTCAAGAAGCCTTTCGCTAAGGCTGTTGTTGTGGAATTGGCAAAGGGATATTTGGAAGCCCAAAGAGGGCTATGTTGAAAAAGGAAATATCTTCCGTTCAAAACTGGAAAGAAGCTTTCTGAGAAACTGCTCTGTGTTCTGTTAATTCATCTCACAGAGTTACATCTTTCCCTTCAAGAAGCCTTTCGCTAAGGCTGTTCTTGTGGAATTGGCAAAGGGATATTAGGAAGCCCATAGAGGGCTATGGTGAAAAACGAAATATCTTCCGTTCAAAACTGGAAAGAAGCTTTCTGAGAAACTGCTCTGGGTTCTGTTAACTCATCTCACAGAGTTACATCTTTCCCTTCTAGAAGCCTTTCGCTAAGGCTGTTCTTGTGGAATTGGCAAAGTGATATTTGGAAGCCCATATAGGGCTATGGTGAAAAACGAAATATCTTCCGTTCAAAACTGTAAAGAAGCTTTCTGAGAAACTGCTCTGTGTTCTGTTAATTCATCTCACAGAGTTACATCTTTCCCTTCATGATGCCTTTCGCTAAGGCTGTTCTTGTGGAATTGGCATAGTGATATTTGGAAGCCCATAGTGGGCTATGGTGAAAAAGGATATATCTTCCGTTCAAAACTGGAAAGAATCTTTCTGAGAAACTGCTCTGTGTTCTGTTAATTCATCTCACAGAGTTACATCTTTCCCTTCTAGAAGCCTTTCGCTAAGGTTGTTCTTGTGGTATTTGCAAAGGGATATTTGGAAGCCCATAGAGGGCTATGGTGAAAAAGGAAATATCTTCCGTTCAAAACTGGAAAGAAGCTTTCTGAGAAACTGCTCTGTGTTCTGTTAATTCATCTCACACAGTTACATCTTTCCCTTCATGAGTCCTTTCGCTAAGGCTGTTCTTGTGGAATTGGCAAAGTGATATTTGGAAGCCCATAGAGCGCTATGGGGAAAATGGAAATATCTTCCGTTCAAAACTGGAAAGAAGCTGTCTGAGAAACTGCTCTGTGTTCTGTTAATTCATCTCACAGAGTTACACCTTTCCCTTCAAGAAGCCTTTCGCTAAGGCTGTTCTTGTGGAATTGGCACAGGGATATTTGGAAGCCCATAGAGGACTATGGTGAAAAAGGAAATATCTTCCGTTCAAAAATGGAAAGAAGCTTTCTGAGAAACTGCTCTGTGTTCTGTTAATTCATCTCACAGAGTTACATCTTTCCCTTCAAGAAGCCTTTCGCTAAGGCTGTTCTTGTGGAATTGGCAAAGGGATATTTGGAAGCCCATGGAGGGCTGGTGTGAAAATGGAAATATCTTCCGTTCAAAACTGTAAAGAAGCTTTCTGAGAAACTGCTCTGTGTTCTGTTAATTCATCTCACAGAGATACATCTTTCCCTTCAAGAAGCCTTTCGCTAAGGCTGTTCTTGTGGAATTGGCAAAGGGATATTTGGAAGCCCATAGAGGGCTATGGTGAAAAAGGAAATATCTTCCGTTCCAAACTGGAAAGAAGCTTTCTGAGAAACTGCTCTGTGTTCTGTTAATTCATTTCACAGAGTTACATCTTTCCCTTCAAGAAGCCTTTCGCTAAGGCTGTTCTTGTGGAATTGGAAAAGGGATATTTGGAAGCCCATAGAGGGCTATGGTGAAAAAGGAAGTAACTTCCTGTCAAAACTGGAAAGAAGCTTTCTGAGAAACTGCTCTGTGTTCTGTTAATTCATCTCACAGAGTTACATCTTTCCCTTCAAGAAGCCTTTGGCTAAGGCTGTTCTTGTGGAATTGGCAAAGGGATATTTGGAAGTCCATGGAGAGCTACTGTGAAAAAGGAATTATCTTGCGTTCAATACTGGAAAGAATCTTTCTGAGAAACTGCTCTGTGTTCTGTTAATTCATGTCACAGATTTACATCTTTCCATTCAAGAAGCCTTTGGCTGAGGGTGTTCTTGTGGAATTGGCAAAGTGATCTTTGGAAGCCCATAGAGGGCTGTGGTGAAAAAGGAAATATCTTCCGTTCAAAACTGGAAAGAAGCTTTCTGAGAAACTGCTCTGTGTTCTGTTAATTCATCTCACAGAGTTTCATCTTTCCCTTCAATAAGCCCTTCGCTAAGGCTTTTCATGTGGAATTGGCAAAGGGATATTTGGAAGCCCATAGAGAGCTACGGTGAAAAAGGAAGTAACTTCCTTTCAAAACTGGAAAGAAGCTTTCTGAGAAACTGCTCTGTGTTCTGTTAATTCATCTCACAGAGTTACATCATTCCCTTCAAGAAGCCTTTCGCTAAGGCTGTTCTTGTGGAATTGTCAAAGTGATATTTGGAAGCCCCTAAAGGGCTATGGTTAAAAAGGAAATATCTTCCGTACAAAAGTGGAAAGAAGCTTTCTGAGAAACTACTCTGTGTTCTTTTAATTCATCTCACAGAGTTATATCCTTCCCTACAATAAGACATTCGCTAAGGCTGTTCTTGTGTAATTGGCAAAGGGATATTTGGAAGCCCATAGAGGGCTACGGTGAAGAAGAAAATATCTCCGGTTCAATACTGAAAAGAAGATTTCTGAGAAACTGCTCTGTGTTCTGTTAATTCATCTCACAGAGTTACATCTTTCCCTTCAAGAAGCGTTTCGATAAGTGTGTTCATGTGGAATTGGCAAAGGGATATTTGGAAGCCCATTGAGGACTATGGTGAAAAAGGAAATATCTTCCGTTCAAAACTGGAAAGAAGCTTTCTGAGAAACTGCTCTGTGTTCTGTTAATTCATCTCACAGAGTTACATCTTTGCCTTCAAGACGCCTTTCGCTAGGGTTTTTCTTGTGGAATTGGGAAAGGGATATTTGGAAGCCCATAGAGGGCTATGGTGAAAAAGGAAATATCTTCCGTTCAAAACTGGAAAGAAGCTTTCTGAGAAACTGCTCTGTGTTCTGTTAATTCATCTCACAGAGTTACATCTTTCCCTTCAAGAAGCCTTTCGCTAAGGCTGTTCTTGTGGAATTGGCAAAGGGATATTTGGAAGCCCATAGAGGGCTATGGTGAAAAAGGAAAAATATTCCGTTCAAAACTGGAAAGAAGCTTTCTGAGAAACTGCTCTGTGTTCTGTTAATTCATCTCACAGAGTTATATCTTTCCCTTCAAGAAGACTTTCACTAAGGCTGTTCTTGTGGAATTGGCAAAGTGATATTTGGAAGCCCATAGAGGGCTACGGTGAAAAAGGAAATATCTCCGGTTCAATACTGGAAAGAAGCTTTCTGAGAAACTGCTCTGTGTTCTGTTAATTCATCTCACAGAGTTACATCTTTCCCTTCAAGAAGCCTTTCGCTAAGGCTGTTATTGTGGAATTGGCAAAGTGATATTTGGAAGCCCATAGAGGGCTATGGTGAAAAAGGAAATAACTTCCGTTCAAAACTGGAAAGAAGCTTTCTGAGAAACTGCTCTGTGTCTGTTTATTCATCTCACAGAGTTACTTCTTTGCCTTCAAGACGCCTTTCGCTAAGGTTTTTCTTGTGGAATTGGCAAAGGGATATTTGGAAGCCCATAGAGGGCTATCTTGAAAAAGGAAATATCTTCCGTTCAAAACTGGAAAGAAGCTTTCTGAGAAACTGCTCTGTGTTCTGTTAATTCATCTCATAGAGTTACATCTTTCCCTTCAAGAAGCCTTTCGCTACGTCTGTTCTTGTGGAATTCGCAAAGTGATATTTGGAAGCCCATAGAGGGCTATGGTGAAAAAGGAAATATCTTCCGTTCAAAACTGGAAAGAAGCTTTCTGAGAAACTGCTCTGTGTTCTGTTAATTCATCTCACAGAGCTACATCTTTCCCTTCAAGAAGCCTTTCGCTTATGCTGTTCTTGTGGCGTTGGCAAAGTGATATTTTGAAGCCCATAGAGGGCTATGGTGAAAAAGGAAATATCTTCCGTTCAAAACTGGAAAGAAGCTTTCTGAGAAACTGCTCTGAGTTCTGTTAATTCATCTCACAGAGTTACATCTTTCCCTTCAAGAAGCCTTCCGCTAAGGCTGTTCTTGTGGAATTGGCAAAGTGATATTTGGAATCCCATAGAGGGCTATGATGAAAAAGGAAATATCTTCCGTTCAAAACTGGAAAGAAGCTTTCTGAGAAACTGCTCTGTGTTCTGTTAATTCATCTCACAGAGTTACATCTTTCCCTTCAAGAAGCCTTTCGCTAAGGCTGTTCTTGTGGAATTGGCAAAGGGATATTTGGAAGCCCATAGAGGGCTATGGTGTAAAAGGAAATATCTTCCGTTCAAAACTGGAAAGAAGCTTTCTGAGAAACTGCTCTGTGTTCTGTTAATTCATCTCACAAAGTTACATCTTTCCCTTCAAGAAGCCTTTCGCTAAGGCTGTTCTTGTGGAATTGGCAAAGTGGTATTTGGAAGCCTATGGAGGGCTACGGTGAAAAAGGAAATATCTTGCGTTCAATAATGGAAGGAAGCTTTCTGCGAAACTGCTCTGTGTTTTCTTAATTCATCTCACAGAGTTACATCGTTCCCTTCAAGAAGCCTGTCGCTAAGGCTCTTCTTGTGGAATTGGCAAAGTGATATTTGGAAGCCCTTAGAGGGCTATGGTGAAAAAGGAAATATCTTCCGTTCAAAACCGGAAAGAAGCTTTCTGAGAAACTGCTCTGTGTTCTCTTAATTCATTTCACAGAGTTACATCTTTCCCTTCAAGAAGACTTTCGCTAAAGCTGTTCTTGTGGAATTGGAAAAGGGATATTTGCACGCCCATAGAGGGCTATGGTGAAAAACGAAGTATCTTCCTTTCAAAACTGGAAAGAAGCTTTCTGAGAAACTGCTCTGTGTTCTGTTAATTCATCTCACAGAGTTACATCTTTCCCTTCAAGAAGCCTTTCGCTAAGGCTGTTCTTGTGGAATTGGTAAAGGGATATTTGGATGCCCATAGAGGACTATGGTGAAAAAGGAAATATCTTCCGTTCAAAACTGGAAAGAAGCTTTATGAGAAACTGCTCTGTGTTCTGTTAATTCATCTCACAGAGTTACATCTTTCCCTTCAAGAAGCCTTTCGCTGAGGCTGTTCTTGTGGAATTGGCAAAGGGATATTTGGAAGCCCATAGAGGACTATGGTGAAAAAGGAAATATCTTCCCTTCAAAACTGGAAAGAAGCTTTCTGAGAAACTGCTCTGTATTCTGTTAATTCATCTCACAGAGTTACATCTTTCCCTTCAAGAAGCCTTTCGCTAAGGCTGTTCTTGTGTAATTGGCAAAGGGATATTTGGAAGCCCATAGAGGGCTATGGTGAAAAAGGAAATATCTTCCGTTCAAAACTGGAAAGAAGATTTCTGAGGTACTGCTCTGTGTTCTGTTAATTCATCTCACAGAGTTACATCTTTTCCTTCAAGAAGCCTTTCGCTAAGTCTGTTCATGTGGAATTGGCAAAGTGGTATTTGGAAGCCCAAAGAGGGCTATGGTGAAAAAGGAAATATCTTCCGTTCAAAACTGGAAAGAAGCTTCCTGAGAAACTGCTTTTTGTTCTGTTAATTCATCTCACAGATTTACATATTTCCCTTCAAGAAGACTTTCGCTAAGGTTGTTCTTGTGGAATTGGCAAAGTGATATTTGGAAGCCCATAGAGGGCTATGGGGAAAATGGAAATATCTTCCGTTCAAAACTGGAAAGAAGCTTTCTGAGAAACTGCTCTGTGTTCTGTTAATTCATCTCACAGAGTTACACCTTTCCCTTCAAGAAGCCTTTCGCTAAGGCTGTTCTTGTGGAATTGGCAAAGGGATATTTGGAAGCCCATAGAGGACTATGGTGAAAAAGGAAATATCTTCCGTTCAAAACTGGAAAGAAGCTTTCTGAGAAACTGCTCTGTGTTCTGTTAATTCATCTCACAGAGTTACATCTTTCCCTTCAAGAAGCCTTTCGCTAAGGCTGTTCTTGTGGAATTGGCAAAGGGATATTTGGAAGCCCTTAGAGGGCTAGTGTGAAAATGGAAATATCTTCCGTTCAAAACTGTAAAGAAGCTTTCTGAGAAACTGCTCTGTGTTCTGTTAATTCATCTCACAGAGATACATCTTTCCCTTCAAGAAGCCTTTCGCTAAGGCTGTTGTTGTGGAATTGGCAAAGGGATATTTGGAAGCCCATAGAGGGCTACGGTGAAAAAGGAAATATCTTCCGTTCCAAACTGGAAAGAAGCTTTCTGAGAAACTGCTCTGTGTTCTGTTAATTCATTTCACAGAGTTACATCTTTCCCTTCAAGAAGCCTTTCGCTAAGGCTGTTCTTGTGGAATTGGAAAAGGGATATTTGGAAGCCCATAGAGGGCTATGGTGAAAAAGGAAGTAACTTCCTTTCAAAACTGGAAAGAAGCTTTCTGAGAAACTGCTCTGTGTTTTGTTAATTCATCTCACAGAGTTACATCTTTCCCTTCAAGAAGCCTTTGGCTAAGGCGGTTCTTGTGGAATTGGCAAAGGGATATTTGGAAGTCCATGGAGGGCTACTGTGAAAAAGGAAATATCTTGCGTTCAATACTGGAAAGAATCTTTCTGAGAAACTGCTCTGTGTTCTGTTAATTCATGTCACAGAGTTACATCTTTCCATTCAAGAAGCCTTTGGCTAAGGCTGTTCTTGTGGAATTGGCAAAGTGATCATTGGAAGCCCATAGAGGGCTGTGGTGAAAAAGGAAATATCTTCCGTTCAAAACTGGAAAGAAGCTTTCTGAGAAACTGCTCTGTGTTCTGTTAATTCATCTCACAGAGTTACATCTTTCCCTTCAAGAAGCCTTTCGCTAAGGCTGTTCTTGTGGAATTGGCAAAGGGAGATTTGGAAGCCCATAGAGGGCTGTGGTGAAAAAGGAAGTATCTTCCGTTCAAAACTGGAAAGAAGCTTTCTGAGAAACTGCTCTGTGTTCTGTTAATTCATTTCACAGATTTACATCTTTCCCTTCAAGAAGACTTTCGCTAAGGTTGTTCTTGTGGAATTGGCAGAGTGATATTTGGAAGCCCATAGAGGGCTACGGTGAAAAAGGAAATACCTTCCGTTCAAAACTGTAAAGAAGCTTTCTGAGAAACTGCTCTGTGTTCTGTTAATTCATCTCACAGAGTTACATCGTTCCCTTCAAGAAGCCTTTCGCTAAGTCTGTTCTTGTGGAATTCGCAAAGTGATTTTGGAAGCCCATAGAGGGCTATGGAGAAAAAGGAAATATCTTCCGTTGAAAACTGGAAAGAAGCTTTCTGAGAAACTGCTCTGTGTTCTGTTAATTCATCTCACAGAGTTACATCTTTCCCTTCAAGAAGACTTTCGCTAAGGCTGTTCTTGTGGAGTTGGCAAAGTGATATTTGGAGGCCCATAGAGGGCTATGGTGAAAAAGGAAATATCTTCCGTTCAAAACTGGAAAGAAGCTTTCTGAGAAACTGCTCTGTGTTCTGTTAATTCATCTCAGAGAGTTACATCTTTCCCTTCAAGAAGACTTTCGCTAAGGCTGTTCTTGTGGAATTGGCAAAGTGATATTTGGAAGCCCTTAGAGGGCTATGGTGAAAATGGAAATATCTTCCGTTCAAAACCGGAAACAAGCTTTATGAGAAACTGCTCTGTGTTCTGTTAATTCATCTCACAGAGTTACATCTTTCCCTTCAAGAAGCCTTTCGCTAAGGCTGTTCTTGTGGAATTGGCAAAGGGATATTTGGAAGCCCATAGAGGACTATGGTGAAAAAGGAAATATCTTCCCTTCAAAACTGGAAAGAAGCTTTCTGAGAAACTGCTCTGTATTCTGTTAATTCATCTCACAGGGTTACATCTTTCCCTTCAAGAAGCCTTTCACTAAGGCTCTTCTTGTGGAATTGGCAGAGTGATATTTGGAAGCCCATAGAGGGCTACGGTGAAAAAGGAAATACCTTCCGTTCAAAACTGTAAAGAAGCTTTCTGAGAAACTGCTCTGTGTTCTGTTAATTCATCTCACAGAGTTACATCTTTCCCTTCAATAAGCCCTTCGCTAAGGCTTTTCATGTGGAATTGGCAAAGGGATATTTGGAAGCCCATAGAGAGCTACGGTGAAAAAGGAAATATCTTCCGTTCAAAACTGGAAAGAAGCTTTCTGAGAAACTGCTCTGTGTTCTGTTAATTCATCTCACAGAGTTACATGATTCCCTTCAAGAAGCCTTTCGCTAAGGCTGTTCTTGTGTAATTGGCAAAGGGATATTTGGAAGCCCATAGAGGGCTATGGTTAAAAAGGAAATATCTTCCGTTCAAAACTGGAAAGAAGCTTTCTGAGATACTGCTCTGTGTTCCGTTAATTCATTTCACAGAGTTACATCTTTCCCTTCAAGAAGCCTTTCGCTAAGGCTGTTCTTGTGGAATCGGCAAAGGGATATTTGGAAGATCATAGAGGGCTATGGTGAAGAAGGAAATATCTTCAGTTCAAAACTGGAAAGAAGCTTTCTGAGAAACTGCTCTGTGTTCTGTTAATTCATCTCACAGAGTTACATCTTTCCCTTCAAGAAGCCTTTCGCTACGTCTGTTCATGTGGAATTGGCAAAGTGGTATTTGGAAGCCCAAAGAGGGCTATGGTGAAAAAGGAAATATCTTCCGTTCAAAACTGGAAAAAAGCTTTCTGAGAAACTGCTCTGTGTTCCGTTAATTCATCTCACAGAGTTACATCTTTCCCTTCAAGAAGCCTTTCGCTAAGGCTGTTCTTGTGGAATTGTCAAAGTGATATTTGGAAGCCCCTAAAGGGCTATGGTTAAAAAGGAAATATCTTCCGTTCAAAAGTGGAAAGAAGCTTTCTGAGAAACTACTCTGTGTTCTGTTAATTCATCTCACAGAGTTATATCCTTCCCTACAATAAGACATTCCCTAAGGCTGTTCTTGTGGAATTGGCAAAGGGATATTTGGAAGCCCATAGAGGGCTACGGTGAAGAAGAAAATATCTCCGGTTCAATACTGGAAAGAAGATTTCTGAGAAACTGCTCTGTGTTCTGTTAATTCATCTCACAGAGTTACATCTTTCCCTTCAAGAAGCGTTTCGATAAGTGTGTTCATGTGGAATTGGCAAAGGGATATTTGGAAGCCCATTGAGGGCTGTGGTGAAAAAGGAAATATCTTCCGTTCAAAACTGGAAAGAAGCTTTCTGAGAAACTGCTCTGTGTTCTGTTAATTCATCTCACAGAGTTACATCTTTGCCTTCAAGACGCCTTTCGCTAGGGTTTTTCTTGTGGAATTGGGAAAGGGATATTTGGAAGCCCATAGAGGGCTATGGTGAAAAAGGAAATATCTTCCGTTCAAAACTGGAAAGAAGCTTTCCGAGAAACTGCTCTGTGTTCTGTTAATTCATCTCACAAAGTTACATCTTTCCCTTCAAGAAGCCTTTCGCTAAGGCTGTTCTTGTGGAATTCGCAAAGTGATATTTGGAAGCCCATAGAGGGCTATGGTGAAAAAGGAAATATCTTCAGTTCAAAACTGGAAAGAAGCTTTCTGAGAAACTGCTCTGTGTTCTGTTAATTCATCTCACAGAGTTACATCTTTCCCTTCAAGAAGCCTTTCGCTAAGGCTGTTCTTGTGGAGTTGGCAAAGTGATATTTGGAAGCCCATAGAGGGCTATGGTGAAAAAGGAAATATCTTTCGTTCAAAACTGGAAAGAAGCTTTCTGAGAAACTGCTCTGTGTTCTGTTAATTCATCTCAGAGAGTTACATCTTTCCCTTCAAGAAGACTTTCGCTAAGGCTGTTCTTGTGGAATTGGCAAAGTGATATTTGGAAGCCCATAGATGGCTATGGTGAAAATGAAAATATCTTCCGTTCAAAACCGGAAAGAAGCTTTATGAGAAACTGCTCTGTGTTCTGTTAATTCATCTCACAGAGTTACATCTTTCCCTTCAAGAAGCCTTTCGCTAAGGCTGTTCTTGTGGAATTGGCAAAGGGATATTTGGAAGCCCATAGAGGACTATGGTGAAAAAGGAAATATCTTCCCTTCAAAACTGGAAAGAAGCTTTCTGAGAAACTGCTCTGTATTCTGTTAATTCATCTCACAGGGTTTCATCTTTCCCTTCAAGAAGCCTTTCACTAAGGCTCTTCTTGTGGAATTGGCAGAGTGATATTTGGAAGCCCATAGAGGGCTACGGTGAAAAAGGTAATACCTTCCGTTCAAAACTGTAAAGAAGCTTTCTGAGAAACTGCTCTGTGTTCTGTTAATTCATCTCACAGAGTTACATCTTTCCCTTCAATAAGCCCTTCGCTAAGGCTTTTCATGTGGAATTGGCAAAGGGATATTTGGAAGCCCATAGAGAGCTACGGTGAAAAAGGAAATATCTTCCGTTCAAAACTGGAAAGAAGCTTTCTGAGAAACTGCTCTGTGTTCTGTTAATTCATCTCACAGAGTTACATCTTTCCCTTCAAGAAGCCTTTCGCTACGTCTGTTCATGTGGAATTGGCAAAGTGGTATTTGGAAGCCCAAAGAGGGCTATGGTGAAAAAGGAAATATCTTCCGTTCAAAACTGGAAAAAAGCTTTCTGAGAAACTGCTCTGTGTTCCGTTAATTCATCTCACAGAGTTACATCTTTCCCTTCAAGAAGCCTTTCGCTAAGGCTGTTCTTGTGGAATTGTCAAAGTGATATTTGGAAGCCCCTAAAGGGCTATGGTTAAAAAGGAAATATCTTCCGTTCAAAAGTGGAAAGAAGCTTTCTGAGAAACTACTCTGTGTTCTGTTAATTCATCTCACAGAGTTATATCCTTCCCTACAATAAGACATTCCCTAAGGCTGTTCTTGTGGAATTGGCAAAGGGATATTTGGAAGTCGATGGAGGGCTACTGTGAAAAAGGAAATATCTTCCGTTCAATACTGGAAAGAAACTTTCTGAGAAACTGTTCTGTGTTCTGTTAATTCATCTCACAGAGTTACATCTTTCCCTTCAAGAAGCCTTTCGCTAATGCAGTTCTTGTGGAGTTGGAAAAGTGATATTTTGAAGCCCATAGAGGGCTATGGTGAAACACGAAATATCTTCCGTTCTAAACTGGAAAGAAGCTTTCTGAGAAACTGCTCTGAGTTCTGTAAATTCATCTCACAGAGTTTCATCTTTCCCTTCAAGAAGCCTTTCGCTAAGGCTGTTCTTGTGGAATTGGCAAAGAGATATTTGGAAGCCCATAGAGGGCTATGATGAAAAAGGAAATATCTTCCGTTCAAAACTGGAAAGAAGCTTTCTGAGAAACTGCTCTGTGTTCTGTTAATTCATCTCACAGAGTTACATCTTTCCCTTCAAGAAGCCTTTCGCTAAGGCTGTTCTTGTGGAATTGGCAAAGTGATATTTGGAAGCCCATAGAGGTCTATGGTGAAAAAGGAAATATCTTCTGTTCAAAACTGGAAAGAAGCTTTCTGAGAAACTGCTCTGTGTTCTGTTAATTCATCTCACAGAGTTACATCTTTCCCTTCAAGAAGTCTTTCGTTAAGGCTGTTCTTGTGGAATTGGCAAAGTGGTATTTGGAAGCCCAAAGAGGGCTATGGTGAAAAAGGAAATATCTTCCGTTCAAAACTGGAAAGAAGCTTTCTGAGAGACTGCTCTGTGTTCTGTTAATTCATCTCACAGAGTTACATCTTTCCCTTCAAGAAGCCTTTCGTTAAGGCTGTTCTTGTGGATTCGGCAAAGTGATATTTGGAAGCCCATAGAGGGCTATGGTGAAAAAGGAAATATCTTCCGTTCAAAACTCGAAAGAAGCTTTCTGAGAAACTGCTCTGTGTTCTGTTAATTCATCTCACAGAGTTACATCTTTCCCTTCAAGAAGCCTTTCGCTAAGGCTGTTCTTGTGGAGTTGGCAAAGTGATATTTGGAAGCCCATAGAGGGCTAAGGTGAAAAAGGAAATATCTTCCGTTCAAAACTGGAAAGAAGCTTTCTGAGAAACTGCTCTGTGTTCTGTTAATTCATCTCACAGAGTTACATCTTTGCCTTCAAGACGCCTTTCGCTAAGGTTTTTCTTGTGGAATTGGCAAAGGGATATTTGGAAGCCCATAGAGGGCTATGGTGAAAAAGGAAATATCTTCCGTTCAAAACTGGAAAGAAGCTTTCTGAGAAACTGCTCTGTGTTCTGTTAATTCATCTCACAGAGTTACATCTTTCCCTTCAAGAAGCCTTTCGCTACGTCTGTTCTTGTGGAATTCGCAAAGTGATATTTGGAAGCCCATAGACGGCTATGGTGAAAAAGGAAATATCTTCCGTTCAAAACTGGAAAGAAGCTTTCTGAGAAACTGCTCTGTGTTCTGTTAATTCATCTCACAGAGTTACATCTTTCCCTTCAAGAAGCCTTTCGCTAATGCTGTTCTTGTGGCGTTGGCAAAGTGATATTTTGAAGCCCATAGAGGGCTATGGTGAAAAAGGAAATATCTTCCGTTCAAAACTGGAAAGAAGCTTTCTGAGAAACTGCTCTGAGTTCTGTTAATTCATCTCACAGAGTTACATCTTTCCCTTCAAGAAGCCTTCCGCTAAGGCTGTTCTTGTGGAATTGGCAAAGTGATATTTGGAATCCCATAGAGGGCTATGATGAAAAAGGAAATATCTTCCGTTCAAAACTGAAAAGAAGTATTCTGAGAAACTGCTATGTGTTCTGTTAATTCATCTCACAGAGTTACATCTTTCCCTTCAGGAAGCCTTTCGCTAAGGCTGTTCTTGTGGAATTGGCAAAGGGATATTTGGAAGCCCATAGAGGGCTATGGTGTAAAAGGAAATATCTTCCGTTCAAAACTGGAAAGAAGCTTTCTGAGAAACTGCTCTGTGTTCTGTTAATTCATCTCACAGAGTTACATCTTTCCCTTCAAGAAGCCTTTCGCTAAGGCTGTTCTTGTGGAATTGGCAAAGTGGTATTTGGAAGCCTATGGAGGGCTGCGGTGAAAAAGGAAATATCTTGCGTTCAATACTGGAAGGAAGCTTTCTGCGAAACTGCTCTGTGTTTTCTTAATTCATCTCACAGTGTTACATGGTTCCCTTCAAGAAGCCTGTCGCTAAGGCTGTTCTTGTGGAATTGGCAAAGAGATATTTGGAAGTCCAGAGAGGGCTATGGTGAAAAAGGAAATATCTTCCGTTCAAAACTTGAAAGAAGCTTTCTGAGAAACTGCTCTGTGTTCTGTTAAATCATCTCACAGAGTTACATCTTTGCCTTCAAGACGCCTTTCGCTAAGGTTTTTCTTGTGGAATTGGGAAATGCATATTTGGAAGCCCATAGAGGGCTATGGTGAAAAAGGAAATATCTTCCGTTCAAAACTGGAAAGAAGCTTTCTGAGAAACTGCTCTGTGTTCTGTTAATTCATCTCACAGAGTTACATCTTTCCCTTCAAGAAGCCTTTCGCTAAGGCTGTTCTTGTGGAATTGGCAAAGGGATATTTGGAAGCCCATAGTGGGCTATGGTGAAAAACGAAATATCTTCCGTTCAAAACTGGAAAGAAGCTTTCTGAGAAACTGCTCTGTGTTCTGTTAATTCATCTCACAGAGTTACATCTTTCGCTTCAAGAAGTCTTTCGCTAAGGCTGTTCTTGTGGAATTGGCAAAGGGATATTTGGAAGTCCATGGAGGGCTACTGTGAAAAAGGAAATATCTTGCGTTCAATACTGGAAATAAGCTTTCTGAGAAACTGCTCTGTGTTCTGTTAATTCATCTCACAGAGTTACATTTTTCCATTCAAGAAGCCTTTCGCTAAGGCTGTTCTTGTGGAATTGGCAAAGGGATATTTACACGCCCATAGAGGGCTATGGTGAAAAAGGAAGTATCTTCCTTTCAAAACTGGAAAGAAGCTTTCTGAGAAACTGCTCTGTGTTCTGTTAATTCATCTCACAGAGTTACATCTTTCCCTTCAAGAAGCCTTTCGCTAAGTCTGTTCATGTGGAATTGGCAAATCGATATTTGGAAGCCCATAGAGGGCTATGGTGAAAAAGAAAATATCTTCCGTTCAAAACTGGAAAGAAGCTTTCTGAGAAACTGCTCTGTGATCTGTTAATTCATCTCAGGGAGTTACATCTTTCCCTTCAAGAAGCCTTTCGCTAAGGCTGTTCTTGTGGAATTGGCAAAGGGATATTTGGAAGCCCATAGAGGGCTATGGTGTAAAAGGAAATATCTTCCCTTCAAAACTCGAAAGAAGCTTTCTGAGAAACTGCTCTGTGTTCTGTTAATTCATCTCACAGAGTTACATCTTTCCCTTCAAGAAGCCTTTCGCTAAGGCTGTTCTTGTGGAATTGGAAAAGTGGTATTTGGAAGCTATGGAGGGATACGGTGAAAAAGGAAATATCTTGCGTTCAATACTGGAAAGAAGCTTTCTGAGAAACTGCTCTGTGTTTTCTTAATTCATCTCACAGAGTTACATCGTTCCCTTCACGAAGCCTATCGCTAAGGCTGTTCTTGTGGAATTGGCAAAGTGATATTGGGAAGCCCATAGAGGGCTATGGTGAAAAAGGAAATATCTTCCGTTCAAAACTGGAAAGAAGCTTTCTGAGAAACTGCTCTGTGTTCTGTTAATTCATCTCAGGGACTTATATCTTTCCCTTCAAGAAGCCTTTCGCTAAGGCTGTTCTTGTGGAATTGGCAAAGTGATATTGGAAGCCCATAGAGGGCTACGGTGAAAAAGGAAATATCTTCTGTTCAAAACTGGAAAGAATCTTTCTGAGAAACTGCTCTGTGTTCTGTTAATTCATCTCACAGAGTTACATCTTTCTCTTCAAGAAGCCTTTCGCTAAGGCTGTTCTTGTGGAATTGGCAAAGGGATTTTTGGAAGCCCATACAGGGCTATGGTGAAAAAGGAAGTATCTTCCTTTCAAAACTGGAAAGAAGCTTTCTGAGAAACTGCTCTGTGTTCTGTTATTTCATCTCACAGAGTTACATCTTTCCCTTCAAGAAGCCTTTCGCTAAGGCTGTTCTTGTGGAATTGGCAAAGGGATATTTGGAAGCCCATAGAGGGCTACGGTGAAAAAGGAAATATATTCCGTTCAAAACTGGAAAGAAGCTTTCTGAGAAACTGCTCTGTGTTCTGTTAATTCATCTCACAGTTACATCTTTCCCTTCAAGAAGCCTTTCGCTAAGGCTCTTCTTGTGGATTTCGCAAAGTGATATTTGGAAGCCCATAGAGAGCTATGGTGAAAAACGAAATATCTTCCGTTCAAAACTGGAAAGAAGCTTTCTGAGAAACTGCTCTGTGTTCTGTTAATTCATCTCACAGAGTTACATCTTTCCCTTCAAGAAGCCTTTCGCTAAGGCTGTTCTTGTGGAATTGGCAAAGTGGTATTTGGAAGCCTATGGAGGGCTATGGTGAAAAAGGAAATATCTTGCGTTCAATACTGGAAAGAAGCTTTCTGAGAAACTGCTCTGTGTTTTCTTAATTCATCTCACAGAGTTACATCTTCCACTTCAAGAAGCCTTTCGCTAAGGCTCTTCTTGAGGAATTGGCAAAGTGATATTTGGAAGCCCATAGAGGGCTACGGTGAAAAAGGAAATATCTTCCGTTCAAAACTGGAAAGAAGCTTTCTGAGCAACTGGTCTGTGTTCTGTTAATTCATCTCACAGAGTTACATCTTTCCCTTCAAGAAGCCTTTCGCTAAGGCTCTTCTTGTGGAATTAGCAAAGGGATATTTGGAAGCCCATAGAGGGCTACGGTGAAAAAGGAAATATCTTCCGTTCAAAACTGGAAAGAAGCTTTCTGAGAAATTGCTCTGTGTTCTGTTAATTCATCTAACAGAGTTACATCTTTCCCTTCAAGAAGACTTTCGCTAAGGCTGTTCTTGTGGATTGGCAAAGTGATATATGGAAGCCCGTAGAGGGCTATGGTGAAAAAGGAACTATCTTCGGTTCAATACTGGAAAGAAGCTTTCTGAGAAACTGCTCTGTGTTCTGTTAATTCATCTCACAGAGTTACATTTTCCCGTCAAGAAGCCTTTCGCTAAGGCTGTTCTTGTGGAATTGGCAAAGGGATATTTGGAAGCCCATAGAGGGCTATGGTGAAAAAGGAAATATCTTCCGTTCAAAACTGGAAAGAAGCTTTCTGAGAAACTGCTCTGTGTTCTGTTAATTCTTCTCACAGAGTTACATCTTTGCCTTCAAGATGCCTTTCGTTAAGGCTGTTCTTGTGGAATTGGAAAAGGGATATTTTGAAGCCCATAGAGGGCTACGGTGAAAAAGGAAATATCTTCCGTTCAAAACTGGAAAGAAGTTTTCTGAGAAACTGCTCTGTGTTCTCTTAATTCATCTCACAGAGTTACATCTTTCCCTTCAAGAAGCCTTTCGCTAAGTCTGTTCATGTGGAATTGGCAAAGGGATATTTGGAAGCCCATAGAGGGCTATGGTGAAAAAGGAAATATCTTCCATTCAAAACTGGAAAGAAGCTTTCTGAGAAACTGCTCTGTGTTCTGTTAATTCATCTCACAGAGTTACATCTTTCCCTTCAAGAAGCCTTTCGCTAAGGCTGTTCTTGTGGAATTGGCAAAGGGATACTTGGAAGCCCATAGAGGGCTATGGTGAAAAAGGAAATATCTTCCGTTCAAAACTGGAAAGAAGCTTTCTGAGAAACTGTTCTGTGTTCTGTTCATTCATCTCACAGAGTTACATCTTTGCCTTCAAGACGCCTTTCGCTAAGGTTGTTCTTGTGGAATTGGGAAAGGGATATTTGGAAGCCCATAGAGGGCTATGGTGAAAAAGGAAATATCTTCCGTTGAAAACTGGAAAGAAGCTTTCTGAGAAACTGCTCTGTGTTCTGTTAATTCATCTCACAGAGTTACATCTTTCCCTTCAAGAAGCCTTACCCTAACACTGTTCTTGTGGAATCGGCAAAGTGATATTTGGAAGCCCATAGAGGGCTATGTTGAAAAAGGAAATATCTTCCGTTCAAAACTCGAAAGAAGCTTTCAGAGAAACTGCTCTGTGTTCTGTTAATTCATCTCACAGAGTTACATCTTTCCCTTCAAGAAGCCTTTCGCTAACGCTGTTCTTGTGGAATTGGCAAAGGGATATTTGGAAGCCCGTAGAGGGCTATGGTGAAAAAGGAAATATCTTCCGTTCAAAACTGGAAAGAAGCTTTCTGAGAAACTGCTCTGTGTTCTGTTAATTAATCTCACAGAGTTACATCTTTCCCTTCAAGAAGCCTTTCGCTAAGACTGTTCTTGTGGAATTGGCAAAGTGATATTTGGAAGCCCATAGAGGGCTATGGTGAAAAAGGAAATATCTTCCGTTCAAAACTCGAAAGAAGCTTTCTGAGAAACTGCTCTGTGTTCTGTTAATTCATCTCACAGAGTTACATCTTTCCCTTCAAGAAGCCTTTCGCTAAGGCTGTTCTTGTGGAATTGGCAAAGTGGTATTTGGAAGCCCATGGAGGGCTACGGTGAAAAAGAATTATCTTGCGTTCAATACTGGAAAGAAGCTTTCTGCGAAACTGCTCTGTGTTCTCTTAATTCATGTCACAGAGTTACATCTTTCCCTTCAAGAAGCCTTTCGCTAATGCTGTTCTTGTGGAATTGGCAAAGGGATTTTTGGACGCCCATAGAGGGCTATGGTGAAAAAGGAAGTATCTTCCTTTCAAAACTGGAAAGAAGCTTTCTGAGAAACTGCTCTGTGTTCTGTTAATTCATCTCACAGAGTTACATCTTTCCCTTCAAGAAGCCTTTCGCTAAGGTTTTTCTTGTGGCATTGGCAAAGGGATATTTGGAAGCCCGTAGAGGGCTATGGTGAAAAAGGAAATATCTTCCGTTCAAAACTGGAAAGAAGCTTTCTGAGAAACTGCTCTGTGTTCTGTTAATTCATCTCACAGAGTTACATCTTTGCCTTCAAGACGCCTTTCGCTAAGGTTGTTCTTGTGGAGTTGGCAAAGTGATATTTGGAGGCCCATAGAGGGCTATGGTGAAAAAGGAAATATCTTCCGTTCAAAACTGGAAAGAAGCTTTCTGAGAAACTGCTCTGTGTTCTGTTAATTCATCTCAGAGAGTTACATCTTTCCCTTCAAGAAGACTTTCGCTAAGGCTGTTCTTGTGGAATTGGCAAAGTGATATTTGGAAGCCCATAGATGGCTATGGTGAAAATGGAAATATCTTCCGTTCAAAACCGGAAAGAAGCTTTATGAGAAACTGCTCTGTGTTCTGTTAATTCATCTCACAGAGTTACATCTTTCCCTTCAAGAAGCCTTTCGCTAAGGCTGTTCTTGTGGAATTGGCAAAGGGATATTTGGAAGCCCATAGAGGGCTACGGTGAAGAAGAAAATATCTCCGGTTCAATACTGGAAAGAAGATTTCTGAGAAACTGCTCTGTGTTCTGTTAATTCATCTCACAGAGTTACATCTTTCCCTTCAAGAAGCGTTTCGATAAGTGTGTTCATGTGGAATTGGCAAAGGGATATTTGGAAGCCCATTGAGGGCTGTGGTGAAAAAGGAAATATCTTCCGTTCAAAACTGGAAAGAAGCTTTCTGAGAAACTGCTCTGTGTTCTGTTAATTCATCTCACAGAGTTACATCTTTGCCTTCAAGACGCCTTTCGCTAGGGTTTTTCTTGTGGAATTGGGAAAGGGATATTTGGAAGCCCATAGAGGGCTATGGTGAAAAAGGAAATATCTTCCGTTCAAAACTGGAAAGAAGCTTTCCGAGAAACTGCTCTGTGTTCTGTTAATTCATCTCACAAAGTTACATCTTTCCCTTCAAGAAGCCTTTCGCTAAGGCTGTTCTTGTGGAATTCGCAAAGTGATATTTGGAAGCCCATAGAGGGCTATGGTGAAAAAGGAAATATCTTCAGTTCAAAACTGGAAAGAAGCTTTCTGAGAAACTGCTCTGTGTTCTGTTAATTCATCTCACAGAGTTACATCTCTCCCTTCAAGAAGCCTTTCGCTAAGGCTGTTCTTGTGGAGTTGGCAAAGTGATATTTGGAAGCCCATAGAGGGCTATGGTGAAAAAGGAAATATCTTTCGTTCAAAACTGGAAAGAAGCTTTCTGAGAAACTGCTCTGTGTTCTGTTAATTCATCTCGCAGAGTTACATCTTTCCCTTCAAGAAGCCTTTCGCTAAGGCTGTTCTTCTGGAATTGGCAAAGGGATATTTGGAAGCCCGTAGAGGGCTATGGTGAAAAAGGAAAAATATTCCGTTCAAAACTGGAAAGAAGCTTTCTGAGAAACTGCTCTGTGTTCTCTTAATACATCTCACAGAGTTGTATCTTTCCCTTCAAGAAGACTTTCGCTAAGGCTGTTCTTGTGGAATTGGCAAAGTGATATTTGAAAGCCCATAGAGGGCTACGGTGAAAAAGGAAATATCTCCGGTTCAATACTGGAAAGAAGCTTTCTGAGAAACTGCTCTGTGTTCTGTTAATTCATCTCACAGAGTTACATCTTTCCCTTCAAGAAGCCTTTCGTTAAGGGTGTTCATGTGGAATTGGCAAAGGGATATTTGGAAGCCCATTGAGGGCTATGGTGAAAAAGGAAATATCTTCCGTTCAAAACTGGAAAGAAGCTTTCTGAGAAACTGCTCTGTGTTCTGTTAATTCATCTCACAGAGTTACATCTTTGCCTTCAAGACGCCTTTCGCTAAGGTTTTTCTTGTGGAATTGGCAAAGGGATATTTGGAAGCCCATAGAGGGCTATGGTGAATAAGGAAATATCTTCCGTTCAAAAATGGAAAGAAGCTTTCTGAGAAACTGCTCTGTGTTCTGTTAATTCATCTCACAGAGTTACATCGTTCCCTTCAAGAAGCCTTTCGCTAAGTCTATTTTTGTGGAATTCGCAAAGTGATTTTGGAAGCCCATAGAGGGCTATGGAGAAAAAGGAAATATCTTCCGTTGAAAACTGGAAAGAAGCTTTCTGAGAAACTGCTCTGTGTTCTGTTAATTCATCTCACAGAGTTACATCTTTCCCTTCAAGAAGCCTTTCGCTAAGGTTGTTATTGTGGAATTGGCAAAGTGATATTTGGAAGCCCATAGAGGGATATGGTGAAAAAGGAAATAACTTCCGTTCAAAACTGGAAAGAAGCTTTCTGAGAAACTGCTCTGTGTTCTGTTAATTCATCTCACAGTGTTACTTCTTTGCCTTCAAGACGCCTTTCGCTAAGGTTTTTCTTGTGGAATTGGCAAAGGGATATTTGGAAGCCCATAGAGGGCTATGGTGAAAAAGGAAATATCTTCCGTTCAAAACTGGAAAGAAGCTTTCTGAGAAACTGCTCTGTGTTCTGTTAATTCATCTCACAGAGTTACATCTTTCCCTTCAAGAAACCTTTCGCTACGCCTGTTCTTGTGGAATTCGCAAAGTGATATTTGGAAGCCCATAGAGGGCTATGGTGAAAAAGGAAATATCTTCCGTTCAAAACTGGAAAGAAGCTTTCTGAGAAACTGCTCTGTGTTCTGTTAATTCATCTCACAGAGCTACATCTTTCCCTTCAAGAAGCCTTTCGCTAATGCTGTTCTTGTGGCGTTGGCAAAGTGATATTTTGAAGCCCATAGAGGGCTATGGTGAAAAAGGAAATATCTTCCGTTCAAAACTGGAAAGAAGCTTTCTGAGAAACTGCTCTGAGTTCTGTTAATTCATCTCACAGAGTTACATCTTTCCCTTCAAAAAGCCTTCCGCTAAGGCTGTTCTTGTGGAATTGGCAAAGTGATATTTGGAATCCCATAGAGGGCTATGATGAAAAAGGAAATATCTTCCGTTCAAAACTGGAAAGAAGCTTTCTGAGAAACTGCTCTGTGTTCTGTTAATTCATCTCACAGAGTTACATCTTTCCCTTCAAGAAGCCTTTGGCTAAGGCTGTTCTTGTGGAATTGGCAAAGGGATATTTGGAAGCCCATAGAGGGCTATGGTGTAAAAGGAAATATCTTCCGTTCAAAACTGGAAAGAAGCTTTCTGAGAAACTGCTCTGTGTTCTGTTAATTCATCTCACAAAGTTACATCTTTCCCTTCAAGAAGCCTTTCGCTAAGGCTGTTCTTGTGGAATTGGCAAAGTGGTATTTGGAAGCCTATGGAGGGCTACGGTGAAAAAGGAAATATCTTGCGTTCAATAATGGAAGGAAGCTTTCTGCGAAACTGCTCTGTGTTTTCTTAATTCATCTCACAGAGTTACATCGTTCCCTTCAAGAAGCCTGTCGCTAAGGCTTTTCTTGTGGAATTGGCAAAGTGATATTTGGAAGCCCTTAGAGGGCTATGATGAAAAAGGAAATATCTTCCGTTCAAATCCGGAAAGAAGCTTTCTGAGAAACTGCTCTGTGTTCTCTTAATTCATTTCACAGAGTTACATCTTTCCCTTCAAGAAGACTTTCTCTAAAGCTGTTCTTGTGCAACTGTCAAAGGGATATTTGCACGCCCATAGAGGGCTCTGGTGAAAAACGAAGTATCTTCCTTTCAAAACTGGAAAGAAGCTTTCTGAGAAACTGCTCTGTGTTCTGTTAATTCATCTCACAGAGTTACATCTTTCCCTTCAAGAAGCCTTTCGCTAAGGCTGTTCTTGTGGAATTGGTAAAGGGATATTTGGATGCCCATAGAGGACTATGGTGAAAAAGGAAATATCTTCCGTTCAAAACTGGAAAGAAGCTTTCTGAGAAACTGCTCTGTGTTCTGTTAATTCATTTCACAGAGTTACATCTTTCCCTTCAAGAAGCCTTTCGCTGAGGCTGTTCTTGTGGAATTGGCAAAGGGATATTTGGAAGCCCATAGAGGGCTATGGTGAAAAAGGAAATATATTCCGTTCAAAACTGGAAAGAAGCTTTCTGAGAAACTGCTCTGTGTTCTCTTAATTCATCTCACAGAGTTATATCTTTCCCTTCAAGAAGACTTTCGCTAAGGCTGTTCTTGTGGAATTGGCAAAGTGATATTTGGAAGCCCATAGAGGGCTACGGTGAAAAAGGAAATATCTCCGGTTCAATACTGGAAAGAAGCTTTCTGAGAAACTGCTCTGTGTTCTGTTAATTCATCTCACAGAGTTACATCTTTCCCTTCAGGAAGCCTTTCGATAAGGGTGTTCATGTGGAATTGGCAAAGGGATATTTGGAAGCCCATTGAGGGCTATGGTGAAAAAGGAAATATCTTCCGTTCAAAACTGGAAAGAAGCTTTCTGAGAAACTGCTCTGTGTTCTGTTAATTCATCTCACAGAGTTACATCTTTGCCTTCAAGACGCCTTTCGCTAAGGCTGTTCTTGTGGAATTGGCAAAGGGATATTTGGAAGTCGATGGAGGGCTACTGTGAAAAAGGAAATATCTTGCGTTCAATACTGGAAAGAAACTTTCTGAGAAACTGTTCTGTGTTCTGTTAATTCATCTCACAGAGTTACATCTTTCCCTTCAAGAAGCCTTTCGCTAATGCAGTTCTTGTGGAGTTGGAAAAGTGATATTTTGAAGCCCATAGAGGGCTATGGTGAAACACGAAATATCTTCCGTTCTAAACTGGAAAGAAGCTTTCTGAGAAACTGCTCTGAGTTCTGTAAATTCATCTCACAGAGTTTCATCTTTCCCTTCAAGAAGCCTTTCGCTAAGGCTGTTCTTGTGGAATTGGCAAAGAGATATTTGGAAGCCCATAGAGGGCTATGATGAAAAAGGAAATATCTTCCGTTCAAAACTGGAAAGAAGCTTTCTGAGAAACTGCTCTGTGTTCTGTTAATTCATCTCACAGAGTTACATCTTTCCCTTCAAGAAGCCTTTCGCTAAGGCTGTTCTTGTGGAATTGGCAAAGTGATATTTGGAAGCCCATAGAGGTCTATGGTGAAAAAGGAAATATCTTCTGTTCAAAACTGGAAAGAAGCTTTCTGAGAAACTGCTCTGTGTTCTGTTAATTCATCTCACAGAGTTACATCTTTCCCTTCAAGAAGCCTTTCGCTAAGGCTGTTCTTGTGGAATTGGCAAAGGGATACTTGGAAGCCCATAGAGGGCTATGGTGAAAAAGGAAATATCTTCCGTTCAAAACTGGAAAGAAGCTTTCTGAGAAACTGTTCTGTGTTCTGTTCATTCATCTCACAGAGTTACATCTTTGCCTTCAAGACGCCTTTCGCTAAGGTTGTTCTTGTGGAATTGGGAAAGGGATATTTGGAAGCCCATAGAGGGCTATGGTGAAAAAGGAAATATCTTCCGTTGAAAACTGGAAAGAAGCTTTCTGAGAAACTGCTCTGTGTTCTGTTAATTCATCTCACAGAGTTACATCTTTCCCTTCAAGAAGCCTTACCGTAACACTGTTCTTGTGGAATCGGCAAAGTGATATTTGGAAGCCCATAGAGGGCTATGTTGAAAAAGGAAATATCTTCCGTTCAAAACTCGAAAGAAGCTTTCAGAGAAACTGCTCTGTGTTCTGTTAATTCATCTCACAGAGTTACATCTTTCCCTTCAAGAAGCCTTTCGCTAACGCTGTTCTTGTGGAATTGGCAAAGGGATATTTGGAAGCCCGTAGAGGGCTATGGTGAAAAAGGAAATATCTTCCGTTCAAAACTGGAAAGAAGCTTTCTGAGAAACTGCTCTGTGTTCTGTTAATTCATCTCACAGAGTTACATCTTTCCCTTCAAGAAGCCTTTCGCTAAGACTGTTCTTGTGGAATTGGCAAAGTGATATTTGGAAGCCCATAGAGGGCTATGGTGAAAAAGGAAATATCTTCCGTTCAAAACTCGAAAGAAGCTTTCTGAGAAACTGCTCTGTGTTCTGTTAATTCATCTCACAGAGTTACATCTTTCCCTTCAAGAAGCCTTTCGCTAAGGCTGTTCTTGTGGAATTGGCAAAGTGGTATTTGGAAGCCCATGGAGGGCTACGGTGAAAAAGAATTATCTTGCGTTCAATACTGGAAAGAAGCTTTCTGCGAAACTGCTCTGTGTTCTCTTAATTCATGTCACAGAGTTACATCTTTCCCTTCAAGAAGCCTTTCGCTAATGCTGTTCTTGTGGAATTGGAAAAGGGATATTTGGAAGCCCATAGAGGGCTATGGTGAAAAAGGAAGTATCTTCCGTTCAAAACTGGAAAGAAGCTTTCTGAGAAACTGCTCTGTGTTCTGTTAATTCATCTCACAGAGTTACATCTTTCCCTTCAAGAAGCCTTTCGCTAAGGCTGTTCTTGTGGAATTGGCAAAGGGATATTTGGAAGCCCGTAGAGGGCTATGGTGAAAAAGGAAATATCTTCCGTTCAAAACTGGAAAGAAGCTTTCTGAGAAACTGCTCTGTGTTCTGTTAATTCATCTCACAGAGTTACATCTTTGCCTTCAAGACGCCTTTCGCTAAGGTTGTTCTTGTGGAGTTGGCAAAGTGATATTTGGAGGCCCATAGAGGGCTATGGTGAAAAAGGAAATATCTTCAGTTCAAAACTGGAAAGAAGCTTTCTGAGAAACTGCTCTGTGTTCTGTTAATTCATCTCAGAGAGTTACATCTTTCCCTTCAAGAAGACTTTCGCTAAGGCTGTTCTTGTGGAATTGGCAAAGTGATATTTGGAAGCCCATAGATGGCTATGGTGAAAATGGAAATATCTTCCGTTCAAAACCGGAAAGAAGCTTTATGAGAAACTGCTCTGTGTTCTGTTAATTCATCTCACAGAGTTACATCTTTCCCTTCAAGAAGCCTTTCGCTAAGGCTGTTCTTGTGGAATTGGCAAAGGGATATTTGGAAGCCCATAGAGGACTATGGTGAAAAAGGAAATATCTTCCCTTCAAAACTGGAAAGAAGCTTTCTGAGAAACTGCTCTGTATTCTGTTAATTCATCTCACAGGGTTACATCTTTCCCTTCAAGAAGCCTTTCACTAAGGCTCTTCTTGTGGAATTGGCAGAGTGATATTTGGAAGCCCATAGAGGGCTACGGTGAAAAAGGAAATACCTTCCGTTCAAAACTGTAAAGAAGCTTTCTGAGAAACTGCTCTGTGTTCTGTTAATTCATCTCACAGAGTTACATCTTTCCCTTCAAGAAGCCTTTCGCTAAGGTTTTTCTTGTGGAATTGGCAAAGGGATATTTGGAAGCCCGTAGAGGGCTATGGTGAAAAAGGAAATATCTTCCGTTCAAAACTGGAAAGAAGCTTTCTGAGAAACTGCTCTGTGTTCTGTTAATTCATCTCACAGAGTTACATCTTTGCCTTCAAGACGCCTTTCGCTAAGGTTGTTCTTGTGGAGTTGGCAAAGTGATATTTGGAGGCCCATAGAGGGCTATGGTGAAAAAGGAAATATCTTCCGTTCAAAACTGGAAAGAAGCTTTCTGAGAAACTGCTCTGTGTTCTGTTAATTCATCTCAGAGAGTTACATCTTTCCCTTCAAGAAGACTTTCGCTAAGGCTGTTCTTGTGGAATTGGCAAAGTGATATTTGGAAGCCCATAGATGGCTATGGTGAAAATGGAAATATCTTCCGTTCAAAACTGGAAAGAAGCTTTATGATAAACTGCTCTGTGTTCTGTTAATTCATCTCACAGAGTTACATCTTTCCCTTCAAGAAGCCTTTCGCTAAGGCTGTTCTTGTGGAATTGGCAAAGGGATATTTGGAAGCCCATAGAGGACTATGGTGAAAAAGGAAATATCTTCCCTTCAAAACTGGAAAGAAGCTTTCTGAGAAACTGCTCTGTATTCTGTTAATTCATCTCACAGGATTACATCTTTCCCTTCAAGAAGCCTTTCACTAAGGCTCTTCTTGTGGAATTGGCAGAGTGATATTTGGAAGCCCATAGAGGGCTACGGTGAAAAAGGAAATACCTTCCGTTCAAAACTGTAAAGAAGCTTTCTGAGAAACTGCTCTGTGTTCTGTTAATTCATCTCACAGAGTTACATCTTTCCCTTCAATAAGCCCTTCGCTAAGGCTTTTCATGTGGAATTGGCAAAGGGATATTTGGAAGCCCATAGAGAGCTACGGTGAAAAAGGAAATATCTTCCGTTCAAAACTGGAAAGAAGCTTTCTGAGAAACTGCTCTGTGTTCTGTTAATTCATCTCACAGAGTTACATGATTCCCTTCAAGAAGCCTTTCGCTAAGGCTGTTCTTGTGTAATTGGCAAAGGGATATTTGGAAGCCCATAGAGGGCTATGGTTAAAAAGGAAATATCTTCCGTTCAAAACTGGAAAGAAGCTTTCTGAGATACTGCTCTGTGTTCTGTTAATTCATTTCACAGAGTTACATCTTTCCCTTCAAGAAGCCTTTCGCTAAGGCTGTTCTTGTGGAATCGGCAAAGGGATATTTGGAAGATCATAGAGGGCTATGGTGAAGAAGGAAATATCTTCAGTTCAAAACTGGAAAGAAGCTTTCTGAGAAACTGCTCTGTGTTCTGTTAATTCATCTCACAGAGTTACATCTTTCCCTTCAAGAAGCCTTTCGCTACGTCTGTTCATGTGGAATTGGCAAAGTGGTATTTGGAAGCCCAAAGAGGGCTATGGTGAAAAAGGAAATATCTTCCGTTCAAAACTGGAAAAAAGCTTTCTGAGAAACTGCTCTGTGTTCCGTTAATTCATCTCACAGAGTTACATCTTTCCCTTCAAGAAGCCTTTCGCTAAGGCTGTTCTTGTGGAATTGTCAAAGTGATATTTGGAAGCCCCTAAAGGGCTATGGTTAAAAAGGAAATATCTTCCGTTCAAAAGTGGAAAGAAGCTTTCTGAGAAACTACTCTGTGTTCTGTTAATTCATCTCACAGAGTTATATCCTTCCCTACAATAAGACATTCCCTAAGGCTGTTCTTGTGGAATTGGCAAAGGGATATTTGGAAGCCCATAGAGGGCTACGGTGAAGAAGAAAATATCTCCGGTTCAATACTGGAAAGAAGATTTCTGAGAAACTGCTCTGTGTTCTGTTAATTCATCTCACAGAGTTACATCTTTCCCTTCAAGAAGCGTTTCGATAAGTGTGTTCATGTGGAATTGGCAAAGGGATATTTGGAAGCCCATTGAGGGCTGTGGTGAAAAAGGAAATATCTTCCGTTCAAAACTGGAAAGAAGCTTTCTGAGAAACTGCTCTGTGTTCTGTTAATTCATCTCACAGAGTTACATCTTTGCCTTCAAGACGCCTTTCGCTAGGGTTTTTCTTGTGGAATTGGGAAAGGGATATTTGGAAGCCCATAGAGGGCTATGGTGAAAAAGGAAATATCTTCCGTTCAAAACTGGAAAGAAGCTTTCCGAGAAACTGCTCTGTGTTCTGTTAATTCATCTCACAAAGTTACATCTTTCCCTTCAAGAAGCCTTTCGCTAAGGCTGTTCTTGTGGAATTCGCAAAGTGATATTTGGAAGCCCATAGAGGGCTATGGTGAAAAAGGAAATATCTTCAGTTCAAAACTGGAAAGAAGCTTTCTGAGAAACTGCTCTGTGTTCTGTTAATTCATCTCACAGAGTTACATCTTTCCCTTCAAGAAGCCTTTCGCTAAGGCTGTTCTTGTGGAGTTGGCAAAGTGATATTTGGAAGCCCATAGAGGGCTATGGTGAAAAAGGAAATATCTTTCGTTCAAAACTGGAAAGAAGCTTTCTGAGAAACTGCTCTGTGTTCTGTTAATTCATCTCGCAGAGTTACATCTTTCCCTTCAAGAAGCCTTTCGCTAAGGCTGTTCTTCTGGAATTGGCAAAGGGATATTTGGAAGCCCATAGAGGGCTATGGTGAAAAAGGAAAAATATTCCGTTCAAAACTGGAAAGAAGCTTTCTGAGAAACTGCTCTGTGTTCTCTTAATTCATCTCACAGAGTTGTATCTTTCCCTTCAAGAAGACTTTCGCTAAGGCTGTTCTTGTGGAATTGGCAAAGTGATATTTGAAAGCCCATAGAGGGCTACGGTGAAAAAGGAAATATCTCCGGTTCAATACTGGAAAGAAGCTTTCTGAGAAACTGCTCTGTGTTCTGTTAATTCATCTCACAGAGTTACATCTTTCCCTTCAAGAAGCCTTTCGTTAAGGGTGTTCATGTGGAATTGGCAAAGGGATATTTGGAAGCCCATTGAGGGCTATGGTGAAAAAGGAAATATCTTCCGTTCAAAACTGGAAAGAAGCTTTCTGAGAAACTGCTCTGTGTTCTGTTAATTCATCTCACAGAGTTACATCTTTGCCTTCAAGACGCCTTTCGCTAAGGTTTTTCTTGTGGAATTGGCAAAGGGATATTTGGAAGCCCATAGAGGGCTATGGTGAATAAGGAAATATCTTCCGTTCAAAAATGGAAAGAAGCTTTCTGAGAAACTGCTCTGTGTTCTGTTAATTCATCTCACAGAGTTACATCTTTCCCTTCAAAAAGCCTTCCGCTAAGGCTGTTCTTGTGGAATTGGCAAAGTGATATTTGGAATCCCATAGAGGGCTATGATGAAAAAGGAAATATCTTCCGTTCAAAACTGGAAAGAAGCTTTCTGAGAAACTGCTCTGTGTTCTGTTAATTCATCTCACAGAGTTACATCTTTCCCTTCAAGAAGCCTTTGGCTAAGGCTGTTCTTGTGGAATTGGCAAAGGGATATTTGGAAGCCCATAGAGGGCTATGGTGTAAAAGGAAATATCTTCCGTTCAA
This sequence comes from Chlorocebus sabaeus, assembly GCF_047675955.1. NCBI lineage: Eukaryota > Metazoa > Chordata > Mammalia > Primates > Cercopithecidae > Chlorocebus > Chlorocebus sabaeus. Next base: position 92,205,025 of record NC_132933.1, read on the forward strand.
AACTGGAAAGAAGCTTTCTGAGAAACTGCTCTGTGTTCTGTTAATTCATCTCACAAAGTTACATCTTTCCCTTCAAGAAGCCTTTCGCTAAGGCTGTTCTTGTGGAATTGGCAAAGTGGTATTTGGAAGCCTATGGAGGGCTACGGTGAAAAAGGAAATATCTTGCGTTCAATAATGGAAGGAAGCTTTCTGCGAAACTGCTCTGTGTTTTCTTAATTCATCTCACAGAGTTACATCTTTCCCTTCAAGAAGCCTTTCGCTAAGGCTGTTCTTGTGGAATTGGTAAAGGGATATTTGGATGCCCATAGAGGACTATGGTGAAAAAGGAAATATCTTCCGTTCAAAACTGGAAAGAAGCTTTCTGAGAAACTGCTCTGTGTTCTGTTAATTCATTTCACAGAGTTACATCTTTCCCTTCAAGCAGCCTTTCGCTGAGGCTGTTCTTGTGGAATTGGCAAAGGGATATTTGCACGCCCATAGAGGGCTATGGTGAAAAAGGAAGGATCTTCCTTTCAAAACTGGAAAGAAGCTTTCTGAGAAACTGCTCTGTGTTCTGTTAATTCATCTCACAGAGTTACATCTTTCCCTTCAAGAAGCCTTTCGATAAGGGTGTTCATGTGGAATTGGCAAAGGGATATTTGGAATCCCATTGAGGGCTATGGTGAAAAAGGAAATATCTTCCGTTCAAAACTGGAAAGAAGCTTTCTGAGAAACTGCTCTGTGTTCTGTTAATTCATCTCACAGAGTTACATCTTTCCCTTCAAGAAGCCTTTCGCTAAGGCTGTTCTTGTGGAATTCGCAAAGTGATATTTGGAAGCCCATAGAGGGCTATGGTGAAAAAGGAAATATCTTCCCTTCAAAACTCGAAAGAAGCTTTCTGAGAAACTGCTCTGTGTTCTGTTAATTCATCTCACAGAGTTACATCTTTCCCTTCAAGAAGCCTTTCGCTGAGGCTGTTCTTGTGGAGTTGGCAAAGTGATATTTGGAAGCCCATAGAGGGCTATGGTGAAAAAGGAAATATCTTCCGTTCAAAACTGGAAAGAAGCTTTCTGAGAAACTGCTCTGTGTTCTGTTAATTCATCTCACAGAGTTACATCTTTCCCTTCAAGAAGCCTTTCGCTAAGGCTGTTCTTGTGGAATTGGCAAAGGGATATTTGGAAGCCCATAGAGGGCTATGGTGAAAAACGAAATATATTCCGTTCAAAACTGGAAAGAAGCTTTCTGAGAAACTGCTCTGTGTTCTCTTAATTCATCTCACAGAGTTATATCTTTCCCTTCAAGAAGACTTTCGCTAAGGCTGTTCTTGTGGAATTGGCAAAGTGATATTTGGAAGCCCATAGAGGGCTACGGTGAAAAAGGAAATATCTCCGGTTCAATACTGGAAAGAAGCTTTCTGAGAAACTGCTCTGTGTTCTGTTAATTCATCTCACAGAGTTACATCTTTCCCTTCAGGAAGCCTTTCGATAAGGGTGTTCATGTGGAATTGGCAAAGGGATATTTGGAAGCCCTTTGAGGGCTATGGTGAAAAAGGAAATATCTTCCGTTCAAAACTGGAAAGAAGCTTTCTGAGAAACTGCTCTGTGTTCTGTTAATTCATCTCACAGAATTACATCTTTGCCTTCAAGACGCCTTTCGCTAAGGCTGTTCTTGTGGAATTGGCAAAGGGATATTTGGAAGTCGATGGAGGGCTACTGTGAAAAAGGAAATATCTTGCGTTCAATACTGGAAAGAAACTTTCTGAGAAACTGTTCTGTGTTCTGTTAATTCATCTCACAGAGTTACATCTTTCCCTTCAAGAAGCCTTTCGCTAATGCAGTTCTTGTGGAGTTGGAAAAGTGATATTTTGAAGCCCATAGAGGGCTATGGTGAAACACGAAATATCTTCCGTTCTAAACTGGAAAGAAGCTTTCTGAGAAACTGCTCTGAGTTCTGTAAATTCATCTCACAGAGTTTCATCTTTCCCTTCAAGAAGCCTTTCGCTAAGGCTGTTCTTGTGGAATTGGCAAAGAGATATTTGGAAGCCCATAGAGGGCTATGATGAAAAAGGAAATATCTTCCGTTCAAAACTGGAAAGAAGCTTTCTGAGAAACTGCTCTGTGTTCTGTTAATTCATCTCACAGAGTTACATCTTTCCCTTCAAGAAGCCTTTCGCTAAGGCTGTTCTTGTGGAATTGGCAAAGTGATATTTGGAAGCCCATAGAGGTCTATGGTGAAAAAGGAAATATCTTCTGTTCAAAACTGGAAAGAAGCTTTCTGAGAAACTGCTCTGTGTTCTGTTAATTCATCTCACAGAGTTACATCTTTCCCTTCAAGAAGCCTTTCGCTAAGGCTGTTCTTGTGGAATTGGCAAAGGGATACTTGGAAGCCCATAGAGGGCTATGGTGAAAAAGGAAATATCTTCCGTTCAAAACTGGAAAGAAGCTTTCTGAGAAACTGTTCTGTGTTCTGTTCATTCATCTCACAGAGTTACATCTTTGCCTTCAAGACGCCTTTCGCTAAGGTTGTTCTTGTGGAATTGGGAAAGGGATATTTGGAAGCCCATAGAGGGCTATGGTGAAAAAGGAAATATCTTCCGTTGAAAACTGGAAAGAAGCTTTCTGAGAAACTGCTCTGTGTTCTGTTAATTCATCTCACAGAGTTACATCTTTCCCTTCAAGAAGCCTTACCCTAACACTGTTCTTGTGGAATCGGCAAAGTGATATTTGGAAGCCCATAGAGGGCTATGTTGAAAAAGGAAATATCTTCCGTTCAAAACTCGAAAGAAGCTTTCAGAGAAACTGCTCTGTGTTCTGTTAATTCATCTCACAGAGTTACATCTTTCCCTTCAAGAAGCCTTTCGCTAACGCTGTTCTTGTGGAATTGGCAAAGGGATATTTGGAAGCCCGTAGAGGGCTATGGTGAAAAAGGAAATATCTTCCGTTCAAAACTGGAAAGAAGCTTTCTGAGAAACTGCTCTGTGTTCTGTTAATTCATCTCACAGAGTTATATCTTTCCCTTCAAGAAGCCTTTCGCTAAGACTGTTCTTGTGGAATTGGAAAAGTGATATTTGGAAGCCCATAGAGGGCTATGGTGAAAAAGGAAATATCTTCCGTTCAAAACTCGAAAGAAGCTTTCTGAGAAACTGCTCTGTGTTCTGTTAATTCATCTCACAGAGTTACATCTTTCCCTTCAAGAAGCCTTTCGCTAAGGCTGTTCTTGTGGAATTGGCAAAGTGGTATTTGGAAGCCCATGGAGGGCTACGGTGAAAAAGAATTATCTTGCGTTCAATACTGGAAAGAAGCTTTCTGCGAAACTGCTCTGTGTTCTCTTAATTCATGTCACAGAGTTACATCTTTCCCTTCAAGAAGCCTTTCGCTAATGCTGTTCTTGTGGAATTGGCAAAGGGATTTTTGGACGCCCATAGAGGGCTATGGTGAAAAAGGAAGTATCTTCCTTTCAAAACTGGAAAGAAGCTTTCTGAGAAACTGCTCTGTGTTCTGTTAATTCATCTCACAGAGTTACATCTTTCCCTTCAAGAAGCCTTTCGCTAAGGTTTTTCTTGTGGAATTGGCAAAGGGATATTTGGAAGCCCGTTGAGGGCTATGGTGAAAAAGGAAATATCTTCCGTTCAAAACTGGAAAGAAGCTTTCTGAGAAACTGCTCTGTGTTCTGTTAATTCATCTCACAGAGTTACATCTTTGCCTTCAACACGCCTTTCGCTAAGGTTGTTCTTGTGGAGTTGGCAAAGTGATATTTGGAGGCCCATAGAGGGCTATGGTGAAAAAGGAAATATCTTCCGTTCAAAACTGGAAAGAAGCTTTCTGAGAAACTGCTCTGTGTTCTGTTAATTCATCTCAGAGAGTTACATCTTTCCCTTCAAGAAGACTTTCGCTAAGGCTGTTCTTGTGGAATTGGCAAAGTGATATTTGGAAGCCCATAGATGGCTATGGTGAAAATGGAAATATCTTCCGTTCAAAACCGGAAAGAAGCTTTATGAGAAACTGCTCTGTGTTCTGTTAATTCATCTCACAGAGTTACATCTTTCCCTTCAAGAAGCCTTTCGCTAAGGCTGTTCTTGTGGAATTGGCAAAGGGATATTTGGAAGCCCATAGAGGACTATGGTGAAAAAGGAAATATCTTCCCTTCAAAACTGGAAAGAAGCTTTCTGAGAAACTGCTCTGTATTCTGTTAATTCATCTCACAGGGTTACATCTTTCCCTTCAAGAAGCCTTTCACTAAGGCTCTTCTTGTGGAATTGGCAGAGTGATATTTGGAAGCCCATAGAGGGCTGCGGTGAAAAAGGAAATACCTTCCGTTCAAAACTGTAAAGAAGCTTTCTGAGAAACTGCTCTGTGTTCTGTTAATTCATCTCACAGAGTTACATCTTTCCCTTCAATAAGCCCTTCGCTAAGGCTTTTCATGTGGAATTGGCAAAGGGATATTTGGAAGCCCATAGAGAGCTACGGTGAAAAAGGAAATATCTTCCGTTCAAAACTGGAAAGAAGCTTTCTGAGAAACTGCTCTGTGTTCTGTTAATTCATCTCACAGAGTTACATCATTCCCTTCAAGAAGCCTTTCGCTAAGGCTGTTCTTGTGTAATTGGCAAAGGGATATTTGGAAGCCCCTAAAGGGCTATGGTTAAAAAGGAAATATCTTCCGTTCAAAAGTGGAAAGAAGCTTTCTGAGAAACTACTCTGTGTTCTGTTAATTCATCTCACAGAGTTATATCCTTCCCTACAATAAGACATTCCCTAAGGCTGTTATTGTGGAATTGGCAAAGGGATATTTGGAAGCCCATAGAGGGCTACGGTGAAGAAGAAAATATCTCCGGTTCAATACTGGAAAGAAGATTTCTGAGAAACTGCTCTGTGTTCTGTTAATTCATCTCACAGAGTTACATCTTTCCCTTCAAGAAGCGTTTCGATAAGTGTGTTCATGTGGAATTGGCAAAGGGATATTTGGAAGCCCATTGAGGGCTGTGGTGAAAAAGGAAATATCTTCCGTTCAAAACTGGAAAGAAGCTTTCTGAGAAACTGCTCTGTGTTCTGTTAATTCATCTCACAGAGTTACATCTTTGCCTTCAAGACGCCTTTCGCTAGGGTTTTTCTTGTGGAATTGGGAAAGGGATATTTGGAAGCCCATAGAGGGCTATGGTGAAAAAGGAAATATCTTCCGTTCAAAACTGGAAAGAAGCTTTCCGAGAAACTGCTCTGTGTTCTGTTAATTCATCTCACAAAGTTACATCTTTCCCTTCAAGAAGCCTTTCGCTAAGGCTGTTCTTGTGGAATTCGCAAAGTGATATTTGGAAGCCCATAGAGGGCTATGGTGAAAAAGGAAATATCTTGAGTTCAAAACTGGAAAGAAGCTTTCTGAGAAACTGCTCTGTGTTCTGTTAATTCATCTCACAGAGTTACATCTTTCCCTTCAAGAAGCCTTTCGCTAAGGCTGTTCTTGTGGAGTTGGCAAAGTGATATTTGGAAGCCCATAGAGGGCTATGGTGAAAAAGGAAATATCTTTCGTTCAAAACTGGAAAGAAGCTTTCTGAGAAACTGCTCTGTGTTCTGTTAATTCATCTCGCAGAGTTACATCTTTCCCTTCAAGAAGCCTTTCGTTAAGGCTGTTCTTCTGGAATTGGCAAAGGGATATTTGGAAGCCCATAGAGGGCTATGGTGAAAAAGGAAAAATATTCCGTTCAAAACTGGAAAGAAGCTTTCTGAGAAACTGCTCTGTGTTCTCTTAATTCATCTCACAGAGTTGTATCTTTCCCTTCAAGAAGACTTTCGCTAAGGCTGTTCTTGTGGAATTGGCAAAGTGATATTTGAAAGCCCATAGAGGGCTACGGTGAAAAAGGAAATATCTCCTTTTCAATACTGGAAAGAAGCTTTCTGAGAAACTGCTCTGTGTTCTGTTAATTCATCTCACAGAGTTACATCTTTCCCTTCAAGAAGCCTTTCGTTAAGGGTGTTCATGTGGAATTGGCAAAGGGATATTTGGAAGCCCATTGAGGGCTATGGTGAAAAAGGAAATATCTTCCGTTCAAAACTGGAAAGAAGCTTTCTGAGAAACTGCTCTGTGTTCTGTTAATTCATCTCACAGAGTTACATCTTTGCCTTCAAGACGCCTTTCGCTAAGGTTTTTCTTGTGGAATTGGCAAAGGGATATTTGGAAGCCCATAGAGGGCTATGGTGAATAAGGAAATATCTTCCGTTCAAAAATGGAAAGAAGCTTTCTGAGAAACTGCTCTGTGTTCTGTTAATTCATCTCACAGAGTTACATCGTTCCCTTCAAGAAGCCTTTCGCTAAGTCTGTTCTTGTGGAATTCGCAAAGTGATTTTGGAAGCCCATAGAGGGCTATGGAGAAAAAGGAAATATCTTCCGTTGAAAACTGGAAAGAAGCTTTCTGAGAAACTGCTCTGTGTTCTGTTAATTCATCTCACAGAGTTACATCTTTCCCTTCAAGAAGCCTTTCGCTAAGGTTGTTATTGTGGAATTGGCAAAGTGATATTTGGAAGCCCATAGAGGGATATGGTGAAAAAGGAAATAACTTCCGTTCAAAACTGGAAAGAAGCTTTCTGAGAAACTGCTCTGTGTTCTGTTAATTCATCTCACAGTGTTACTTCTTTGCCTTCAAGACGCCTTTCGCTAAGGTTTTTCTTGTGGAATTGGCAAAGGGATATTTGGAAGCCCATAGAGGGCTATGGTGAAAAAGGAAATATCTTCCGTTCAAAACTGGAAAGAAGCTTTCTGAGAAACTGCTCTGTGTTCTGTTAATTCATCTCACAGAGTTACATCTTTCCCTTCAAGAAACCTTTCGCTACGCCTGTTCTTGTGGAATTCGCAAAGTGATATTTGGAAGCCCATAGAGGGCTATGGTGAAAAAGGAAATATCTTCCGTTCAAAACTGGAAAGAAGCTTTCTGAGAAACTGCTCTGTGTTCTGTTAATTCATCTCACAGAGCTACATCTTTCCCTTCAAGAAGCCTTTCGCTAATGCTGTTCTTGTGGCGTTGGCAAAGTGATATTTTGAAGCCCATAGAGGGCTATGGTGAAAAAGGAAATATCTTCCGTTCAAAACTGGAAAGAAGCTTTCTGAGAAACTGCTCTGAGTTCTGTTAATTCATCTCACAGAGTTACATCTTTCCCTTCAAAAAGCCTTCCGCTAAGGCTGTTCTTGTGGAATTGGCAAAGTGATATTTGGAATCCCATAGAGGGCTATGATGAAAAAGGAAATATCTTCCGTTCAAAACTGGAAAGAAGCTTTCTGAGAAACTGCTCTGTGTTCTGTTAATTCATCTCACAGAGTTACATCTTTCCCTTCAAGAAGCCTTTGGCTAAGGCTGTTCTTGTGGAATTGGCAAAGGGATATTTGGAAGCCCATAGAGGGCTATGGTGTAAAAGGAAATATCTTCCGTTCAAAACTGGAAAGAAGCTTTCTGAGAAACTGCTCTGTGTTCTGTTAATTCATCTCACAAAGTTACATCTTTCCCTTCAAGAAGCCTTTCGCTAAGGCTGTTCTTGTGGAATTGGCAAAGTGGTATTTGGAAGCCTATGGAGGGCTACGGTGAAAAAGGAAATATCTTGCGTTCAATAATGGAAGGAAGCTTTCTGCGAAACTGCTCTGTGTTTTCTTAATTCATCTCACAGAGTTACATCGTTCCCTTCAAGAAGCCTGTCGCTAAGGCTTTTCTTGTGGAATTGGCAAAGTGATATTTGGAAGCCCTTAGAGGGCTATGATGAAAAAGGAAATATCTTCCGTTCAAATCCGGAAAGAAGCTTTCTGAGAAACTGCTCTGTGTTCTCTTAATTCATTTCACAGAGTTACATCTTTCCCTTCAAGAAGACTTTCTCTAAAGCTGTTCTTGTGCAACTGGCAAAGGGATATTTGCACGCCCATAGAGGGCTCTGGTGAAAAACGAAGTATCTTCCTTTCAAAACTGGAAAGAAGCTTTCTGAGAAACTGCTCTGTGTTCTGTTAATTCATCTCACAGAGTTACATCTTTCCCTTCAAGAAGCCTTTCGCTAAGGCTGTTCTTGTGGAATTGGTAAAGGGATATTTGGATGCCCATAGAGGACTATGGTGAAAAAGGAAATATCTTCCGTTCAAAACTGGAAAGAAGCTTTCTGAGAAACTGCTCTGTGTTCTGTTAATTCATTTCACAGAGTTACATCTTTCCCTTCAAGAAGCCTTTCGCTGAGGCTGTTCTTGTGGAATTGGCAAAGGGATATTTGCACGCCCATAGAGGGCTATGGTGAAAAAGGAAGGATCTTCCTTTCAAAACTGGGAAGAAGCTTTCTGAGAAACTGCTCTGTGTTCTGTTAATTCATCTCACAGAGTTACATCTTTCCCTTCAAGAAGCCTTTCGATAAGGGTGTTCATGTGGAATTGGCAAAGGGATATTTGGAATCCCATTGAGGGCTATGGTGAAAAAGGAAATATCTTCCGTTCAAAACTGGAAAGAAGCTTTCTGAGAAACTGCTCTGTGTTCTGTTAATTCATCTCACAGAGTTACATCTTTGCCTTCAAGACGCCTTTCGCTAGGGTTTTTCTTGTGGAATTGGGAAAGGGATATTTGGAAGCCCATAGAGGGCTATGGTGAAAAAGGAAATATCTTCCGTTCAAAACTGGAAAGAAGCTTTCTGAGAAACTGCTCTGTGTTCTGTTAATTCATCTCACAGAGTTACATCTTTCCCTTCAAGAAGCCTTTCGCTAATGCAGTTCTTGTGGAGTTGGAAAAGTGATATTTTGAAGCCCATAGAGGGCTATGGTGAAACACGAAATATCTTCCGTTCTAAACTGGAAAGAAGCTTTCTGAGAAACTGCTCTGAGTTCTGTAAATTCATCTCACAGAGTTTCATCTTTCCCTTCAAGAAGCCTTTCGCTAAGGCTGTTCTTGTGGAATTGGCAAAGAGATATTTGGAAGCCCATAGAGGGCTATGATGAAAAAGGAAATATCTTCCGTTCAAAACTGGAAAGAAGCTTTCTGAGAAACTGCTCTGTGTTCTGTTAATTCATCTCACAGAGTTACATCTTTCCCTTCAAGAAGCCTTTCGCTAAGGCTGTTCTTGTGGAATTGGCAAAGGGATATTTGGAAGCCCATAGAGGGCTATGGTGAAAAAGGAAATATCTTCTGTTCAAAACTGGAAAGAAGCTTTCTGAGAAACTGCTCTGTGTTCTGTTAATTCATCTCACAGAGTTACATCTTTCCCTTCAAGAAGCCTTTCGATAAGGGTGTTCATGTGGAATTGGCAAAGGGATATTTGGAATCCCATTGAGGGCTATGGTGAAAAAGGAAATATCTTCCGTTCAAAACTGGAAAGAAGCTTTCTGAGAAACTGCTCTGTGTTCTGTTAATTCATCTCACAGAGTTACATCTTTGCCTTCAAGACGCCTTTCGCTAGGGTTTTTCTTGTGGAATTGGGAAAGGGATATTTGGAAGCCCATAGAGGGCTATGGTGAAAAAGGAAATATCTTCCGTTCAAAACTGGAAAGAAGCTTTCTGAGAAACTGCTCTGTGTTCTGTTAATTCATCTCACAGAGTTACATCTTTCCCTTCAAGAAGCCTTTCGCTAATGCAGTTCTTGTGGAGTTGGAAAAGTGATATTTTGAAGCCCATAGAGGGCTATGGTGAAACACGAAATATCTTCCGTTCTAAACTGGAAAGAAGCTTTCTGAGAAACTGCTCTGAGTTCTGTAAATTCATCTCACAGAGTTTCATCTTTCCCTTCAAGAAGCCTTTCGCTAAGGCTGTTCTTGTGGAATTGGCAAAGAGATATTTGGAAGCCCATAGAGGGCTATGATGAAAAAGGAAATATCTTCCGTTCAAAACTGGAAAGAAGCTTTCTGAGAAACTGCTCTGTGTTCTGTTAATTCATCTCACAGAGTTACATCTTTCCCTTCAAGAAGCCTTTCGCTAAGGCTGTTCTTGTGGAATTGGCAAAGTGATATTTGGAAGCCCATAGAGGTCTATGGTGAAAAAGGAAATATCTTCTGTTCAAAACTGGAAAGAAGCTTTCTGAGAAACTGCTCTGTGTTCTGTTAATTCATCTCACAGAGTTACATCTTTCCCTTCAAGAAGTCTTTCGCTAAGGCTGTTCTTGTGGAATTGGCAAAGTGGTATTTGGAAGCCCAAAGAGGGCTATGGTGAAAAAGGAAATATCTTCCGTTCAAAACTGGAAAGAAGCTTTCTGAGAGACTGCTCTGTGTTCTGTTAATTCATCTCACAGAGTTACATCTTTCCCTTCAAGAAGCCTTTCGTTAAGGCTGTTCTTGTGGATTCGGCAAAGTGATATTTGGAAGCCCATAGAGGGCTATGGTGAAAAAGGAAATATCTTCCGTTCAAAACTCGAAAGAAGCTTTCTGAGAAACTGCTCTGTGTTCTGTTAATTCATCTCACAGAGTTACATCTTTCCCTTCAAGAAGCCTTTCGCTAAGGCTGTTCTTGTGGAGTTGGCAAAGTGATATTTGGAAGCCCATAGAGGGCTAAGGTGAAAAAGGAAATATCTTCCGTTCAAAACTGGAAAGAAGCTTTCTGAGAAACTGCTCTGTGTTCTGTTAATTCATCTCACAGAGTTACATCTTTGCCTTCAAGACGCCTTTCGCTAAGGTTTTTCTTGTGGAATTGGCAAAGGGATATTTGGAAGCCCATAGAGGGCTATGGTGAAAAAGGAAATATCTTCCGTTCAAAACTGGAAAGAAGCTTTCTGAGAAACTGCTCTGTGTTCTGTTAATTCATCTCACAGAGTTACATCTTTCCCTTCAAGAAGCCTTTCGCTACGTCTGTTCTTGTGGAATTCGCAAAGTGATATTTGGAAGCCCATAGACGGCTATGGTGAAAAAGGAAATATCTTCCGTTCAAAACTGGAAAGAAGCTTTCTGAGAAACTGCTCTGTGTTCTGTTAATTCATCTCACAGAGTTACATCTTTCCCTTCAAGAAGCCTTTCGCTAATGCTGTTCTTGTGGCGTTGGCAAAGTGATATTTTGAAGCCCATAGAGGGCTATGGTGAAAAAGGAAATATCTTCCGTTCAAAACTGGAAAGAAGCTTTCTGAGAAACTGCTCTGAGTTCTGTTAATTCATCTCACAGAGTTACATCTTTCCCTTCAAGAAGCCTTCCGCTAAGGCTGTTCTTGTGGAATTGGCAAAGTGATATTTGGAATCCCATAGAGGGCTATGATGAAAAAGGAAATATCTTCCGTTCAAAACTGAAAAGAAGCATTCTGAGAAACTGCTATGTGTTCTGTTAATTCATCTCACAGAGTTACATCTTTCCCTTCAGTAAGCCTTTCGCTAAGGCTGTTCTTGTGGAATTGGCAAAGGGATATTTGGAAGCCCATAGAGGGCTATGGTGTAAAAGGAAATATCTTCCGTTCAAAACTGGAAAGAAGCTTTCTGAGAAACTGCTCTGTGTTCTGTTAATTCATCTCACAGAGTTACATCTTTCCCTTCAAGAAGCCTTTCGCTAAGGCTGTTCTTGTGGAATTGGCAAAGTGGTATTTGGAAGCCTATGGAGGGCTGCGGTGAAAAAGGAAATATCTTGCGTTCAATACTGGAAGGAAGCTTTCTGCGAAACTGCTCTGTGTTTTCTTAATTCATCTCACAGTGTTACATGGTTCCCTTCAAGAAGCCTGTCGCTAAGGCTGTTCTTGTGGAATTGGCAAAGGGATATTTGGAAGTCCAGAGAGGGCTATGGTGAAAAAGGAAATATCTTCCGTTCAAAACTTGAAAGAAGCTTTCTGAGAAACTGCTCTGTGTTCTGTTAAATCATCTCACAGAGTTACATCTTTGCCTTCAAGACGCCTTTCGCTAAGGTTTTTCTTGTGGAATTGGGAAATGCATATTTGGAAGCCCATAGAGGGCTATGGTGAAAAAGGAAATATCTTCCGTTCAAAACTGGAAAGAAGCTTTCTGAGAAACTGCTCTGTGTTCTGTTAATTCATCTCACAGAGTTACATCTTTCCCTTCAAGAAGCCTTTCGCTAAGGCTGTTCTTGTGGAATTGGCAAAGGGATATTTGGAAGCCCATAGTGGGCTATGGTGAAAAACGAAATATCTTCCGTTCAAAACTGGAAAGAAGCTTTCTGAGAAACTGCTCTGTGTTCTGTTAATTCATCTCACAGAGTTACATCTTTCGCTTCAAGAAGTCTTTCGCTAAGGCTGTTCTTGTGGAATTGGCAAAGGGATATTTGGAAGTCCATGGAGGGCTACTGTGAAAAAGGAAATATCTTGCGTTCAATACTGGAAATAAGCTTTCTGAGAAACTGCTCTGTGTTCTGTTAATTCATCACACAGAGTTACATTTTTCCATTCAAGAAGCCTTTCGCTAAGGCTGTTCTTGTGGAATTGGCAAAGGGATATTTACACGCCCATAGAGGGCTATGGTGAAAAAGGAAGTATCTTCCTTTCAAAACTGGAAAGAAGCTTTCTGAGAAACTGCTCTGTGTTCTGTTAATTCATCTCACAGAGTTTCATCTTTCCCTTCAAGAAGCCTTTCGCTAATGCAGTTCTTGTGGAGTTGGAAAAGTGATATTTTGAAGCCCATAGACGGCTATGGTGAAACACGAAATATCTTCCGTTCTAAACTGGAAAGAAGCTTTCTGAGAAACTGTTCTGAGTTCTGTAAATTCATCTCACAGAGTTACATCTTTTCCTTCAAGAAGCCTTTCGCTACGTCTGTTCTTGTGGAATTCGCAAAGTGATATTTGGAAGCCCATAGAGGGCTATGGTGAAAAAGGAAATATCTTCCGTTCAAAACTGGAAAGAAGCTTTCTGAGAAACTGCTCTGTGTTCTGTTAATTCACCTCACAGAGTTACATCTTTCCCTTCAAGAAGCCTTTAGCTAACGCTGTTCTTGTGGAATTGGCAAAGGGATATTTGGAAGCCCGTAGAGGGCTATGGTGAAAAAGGAAATATCTTCCGTTCAAAACTGGAAAGAAGCTTTCTGAGAAACTGCTCTGTGTTCTGTTAATTCATCTCACAGAGTTACATCTTTCCCTTCAAGAAGCCATTCGCTAAGACTGTTCTTGTGGAATTGGCAAAGTGATATTTGGAAGCCCATAGAGGGCTATGGTGAAAAAGGAAATATCTTCCGTTCAAAACTCGAAAGAAGCTTTCTGAGAAACTGCTCTGTGTTCTGTTAATTCATCTCACAGAGTTACATCTTTCCCTTCAAGAAGCCTTTCGCTAAGGCTGTTCTTGTGGAATTGGCAAAGTGGTATTTGGAAGCCCATGGAGGGCTACGGTCAAAAAGAATTATCTTGCGTTCAATACTGGAAAGAAGTTTTCTGAGAAACTGCTCTGTGTTCTCTTAATTCATGTCACAGAGTTACATCTTTCCCTTCAAGAAGCCTTTCGCTAATGCTGTTCTTGTGGAATTGGCAAAGGGATTTTTGGACGCCCATAGAGGGCTATGGTGAAAAAGGAAGTATCTTCCTTTCAAAACTGGAAAGAAGCTTTCTGAGAAACTGCTCTGGGTTCTGTTTATTCATCTCACAGAGTTACATCTTTCCCTTCAAGAAGCCTTTCGCTAAGGCTGTTCTTGTGGAATTGGCAAAGGGATATTTGGAAGCCCATAGAGGACTATGGTGAAAAAGGAAATATCTTCCGTTCAAAACTGGAAAGAAGCTTTCTGAGAAACTGCTCTGTGTTCTGTTAATTCATCTCACAGAGCTACATCTTTCCCTTCAAGAAGCCTTTCGCTAAGGCTCTTCTTGTGGAATTGGCAAAGTGATATTTGGAAGCCCTTAGAGGGCTACGGTGAAAAAGGAAATATCTTCCGTTCCAAACTGGAAAGAAGCTTTCTGAGAAACTGCTCTGTGTTCTGTTAATTCGTCTCACAGAGTTACATCTTTCCCTTCAAGAAGCCTTTCGCTAAGTCTGTTCATGTGGAATTGGCAAAGGGATATTTGGAAGCCCATAGAGGGCTATGGTGAAAAAGGAAATATCTTCCATTCAAAACTGGAAAGAAGCTTTCGGAGAAACTGCTCTGTGTTCTGTTAATTCATCTCACAGAGTTACATCTTTCCCTTCAAGAAGCCTTTCGCTAATGCTGTTCTTGTGGCGTTGGCAAAGTGATATTTTGAAGCCCATAGAGGGCTATGGTGAAAAAGGGAATATCTTCCGTTCAAAACTGGAAAGAAGCTTTCTGAGAAACTGCTCGGAGTTCTGTTAATTCATCTCACAGAGTTACATCTTTCCCTTCAAGAAGCCTTTCGCTGAGGCTGTTCTTGTGGAATTCGCAAAGTGATATTTGGAAGCCCATAGAGGGCTATGGTGAAAAAGGAAATATCTTCCGTTCAAAACTGGAAAGAAGCTTTCTGAGAAACTGCTCTGTGTTCTGTTAATTCATCTCACAGAGTTACATCTTTCCCTTCAAGAAGCCTTTCGCTAAGGCTGTTCTTGTGGAATTGGCAAAGGGATATTTGGAAGCCCATAGAGGGCTATGGTGTAAAAGGAAATATCTTCCGTTCAAAACTGGAAAGAAGCTTTCTGAGAAACTGCTCTGTGTTCTGTTAATTCATCTCACAGAGTTACATCTTTCCCTTCAAGAAGCCTTTCGCTAAGGCTGTTCTTCTGGAATTGGCAAAGGGATATTTGGATGCCCATAGAGGACTATGGTGAAAAAGGAAATATCTTCCGTTCAAAACTGGAAAGAAGCTTTCTGAGAAACTGCTCTGTGTTCTGTTAATTCATCTCACAGAGTTACATCTTTCCCTTCAAGAAGCCTTTCGATAAAGGTTTTTCTTGTGGAATTGGGAAAGGGATATTTGGAAGCCCATAGAGGGCTATGGTGAAAAAGGAAATATCTTGCGCTCAATACTGGAAGGAAGCTTTCTGCGAAACTGCTCTGTGTTTTCTTAATTCATCTCACAGAGTTACATGGTTCCCTTCAAGAAGCCTGTCGCTAAGGCTCTTCTTGTGGAATTGGCAAAGTGATATTTGGAAGCCCATAGAGGGCTATGGTGAGAAAGGAAATATCTTCCGTTCAAAACTGGAAAGAAGCCTTCTGAGAAACTGCTCTGTGTTCTGTTAATTCATCTCACAGAGTTACATCTTTCCCTTCAAGAAGCCTTTCGCTAAGGCTGTTCTTGTGGAATTGGCAAAGCGATATTTGGAAGCCCATAGATGTCTATGGTAAAAAAGGAAGTATCTTCTTTTCAAAACTGGAAAGAAGCTTTCTGAGAAACTGCTCTGTGTTCTGTTAATTTATCTCACAGAGTTACATCTTTCCCTTCAAGAAGCCTTTCGCTCAGGCTGTTCTTGTGGAATTGGCAAAGGGATATTTGGAAGCCCGTAGAGGGCTATGGTGAAAAAGGAAATATCTTCCGTTCAAAACTGGAAAGAAGCTTTCTGAGAAACTGCTCTTTGTTCTGTTAATTCATCTCACAGAGTTTCATCTTTCCCTTCAAGAAGCCTTTCGCTGAGGCTGTTCTTGTGGAATTCGCAAAGTGATATTTGGAAGCCCATAGAGGGCTATGGTGAAAAAGGAAATATCTTCCGTTCAAAACTGGAAAGAAGCTTTCTGAGAAACTGCTCTGTGTTCTGTTAATTCATCTCACAGAGTTACATCGTTCCCTTCAAGAATCCTTTCGCTAAGGCTGTTCTTGTGGAATTGGCAAAGGGATATTTGGAAGTCCATGGAGGGCTACTGTGAAAAAGGAAATATCTTGCGTTCAATACTGGAAAGAAACTTTCTGAGAAACTGCTCTGTGTTCTGTTAATTCATCTCACAGAGTTACATCTTTCCCTTCAAGAAGCCTTTCGCTAATGCAGTTCTTGTGGAGTTGGAAAAGTGATATTTTGAAGCCCATAGACGGCTATGGTGAAACACGAAATATCTTCCGTTCTAAACTGGAAAGAAGCTTTCTGAGAAACTGCTCTGAGTTCTGTAAATTCATCTCACAGAGTTACATCTTTCCCTTCAAGAAGCCTTTCGCTAAGGCTGTTCTTGTGGAATGGGCAAAGTGATATTTGGAAGTCCATAGAGGGCTATGATGAAAAAGGAAATATCTTCCGTTCAAAACTGGAAAGAAGCTTTCTGAGAAACTGCTCTGTGTTCTGTTAATTCATCTCACAGAGTTACATCTTTCCCTTCAAGAAGCCTTTCGCTAAGGCTGTTCTTGTGGAATTGGCAAAGTGGTATTTGGAAGCCTATGGAGGACTACGGTGAAAAAGGAAATATCTTGCTTTCAATACTGGAAGGAAGCTTTCTGAGAAACTGCTCTGTGTTTTCTTAATTCATCTCAGAGAGTTACATCGTTCCCTTCAAGAAGCCTTTCGCTAAGGCTGTTCTTGTGGAATTGGCAAAGTGATATTTGGAAGCCCATAGAGGGCAATGGTGAAAAAGGAATTATCTTCCGTTCAAAACCGGAAAGAAGCTTTCTGAGAAACTGCTGTGTGTTCTGTTAATTCATCTCACAGAGTTACATCTTTCCCTTCAAGAAGCCTTACGCTAAGGCTGTTCTTGTGGAATTGGCAAAGTGATATTGGGAAGCCAATAGAGGGCTATGGTGAAAAAGGAAATATCTTCCGTTCAAAAACGGAAAGAAGCTTTCTGAGAAACTGCTCTGTGTTCTGTTAATTCATCTCACAGAGTTCCATCTTTCCCTTCAAGAAGCCTTTCGCTAAGGCTGTTCTTGTGGAATTGGCAAAGGGATATATGGAAGATCATAGAGGACTATGGTGAAAAAGGAAATATCTTCCGTTCAAAACTGGAAAGAAGCTTTCTGAGAAACTGCTCTGTGTTCCGTTAATTCATCTCACAGAGTTACATCTTTCCCTTCAAGAAGCCTTTCGCTAAGGCTGTTCTTGTGGAATTGGCAAAGTGATATTTGGAAGCCCATAGAGGGCTATGGTGAAAAAGGAAATATCTTCCGTTCAAAACTGGAAAGAAGCTTTCTGAGAAACTTCTCTGTGTTCTGTTAATTCATCTCACAGAGTTATACCTTTCCCTTCAAGAAGCCTTTCGCTAAGGCTGTTCTTGTGGAATTGGCAAAGGGATATTTGGAAGCCCATAGAGGGCTATGGTGTAAAAGGAAATATCTTCCGTTCAAAACTCGAAAGAAGCTTTCTGAGAAACTGCTCTGTGTTCTGTTAATTCATCTCACAGAGTTACATCTTTCCCTTCAAGAAGCCTTTCGCTAAGGCTGTTCTTGTGGAATTGGCAAAGTGGTATTTGGAAGCCCATGGAGGGCTACGGTGAAAAAGGAATTGTCTGGCGTTCAATACTGGAAAGAAGCTTTCTGAGAAACTGCTCTGTGTTTTCTTAACTCATCTCACAGAGTTACATCTTTCCCTTCAAGAAGCCTTTCGCTAAGGCTGTTCTTGTGGAATTGGCAAAGTGATATTTGGAAGCCCTTAGAGGTCTATGGTGAAAATGGAAATATCTTCCGTTCAAAACCGGAAAGAAGCTTTCTGGGAAACTGCTCTGTGTTCTGTTAATTCATCTCACAGAGTTACATCTTTCCCTTCAAGAAGCCTTTCGCTAAGGCTGTTCTTGTGGAATTGGCAAAGGGATATTTGGAAGCCCATAGAGGGCTATGGTGAAAAAGGAAATATCTTCCGTTCAAAACTTGAAAGAAGCTTTCTGAGAAACTGCTCTGTGTTCTGTTAAATCATCTCACAGAGTTACATCTTTGCCTTCAAGACGCCATTCGCTAAGGTTTTTCTTGTGGAATTGGGAAATGCATATTTGGAAGCCCATAGAGGGCTATGGTGAAAAAGGAAATATCTTCCGTTCAAAACTGGAAAGAAGCTTTCTGAGAAACTGCTCTGTGTTCTGTTAATTCATCTCACAGAGTTACATCTTTCCCTTCAAGAAGCCTTTCGCTAAGGCTGTTCTTGTGGAATTGGCAAAGGGATATTTGGAAGCCCATAGTGGGCTATGGTGAAAAACGAAATATCTTCCGTTCAAAACTGGAAAGAAGCTTTCTGAGAAACTGCTCTGTGTTCTGTTAATTCATCTCACAGAGTTACATCTTTCGCTTCAAGAAGTCTTTCGCTAAGGCTGTTCTTGTGGAATTGGCAAAGGGATATTTGGAAGTCCATGGAGGGCTACTGTGAAAAAGGAAATATCTTGCGTTCAATACTGGAAATAAGCTTTCTGAGAAACTGCTCTGTGTTCTGTTAATTCATCTCACAGAGTTACATTTTTCCATTCAGGAAGCCTTTCGCTAAGGCTGTTCTTGTGGAATTGGCAAAGGGATATTTACACGCCCATAGAGGGCTATGGTGAAAAAGGAAGTATCTTCCTTTCAAAACTGGAAAGAAGCTTTCTGAGAAACTGCTCTGTGTTCTGTTAATTCATCTCACAGAGTTACATCTTTCCCTTCAAGAAGCCTTTCGCTAAGTCTGTTCATGTGGAATTGGCAAATCGATATTTGGAAGCCCATAGAGGGCTATGGTGAAAAAGAAAATATCTTCCGTTCAAAACCGGAAAGAAGCTTTCTGGGAAACTGCTCTGTGTTCTGTTAATTCATCTCACAGAGTTACATCTTTCCCTTCAAGAAGCCTTTCGCTAAGGCTGTTCTTGTGGAATTGGCAAAGGGATATTTGGAAGCCCATAGAGGGCTACGGTGAAAAAGGAAATATCTTCCGTTCAAAACTTGAAAGAAGCTTTCTGAGAAACTGCTCTGTGTTCTGTTAAATCATCTCACAGAGTTACATCTTTGCCTTCAAGACGCCATTCGCTAAGGTTTTTCTTGTGGAATTGGGAAATGCATATTTGGAAGCCCATAGAGGGCTATGGTGAAAAAGGAAATATCTTCCGTTCAAAACTGGAAAGAAGCTTTCTGAGAAACTGCTCTGTGTTCTGTTAATTCATCTCACAGAGTTACATCTTTCCCTTCAAGAAGCCTTTTGCTAAGGCTGTTCTTGTGGAATTGGAAAAGTGGTATTTGGAAGCTATGGAGGGATACGGTGAAAATGGAAATATCTTGCGTTCAATACTGGAAAGAAGCTTTCTGAGAAACTGCTCTGTGTTTTCTTAATTCATCTCACAGAGTTACATCGTTCCCTTCACGAAGCCTATCGCTAAGGCTGTTCTTGTGGAATTGGCAAAGTGATATTGGGAAGCCCATAGAGGGCTATGGTGAAAATGGAAATATCTTCCGTTCAAAACTGGAAAGAAGCTTTCTGAGAAACTGCTCTGTGTTCTGTTAATTCATCTCACGGACTTATATCTTTCCCTTCAAGAAGCCTTTCGCTAAGGCTGTTCTTGTGGAATTGGCAAAGTGATATTTGGAAGCCCATAGAGGGCTACGGTGAAAAAGGAAATGTCTTCTGTTCAAAACTGGAAAGAATCTTTCTGAGAAACTGCTCTGTGTTCTGTTAATTCATCTCACAGAGTTACATCTTTCTCTTCAAGAAGCCTTTCGCTAAGGCTGTTCTTGTGGAATTGGCAAAGGGATATTTGGAAGCCCATACAGGGCTATGGTGAAAAAGGAAGTATCTTCCTTTCAAAACTGGAAAGAAGCTTTCTGAGAAACTGCTCTGTGTTCTGTTATTTCATCTCACAGAGTTACATCTTTCCCTTCAAGAAGCCTTTCGCTAAGGCTGTTCTTGTGGAATTGGCAAAGGGATATTTGGAAGCCCATAGAGGGCTACGGTGAAAAAGGAAATATATTCCGTTCAAAACTGGAAAGAAGCTTTCTGAGAAACTGCTCTGTGTTCTGTTAATTCATCTCACAGTTACATCTTTCCCTTCAAGAAGCCTTTCGCTAAGGCTCTTCTTGTGGATTTCGCGAAGTGATATTTGGAAGCCCATAGAGAGCTATGGTGAAAAACGAAATATCTTCCGTTCAAAACTGGAAAGAAGCTTTCTGAGAAACTGCTCTGTGTTCTGTTAATTCATCTCACAGAGTTACATCTTTCCCTTCAAGAAGCCTTTCGCTTAGGCTGTTCTTTTGGAATTGGCAAAGTGGTATTTGGAAGCCTATGGAGGGCTATGGTGAAAAAGGAAATATCTTGCGTTCAATACTGGAAAGAAGCTTTCTGAGAAACTGCTCTGTGTTTTCTTAATTCATCTCACAGAGTTACATCTTCCACTTCAAGAAGCCTTTTGCTAAGGCTCTTCTTGAGGAATTGGCAAAGTGATATTTGGAAGCCCATAGAGGGCTACGGTGAAAAAGGAAATATCTTCCGTTCAAAACTGGAAAGAAGCTTTCTGAGCAACTGGTCTGTGTTCTGTTAATTCATCTCACAGAGTTACATCTTTCCCTGCAAGAAGCCTTTCGCTAAGGCTCTTCTTGTGGAATTGGCAAAGGGATATTTGGAAGCTCATAGAGGGCTACGGTGAAAAAGGAAATATCTTCCGTTCAAAACTGGAAAGAAGCTTTCTGAGAAACTGCTCTGTGTTCTGTTAATTCATCTAACAGAGTTACATCTTTCCCTTCAAGAAGACTTTCGCTATGGCTGTTCTTGTGGATTGGCAAAGTGATATATGGAAGCCCGTAGAGGGCTATGGTGAAAAAGGAAATATCTTCGGTTCAATACTGGAAAGAAGCTTTCTGAGAAACTGCTCTGTGTTCTGTTAATTCATCTCACAGAGTTACATTTTCCCGTAAAGAAGCCTTTCGGTAAGGCTGTTCTTGTGGAATTGGCAAAGGGATATTTGGAAGCCTATAGAGGGATATGGTGAAAAAGGAAATATCTTCCGTTCAAAACTGGAAAGAAGCTTTCTGAGAAACTGCTCTGTGTTCTGTTAATTCTTCTCACAGAGTTACATCTTTGCCTTCAAGATGCCTTTCGCTAAGGCTGTTCTTGTGGAATTGGAAAAGGGATATTTGGAAGCCCATAGAGGGCTACGGTGAAAAAGGAAATATCTTCCGTTCAAAACTGGAAAGAAGCTTTCTGAGAAACTGCTCTGTGTTCTCTTAATTCATCTCACAGAGTTACATCTTTCCCTTCAAGAAGCCTTTCGCTAAGTCTGTTCATGTGGAATTGGCAAAGGGATATTTGGAAGCCCATAGAGGGCTATGGTGAAAAAGGAAATATCTTCCATTCAAAACTGGAAAGAAGCTTTCTGAGAAACTGCTCTGTGTTCTGTTAATTCATCTCACAGAGTTACATCTTTCCCTTCAAGAAGCCTTTCGCTAAGGCTGTTCTTGTGGAATTGGCAAAGGGATACTTGGAAGCCCATAGAGGGCTATGGTGAAAAAGGAAATAACTTCCTTTCAAAACTGGAAAGAAGCTTTCTGAGAAACTGTTCTGTGTTCTGTTCATTCATCTCACAGAGTTACATCTTTGCCTTCAAGACGCCTTTCGCTAAGGTTGTTCTTGTGGAATTGGGAAAGGGATATTTGGAAGCCCATAGAGGGCTATGGTGAAAAAGGAAATATCTTCCGTTCAAAACTGGAAAGAAGCTTTCTGAGAAACTGCTCTGTGTTCTGTTAATTCATCTCACAGTGTTACATCTTTCCCTTCAAGAAGCCTTACCCTAACACTGTTCTTGTGGAATCGGCAAAGTGATATTTGGAAGCCCATAGAGGGCTATGTTGAAAAAGGAAATATCTTCCGTTCAAAACTCGAAAGAAGCTTTCAGAGAAACTGCTCTGTGTTCTGTTAATTCATCTCACAGAGTTACATCTTTCCCTTCAAGAAGCCTTTCGCTAACGCTGTTCTTGTGGAATTGGCAAAGGGATATTTGGAAGCCCGCAGAGGGCTATGGTGAAAAAGGAAATACCTTCCGTTCAAAACTGGAAAGAAGCTTTCTGAGAAACTGCTCTGTGTTCTGTTAATTCTTCTCACAGAGTTACATCTTTGCCTTCAAGATGCCTTTCGTTAAGGTTGTTCTTGTGGAACTGGGAAAGGGATATTTGGAAGCCCATAGAGGGCTATGGTGTAAAAGGAAATATCTTCCTTTCAAAACTGGAAAGAAGCTTTCTGAGAAACTGCTCTATGTTCTGTTAATTCATCTCACAGAGTTACATCTATCCCTTCAGAAGCCTTTCGCTAAGGCTGTTCTTGTGGAATCGGCAAAGGGATATTTGGAAGCCCATAGAGGGCTACGGTGAAAAACGAAATATCTTCCGTTCAAAACTGGAAAGAAGCTTTCTGAGAAACTGCTCTGTGTTCTGTTAATTCATCTCACAGAGTTACATCTTCCACTCAAGAAGCCTTTCGCTAAGGCTCTTCTTGAGGAACTGGCAAAGTGATATTTGGAAGCCCATAGAGGGCTACGGTGAAAAATTAAATATCTTCCGTTCAAAACTGGAAAGAAGCTTTCTGAGAAACTGCTCTGTGTTCTGTTAATTCATCTCACAGAATTACATCTTTCCCTTCAAGAAGCCTTTCACTAAGGCTGTTCTTGTGGAATTGGCAAAGGGATATTTGTAAGCCCATAGAGGGCTATGGTGAAAAAGGAAATATCTTCCGTTCAAAACTGGAAAGAAGCTTTCTGAGAAACTGCTCTGTGTTCTGTTAATTCATCTCCCAGACTTACATCTTTGCCTTCAAGACGCCTTTCGCTAAGGTTGTTTTTGTGGAATTGGGAAAGGGATATTTGGAAGCCCATAGAGGGCTATGGTGAAAAAGGAAATATCTTCCGTTCAAAACTGGAAAGAAGCTTTCTGAGAAACTGCTCTGTGTTCTGTTAATTCATCTCACAGAGTTACATCTTCCACTTCAAGAAGCCTTTCGCTAAGGCTCTTCTTGAGGAATTGGCAAAGTGATATTTGGAAGCCCATAGAGGGCTACGGTGAAAAAGGAAATATCTTCCGTTCCAAACTGGAAAGAAGCTTTCTGAGAAACTGCTCTGTGTTCTGTTAATTCATCTCACAGAGTTACATCTTTCCCTTCAAGAAGCCTTTCGCTAAGGCTGTTCTTCTGGAATTGGCAAAGGGATATTTGGAAGCCCATAGATGGCTATGGTGAAAAAGGAAATATCTTCCGTTCAAAACTGGAAAGAAGCTTTCTGAGAAACTGCTCTGTGTTCTGTTAATTCATCTCACAGAGTTACATCTTTGCCTTCAATACGCCTTTCGCTAAGGTTGTTCTTGTGGAATTGGCAAAGGGATATTTGGAAGCCCATAGAGGGCTATGGTGAAAAAGGAAATATCTTCCGTTCAAAACTGGAAAGAAGCTTTCTGAGAAACTGCTCTGTGTTCTGTTCATTCATCTCACAGAGGTACATCTTTCCCTTCAAGAAGCCTTTCGCTAAGGCTGTCCTTGTGGAATTGGCAAAGGGATATTTGGAAGTCCATGGAGGGATACTGTGAAAAAGGAAATATCTTGCGTTCAATACTGGAAAGAAGCTTTCTGAGAAACTGCTCTGTGTTCTGTTAATTCATCTCACAGAGTTACATCTTTCCTTTCAAGAAACCTTTCGCTAAGCCTGTTCTTGTGGAATTGGCAAAGGGATATTTGGAAGTCCATGGAGGGATACTGTGAAAAAGGAAATATCTTGCGTTCAATACTGGAAAGAAGGTTTCTGAGAAACTGCTCTGTGTTCTGTTAATTCATCTCACAGAGTTACATCTTTCCCTTCAAGAAGCCTTTCGCTAAGGCTGTTTGTGGAATTGGCAAAGTGAACTTTTGAAGCCCATAGAGGGCTATGGTGAAAAAAAAAAATATCTTCCGTTCAAAACTGGAAAGAAGCTTTCTGAGAAACTGCTCTGTGTTCTGTTAATTCATCTCACAGATTTACATCTTTCCCTTCAAGAAGCCTTTCGCTAAGGCTGTTCTTGTGGCATTGGCAAAGGGATATATGGAAGCCCATAGAGGGCTATGGTGAAAAAGGAAATATCTTCCTTTCAAAACTGGAAAGAAGCTTTCTGAGAAACTGCTCTGTGTTCTGTTAATTCATATCCCAGAGTTACATCTTTGCATTGAAGACGCCTTTCGCTAAGGTTGTTCTTGTGGAATTGGGAAAGGGATATTTGGAAGCCCATAGAGGGCTTTGGTGAAAAAGGAAATATCTTCCGTTCAAAACTGGAAAGAAGCTTTCTGAGAAACTGCTCTGTGTTCTGTTAATTCATCTCACAGAGTTACATCTTTCCCTTCAAGAAGCCTTTCGCTAATTCTGTTCAGGTAGAAATGGCAAAGGGATATTTGGAAGCCCATAGAGGGCTATGGTGAAAAAGGAAATATCTTCCATTCAAAACTGGAAAGAAGCTTTCTGAGAAACTCCTCTGTGTTCTGTTAATTCGTCTCACAGAGTTACATCTTTCCCTTCAAGAAGCCTTTCGCTAAGGCTGTTCTTGTGGAATTGGCAAAGTGATATTTGGAGGCCCATAGAAAGCTATGGTGAAAATGGAAATATCTTCCGTTCAAAACCGGAAGGAAGCTTTCTGAGAAACTTCTCTGTGTTCTGTTAATTCATCTCACAGAGTTACATCTTTCCCTTCAAGAAGTCTTTCGCTAAGGCTGTTCTTGTGGAATTCTCAAAGGGATATTTGGATGCCCATAGAGGACTATGGTGAAAAAGGAAATATCTTCCGTTCAAAACTGGAAAGAAGCTTTCTGAGAAACTGCTCTGTGTTCTGTTAATTCATTTCACAGTGTTACATCTTTCCCTTCAAGAAGCCTTTCGCTAAGGCTGTTCTTGTGGAATTGGCAAAGTGATATTTGGAAGCCCATAGAGGGCTACGGTGAAAAAGGAAATATCTTCGGTTCAATACTGGAAAGAAGCTTTCTGAGAAACTGCTCTGTGTTCTGTTAATTCATCTCACAGAGTTACATCTTTCCCTTCAAGATGCCTTTCGCTAAGTCTGTTCATGTGGAATTGGCAAAGGGATATTTTGAAGCCCATAGAGGGCTATGGTGAAAAAGGAAATATCTTCCATTCAAAACTGGAAAGAAGCCTTCTGAGAAACTGCTCTGTGTTCTGTTAATTCATCTCACAGAGTTACAACTTTCCCTTCAAGAAGCCTTTCGCTAAGGCTGTTCTTGTGGAATTGGCAAAGGGATATTCGGAAGCACATAGAGGGCTATGGTGAAAAAGGAAATATCTTCCGTTCAAAACTGGAAAGAAGCTTTCTGAGAAACTGCTCTGTGTTCTGTTAATTCATCTCACAGACTTACATCTTTCCCTTCAAGAAGCCTTTCGCTAATGCTGTTCTTGTGGAATTGGCAAAGGGATATTTGGAAGTCCATGGAGGGATACTGTGAAAAAGGAAATATCTTGCGTTCAATACTGGAAAGAAGCTTTCTGAGAAACTGCTCTGTGTTCTGTTAATTCATCTCACAGAGTTACATCTTTGCATTGAAGACGCCTTTCGCTAAGGTTGTTCTTGTGGAAATGGGAAAGGGATATTTGGAAGTCCATAGAGGGCTACGGTGAAAAAGGAAATATCTTCCGTTAAAAACTGGATAGAAGCTTTCTGAGAAACTGCTCTGTGTTCTGTTAATTCATCTCACAGAGTTACATCTTTCCCTTCAAGAAGCCTTTCGCTAAGGCTGTTCTTGTGGAATTGGCAAAGGGATATTTGGAAGCCCATAGAGGGCTATAGTGAAAAAGGAAATATCTTCCGTTCAAAACTGGAAAGAAGCTTTCTGAGAAACTGCTCTGTGTTCTGTTAATTCATCTCACAGAGTTACATCTTTGCCTTCAAGACACCTTTCGCTAAGGTTGTCCTTGTGGAATTGGGAAAGGGATATTTGGAAGCCCATGGAGGGCTATGGTGAAAAAGGAAATATCTTCCGTTCAAAACTGGAAAGAAGCTTTCTGAGAAACTGCTCTGTGTTCTGTTAATTCATCTCACAGAGTTACATCTTTCCCTTCAAGAAGCCTTTCGCTAAGACTGTTCTTGTGGAATTGGCAAAGTGATATTTGGAAGCCCATAGAGGGCTATGGTGAAAAAGGAAATATCTTCCGTTCAAAACTCGAAAGAAGCTTTCTGAGAAACTGCTCTGTGTTCTGTTAATTCATCTCACAGAGTTACATCTTTCCCTTCAAGAAGCCTTTCGCTAAGGCTGTTCTTGTGGAATTGGCAAAGTGGTATTTGGAAGCCCATGGAGGGCTACGGTGAAAAAGAATTATCTTGCGTTCAATACTGGAAAGAAGCTTTCTGAGAAACTGCTCTGTGTTCTGTTAACTCATCTCACAGAGTTACATCTTTCCCTTCAAGAAGCCTTTCGCTAAGGCTGTTCTTGTGGAATTGGCAAAGTGATATCTGGAATCCCTCAGAGGGCTATGATGAAAAAGGAAATATATTCCCTTCAAAACTGAAAAGAAGCTTTCTGAGAACTCTCTGTGTTCTGTTAATTCATCTCACAGAGTTATATCTTTCCTTTCAAAAAGCCTTTTGCTAAGGCTGTTCTTGTGGAATTGGGAAAGTGGTATTTGGAAGCCCATGGAGGGCTACGGTGAAAAAGAAAATATCTTGCGTTCAAAACTGGAAATAATCTTTCTGAGAAACTGCTCTGTTTTGTTAATTCATCTCATAGAGTTACATCTTTCCCTTCAAGAAGCCTTTCACTAAGGCTGTTCTTGTGGAATTGGCAAAGTGATATTTGGAAACCCATAGAGGGCTATGGTGACAATGGAAATATCTTCCGTTCAAAACCGGAAAGAAGCTTTCTGAGAAACTGCTCTGTGTTCTGTTAATTCATCTCACAGAGTTACATCTTTCCCTTCAAGAAGCCTTTCGCTAAGGCTGTTCTTGTGGAATTGGCAAAGGGATATTTGGATGCCCATAGAGGACTATGGTGAAAAAGGAAATATCTTCCTTTCAAAACTGGAAAGAAGCTTTCTGAGAAACTGCTCTGTGTTCTGTTAATTCATTTCACAGAGTAACATCTTTCCCTTCAAGAAGCCGTTCGCTAAGGCTGTTCTTGTGGAATTGGAAAAGGAATATTTGGACGCCCTAAGAGGGCTATGGTGAAAAAGGAAGTATCTTCCTTTCAAAACTGGAAAGAAGCTTTCTGAGAAACTACTCTGTGTTCTGTTAATTCATCTCACAGAGTTACATCTTTCCCTTCAAGAAGCCTTTCGCTAAGGCTGTTCTTGTGGAATTGGCAAAGTGATATTTGGAAGCCCATAGAGGGCTATGGTGAAAAAGGAAATATCTTCTGTTCAAAACTTGAAAGAAGCTTTCTGAGAAACTGCTCTGTCTTCTGTTAATTCATCTAACAGAGTTACATCTTTCCCTTCAAAAAGCCTTTCGCTAAGGCTGTTCTTGTGGAATTGGCAAAGGGATATTTGGAAGCCCATTAAGGGCTATGGTGAAAAAGGAAATATCTTCCGTTCAAAACTGGAAAGAATCTTTCTGAGAAACTGCTCTGTGTTCTGTTAATTCATCTCAGAGAGTTACATCTTTCCCTTCAAGAAGCCTTTCGCTAAGGCTGTTCTTGTGGAATTGGCAAAGGGATATTTGGAAGCCCATAGAGGGCTGTGGTGAAAAAGGAAACATCTTCCGTTCAACACTGGAAAGAAGCTTTCTGAGAAACTACTCTGCATTCTGTTAATTCATCTCACAGAGTTACATCTTTCCGGTCATGAAGCCTTTCGCTAAGGCTGTTCTTGTGGAATTGGAAAAGTGATATTTGGAAGCCCATAGAGGGCTACGGTGAAAAAGGAAATATCTTCTGTTCAAAACTGGAAAGAAGCTTTCTAAGAAACTGCTCTGTGTTCTGTTAATTCATCTCACAGAGCTACATCTTTGCCTTCAAGAAGCCTTTCGCTAAGGCTGTTCTTGTGGAATTGGCAAAGTGATATATGGAAGGCCATAGAGGGCTACGGTGAAAAAGGAAATATCTTCCGTTCAATACTGGAAAGAAGCTTTCTGAGAAACTGCTCTGTGTTCTGTTAATTCATCTCACAGACTTACATCTTTCCTTTCAAGAAGCCTTTCGCTAAGGCTGTTCTTGTGGAATTGGCAAAGTGATATTTGGAAGCCCATGGAGGGCTATGGTGAAAAAGGAAATATCTTCCGTTCAAAACTGGAAAGAGGCTTTCTGAGAAACTGCTCTGTGTTCTGTTAATTCATCTCACAGAGTTACATCTTTCCCTTCAAGAAGCCTTTCGCTAAAGCTGTTCTTGTGGAATTGGCAAAGGGATATTTGGAAGCCCATAGAGGGCTATGGTGAAAAAGGAAATATCTTCCGTTCAAAACTGGAAAGAAGCTTTCTGAGAAACTGCTCTGTGTTCTGTTAATTCATATTACAGAGTTACATCTTTCCCTTCAAGAAGACTTTCGCTAAGGCTGTTCTTGTGGAATTGGCAAAGTGATATTTGGAAGCCCATAGAGGGCTATGGTGAAAAAGGAAATATCTTCGGTTCAATACTGGAAAGAAGCTTTCTGAGAAACTGCTCTGTGTTCTGTTAATTCATCTCACAGAGTTACATTTTCCCGTCAAGAAGCCTTTCGCTAAGGCTGTTCTTGTGGAATTCGCAAAGGGATATTTGGAAGCCCATAGAGGGCTATGGTGAAAAACGAAATATCTTCCGTTCAAAACTGGAAAGAAGCTTTCTGAGAAACTGCTCTGTGTTCTGTTAATTCATCTCACAGAGTTACATCTTTCCCTTCAAGAAGTCTTTCGCTAAGGCTGTTCTTGTGGAATTGGCAAATTGATATTTGGAAGTCCATGGAGGGCTACTGTGAAAAAGGAAATATCTTGCGTTCAATACTGGAAAGAAGCTTTCTGAGAAACTGCTCTGTGTTGTGTTAACTCGTCTCACAGAGTTACATCTTTCCCTTCAAGAAAACTTTCACTAAGGCTCTTCTTGTGGAATTGGCAATGTGGTATTTGGAAGCCTATGGAGGGCTACGGTGAAAATTAAATATCTTGCGTTCAATACGGGAAAGAAGCTTTCTGAGAAACTGCTCTGTGTTTTCTTAATTCATCTCACAGAGTTACATCTTTCCCTTCAAGAAGCCTTTTGTTAAGGCTGTTCTTGTGGAATTGGCAAAGTGATATTTGGAAGCCCATACAGGACTATGGTGAAAATGGAAACATCTTCCGTTCAAAACCGGAAAGAAGCTTTCTGAGAAACTGCTCTGTGTTCTGTTAATTCATCTCACAGAGTTACATCTTTCCCTTCAAGAAGCCTTTCGCTAAGGCTGTTCTTGTGGAATTTGCAAAGGGATATTTGGAAGCCCATAGAAGGCTATGGTGAAAATGGAAATATCTTCCGTTAAAAACTGGAAAGAGGCTTTCTGAGAAACTGCTCTGTGTTCTGTTAATTCATCTCACAGAGTTACATCTTTCCCTTCAAGAAGCCTTTCGCTAAGTCTGTTCATGTGGAATTGGCAAGGGGATATTTAGAAGCCCATAGAGGGCTATGGTGAAAAAGGAAATATCTTCCTTTCAAAACTGGAAAGAAGCTTTCTGAGAAACTGCTCTGTGTTCTGTTCATTCATCTCACAGAGTTACATCTTTCCCTTCAAGAAGCCTTTCGCTAAGGCTCTTCTTGTGGATTTCGCAAAGGGATATTTGGAAGCCCATAGAGGGCTGTGGTGAAAAAGGAAATATCTTCCGTTCAAAACTGGAAAGTAGCTTTCTGAGAAACTGCTATGTGTTCTGTTAATTCATCTCACAGAGTTACATCTTTCCCTTCAAGAAGCCTTTCGCTAAGGCTGTTCTTGTGGAATTGGCAAAGTGGTATGTGGAAGCCTATGGAGGGCTACGGTGAAAAAGGAAATATCTTGCGTTCAATACTGGAAAGAAGCTTTCTGAGAAACTGCTCTGTGTTTTCTTAATTCATCTCACAGAGTTACATCTTTCCCTTCAAGAAGCCTTTCGCTAAGGCTGTTCTTGTGGAATTGGCAAAGTGATATTTGGAAACCCATAGAGGGCTATGGTGAAAATGGAAATATCTTCCGTTCAAAACCGGAAAGAAGCTTTCTGAGAAACTGCTCTGTGTTCTGTTAATTCATCTCACAGAGTTACATCTTTCCCTTCAAGAAGCCTTTCGCTAAGGCTGTTCTCGTGGAATTGGCAAAGGGATATTTGGAAGCCCGTAGAGGGCTATGGTGAAAAAGGAAATATCATCCGTTTAAAACTGGAAAGAAGCTTTCTGAGAAACTGCTCTGCGTTCTGTTAATTCATCTCACAGAGTTACATCTTTCCCTTCATGAAGCCTTTCGCTAAGGCTGTCCTTGTGGAATTGGCAAAGTGATATTTGGAAGCCCATAGAGGGCTACGTTGAAAAAGGAAATATCTTCCGTTCAAAACTGGAAAGAAGCTTTCTGAGAAACTGCTCTGTGTTCTGTTAATTCATCTCACAGAGTTACATCTTTCCCTTCAAGAAGCCTTTCGCTAAGGCTGTTCTTGTGGAATTGGCAAAGGGATATTTGGAAGCCCATAGAGGGCTATGGTGAAAAAGGAAATATCTTCCGTTCAAAACTGGAAAGAAGCTTTCTGAGAATCTGCTCTGTGTTCTGTTAATTCATCTCACAGAGTTACATCTTTCCCTTCAAGAAGCCTTTCGCTAAGGCTGTTCTTGTGGAATTGGCAAAGTGGTATTTCGAAGCCCAAAGAGGGCTATGGTGAAAAAGGAAATATCTTCGGTTCAATACTGGAAAGAAGCTTTCTGAGAAACTGCTCTGTGTTCTGTTAATTCATCTCACAGAGTTACATCTTTCCCTTCAGGAAGCCTTTCGCTAAGGCTGTTCTTGTGGAATTGTCAAAGTGGTATTTGGAAGCCTATGGAGGGCTACGGTGAAAAAGGAAATATCTTGAGTTCAATACTGGAAAGAAGCTTTCTGAGAAACTGCTCTGTGTTTTCTTAATTCATCTCACAGAGTTACATCTTTCCCTTCAAGAATCCTTTCGCTAAGGCTGTTCTTGTGGATTTGGCAAAGTGATATTTGGAAGCCCATAGAGGGCTATGGTGAAAAAGGAAATATCTTCGGTTCAATACTGGAAAGAAGCTTTCTGAGAAACTGCTCTGTGTTCTGTTAATTCATCTCACAGAGTTACATCTTTCCCTTCAAGAAGCCTTTCGCTAAGGCTGTTCTTGTGGAATTGTCAAAGTGGTATTTGGAAGCCTATGGAGGGCTACGGTGAAAAAGGAAATATCTTGAGTTCAATACTGGAAAGAAGCTTTCTGAGAAACTGCTCTGTGTTTTCTTAATTCATCTCACAGAGTTACATCTTTCCCTTCAAGAAGCCTTTCGCTAAGGCTGTTCTTGTGGATTTGGCAAAGTGATATTTGGAAGCCCATAGAGGGCTATGGTGAAAATGGAAATATCTTCCGTTCAAATGCGGAGAGAAGCTTTCTGAGAAACTGCTCTGTGTTCTGTTAATTCATCTCACAGAGTTACATCTTTCCCTTCAAGAAGCCTTTCGCTAAGGCTGTTCTTGTGGAATTGGCAAAGTGATCTTTGGAAGCCCATAGAGGAGTATGGTGAAAAAGGAAATATCTGCCGTTCAAAACTGGAAAGAAGCTTTCTGAGAAACTGCTCTGTGTTCGGTTAATTCATTTCACAGAGTTACATCTTTCCCTTCAAGAAGCCTTTCGCTAAGGCTGTTCTTGTGGAATTGGCAAAGGGATATTTGGAAGCCCATAGAGGGATATGGTGAAAAAGGAAATATCTTCCGTTCAAAACTGGAAAGAAGCTTTCTGAGAAACTGCTCTGCGTTCTCTTAATTCATCTCACAGAGTTACATCTTTCCCTTCAAGAAGCCTTTCGCTAGGGCTGTTCTTGTGGAATTGGCAAAGGGATATTTGGAAGCCCATAGAGGGCTATGGTGAAAAAGGAAATATCTTCCGTTCAAAACTGGAAAGAAGCTTTCTGAGATACTGCTCTGTGTTCTGTCAATTCATATCACAGAGTTACATCTTTCCCTTCAAGAAGCCTTTCTCTAAGACTGTTCTTGTGGAATTGGCAAAGTGATATTTGGAAGCCCATAGAGGGCTATGGTGAAAAAGGAATTATCTTCCGTTCAAAACTCGAAAGAAGCTTTCTGAGAAACTGCTCTGTGTTCTGATAATTCATCTCACAGAGTTACATCTTTACGTTCAAGAAGCCTTTCGCTAAGGCTGTTCTTGTGGAATTTTCAAAGTGGTATTTTGAAGCCCATGGAAGGCTACGGTGAAAAAGGAATTATCTTGCGTTCAATACTGGAAAGAAGCTTTCTGAGAAACTGCTCTGTGTTTTGTTAATTCATCTCACAGAGTTACATCTTTCCCTTCAAGAAGCCTTTCGCTAAGGCTGTTCTTGTGGAATTGGCAAAGTGATATTTGGAAGCGCATAGAGGGTTATGGTGAGAATGGAAATATCTTCCGTTCAAAATCGGAAAGAAGCTTTCTGAGAAACTGCTCTGTGTTCTGTTAATTCATCTCACAGAGTTACATCTTTCCCTTCAAGAAGCCTTTCGTTAAGGCTGTTCTTGTGGAATTGGCAAAGGGATATTTGGAAGCCCATAGAGAACTATGGTGAAAAAGGAAATATCTTCCGTTCAAAACTGGAAAGAAGCTTTCTGAGAAACTGCTCTGTGTTCTGTTAATTCATCTCACAGAGTTACATCTTTCCTTCATGAAGCCTTTCGCTAAGGCTGTTCTTGTGGAATTGGAAAAGTGATATCTGGAAGCCCTTAGAGGGCTATGGTGAAGAAGGAAATATCTTCGGTTCAAAACTGGAAAGAAGCTTTCTGAGAAACTGCTTTGTGTTCTGTTAATTCATCTCACAGAGTTACATCTTTCCCTTCAAGAAGCCTTTCGCTAAGGCTGTTCTTGTAGAATTGGCAAAGTGGTGTTTGGAAGCCCATGGAGGGCTACGGTGAAAAAGGAAATATCTTGCGTTCAATACTGGAAATAAGCTTTCTGTGAAACTGCTCTGTGTTCCGTTAACTCATCTCACAGAGTTACATCTTTCCCTTCAAGAAGCCTTTCGCTAAGGCTGTTCTTGTGGAATTGGCAAAGTGATATCTGGAAGCCCTTAGAGGGCTATGGTGAAAAAGGAAATATCTTCCCTTCAAAACTGAAAAGAAGCTTTCTGAGAACTCTCTGTGTTCTGTTAATTCATCTCACAGAGTTATATCTTTCCTTTCAAAAAGCCTTTTGCTAAGGCTGTTCTTGTGGAATTGGCAAAGTGGTATTTGGAAGCCCATGGAGGGGTACGGTGAAAAAGGAAATATGTTGCGTTCAAAACTGGAAAGAAGCTTTCTGAGAAACTGCTTTGTGTTCTGTTAATTCATCTCACAGAGTTACATCTTTCCCTTCAAGAAGCCTTTCGCTAACGCTGTTCTTGTGAAATTGGCAAAGGGATATTTGGAAGCCCGTAGAGGGCTATGGTGAAAAAGGAAATATCTTCCGTTCAAAACTGGAAAGAAGCTTTCTGAGAAACTGCTCTGTGTTCTGTTAATTCTTCTCACAGAGTTACATCTTTGCCTTCAAGATGCCTTTCGGTAAGGTTGTTCTTGTGGAACTGGGAAAGGGATATTTGGAAGCCCATAGAGGGCTATGGTGTAAAAGGAAATATCTTCCTTTCAAAACTGGAAAGAAGCTTTCTGAGAAACTGCTCTATGTTCTGTTAATTCATCTCACAGAGTTACATCTATCCCTTCAGAAGCCTTTCGCTAAGGCTGTTCTTGTGGAATCGGCAAAGGGATATTTGGAAGCCCATAGAGGGCTACGGTGAAAAACGAAATATCTTCCGTTCAAAACTGGAAAGAAGCTTTCTGAGAAACTGCTCTGTGTTCTGTTAATTCATCTCACAGAGTTACATCTTCCACTCAAGAAGCCTTTCGCTAAGGCTCTTCTTGAGGAACTGGCAAAGTGATATTTGGAAGCCCATAGAGGGCTACGGTGAAAAAGGAAATATCTTCCGTTCAAAACTGGAAAGAAGCTTTCTGAGAAACTGCTCTGTGTTCAGTTAATTCATCTCACAGAGTTACATCTTTCCCTTCAAGAAGCCTTTCACTAAGGCTGTTCTTGTGGAATTGGCAAAGGGATATTTCTAAGCCCATAGAGGGATATGGTGAAAAAGGAAATATCTTCCGTTCAAAACTGGAAAGAAGCTTTCTGAGAAACTGCTCTGTGTTCTGTTAATTCATCTCCCAGAGTTACATCTTTGCCTTCAAGACGCCTTTTGCTAAGGTTGTTTTTGTGGAATTGGGAAAGGGATATTTGGAAGCCCATAGAGGGCTATGGTGAAAAAGGAAATATCTTCCGTTCAAAACTGGAAAGAAGCTTTCTGAGAAACAGCTCTGTGTTCCGTTAATTCATCTCAGAGAGTTACATCTTCCACTTCAAAAGCCTTTCGCTAAGGCTCTTCTTGAGGAGTTGGCAAAGTGATATTTGGAAGCCCATAGAGGGCTACGGTGAAAAAGGAAATATCTTCCGTTCAAAACTGGAAAGAAGCTTTCTGAGAAACTGCTCTGTGTTCTGGTAATTCATCTCACAGAGTTACATCTTTCCCTTCAAGAAGCCTTTCGCTAAGGCTGTTCTTGTGGAATTGGCAAAGGGATATTTGGAAGCCCATAGAGGGCTATGGTGAAAAAGGAAATATCTTCCGTTCAAAACTGGAAAGAAGCTTTCTGAGAAACTGCTCTGTGTTCTGTTAATTCATCTCACAGAGTTACATCTTTGCCTTCAATACACCTTTCGCTAAGGTTGTTCTTGTGGAATTGGCAAAGGGATATTTGGAAGCCCATAGAGGGCTATGGTGAAAAAGGAAATATCTTCCGTTCAAAACTGGAAAGAAGCTTTCTGAGAAACTGCTCTGTGTTCTGTTCATTCATCTCACAGAGGTACATCTTTCCCTTCAAGAAGCCTTTCGCTAAGGCTGTCCTTGTGGAATTGGCAAAGGGATATTTGGAAGTCCATGGAGGGATACTGTGAAAAAGGAAATATCTTGCGTTCAATACTGGAAAGAAGCTTTCTGAGAAACTGCTCTGTGTTCTGTTAATTCATCTCACAGAGTTACATCTTTCCCTTCAAGAAACCTTTCGCTAAGCCTGTTCTTGTGGAATTGGCAAAGGGATATTTGGAAGTCCATGGAGGGATACTGTGAAAAAGGAAATATCTTGCGTTCAATACTGGAAAGAAGGTTTCTGAGAAACTGCTCTGTGTTCTGTTAATTCATCTCACAGAGTTACATCTTTCCCTTCAAGAAGCCTTTCGCTAAGGCTGTTCTTGTGAAATTGGCAAATTGATATTTGGAAGTCCATTGAGGGCTACTGTGAAAAAGGAAATATCTTGCGTTCAATACCGGAAAGAAGCTTTCTGAGAAACTGCTCTGTGTTTTCTTAATTCATCTCACAGAGTTACATCTTTCCCTTCAAGAAGCCTTTCACTAAGGCTGTTCTTGTGGAATTGGCAAAGTGATATTTGGAAACCCATAGAGGGCTATGGTGACAATGGAAATATCTTCCGTTCAAAACCGGAAAGAAGCTTTCTGAGAAACTGCTCTGTGTTCTGTTAATTCATCTCACAGAGTTACATCTTTCCCTTCAAGAAGCCTTTCGCTAAGGCTGTTCTTGTGGAATTGGCAAAGGGATATTTGGATGCCCATAGAGGACTATGGTGAAAAAGGAAATATCTTCCTTTCAAAACTGGAAAGAAGCTTTCTGAGAAACTGCTCTGTGTTCTGTTAATTCATTTCACAGAGTAACATCTTTCCCTTCAAGAAGCCGTTCGCTAAGGCTGTTCTTGTGGAATTGGAAAAGGAATATTTGGACGCCCTAAGAGGGCTATGGTGAAAAAGGAAGTATCTTCTTTTCAAAACTGGAAAGAAGCTTTCTGAGAAACTACTCTGTGTTCTGTTAATTCATCTCACAGAGTTACATCTTTCCCTTCAAGAAGCCTTTCGCTAAGGCTGTTCTTGTGGAATTGGCAAAGTGATATTTGGAAGCCCATAGAGGGCTATGGTGAAAAAGGAAATATCTTCTGTTCAAAACTTGAAAGAAGCTTTCTGAGAAACTGCTCTGTCTTCTGTTAATTCATCTAACAGAGTTACATCTTTCCCTTCAAAAAGCCTTTCGCTAAGGCTGTTCTTGTGGAATTGGCAAAGGGATATTTGGAAGCCCATTAAGGGCTATGGTGAAAAAGGAAATATCTTCCGTTCAAAACTGGAAAGAATCTTTCTGAGAAACTGCTCTGTGTTCTGTTAATTCATCTCAGAGAGTTACATCTTTCCCTTCAAGAAGCCTTTCGCTAAGGCTGTTCTTGTGGAATTGGCAAAGGGATATTTGGAAGCCCATAGAGGGCTGTGGTGAAAAAGGAAACATCTTCCGTTCAACACTGGAAAGAAGCTTTCTGAGAAACTACTCTGCATTCTGTTAATTCATCTCACAGAGTTACATCTTTCCGGTCATGAAGCCTTTCGCTAAGGCTGTTCTTGTGGAATTGGAAAAGTGATATTTGGAAGCCCATAGAGGGCTACGGTGAAAAAGGAAATATCTTCTGTTCAAAACTGGAAAGAAGCTTTCTAAGAAACTGCTCTGTGTTCTGTTAATTCATCTCACAGAGCTACATCTTTGCCTTCAAGAAGCCTTTCGCTAAGGCTGTTCTTGTGGAATTGGCAAAGTGATATATGGAAGGCCATAGAGGGCTACGGTGAAAAAGGAAATATCTTCCGTTCAATACTGGAAAGAAGCTTTCTGAGAAACTGCTCTGTGTTCTGTTAATTCATCTCACAGACTTACATCTTTCCTTTCAAGAAGCCTTTCGCTAAGGCTGTTCTTGTGGAATTGGCAAAGTGATATTTGGAAGCCCATGGAGGGCTATGGTGAAAAAGGAAATATCTTCCGTTCAAAACTGGAAAGAGGCTTTCTGAGAAACTGCTCTGTGTTCTGTTAATTCATCTCACAGAGTTACATCTTTCCCTTCAAGAAGCCTTTCGCTAAAGCTGTTCTTGTGGAATTGGCAAAGGGCTATTTGGAAGCCCATAGAGGGCTATGGTGAAAAAGGAAATATCTTCCGTTCAAAACTGGAAAGAAGCTTTCTGAGAAACTGCTCTGTGTTCTGTTAATTCATATTACAGAGTTACATCTTTCCCTTCAAGAAGACTTTCGCTAAGGCTGTTCTTGTGGAATTGGCAAAGTGATATTTGGAAGCCCATAGAGGGCTATGGTGAAAAAGGAAATATCTTCGGTTCAATACTGGAAAGAAGCTTTCTGAGAAACTGCTCTGTGTTCTGTTAATTCATCTCACAGAGTTACATTTTCCCGTCAAGAAGCCTTTCGCTAAGGCTGTTCTTGTGGAATTCGCAAAGGGATATTTGGAAGCCCATAGAGGGCTATGGTGAAAAACGAAATATCTTCCGTTCAAAACTGGAAAGAAGCTTTCTGAGAAACTGCTCTGTGTTCTGTTAATTCATCTCACAGAGTTACATCTTTCCCTTCAAGAAGTCTTTCGCTAAGGCTGTTCTTGTGGAATTGGCAAATTGATATTTGGAAGTCCATGGAGGGCTACTGTGAAAAAGGAAATATCTTGCGTTCAATACTGGAAAGAAGCTTTCTGAGAAACTGCTCTGTGTTGTGTTAACTCGTCTCACAGAGTTACATCTTTCCCTTCAAGAAAACTTTCACTAAGGCTCTTCTTGTGGAATTGGCAATGTGGTATTTGGAAGCCTATGGAGGGCTACGGTGAAAATTAAATATCTTGCGTTCAATACGGGAAAGAAGCTTTCTCAGAAACTGCTCTGTGTTTTCTTAATTCATCTCACAGAGTTACATCTTTCCCTTCAAGAAGCCTTTTGTTAAGGCTGTTCTTGTGGAATTGGCAAAGTGATATTTGGAAGCCCATACAGGACTATGGTGAAAATGGAAACATCTTCCGTTCAAAACCGGAAAGAAGCTTTCTGAGAATCTGCTCTGTGTTCTGTTAATTCATCTCACAGAGTTACATCTTTCCCTTCAAGAAGCCTTTCGCTAAGGCTGTTCTTGTGGAATTTGCAAAGGGATATTTGGAAGCCCATAGAAGGCTATGGTGAAAATGGAAATATCTTCCGTTAAAAACTGGAAAGAGGCTTTCTGAGAAACTGCTCTGTGTTCTGTTAATTCATCTCACAGAGTTACATCTTTCCCTTCAAGAAGCCTTTCGCTAAGGCTGTTCTTGTGGAATTGGCAAAGTGGTATTTGGAAGCCCATGGAGGGCTACGGTGAAAAAGGAAATATCTTGCGTTCAATACTGGAAATAAGCTTTCTGAGAAACTGCTCTGTTTTGTTAATTCATCTCACAGAGTTACATGTTTCCCTTCAAGAAGCCTTTCGCTAAGGCTGTTCTTGCGGAATTGGCAAAGTGATATTTGTAAGCCCATAGAGGGCTATGGTGAAAAAGGAAATATCTTCCGTTCAAAAGTGGAAAGAAGCTTTCTGAGAAACTGCTCTGTGTTCTGTTAATTCATCTCACAGAGTTACATCTTTCCCTTCAAGAAGCCTTTCGCTAAGTCTGTTCATGTGGAATTGGCAAGGGGATATTTAGAAGCCCATAGAGGGCTATGGTGAAAAAGGAAATATCTTCCTTTCAAAACTGGAAAGAAGCTTTCTGAGAAACTGCTCTGTGTTCTGTTCATTCATCTCACAGAGTTACATCTTTCCCTTCAAGAAGCCTTTCGCTAAGGCTCTTCTTGTGGATTTCGCAAAGGGATATTTGGAAGCCCATAGAGGGCTGTGGTGAAAAAGGAAATATCTTCCGTTCAAAACTGGAAAGTAGCTTTCTGAGAAACTGCTATGTGTTCTGTTAATTCATCTCACAGAGTTACATCTTTCCCTTCAAGAAGCCTTTCGCTAAGGCTGTTCTTGTGGAATTGGCAAAGTGGTATGTGGAAGCCTATGGAGGGCTACGGTGAAAAAGGAAATATCTTGCGTTCAATACTGGAAAGAAGCTTTCTGAGAAACTGCTCTGTGTTTTCTTAATTCATCTCACAGAGTTACATCTTTCCCTTCAAGAAGCCTTTCGCTAAGGCTGTTCTTGTGGAATTGGCAAAGTGATATTTGGAAACCCATAGAGGGCTATGGTGAAAATGGAAATATCTTCCGTTCAAAACCGGAAAGAAGCTTTCTGAGAAACTGCTCTGTGTTCTGTTAATTCATCTCACAGAGTTACATCTTTCCCTTCAAGAAGCCTTTCGCTAAGGCTGTTCTCGTGGAATTGGCAAAGGGATATTTGGAAGCCCGTAGAGGGCTATGGTAAAAAAGGAAATATCATCCGTTTAAAACTGGAAAGAAGCTTTCTGAGAAACTGCTCTGCGTTCTGTTAATTCATCTCACAGAGTTACATCTTTCCCTTCATGAAGCCTTTCGCTAAGGCTGTCCTTGTGGAATTGGCAAAGTGATATTTGGAAGCCCATAGAGGGCTACGTTGAAAAAGGAAATATCTTCCGTTCAAAACTGGAAAGAAGCTTTCTGAGAAACTGCTCTGTGTTCTGTTAATTCATCTCACAGAGTTACATCTTTCCCTTCAAGAAGCCTTTCGCTAAGGCTGTTCTTGTGGAATTGGCAAAGGGATATTTGGAAGCCCATAGAGGGCTATGGTGAAAAAGGAAATATCTTCCGTTCAAAACTGGAAAGAAGCTTTCTGAGAATCTGCTCTGTGTTCTGTTAATTCATCTCACAGAGTTACATCTTTCCCTTCAAGAAGCCTTTCGCTAAGGCTGTTCTTGTGGAATTGGCAAAGTGGTATTTCGAAGCCCAAAGAGGGCTATGGTGAAAAAGGAAATATCTTCCGTTCAAAACTGGAAAGAAGCTTTCTGAGAAACTGCTCTGTGTTCTGTTAATTCATCTCACAGAGTTACATCTTTCCCTTCAGGAAGCCTTTCGCTAAGGCTGTTCTTGTGGAATTGGCAAAGTGATATTTGGAAGCCCATAGAGGGCTACGGTGAAAAAGGAAATATCTTCGGTTCAATACTGGAAAGAAGCTTTCTGAGAAACTGCTCTGTGTTCTGTTAATTCATCTCACAGAGTTACATCTTTCCCTTCAGGAAGCCTTTCGCTAAGGCTGTTCTTGTGGAATTGTCAAAGTGGTATTTGGAAGCCTATGGAGGGCTACGGTGAAAAAGGAAATATCTTGAGTTCAATACTGGAAAGAAGCTTTCTGAGAAACTGCTCTGTGTTTTCTTAATTCATCTCACAGAGTTACATCTTTCCCTTCAAGAATCCTTTCGCTAAGGCTGTTCTTGTGGATTTGGCAAAGTGATATTTGGAAGCCCATAGAGGGCTATGGTGAAAAAGGAAATATCTTCGGTTCAATACTGGAAAGAAGCTTTCTGAGAAACTGCTCTGTGTTCTGTTAATTCATCTCACAGAGTTACATCTTTCCCTTCAAGAAGCCTTTCGCTAAGGCTGTTCTTGTGGAATTGTCAAAGTGGTATTTGGAAGCCTATGGAGGGCTACGGTGAAAAAGGAAATATCTTGAGTTCAATACTGGAAAGAAGCTTTCTGAGAAACTGCTCTGTGTTTTCTTAATTCATCTCACAGAGTTACATCTTTCCCTTCAAGAAGCCTTTCGCTAAGGCTGTTCTTGTGGATTTGGCAAAGTGATATTTGGAAGCCCATAGAGGGCTATGGTGAAAATGGAAATATCTTCCGTTCAAATGCGGAGAGAAGCTTTCTGAGAAACTGCTCTGTGTTCTGTTAATTCATCTCACAGAGTTACATCTTTCCCTTCAAGAAGCCTTTCGCTAAGGCTGTTCTTGTGGAATTGGCAAAGTGATTTTTGGAAGCCCATAGAGGAGTATGGTGAAAAAGGAAATATCTGCCGTTCAAAACTGGAAAGAAGCTTTCTGAGAAACTGCTCTGTGTTCGGTTAATTCATTTCACAGAGTTACATCTTTCCCTTCAAGAAGCCTTTCGCTAAGGCTGTTCTTGTGGAATTGGCAAAGGGATATTTGGAAGCCCATAGAGGGATATGGTGAAAAAGGAAATATCTTCCGTTCAAAACTTTAAAGAAGCTTTCTGAGAAACTGCTCTGCGTTCTCTTAATTCATCTCACAGAGTTACATCTTTCCCTTCAAGAAGCCTTTCGCTAGGGCTGTTCTTGTGGAATTGGCAAAGGGATATTTGGAAGCCCATAGAGGGCTATGGTGAAAAAGGAAATATCTTCCGTTCAAAACTGGAAAGAAGCTTTCTGAGATACTGCTCTGTGTTCTGTCAATTCATATCACAGAGTTACATCTTTCCCTTCAAGAAGCCTTTCTCTAAGACTGTTCTTGTGGAATTGGCAAAGTGATATTTGGAAGCCCATAGAGGGCTATGGTGAAAAAGGAATTATCTTCCGTTCAAAACTCGAAAGAAGCTTTCTGAGAAACTGCTCTGTGTTCTGATAATTCATCTCACAGAGTTACATCTTTACGTTCAAGAAGCCTTTCGCTAAGGCTGTTCTTGTGGAATTTTCAAAGTGGTATTTTGAAGCCCATGGAAGGCTACGGTGAAAAAGGAATTATCTTGCGTTCAATACTGGAAAGAAGCTTTCTGAGAAACTGCTCTGTGTTTTGTTAATTCATCTCACAGAGTTACATCTTTCCCTTCAAGAAGCCTTTCGCTAAGGCTGTTCTTGTGGAATTGGCAAAGTGATATTTGGAAGCGCATAGAGGGTTATGGTGAGAATGGAAATATCTTCCGTTCAAAACCGGAAAGAAGCTTTCTGAGAAACTGCTCTGTGTTCTGTTAATTCATCTCACAGAGTTACATCTTTCCCTTCAAGAAGCCTTTCGCTAAGGCTGTTCTTGTGGAATTGGCAAAGGGATATTTGGAAGCCCATAGAGAACTATGGTGAAAAAGGAAATATCTTCCGTTCAAAACTGGAAAGAAGCTTTCTGAGAAACTGCTCTGTGTTCTGTTAATTCATCTCACAGAGTTACATCTTTCCTTCATGAAGCCTTTCGCTAAGGCTGTTCTTGTGGAATTGGAGAAGTGATATCTGGAAGCCCTTAGAGGGCTATGGTGAAGAAGGAAATATCTTCGGTTCAAAACTGGAAAGAAGCTTTCTGAGAAACTGCTTTGTGTTCTGTTAATTCATCTCACAGAGTTACATCTTTCCCTTCAAGAAGCCTTTCGCTAAGGCTGTTCTTGTAGAATTGGCAAAGTGGTGTTTGGAAGCCCATGGAGGGCTACGGTGAAAAAGGAAATATCTTGCGTTCAATACTGGAAATAAGCTTTCTGTGAAACTGCTCTGTGTTCCGTTAACTCATCTCACAGAGTTACATCTTTCCCTTCAAGAAGCCTTTCGCTAAGGCTGTTCTTGTGGAATTGGCAAAGTGATATCTGGAAGCCCTTAGAGGGCTATGGTGAAAAAGAAAATATCTTCCCTTCAAAACTGAAAAGAAGCTTTCTGAGAACTCTCTGTGTTCTGTTAATTCATCTCACAGAGTTATATCTTTCCTTTCAAAAAGCCTTTTGCTAAGGCTGTTCTTGTGGAATTGGCAAAGTGGTATTTGGAAGCCCATGGAGGGGTACGGTGAAAAAGGAAATATGTTGCGTTCAAAACTGGAAAGAAGCTTTCTGAGAAACTGCTTTGTGTTCTGTTAATTCATCTCACAGAGTTACATCTTTCCCTTCAAGAAGCCTTTCGCTAACGCTGTTCTTGTGGAATTGGCAAAGGGATATTTGGAAGCCCGTAGAGGGCTATGGTGAAAAAGGAAATATCTTCCGTTCAAAACTGGAAAGAAGCTTTCTGAGAAACTGCTCTGTGTTCTGTTAATTCTTCTCACAGAGTTACATCTTTGCCTTCAAGATGCCTTTCGGTAAGGTTGTTCTTGTGGAACTGGGAAAGGGATATTTGGAAGCCCATAGAGGGCTATGGTGTAAAAGGAAATATCTTCCTTTCAAAACTGGAAAGAAGCTTTCTGAGAAACTGCTCTATGTTCTGTTAATTCATCTCACAGAGTTACATCTATCCCTTCAGAAGCCTTTCGCTAAGGCTGTTCTTGTGGAATCGGCAAAGGGATATTTGGAAGCCCATAGAGGGCTACGGTGAAAAACGAAATATCTTCCGTTCAAAACTGGAAAGAAGCTTTCTGAGAAACTGCTCTGTGTTCTGTTAATTCATCTCACAGAGTTACATCTTCCACTCAAGAAGCCTTTCGCTAAGGCTCTTCTTGAGGAACTGGCAAAGTGATATTTGGAAGCCCATAGAGGGCTACGGTGAAAAAGGAAATATCTTCCGTTCAAAACTGGAAAGAAGCTTTCTGAGAAACTGCTCTGTGTTCAGTTAATTCATCTCACAGAGTTACATCTTTCCCTTCAAGAAGCCTTTCACTAAGGCTGTTCTTGTGGAATTGGCAAAGGGATATTTCTAAGCCCATAGAGGGCTATGGTGAAAAAGGAAATATCTTCCGTTCAAAACTGGAAAGAAGCTTTCTGAGAAACTGCTCTGTGTTCTGTTAATTCATCTCCCAGAGTTACATCTTTGCCTTCAAGACGCCTTTTGCTAAGGTTGTTTTTGTGGAATTGGGAAAGGGATATTTGGAAGCCCATAGAGGGCTATGGTGAAAAAGGAAATATCTTCCGTTCAAAACTGGAAAGAAGCTTTCTGAGAAACAGCTCTGTGTTCCGTTAATTCATCTCAGAGAGTTACATCTTCCACTTCAAGAAGCCTTTCGCTAAGGCTCTTCTTGAGGAATTGGCAAAGTGATATTTGGAAGCCCATAGAGGGCTACGGTGAAAAAGGAAATATCTTCCGTTCAAAACTGGAAAGAAGCTTTCTGAGAAACTGCTCTGTGTTCTGGTAATTCATCTCACAGAGTTACATCTTTCCCTTCAAGAAGCCTTTCGCTAAGGCTGTTCTTGTGGAATTGGCAAAGGGATATTTGGAAGCCCATAGAGGGCTATGGTGAAAAAGGAAATATCTTCCGTTCAAAACTGGAAAGAAGCTTTCTGAGAAACTGCTCTGTGTTCTGTTAATTCATCTCACAGAGTTACATCTTTGCCTTCAATACGCCTTTCGCTAAGGTTGTTCTTGTGGAATTGGCAAAGGGATATTTGGAAGCCCATAGAGGGCTATGGTGAAAAAGGAAATATCTTCCGTTCAAAACTGGAAAGAAGCTTTCTGAGAAACTGCTCTGTGTTCTGTTCATTCATCTCACAGAGGTACATCTTTCCCTTCAAGAAGCCTTTCGCTAAGGCTGTCCTTGTGGAATTGGCAAAGGGATATTTGGAAGTCCATGGAGGGATACTGTGAAAAAGGAAATATCTTGCGTTCAATACTGGAAAGAAGCTTTCTGAGAAACTGCTCTGTGTTCTGTTAATTCATCTCACAGAGTTACATCTTTCCCTTCAAGAAACCTTTCGCTAAGCCTGTTCTTGTGGAATTGGCAAAGGGATATTTGGAAGTCCATGG
The DNA here is from genome assembly GCF_047675955.1 of Chlorocebus sabaeus. Taxonomy (NCBI): domain Eukaryota; kingdom Metazoa; phylum Chordata; class Mammalia; order Primates; family Cercopithecidae; genus Chlorocebus; species Chlorocebus sabaeus. The sequence continues at coordinate 92,249,161 of NC_132933.1, forward strand.
AGGGATACTGTGAAAAAGGAAATATCTTGCGTTCAATACTGGAAAGAAGGTTTCTGAGAAACTGCTCTGTGTTCTGTTAATTCATCTCACAGAGTTACATCTTTCCCTTCAAGAAGCCTTTCGCTAAGGCTGTTCTTGTGGAATTGGCAAAGTGAACTTTTGAAGCCCATAGAGGGCTATGGTGAAAAAGGAAATATCTTCCGTTCAAAACTGGAAAGAAGCTTTCTGAGAAACTGCTCTGTGTTCTGTTAATTCATCTCACAGATTTACATCTTTCCCTTCAAGAAGCCTTTCGCTAAGGCTGTTCTTGTGGCATTGGCAAAGGGATATATGGAAGCCCATAGAGGGCTATGGTGAAAAAGGAAATATCTTCCTTTCAAAACTGGAAAGAAGCTTTCTGAGAAACTGCTCTGTGTTCTGTTAATTCATATCCCAGAGTTACATCTTTGCATTGAAGACGCCTTTCGCTAAGGTTGTTCTTGTGGAATTGGGAAACTGATATTTGGAAGCCCATAGAGGGCTTTGGTGAAAAAGGAAATATCTTCCGTTCAAAACTGGAAAGAAGCTTTCTGAGAAACTGCTGTGTGTTCCGTTAATTCATCTCACAGAGTTACATCTTTCCCTTCAAGAAGCCTTTCGCTAATTCTGTTCATGTAGAAATGGCAAAGGGATATTTGGAAGCCCATAGAGGGCTATGGTGAAAAAGGAAATATCTTAAATTCAAAACTGGAAAGAAGCTTTCTGAGAAACTCCTCTGTGTTCTGTTAATTCGTCTCACAGAGTTACATCTTTCCCTTCAAGAAGCCTTTCGCTAAGGCTGTTCTTGTGGAATTGGCAAAGTGATATTTGGAGGCCCATAGAAAGCTATGGTGAAAATGGAAATATCTTCCGTTCAAAACCGGAAAGAAGCTTTCTGAGAAACTTCTCTGTGTTCTGTTAATTCATCTCACAGAGTTACATCTGTCCCTTCAAGAAGTCTTTCGCTAAGGCTGTTCTTGTGGAATTCTCAAAGGGATATTTGGATGCCCATAGAGGACTATGGTGAAAAAGGAAATATCTTCCGTTCAAAACTGGAAAGAAGCTTTCTGAGAAACTGCTCTGTGCTCTGTTAATTCATTTCACAGTGTTACATCTTTCCCTTCAAGGAGCCTTTCGCTAAGGCTGTTCTTGTGGAATTGGCAAAGTGATATTTGGAAGCCCATAGAGGGCTACGGTGAAAAAGGAAATATCTTCCGTTCAAAACTGGAAAGAAGCTTTCTGAGAAACTGCTCTGTGTTCTGTTAATTCATCTCACAGAGTTACATCTTTCCCTTCAAGATGCCTTTCGCTAAGTCTGTTCATGTGGAATTGGCAAAGGTCTATTTTGAAGCCCATAGAGGGCTATGGTGAAAAAGGAAATAACTTCCATTCAAAACTGGAAAGAAGCCTTCTGAGAAACTGCTCTGTGTTCTGTTAATTCATCTCACAGAGTTACAACTTTCCCTTCAAGAAGCCTTTCGCTAAGGCTGTTCTTGTGGAATTGGCAAAGGGATATTCGGAAGCACATAGAGGGCTATGGTGAAAAAGGAAATATCTTCCGTTCAAAACTGGAAAGAAGCTTTCTGAGAAACTGCTCTGTGTTCTGTTAATTCATCTCACAGACTTACATCTTTCCCTTCAAGAAGCCTTTCGCTAATGCTGTTCTTGTGGAATTGGCAAAGGGATATTTGGAAGTCCATGGAGGGATACTGTGAAAAACGAAATATCTTGCGTTCAATACTGGAAAGAAGCTTTCTGAGAAACTGCTCTGTGTTCTGTTAATTCATCTCACAGAGTTACATCTTTGCATTGAAGACGCCTTTCGCTAAGGTTGTTCTTGTGGAAATGGGAAAGGGATATTTGGAAGCCCGTAGAGGGCTATGGTGAAAAAGGAAATATCTTCCGTTCAAAACTGGAAAGAAGCTTTCGGAGAAACTGCTCTGTGTTCTGTTAATTCATCTCACAGAGTTACATCTTTCCCTTCAAGAAGGCTTTCGCTAAGGCTGTTCTTGTGGAATTGGCAAAGGGATATTTGGAAGCCCGTAGAGGGCTATGGTGAAAAAGGAAATATCTTCCGTTCAAAACTGGAAAGTAGCTTTCTGAGAAACTGCTATGTGTTCTGTTAATTCATCTCACAGAGTTACATCTTTCCCTTCAAGAAGCCTTTCGCTAAGGCTGTTCTTGTGGAATTGGCAAAGTGGTATTTGGAAGCCTATGGAGGGCTTCGGTGAAAAAGGAAATATCTTGCGTTCAATACTGGAAAGAAGCTTTCTGAGAAACTGCTCTGTGTTCCGTTAATTCATCTCACAGAGTTACATCTTTCCCTTCAGGAAGCCTTTCGCTAAGGCTGTTCTTGTGGAATTGGCAAAGTGATATTTGGAAGCCCATAGAGGGCTATGGTGAAAAAGGAAATATCTTCCGTTCAATACTGGAAAGAAGCTTTCTGAGAAACTGCTCTGTGTTCTGTTAATTCATCTCACAGAGTTACATCTTTCCCTTCAAGAAGCCGTTCGCTAAGGCTGTTCTTGTGGAATTGGCAAAGGGATATTTGGAAGCCCATTAAGGGCTATGGTGAAAAAGGAAATATCTTGAGTTCAAAACTGGAAAGAAGCTTTCTGAGAAACTGCTCTGTGTTCTGTTAATTCATCTCACAGAGTTACATCTTTCCCTTCAAGAAGCCTTTCGCTAAGGCTGTTCTTGTGGAATTGGCAAAGGGATATTTGGAAGCCCGTAGAGGGCTATGGTGAAAAAGGAAATATCATCCGTTCAAAATTGGGAAGAAGCTTTCTGAGAAACTGCTCTGCGTTCTGTTAATTCATCTCACAGAGTTACATCTTTCCCTTCATGAAGCCTTTCGCTAAGGCTGTTCTTGTGGAATTGGCAAAGTGATATCTGGAAGCCCTCAGAGGGCTATGATGAAAAAGGAAATATATTCCCTTCAAAACTGAAAAGAAGCTTTCTGAGAACTCTCTGTGTTCTGTTAATTCATCTCACAGAGTTATATCTTTCCTTTCAAAAAGCCTTTTGCTAAGGCTGTTCTTGTGGAATTGGGAAAGTGGTATTTGGAAGCCCATGGAGGGCTACGGTGAAAAAGGAAATATCTTGCGTTCAAAACTGGAAATAATCTTTCTGAGAAACTGCTCTGTTTTGTTAATTCATCTCACAGAGTTACATCTTTCCCTTCAAGAAGCCTTTCGCTAAGGCTGTTCTTGCGGAATTGGCAAAGTGATATTTGGAAGCCCATAGATGGCTATGGTGAAAAAGGAAATATCTTACGTTCAAAACTGGAAAGAAGCTTTCTGAGAAACTGCTCTGTGTTCTGTTAATTCATCTCACAGAGTTACATCTTTCCCTTCAAGAAGCCTTTCGCTATGTCTGTTCATGTGGAATTGGCAAGGGGATATTTGGAAGCCCATAGAGGGCTATGGTGAAAAAGGAAATAACTTCCGTTCAAAACTGGAAAGAAGCTTTCTGAGAATCTGCTCTGTGTTCTGTTGATTCATATCACAGAGTTACATCTTTGCCTTCAAGACGCCTTTCGCTAAGGTTGCTGTTGTGGAATTGGGAAAGGGATCTTTGGAAGCCCATAGAGGGCTATGGTGAAAAAGGAAATATCTTCCGTTCAAAACTGGAAAGAAGCTTTCTGAGAAACTGCTCTGTGTTCTGTTAATTCATCTCACAGAGTTACATCTTTCCCTTCAAGAAGCCTTTCGTTAAGGCTGTTCTTGTGGAATTCGCAAAGTGATATTTGGAAACCCATAGAGGGCTATGGTGAAAAACGAAATATCTTCCGTTCAAAACTGGAAAGAAACTTTCTGAGAAACTGCTCTGTGTTCTGTTAATTCATCTCACAGAGTTACATCTTTCCCTTCAAGAAGCCTTTCGCTAAGGCTGTTCTTGTGAAATTGGCAAATTGATATTTGGAAGTCCATTGAGGGCTACTGTGAAAAAGGAAATATCTTGCGTTCAATACCGGAAAGAAGCTTTCTGAGAAACTGCTCTGTGTTTTCTTAATTCATCTCACAGAGTTACATCTTTCCCTTCAAGAAGCCTTTCACTAAGGCTGTTCTTGTGGAATTGGCAAAGTGATATTTGGAAACCCATACAGGGCTATGGTGACAATGGAAATATCTTCCGTTCAAAACCGGAAAGAAGCTTTCTGAGAAACTGCTCTGTGTTCTGTTAATTTATCTCACAGAGTTACATCTTTCCCTTCAAGAAGCCTTTCACTAAGGCTGTTCTTGTGGAATTGGCAAAGGGATATTTGGATGCCCATAGAGGACTATGGTGAAAAAGGAAATATCTTCCTTTCAAAACTGGAAAGAAGCTTTCTGAGAAACTGCTCCGTGTTCTGTTAATTCATTTCACAGAGTAACATCTTTCCCTTCAAGAAGCCGTTCGCTAAGGCTGTTCTTGTGGAATTGGAAAAGGAATATTTGGACGCCCTTAGAGGGCTATGGTGAAAAAGGAAGTATCTTCCTTTCAAAACTGGAAAGAAGCTTTCTGAGAAACTACTCTGTGTTCTGTTAATTCATCTCACAGAGTTACATCTTTCCCTTCAAGAAGCCTTTCGCTAAGGCTGTTCTTATGGAATTGTCAAAGTGATATTTGGAAGCCCATAGAGGCCTATGGTGAAAAAGGAAATATCTTCCGTTCAAAACTGGAAAGAAGCTTTCTGAGAAACTGCTCTGTCTTCTGTTAATTCATCTAACAGAGTTACATCTTTCCCTTCAAAAAGCCTTTCGCTAAGGCTGTTCTTGTGGAATTGGCAAAGGGATATTTGGAAGCCCATTAAGGGCTATGGTGAAAAAGGAAATATCTTCCGTTCAAAACTGGAAAGAAGCTTTCTGAGAAACTGCTCTGTGTTCTGTTAATTCATCTCAGAGAGTTACATCTTTCCCTTCAAGAAGCCTTTCGCTAAGGCTGTTCTTGTTGAATTGGCAAAGGGATATTTGGAAGCCCATAGAGGGCTGTGGTGAAAAAGGAAACATCTTCCGTTCAACACTGGAAAGAAGCTTTCTGAGAAACTACTCTGCATTCTGTTAATTCATCTCACAGAGTTACATCTTTCCGGTCATGAAGCCTTTCGCTAAGGCTGTTCTTGTGGAATTGGAAAAGTGGTATTTGGAAGCCCATAGAGGGCTACGGTGAAAAAGGAAATATCTTCTGTTCAAAACTGGAAAGAAGCTTTCTAAGAAACTGCTCTGTGTTCTGTTAATTCATCTCACAGAGCTACATCTTTGCCTTCAAGAAGCCTTTCGCTAAGGCTGTTCTTGTGGAATTGGCAAAGTGATATATGGAAGGCCATAGAGGGCTACGGTGAAAAAGGAAATATCTTCCGTTCAATACTGGAAAGAAGCTTTCTGAGAAACTGCTCTGTGTTCTGTTAATTCATCTCACAGACTTACATCTTTCCCTTCAAGAAGCCTTTCGCTAAGGCTGTTCTTGTGGAATTGGCAAAGTGATATTTGGAAGCCCATAGAGGGCTATGGTGAAAAAGGAAATATCTTCCGTTCAAAACTGGAAAGAGGCTTTCTGAGAAACTGCTCTGTGTTCTGTTAATTCATCTCACAGAGTTACATCTTTCCCTTCAAGAAGCCTTTCGCTAAGGCTGTTCTTGTGGAATTGGCAAAGGGATATTTGGAAGCCCATAGAGGGCTATTGTGAAAAAGGAAATATCTTCCGTTCAAAACTGGAAAGAAGCTTTCTGAGAAACTGCTCTGTGTTCTGTTAATTCATATTACAGAGTTACATCTTTCCCTTCAAGAAGACTTTCGCTAAGGCTGTTCTTGTGGAATTGGCAAAGTGATATTTGGAAGCCCATATAGGGCTATGGTGAAAAAGGAAATATCTTCGGTTCAATACTGGAAAGAAGCTTTCTGAGAAACTGCTCTGTGTTCTGTTAATTCATCTCACAGAGTTACATTTTCCCGTCAAGAAGCCTTTCGCTAAGGCTGTTCTTGTGGAATTCGCAAAGGGATATTTGGAAGCCCATAGAGGGCTATGGTGAAAAACGAAATATCTTCCGTTCAAAACTGGAAAGAAGCTTTCTGAGAAACTGCTCTGTGTTCTGTTAATTCATCTCACAGAGTTACATCTTTCCCTTCAAGAAGTCTTTCGCTAAGGCTGTTCTTGTGGAATTGGCAAATTGATATTTGGAAGTCCATGGAGGGCTATTGTGAAAAAGGAAATATCTTGCGTTCAATACTGGAAAGACGCTTTCTGAGAAACTGCTCTGTGTTCTGTTAACTCGTCTCACAGATTTACATCTTTCCCTTCAAGAAACCTTTCACTAAGGCTCTTCTTGTGGAATTGGCAATGTGGTATTTGGAAGCCTATGGAGGGCTACGGTGAAAAAGGACATATCTTGCGTTCAATACGGGAAAGAAGCTTTCTGAGAAACTGCTCTGTGTTTTCTTAATTCATCTCACAGAGTTACATCTTTCCCTTCAAGAAGCCTTTCGTTAAGGCTGTTCTTGTGGAATTGGCAAAGTGATATTTGGAAGCCCATACAGGACTATGGTGAAAATGGAAACATCTTCCGTTCAAAACCGGAAAGAAGCTTTCTGAGAAACTGCTCTGTGTTCTGTTAATTCATCTCACAGAGTTACATTTTTCCCTTCAAGAAGCCTTTCGCTAAGGCTGTTCTTGTGGAATTGGCAAAGGGATATTTGGAAGCCCATAGAAGGCTATGGTGAAAATGGAAATATCTTCCGTTAAAAACTGGAAAGAGGCTTTCTGAGAAACTGCTCTGTGTTCTGTTAATTCATCTCACAGAGTTACATCTTTCCCTTCAAGAAGCCTTTCGCTAAGGCTGTTCTTGTGGAATTGGCAAAGTGGTATTTGGAAGCCCATGGAGGGCTACGGTGAAAAAGGAAATATCTTGCGTTCAATACTGGAAATAAGCTTTCTGAGAAACTGCTCTGTTTTGTTAATTCATCTCACAGAGTTACATCTTTCCCTTCAAGAAGCCTTTCGCTAAGGCTGTTCTTGCGGAATTGGCAAAGTGATATTTGGAAGCCCATAGAGGGCTATGGTGAAAAAGGAAATATCTTCCGTTCAAAAGTGGAAAGAAGCTTTCTGAGAAACTGCTCTGTGTTCTGTTAATTCATCTCACAGAGTTACATCTTTCCCTTCAAGATGCCTTTCGCTAAGTCTGTTCATGTGGAATTGGCAAGGGGATATTTAGAAGCCCATAGAGGGCTACGGTGAAAAAGGAAATATCTTGAGTTCAAAACTGGAAAGAAGCTTTCTGAGAAACTGCTTTGTGTTCCGTTAACTCATCTCACAGAGTTACATCTTTCCCTTCAAGAAGCCTTTCGCTAAGGCTGTTCTTGTGGAATTGGCAAAGTGATATCTGGAAGCCCTTAGAGGGCTATGGTGAAAAAGGAAATATCTTCCCTTCAAAACTGAAAAGAAGCTTTCTGAGAACTCTCTGTGTTCTGTTAATTCATCTCACAGAGTTATATCTTTCCTTTCAAAAAGCCTTTTGCTAAGGCTGTTCTTGTGGAATTGGCAAAGTGGTATTTGGAAGCCCATTGAGGGCTACGGTGAAAAAGGAAATATCTTGCGTTCAAAACTGGAAATGAGCTTTCTGAGAAACTGCTCTGTTTTGTTAATTCATCTCACAGAGTTACATCTTTCCCTTCAAGAAGCCTTTCGCTAAGGCTGTTCTTGCAGAATTGGCAAAGTGATATTTGGAAGCCCATAGATGGCTATGGTGAAAAAGGAAATATCTTCCGTTCAAAACTGGAAAGAAGCTTTCTGAGAAACTGCTCTGTGTTCTGTTAATTCATCTCACAGAGTTACATCTTTCCCTTCAAGAAGCCTTTCTCTAAGTCTGTTCTTGTGGAATTGGCAAGGGGATATTTGGAAGCCCATAGAGGGCTATGGTGAAAAAGGAAATATCTTCCGTTCAAAACTGGAAAGAAGCTTTCTGAGAAACTGCTCTGTGTTCTGTTAATTCATCTCACAGAGTTACATCTTTCCCTTCAAGAAGCCTTTCGCTAAAGCTGTTCTTGTGGAATTGGCAAAGGGATATTTGGAAGCCCATAGAGGGCTATGGTGAAAAAGGAAATATCTTCCGTTCAAAACTGGAAAGAAGCTTTCTGAGAATCTGCTCTGTGTTCTGTTAATTCATATCACAGAGTTACATCTTTGCCTTCAAGACGCCTTTCGCTAAGGTTGCTGTTGTGGAATTGGCAAAGTGATATTTGGAAGCCCATAGAGGGCTACGGTGAAAAAGGAAATATCTTTGGTTCAATACTGGAAAGAAGCTTTCTGAGAAACTGCTCTGTGTTCTGTTAATTCATCTCACAGAGTTACATCTTTCCCTTCAGGAAGCCTTTCGCTAAGGCTGTTCTTGTGGAATTGTCAAAGTGGTATTTGGAAGCCTATGGAGGGCTCCGGCGAAAAAGGAAATATCTTGAGTTCAATACTGGAAAGAAGCTTTCTGAGAAACTGCTCTGTGTTTTCTTAATTCATCTCACAGAGTTACTTCTTTCCCTTCAAGAAGCCTTTCGCTAAGGCTGTTCTTGTGGATTTGGCAAAGTGATATTTGGAAGCCCATAGAGGGCTATGGTGAAAAAGGAAATATCTTCGGTTCAATACTGGAAAGAAGCTTTCTGAGAAACTGCTCTGTGTTCTGTTAATTCATCTCACAGAGTTACATCTTTCCCTTCAAGAAGCCTTTCGCTAAGGCTGTTCTTGTGGAATTGTCAAAGTGATATTTGGAAGCCTATGGAGGGCTACGGTGAAAAAGGAAATATCTTGAGTTCAATACTGGAAAGAAGCTTTCTGAGAAACTGCTCTGTGTTTTCTTAATTCATCTCACAGAGTTACATCTTTCCCTTCAAGAATCCTTTCGCTAAGGCTGTTCTTGTGGATTTGGCAAAGTGATATTTGGAAGCCCATAGAGGGCTATGGTGAAAATGGAAATATCTTCCGTTCAAAACTGGAAAGAAGCTTTCTGAGAAACTGCTCTGTGTTCTGTTAATTCATCTCACAGAGTTACATCTTTCCCTTCAAGAAGCCTTTCGCTAAGGCTGTTCTTGTGGAATTGGCAAAGGGATATTTGGAAGCCCATAGAGGGCTATGGTGAAAAAGGAAATATCTTCCGTTCAAAACTGGAAAGAAGCTTTCTGAGAATCTGCTCTGTGTTCTGTTAATTCATCTCACAGAGTTACATCTTTCCCTTCAAGAAGCCTTTCGCTAAGGCTGTTCTTGTGGAATTGGCAAAGTGGTATTTCGAAGCCCAAAGAGGGCTATGGTGAAAAAGGAAATATCTTCCGTTCAAAACTGGAAAGAAGCTTTCTGAGAAACTGCTCTGTGTTCTGTTAATTCATCTCACAGAGTTACATCTTTCCCTTCAGGAAGCCTTTCGCTAAGGCTGTTCTTGTGGAATTGGCAAAGTGATATTTGGAAGCCCATAGAGGGCTACGGTGAAAAAGGAAATATCTTCGGTTCAATACTGGAAAGAAGCTTTCTGAGAAACTGCTCTGTGTTCTGTTAATTCATCTCACAGAGTTACATCTTTCCCTTCAGGAAGCCTTTCGCTAAGGCTGTTCTTGTGGAATTGTCAAAGTGGTATTTGGAAGCCTATGGAGGGCTACGGTGAAAAAGGAAATATCTTGAGTTCAATACTGGAAAGAAGCTTTCTGAGAAACTGCTCTGTGTTTTCTTAATTCATCTCACAGAGTTACATCTTTCCCTTCAAGAATCCTTTCGCTAAGGCTGTTCTTGTGGATTTGGCAAAGTGATATTTGGAAGCCCATAGAGGGCTATGGTGAAAAAGGAAATATCTTCGGTTCAATACTGGAAAGAAGCTTTCTGAGAAACTGCTCTGTGTTCTGTTAATTCATCTCACAGAGTTACATCTTTCCCTTCAAGAAGCCTTTCGCTAAGGCTGTTCTTGTGGAATTGTCAAAGTGGTATTTGGAAGCCTATGGAGGGCTACGGTGAAAAAGGAAATATCTTGAGTTCAATACTGGAAAGAAGCTTTCTGAGAAACTGCTCTGTGTTTTCTTAATTCATCTCACAGAGTTACATCTTTCCCTTCAAGAAGCCTTTCGCTAAGGCTGTTCTTGTGGATTTGGCAAAGTGATATTTGGAAGCCCATAGAGGGCTATGGTGAAAATGGAAATATCTTCCGTTCAAATGCGGAGAGAAGCTTTCTGAGAAACTGCTCTGTGTTCTGTTAATTCATCTCACAGAGTTACATCTTTCCCTTCAAGAAGCCTTTCGCTAAGGCTGTTCTTGTGGAATTGGCAAAGTGATTTTTGGAAGCCCATAGAGGAGTATGGTGAAAAAGGAAATATCTGCCGTTCAAAACTGGAAAGAAGCTTTCTGAGAAACTGCTCTGTGTTCGGTTAATTCATTTCACAGAGTTACATCTTTCCCTTCAAGAAGCCTTTCGCTAAGGCTGTTCTTGTGGAATTGGCAAAGGGATATTTGGAAGCCCATAGAGGGATATGGTGAAAAAGGAAATATCTTCCGTTCAAAACTGGAAAGAAGCTTTCTGAGAAACTGCTCTGCGTTCTCTTAATTCATCTCACAGAGTTACATCTTTCCCTTCAAGAAGCCTTTCGCTAGGGCTGTTCTTGTGGAATTGGCAAAGGGATATTTGGAAGCCCATAGAGGGCTATGGTGAAAAAGGAAATATCTTCCGTTCAAAACTGGAAAGAAGCTTTCTGAGATACTGCTCTGTGTTCTGTCAATTCATATCACAGAGTTACATCTTTCCCTTCAAGAAGCCTTTCTCTAAGACTGTTCTTGTGGAATTGGCAAAGTGATATTTGGAAGCCCATAGAGGGCTATGGTGAAAAAGGAATTATCTTCCGTTCAAAACTCGAAAGAAGCTTTCTGAGAAACTGCTCTGTGTTCTGATAATTCATCTCACAGAGTTACATCTTTACGTTCAAGAAGCCTTTCGCTAAGGCTGTTCTTGTGGAATTTTCAAAGTGGTATTTTGAAGCCCATGGAAGGCTACGGTGAAAAAGGAATTATCTTGCGTTCAATACTGGAAAGAAGCTTTCTGAGAAACTGCTCTGTGTTTTGTTAATTCATCTCACAGAGTTACATCTTTCCCTTCAAGAAGCCTTTCGCTAAGGCTGTTCTTGTGGAATTGGCAAAGTGATATTTGGAAGCGCATAGAGGGTTATGGTGAGAATGGAAATATCTTCCGTTCAAAACCGGAAAGAAGCTTTCTGAGAAACTGCTCTGTGTTCTGTTAATTCATCTCACAGAGTTACATCTTTCCCTTCAAGAAGCCTTTCGCTAAGGCTGTTCTTGTGGAATTGGCAAAGGGATATTTGGAAGCCCATAGAGAACTATGGTGAAAAAGGAAATATCTTCCGTTCAAAACTGGAAAGAAGCTTTCTGAGAAACTGCTCTGTGTTCTGTTAATTCATCTCACAGAGTTACATCTTTCCTTCATGAAGCCTTTCGCTAAGGCTGTTCTTGTGGAATTGGAGAAGTGATATCTGGAAGCCCTTAGAGGGCTATGGTGAAGAAGGAAATATCTTCGGTTCAAAACTGGAAAGAAGCTTTCTGAGAAACTGCTTTGTGTTCTGTTAATTCATCTCACAGAGTTACATCTTTCCCTTCAAGAAGCCTTTCGCTAAGGCTGTTCTTGTAGAATTGGCAAAGTGGTGTTTGGAAGCCCATGGAGGGCTACGGTGAAAAAGGAAATATCTTGCGTTCAATACTGGAAATAAGCTTTCTGTGAAACTGCTCTGTGTTCCGTTAACTCATCTCACAGAGTTACATCTTTCCCTTCAAGAAGCCTTTCGCTAAGGCTGTTCTTGTGGAATTGGCAAAGTGATATCTGGAAGCCCTTAGAGGGCTATGGTGAAAAAGAAAATATCTTCCCTTCAAAACTGAAAAGAAGCTTTCTGAGAACTCTCTGTGTTCTGTTAATTCATCTCACAGAGTTATATCTTTCCTTTCAAAAAGCCTTTTGCTAAGGCTGTTCTTGTGGAATTGGCAAAGTGGTATTTGGAAGCCCATGGAGGGGTACGGTGAAAAAGGAAATATGTTGCGTTCAAAACTGGAAAGAAGCTTTCTGAGAAACTGCTTTGTGTTCTGTTAATTCATCTCACAGAGTTACATCTTTCCCTTCAAGAAGCCTTTCGCTAACGCTGTTCTTGTGGAATTGGCAAAGGGATATTTGGAAGCCCGTAGAGGGCTATGGTGAAAAAGGAAATATCTTCCGTTCAAAACTGGAAAGAAGCTTTCTGAGAAACTGCTCTGTGTTCTGTTAATTCTTCTCACAGAGTTACATCTTTGCCTTCAAGATGCCTTTCGGTAAGGTTGTTCTTGTGGAACTGGGAAAGGGATATTTGGAAGCCCATAGAGGGCTATGGTGTAAAAGGAAATATCTTCCTTTCAAAACTGGAAAGAAGCTTTCTGAGAAACTGCTCTATGTTCTGTTAATTCATCTCACAGAGTTACATCTATCCCTTCAGAAGCCTTTCGCTAAGGCTGTTCTTGTGGAATCGGCAAAGGGATATTTGGAAGCCCATAGAGGGCTACGGTGAAAAACGAAATATCTTCCGTTCAAAACTGGAAAGAAGCTTTCTGAGAAACTGCTCTGTGTTCTGTTAATTCATCTCACAGAGTTACATCTTCCACTCAAGAAGCCTTTCGCTAAGGCTCTTCTTGAGGAACTGGCAAAGTGATATTTGGAAGCCCATAGAGGGCTACGGTGAAAAAGGAAATATCTTCCGTTCAAAACTGGAAAGAAGCTTTCTGAGAAACTGCTCTGTGTTCAGTTAATTCATCTCACAGAGTTACATCTTTCCCTTCAAGAAGCCTTTCACTAAGGCTGTTCTTGTGGAATTGGCAAAGGGATATTTCTAAGCCCATAGAGGGCTATGGTGAAAAAGGAAATATCTTCCGTTCAAAACTGGAAAGAAGCTTTCTGAGAAACTGCTCTGTGTTCTGTTAATTCATCTCCCAGAGTTACATCTTTGCCTTCAAGACGCCTTTTGCTAAGGTTGTTTTTGTGGAATTGGGAAAGGGATATTTGGAAGCCAATAGAGGGCTATGGTGAAAAAGGAAATATCTTCCGTTCAAAACTGGAAAGAAGCTTTCTGAGAAACAGCTCTGTGTTCCGTTAATTCATCTCAGAGAGTTACATCTTCCACTTCAAGAAGCCTTTCGCTAAGGCTCTTCTTGAGGAATTGGCAAAGTGATATTTGGAAGCCCATAGAGGGCTACGGTGAAAAAGGAAATATCTTCCGTTCAAAACTGGAAAGAAGCTTTCTGAGAAACTGCTCTGTGTTCTGGTAATTCATCTCACAGAGTTACATCTTTCCCTTCAAGAAGCCTTTCGCTAAGGCTGTTCTTGTGGAATTGGCAAAGGGATATTTGGAAGCCCATAGAGGGCTATGGTGAAAAAGGAAATATCTTCCGTTCAAAACTGGAAAGAAGCTTTCTGAGAAACTGCTCTGTGTTCTGTTAATTCATCTCACAGAGTTACATCTTTGCCTTCAATACGCCTTTCGCTAAGGTTGTTCTTGTGGAATTGGCAAAGGGATATTTGGAAGCCCATAGAGGGCTATGGTGAAAAAGGAAATATCTTCCGTTCAAAACTGGAAAGAAGCTTTCTGAGAAACTGCTCTGTGTTCTGTTCATTCATCTCACAGAGGTACATCTTTCCCTTCAAGAAGCCTTTCGCTAAGGCTGTCCTTGTGGAATTGGCAAAGGGATATTTGGAAGTCCATGGAGGGATACTGTGAAATAGGAAATATCTTGCGTTCAATACTGGAAAGAAGCTTTCTGAGAAACTGCTCTGTGTTCTGTTAATTCATCTCACAGAGTTACATCTTTCCCTTCAAGAAACCTTTCGCTAAGCCTGTTCTTGTGGAATTGGCAAAGGGATATTTGGAAGTCCATGGAGGGATACTGTGAAAAAGGAAATATCTTGCGTTCAATACTGGAAAGAAGGTTTCTGAGAAACTGCTCTGTGTTCTGTTAATTCATCTCACAGAGTTACATCTTTCCCTTCAAGAAGCCTTTCGCTAAGGCTGTTCTTGTGGAATTGGCAAAGTGAACTTTTGAAGCCCATAGAGGGCTATGGTGAAAAAGGAAATATCTTCCGTTCAAAACTGGAAAGAAGCTTTCTGAGAAACTGCTCTGTGTTCTGTTAATTCATCTCACAGATTTACATCTTTCCCTTCAAGAAGCCTTTCGCTAAGGCTGTTCTTGTGGCATTGGCAAAGGGATATATGGAAGCCCATAGAGGGCTATGGTGAAAAAGGAAATATCTTCCTTTCAAAACTGGAAAGAAGCTTTCTGAGAAACTGCTCTGTGTTCTGTTAATTCATATCCCAGAGTTACATCTTTGCATTGAAGACGCCTTTCGCTAAGGTTGTTCTTGTGGAATTGGGAAACTGATATTTGGAAGCCCATAGAGGGCTTTGGTGAAAAAGGAAATATCTTCCGTTCAAAACTGGAAAGAAGCTTTCTGAGAAACTGCTGTGTGTTCCGTTAATTCATCTCACAGAGTTACATCTTTCCCTTCAAGAAGCCTTTCGCTAATTCTGTTCATGTAGAAATGGCAAAGGGATATTTGGAAGCCCATAGAGGGCTATGGTGAAAAAGGAAATATCTTAAATTCAAAACTGGAAAGAAGCTTTCTGAGAAACTCCTCTGTGTTCTGTTAATTCGTCTCACAGAGTTACATCTTTCCCTTCAAGAAGCCTTTCGCTAAGGCTGTTCTTGTGGAATTGGCAAAGTGATATTTGGAGGCCCATAGAAAGCTATGGTGAAAATGGAAATATCTTCCGTTCAAAACCGGAAAGAAGCTTTCTGAGAAACTTCTCTGTGTTCTGTTAATTCATCTCACAGAGTTACATCTATCCCTTCAAGAAGTCTTTCGCTAAGGCTGTTCTTGTGGAATTCTCAAAGGGATATTTGGATGCCCATAGAGGACTATGGTGAAAAAGGAAATATCTTCCGTTCAAAACTGGAAAGAAGCTTTCTGAGAAACTGCTCTGTGCTCTGTTAATTCATTTCACAGTGTTACATCTTTCCCTTCAAGGAGCCTTTCGCTAAGGCTGTTCTTGTGGAATTGGCAAAGTGATATTTGGAAGCCCATAGAGGGCTACGGTGAAAAAGGAAATATCTTCCGTTCAAAACTGGAAAGAAGCTTTCTGAGAAACTGCTCTGTGTTCTGTTAATTCATCTCACAGAGTTACATCTTTCCCTTCAAGATGCCTTTCGCTAAGTCTGTTCATGTGGAATTGGCAAAGGTCTATTTTGAAGCCCATAGAGGGCTATGGTGAAAAAGGAAATAACTTCCATTCAAAACTGGAAAGAAGCCTTCTGAGAAACTGCTCTGTGTTCTGTTAATTCATCTCACAGAGTTACAACTTTCCCTTCAAGAAGCCTTTCGCTAAGGCTGTTCTTGTGGAATTGGCAAAGGGATATTCGGAAGCACATAGAGGGCTATGGTGAAAAAGGAAATATCTTCCGTTCAAAACTGGAAAGAAGCTTTCTGAGAAACTGCTCTGTGTTCTGTTAATTCATCTCACAGACTTACATCTTTCCCTTCAAGAAGCCTTTCGCTAATGCTGTTCTTGTGGAATTGGCAAAGGGATATTTGGAAGTCCATGGAGGGATACTGTGAAAAACGAAATATCTTGCGTTCAATACTGGAAAGAAGCTTTCTGAGAAACTGCTCTGTGTTCTGTTAATTCATCTCACAGAGTTACATCTTTGCATTGAAGACGCCTTTCGCTAAGGTTGTTCTTGTGGAAATGGGAAAGGGATATTTGGAAGCCCGTAGAGGGCTATGGTGAAAAAGGAAATATCTTCCGTTCAAAACTGGAAAGAAGCTTTCGGAGAAACTGCTCTGTGTTCTGTTAATTCATCTCACAGAGTTACATCTTTCCCTTCAAGAAGGCTTTCGCTAAGGCTGTTCTTGTGGAATTGGCAAAGGGATATTTGGAAGCCCGTAGAGGGCTATGGTGAAAAAGGAAATATCTTCCGTTCAAAACTGGAAAGTAGCTTTCTGAGAAACTGCTATGTGTTCTGTTAATTCATCTCACAGAGTTACATCTTTCCCTTCAAGAAGCCTTTCGCTAAGGCTGTTCTTGTGGAATTGGCAAAGTGGTATTTGGAAGCCTATGGAGGGCTTCGGTGAAAAAGGAAATATCTTGCGTTCAATACTGGAAAGAAGCTTTCTGAGAAACTGCTCTGTGTTCCGTTAATTCATCTCACAGAGTTACATCTTTCCCTTCAGGAAGCCTTTCGCTAAGGCTGTTCTTGTGGAATTGGCAAAGTGATATTTGGAAGCCCATAGAGGGCTACGGTGAAAAAGGAAATATCTTCCGTTCAATACTGGAAAGAAGCTTTCTGAGAAACTGCTCTGTGTTCTGTTAATTCATCTCACAGAGTTACATCTTTCCCTTCAAGAAGCCGTTCGCTAAGGCTGTTCTTGTGGAATTGGCAAAGGGATATTTGGAAGCCCATTAAGGGCTATGGTGAAAAAGGAAATATCTTGAGTTCAAAACTGGAAAGAAGCTTTCTGAGAAACTGCTCTGTGTTCTGTTAATTCATCTCACAGAGTTACATCTTTCCCTTCAAGAAGCCTTTCGCTAAGGCTGTTCTTGTGGAATTGGCAAAGGGATATTTGGAAGCCCGTAGAGGGCTATGGTGAAAAAGGAAATATCATCCGTTCAAAATTGGGAAGAAGCTTTCTGAGAAACTGCTCTGCGTTCTGTTAATTCATCTCACAGAGTTACATCTTTCCCTTCATGAAGCCTTTCGCTAAGGCTGTTCTTGTGGAATTGGCAAAGTGATATCTGGAAGCCCTTAGAGGGCTATGGTGAAGAAGGAAATATCTTCGGTTCAAAACTGGAAAGAAGCTTTCTGAGAAACTGCATTGTGTTCTGTTAATTCACCTCACAGAGTTATATCTTTCCCTTCAAGAAGCCTTTCGCTAAGGCTGTTCTTGTGGAAGTGGCAAAGTGGTGTTTGGAAGCCCATGGAGGGCTACGGTGAAAAAGGATATATCTTGCGTTCAATACTGGAAATAAGCTTTCTGAGAAACTGCTCTGTGTTCCGTTAACTCATCTCACAGAGTTACATCTTTCCCTTCAAGAAGCCTTTCGCTAAGGCTGTTCTTGTGGAATTGGCAAAGTGATATCTGGAAGCCCTCAGAGGGCTATGATGAAAAAGGAAATATATTCCCTTCAAAACTGAAAAGAAGCTTTCTGAGAACTCTCTGTGTTCTGTTAATTCATCTCACAGAGTTATATCTTTCCTTTCAAAAAGCCTTTTGCTAAGGCTGTTCTTGTGGAATTGGGAAAGTGGTATTTGGAAGCCCATGGAGGGCTACGGTGAAAAAGGAAATATCTTGCGTTCAAAACTGGAAATAATCTTTCTGAGAAACTGCTCTGTTTTGTTAATTCATCTCACAGAGTTACATCTTTCCCTTCAAGAAGCCTTTCGCTAAGGCTGTTCTTGCGGAATTGGCAAAGTGATATTTGGAAGCCCATAGATGGCTATGGTGAAAAAGGAAATATCTTACGTTCAAAACTGGAAAGAAGCTTTCTGAGAAACTGCTCTGTGTTCTGTTAATTCATCTCACAGAGTTACATCTTTCCCTTCAAGAAGCCTTTCGCTATGTCTGTTCATGTGGAATTGGCAAGGGGATATTTGGAAGCCCATAGAGGGCTATGGTGAAAAAGGAAATAACTTCCGTTCAAAACTGGAAAGAAGCTTTCTGAGAATCTGCTCTGTGTTCTGTTGATTCATATCACAGAGTTACATCTTTGCCTTCAAGACGCCTTTCGCTAAGGTTGCTGTTGTGGAATTGGGAAAGGGATCTTTGGAAGCCCATAGAGGGCTATGGTGAAAAAGGAAATATCTTCCGTTCAAAACTGGAAAGAAGCTTTCTGAGAAACTGCTCTGTGTTCTGTTAATTCATCTCACAGAGTTACATCTTTCCCTTCAAGAAGCCTTTCGTTAAGGCTGTTCTTGTGGAATTCGCAAAGTGATATTTGGAAACCCATAGAGGGCTATGGTGAAAAACGAAATATCTTCCGTTCAAAACTGGAAAGAAACTTTCTGAGAAACTGCTCTGTGTTCTGTTAATTCATCTCACAGAGTTACATCTTTCCCTTCAAGAAGCCTTTCGCTAAGGCTGTTCTTGTGAAATTGGCAAATTGATATTTGGAAGTCCATTGAGGGCTACTGTGAAAAAGGAAATATCTTGCGTTCAATACCGGAAAGAAGCTTTCTGAGAAACTGCTCTGTGTTTTCTTAATTCATCTCACAGAGTTACATCTTTCCCTTCAAGAAGCCTTTCACTAAGGCTGTTCTTGTGGAATTGGCAAAGTGATATTTGGAAACCCATACAGGGCTATGGTGACAATGGAAATATCTTCCGTTCAAAACCGGAAAGAAGCTTTCTGAGAAACTGCTCTGTGTTCTGTTAATTCATCTCACAGAGTTACATCTTTCCCTTCAAGAAGCCTTTCACTAAGGCTGTTCTTGTGGAATTGGCAAAGGGATATTTGGATGCCCATAGAGGACTATGGTGAAAAAGGAAATATCTTCCTTTCAAAACTGGAAAGAAGCTTTCTGAGAAACTGCTCCGTGTTCTGTTAATTCATTTCACAGAGTAACATCTTTCCCTTCAAGAAGCCGTTCGCTAAGGCTGTTCTTGTGGAATTGGAAAAGGAATATTTGGACGCCCTTAGAGGGCTATGGTGAAAAAGGAAGTATCTTCCTTTCAAAACTGGAAAGAAGCTTTCTGAGAAACTACTCTGTGTTCTGTTAATTCATCTCACAGAGTTACATCTTTCCCTTCAAGAAGCCTTTCGCTAAGGCTGTTCTTATGGAATTGTCAAAGTGATATTTGGAAGCCCATAGAGGCCTATGGTGAAAAAGGAAATATCTTCCGTTCAAAACTGGAAAGAAGCTTTCTGAGAAACTGCTCTGTCTTCTGTTAATTCATCTAACAGAGTTACATCTTTCCCTTCAAAAAGCCTTTCGCTAAGGCTGTTCTTGTGGAATTGGCAAAGGGATATTTGGAAGCCCATTAAGGGCTATGGTGAAAAAGGAAATATCTTCCGTTCAAAACTGGAAAGAAGCTTTCTGAGAAACTGCTCTGTGTTCTGTTAATTCATCTCAGAGAGTTACATCTTTCCCTTCAAGAAGCCTTTCGCTAAGGCTGTTCTTGTTGAATTGGCAAAGGGATATTTGGAAGCCCATAGAGGGCTGTGGTGAAAAAGGAAACATCTTCCGTTCAACACTGGAAAGAAGCTTTCTGAGAAACTACTCTGCATTCTGTTAATTCATCTCACAGAGTTACATCTTTCCGGTCATGAAGCCTTTCGCTAAGGCTGTTCTTGTGGAATTGGAAAAGTGGTATTTGGAAGCCCATAGAGGGCTACGGTGAAAAAGGAAATATCTTCTGTTCAAAACTGGAAAGAAGCTTTCTAAGAAACTGCTCTGTGTTCTGTTAATTCATCTCACAGAGCTACATCTTTGCCTTCAAGAAGCCTTTCGCTAAGGCTGTTCTTGTGGAATTGGCAAAGTGATATATGGAAGGCCATAGAGGGCTACGGTGAAAAAGGAAATATCTTCCGTTCAATACTGGAAAGAAGCTTTCTGAGAAACTGCTCTGTGTTCTGTTAATTCATCTCACAGACTTACATCTTTCCCTTCAAGAAGCCTTTCGCTAAGGCTGTTCTTGTGGAATTGGCAAAGTGATATTTGGAAGCCCATAGAGGGCTATGGTGAAAAAGGAAATATCTTCCGTTCAAAACTGGAAAGAGGCTTTCTGAGAAACTGCTCTGTGTTCTGTTAATTCATCTCACAGAGTTACATCTTTCCCTTCAAGAAGCCTTTCGCTAAGGCTGTTCTTGTGGAATTGGCAAAGGGATATTTGGAAGCCCATAGAGGGCTATTGTGAAAAAGGAAATATCTTCCGTTCAAAACTGGAAAGAAGCTTTCTGAGAAACTGCTCTGTGTTCTGTTAATTCATATTACAGAGTTACATCTTTCCCTTCAAGAAGACTTTCGCTAAGGCTGTTCTTGTGGAATTGGCAAAGTGATATTTGGAAGCCCATAGAGGGCTATGGTGAAAAAGGAAATATCTTCGGTTCAATACTGGAAAGAAGCTTTCTGAGAAACTGCTCTGTGTTCTGTTAATTCATCTCACAGAGTTACATTTTCCCGTCAAGAAGCCTTTCGCTAAGGCTGTTCTTGTGGAATTCGCAAAGGGATATTTGGAAGCCCATAGAGGGCTATGGTGAAAAACGAAATATCTTCCGTTCAAAACTGGAAAGAAGCTTTCTGAGAAACTGCTCTGTGTTCTGTTAATTCATCTCACAGAGTTACATCTTTCCCTTCAAGAAGTCTTTCGCTAAGGCTGTTCTTGTGGAATTGGCAAATTGATATTTGGAAGTCCATGGAGGGCTATTGTGAAAAAGGAAATATCTTGCGTTCAATACTGGAAAGACGCTTTCTGAGAAACTGCTCTGTGTTCTGTTAACTCGTCTCACAGATTTACATCTTTCCCTTCAAGAAACCTTTCACTAAGGCTCTTCTTGTGGAATTGGCAATGTGGTATTTGGAAGCCTATGGAGGGCTACGGTGAAAAAGGACATATCTTGCGTTCAATACGGGAAAGAAGCTTTCTGAGAAACTGCTCTGTGTTTTCTTAATTCATCTCACAGAGTTACATCTTTCCCTTCAAGAAGCCTTTCGTTAAGGCTGTTCTTGTGGAATTGGCAAAGTGATATTTGGAAGCCCATACAGGACTATGGTGAAAATGGAAACATCTTCCGTTCAAAACCGGAAAGAAGCTTTCTGAGAAACTGCTCTGTGTTCTGTTAATTCATCTCACAGAGTTACATTTTTCCCTTCAAGAAGCCTTTCGCTAAGGCTGTTCTTGTGGAATTGGCAAAGGGATATTTGGAAGCCCATAGAAGGCTATGGTGAAAATGGAAATATCTTCCGTTAAAAACTGGAAAGAGGCTTTCTGAGAAACTGCTCTGTGTTCTGTTAATTCATCTCACAGAGTTACATCTTTCCCTTCAAGAAGCCTTTCGCTAAGGCTGTTCTTGTGGAATTGGCAAAGTGGTATTTGGAAGCCCATGGAGGGCTACGGTGAAAAAGGAAATATCTTGCGTTCAATACTGGAAATAAGCTTTCTGAGAAACTGCTCTGTTTTGTTAATTCATCTCACAGAGTTACATCTTTCCCTTCAAGAAGCCTTTCGCTAAGGCTGTTCTTGCGGAATTGGCAAAGTGATATTTGGAAGCCCATAGAGGGCTATGGTGAAAAAGGAAATATCTTCCGTTCAAAAGTGGAAAGAAGCTTTCTGAGAAACTGCTCTGTGTTCTGTTAATTCATCTCACAGAGTTACATCTTTCCCTTCAAGATGCCTTTCGCTAAGTCTGTTCATGTGGAATTGGCAAGGGGATATTTAGAAGCCCATAGAGGGCTACGGTGAAAAAGGAAATATCTTGAGTTCAAAACTGGAAAGAAGCTTTCTGAGAAACTGCTTTGTGTTCCGTTAACTCATCTCACAGAGTTACATCTTTCCCTTCAAGAAGCCTTTCGCTAAGGCTGTTCTTGTGGAATTGGCAAAGTGATATCTGGAAGCCCTTAGAGGGCTATGGTGAAAAAGGAAATATCTTCCCTTCAAAACTGAAAAGAAGCTTTCTGAGAACTCTCTGTGTTCTGTTAATTCATCTCACAGAGTTATATCTTTCCTTTCAAAAAGCCTTTTGCTAAGGCTGTTCTTGTGGAATTGGCAAAGTGGTATTTGGAAGCCCATTGAGGGCTACGGTGAAAAAGGAAATATCTTGCGTTCAAAACTGGAAATGAGCTTTCTGAGAAACTGCTCTGTTTTGTTAATTCATCTCACAGAGTTACATCTTTCCCTTCAAGAAGCCTTTCGCTAAGGCTGTTCTTGCAGAATTGGCAAAGTGATATTTGGAAGCCCATAGATGGCTATGGTGAAAAAGGAAATATCTTCCGTTCAAAACTGGAAAGAAGCTTTCTGAGAAACTGCTCTGTGTTCTGTTAATTCATCTCACAGAGTTACATCTTTCCCTTCAAGAAGCCTTTCTCTAAGTCTGTTCTTGTGGAATTGGCAAGGGGATATTTGGAAGCCCATAGAGGGCTATGGTGAAAAAGGAAATATCTTCCGTTCAAAACTGGAAAGAAGCTTTCTGAGAAACTGCTCTGTGTTCTGTTAATTCATCTCACAGAGTTACATCTTTCCCTTCAAGAAGCCTTTCGCTAAAGCTGTTCTTGTGGAATTGGCAAAGGGATATTTGGAAGCCCATAGAGGGCTATGGTGAAAAAGGAAATATCTTCCGTTCAAAACTGGAAAGAAGCTTTCTGAGAATCTGCTCTGTGTTCTGTTAATTCATATCACAGAGTTACATCTTTGCCTTCAAGACGCCTTTCGCTAAGGTTGCTGTTGTGGAATTGGCAAAGTGATATTTGGAAGCCCATAGAGGGCTACGGTGAAAAAGGAAATATCTTTGGTTCAATACTGGAAAGAAGCTTTCTGAGAAACTGCTCTGTGTTCTGTTAATTCATCTCACAGAGTTACATCTTTCCCTTCAGGAAGCCTTTCGCTAAGGCTGTTCTTGTGGAATTGTCAAAGTGGTATTTGGAAGCCTATGGAGGGCTCCGGCGAAAAAGGAAATATCTTGAGTTCAATACTGGAAAGAAGCTTTCTGAGAAACTGCTCTGTGTTTTCTTAATTCATCTCACAGAGTTACTTCTTTCCCTTCAAGAAGCCTTTCGCTAAGGCTGTTCTTGTGGATTTGGCAAAGTGATATTTGGAAGCCCATAGAGGGCTATGGTGAAAAAGGAAATATCTTCGGTTCAATACTGGAAAGAAGCTTTCTGAGAAACTGCTCTGTGTTCTGTTAATTCATCTCACAGAGTTACATCTTTCCCTTCAAGAAGCCTTTCGCTAAGGCTGTTCTTGTGGAATTGTCAAAGTGATATTTGGAAGCCTATGGAGGGCTACGGTGAAAAAGGAAATATCTTGAGTTCAATACTGGAAAGAAGCTTTCTGAGAAACTGCTCTGTGTTTTCTTAATTCATCTCACAGAGTTACATCTTTCCCTTCAAGAATCCTTTCGCTAAGGCTGTTCTTGTGGATTTGGCAAAGTGATATTTGGAAGCCCATAGAGGGCTATGGTGAAAATGGAAATATCTTCCGTTCAAATCCGGAGAGAAGCTTTCTGAGAAACTGCTCTGTGTTCTGTTAATTCATCTCACAGAGTTACATCTTTCCCTTCAAGAAGCCTTTCGCTAAGGCTGTTCTTGTGGAATTGGCAAAGTGATCTTTGGAAGCCCATAGAGGGGTATGGTGAAAAAGGAAATATCTTCCGTTCAAAACTGGAAAGAAGCTTTCTGAGAAACTGCTCTGTGTTCTGTTAATTCATTTCACAGAGTTACATCTTTCCCTTCAAGAAGCCTTTCGCTAAGGCTGTTCTTGTGGAATTGGCAAAGGGATATTTGGAAGCCCATAGAGGGATATGGTGAAAAAGGAAATATCTTCCGTTCAAAACTGGAAAGAAGCTTTGTGAGAAACTGCTCTGTGTTCTCTTCATTCATCTCACAGAGTTACATCTTTCCCTTCAAGAAGCCTTTCGCTAAGGCTGTTCTTGTGGAATTGGCAAAGGGATATTTGGAAGCCCATAGAGAACTATGGTGAAAAAGGAAATATCTTCCGTTCAAAACTGGAAAGAAGCTTTCTGAGAAACTGCTCTGTGTTCTGTTAATTCATCTCACAGAGTTACATCTTTCCCTTCATGAAGCCTTTCGCTAAGGCTGTTCTTGTGGAATTGGCAAAGTGATATCTGGAAGCCCTTAGAGGGCTATGGTGAAGAAGGAAATATATTCGGTTCAAAACTGGAAAGAAGCTTTCTGAGAAACTGCTTTGTGTTCTCTTAATTCATCTCACAGAGTTACATCTTTCCCTTCAAGAAGCCTTTCGCTAAGGCTGTTCTTGTAGAATTGGCAAAGTGGTGTTTGGAAGCCCATGGAGGGCTACGGTGAAAAAGGAAATATCTTGCGTTCAATACTGGAAATAAGCTTTCTGAGAAACTGCTCTGTGTTCCGTTAATTCATCTCACAGAGTTACATCTTTCCCTTCAAGAAGCCTTTCGCTAAGGCTGTTCTTGTGGAATTGGCAAAGTGATATCTGGAAGCCCTTAGAGGGCTATGGTGAAAAAGGAAATATCTTCCCTTCAAAACTGAAAAGAAACTTTCTGAGAAATCTCTGTGTTTTGTTAATTCATCTCACAGAGTTATATCTTTCCTTTCAAAAAGCCTTTCGCTAAGGCTGTTCTTGTGGAATTGGCAAAGTGGTATTTGGAAGCCCATGGAGGGCTACGTTGAAAAAGGAAATATCTTGCGTTCAATACTGGAAATAAGCTTTCTGAGAAACTGCTCTGTTTTGTTAATTCATCTCACAGAGTTACATCTTTCCCTTCAAGAAGCCTTTCGCTAAGGCTGTTCTTGCGGAATTGGCAAAGTGATATTTGGAAGCCCATAGATGGCTATGGTGAAAAAGGAAATATCTTCCGTTCAAAACTGGAAAGAAGCTTTCTGAGAAACTGCTCTGTGTTCTGTTAATTCATCTCACAGAGTTACATCTTTCCCTTCAAGGAGCCTTTCGCTAAGTCTGTTCATGTGGAATTGGCAAGGGGATATTTGGAAGCCCATAGAGGGCTATGGTGAAAAAGGAAATATCTTCCGTTCAAAACTGGAAAGAAGCTTTCTGAGAAATTGCTCTGTGTTCTGTTAATTCATCTCACAGAGTTACATCTTTCCCTTCAAGAAGCCTTTCGCTAAAGCTGTTCTTGTGGAATTGGCAAAGGGATATTTGGAAGCCCATAGAGGGCTATGGTGAAAAAGGAAATATCTTCCGTTCAAAACTGGAAAGAAGCTTTCTGAGAATCTGCTCTGTGTTCTGTTAATTCATATCACAGAGTTACATCTTTGCCTTCAAGACGCCTTTCGCTAAGGTTGCTGTTGTGGAATTGGGAAAGGGATCCTTGGAAGCCCATAGAGGGCTATGGTGAAAAAGGAAATATCTTCCGTTCAAAACTGGAAAGAAGCTTTCTGAGACACTGCTCTGTGTTCTGTTAATTCATCTCACAGAGTTACATCTTTCCCTTCAAGAAGCCTTTCGTTAAGGCTGTTCTTGTGGAATTCGCAAAGTGATATTTGGAAGCCCATAGAGGGCTATGGTGAAAAACGAAATATCTTCCGTTCAAAACTGGAAAGAAGCTTTCTGAGAAACTGCTCTGTGTTCTGTTAATTCATCTCACAGAGTTACATCTTTCCCTTCAAGAAGCCTTTCGCTAAGGCTGTTCTTGTGAAATTGGCAAATTGATATTTGGAAGTCCATGGAGGGCTACTGTGAAAAAGGAAATATCTTCCGTTCAAAACCGGAAAGAAGCTTTCTGAGAAACTGCTCTGTGTTCTGTTAATTCATCTCACAGAGTTACATCTTTCCCTTCAAGAAGCCTTTCGTTAAGGCTGTTCTTGTAGAATTGGCAAAGTGGTGTTTGGAAGCCCATGGAGGGCTACGGTGAAAAAGGAAATATCTTGGGTTCAATACTGGATATAAGCTTTCTGAGAAACTGCTCTGTGTTCCGTTAACTCATCTCACAGAGTTACATCTTTCCCTTCAAGAAGCCTTTCGCTAAGGCTGTTCTTGTGGAATTGGCAAAGTGATATCTGGAAGCCCTTAGAGGGCTATGGTGAAAAAGGAAATATCTTCCCTTCAAAACTGAAAAGAAGCTTTCTGAGAACTCTCTGTGTTCTGTTAATTCATCTCACAGAGTTATATCTTTCCTTTCAAAAAGCCTTTCGCTAAGGCTGTTCTTGTGGAATTGGCAAAGTGGTATTTGGAAGCCCATGGAGGGGTACGGTGAAAAAGGAAATATCTTGCGTTCAATACTGGAAATAAGCTTTCTGAGAAACTGCTCTGTTTTGTTAATTCATCTCACAGAGTTACATCTTTCCCTTCAAGAAGCCTTTCGCTAAGGCTGTTCTTGCGGAATTGGCAAAGTGATATTTGGAAGCCCATAGATGGCTATGGTGAAAAAGGAAATATCTTCCGTTCAAAACTGGAAAGAAGCTTTCTGAGAAACTGCTCTGTGTTCTGTTAATTCATCTCACAGAGTTACATCTTTCCCTTCAAGAAGCCTTTCGCTAAGTCTGTTCATGTGGAATTGGCAAGGGGATATTTGGAAGCCCATAGAGGGCTATGGTGAAAAAGGAAATATCTTCCGTTCAAAACTGGAAAGAAGCTTTCTGAGAAACTGCTCTGTGTTCTGTTAATTCATCTCACAG
Organism: Chlorocebus sabaeus; assembly: GCF_047675955.1. Lineage (NCBI taxonomy): Eukaryota > Metazoa > Chordata > Mammalia > Primates > Cercopithecidae > Chlorocebus > Chlorocebus sabaeus. Next base: position 92,275,534 of record NC_132933.1, read on the forward strand.
AGTTACATCTTTCCCTTCAAGAAGCCTTTCGCTAAAGCTGTTCTTGTGGAATTGGCAAAGGGATATTTGGAAGCCCATAGAGGGCTATGGTGAAAAAGGAAATATCTTCCGTTCAAAACTGGAAAGAAGCTTTCTGAGAATCTGCTCTGTGTTCTGTTAATTCATATCACAGAGTTACATCTTTGCCTTCAAGACGCCTTTCGCTAAGGTTGCTGTTGTGGAATTGGGAAAGGGATCTTTGGAAGCCCATAGAGGGCTATGGTGAAAAAGGAAATATCTTCCGTTCAAAACTGGAAAGAAGCTTTCTGAGACACTGCTCTGTGTTCTGTTAATTCATCTCACAGAGTTACATCTTTCCCTTCAAGAAGCCTTTCGTTAAGGCTGTTCTTGTGGAATTCGCAAAGTGATATTTGGAAGCCCATAGAGGGCTATGGTGAAAAACGAAATATCTTCCGTTCAAAACTGGAAAGAATATTTCTGAGAAACTGCTCTGTGTTCTGTTAATTCAATTCACAGAGTTACATCTTTCCCTTCAAGAAGCCTGTCGCTTTAGCTGTTCTTGTGAAATTGGCAAATTGATATTTGGAAGTCCATGGAGGGCTACTGTGAAAAAGGAAATATCTTGCGTTCAATACTGGAAAGAATCTTTCTGAGAAACTGCTCTGTGTTCCGTTAACTCATCTCACAGAGTTACATCTTTCCCTTCAAGAAGCCTTTCGCTAAGGCTGTTCTTGTGGAATTGGCAAAGTGATATCTGGAAGCCCTTAGAGGGCTATGGTGAAAAAGGAAATATCTTCCCTTCAAAACTGAAAAGAAGCTTTCTGAGAACTCTCTGTGTTCTGTTAATTCATCTCACAGAGTTATATCTTTCCTTTCAAAAAGCCTTTCGCTAAGGCTGTTCTTGTGGAATTGGCAAAGTGGTATTTGGAAGCCCATGGAGGGCTACGGTGAAAAAGGAAATATCTTGCGTTCAATACTGGAAATAAGTTTTCTGAGAAAATGCTCTGTTTTGTTAATTCATCTCACAGAGTTACATCTTTCCCTTCAAGAAGCCTTTCGCTAAGGCTGTTCTTGCGGAATTGGCAAAGTGATATTGGGAAGCCCATAGATGGCTATGGTGAAAAAGGAAATATCTTCCGTTCAAAACTGGAAAGAAGCTTTCTGAGAAACTGCTCTGTGTTCTGTTAATTCATCTCACAGAGTTACATCTTTCCCTTCAAGAAGCCTTTCGCTAAGTCTGTTCATGTGTAATTGGCAAGGGGATATTTGGAAGCCCATAGAGGGCTATGGTGAAAAAGGAAATATCTTCCGTTCAAAACTGGAAAGAAGCTTTCTGAGAAACTGCTGTGTGTTCTGTTATTTCATCTCACAGAGTTACATCTTTCCCTTCAAGAAGCCTTTCGCTAAGGCTGTTCTTGTGGAATTGGCAAAGGGATATTTGGATGCCCATAGAGGGCTATGGTGAAAAAGGAAATATCTTCCTTTCAAAACTGGAAAGAAGCTTTCTGAGAAACTGCTCTGTGTTCTGTTAATTCATTTCACAGAGTAACATCTTTCCCTTCAAGAAGCCGTTCGCTAAGGCTGTTCTTGTGGAATTGGAAAAGGAATATTTGGACGCCCTTAGAGGGCTATGGTGAAAAAGGAAGTATCTTCCTTTCAAAACTGAAAGAAGCTTTCTGAGAATCTGCTCTGTGTTCTGTTAATTCATCTCACAGAGTTACATCTTTCCCTTCAAGAAGCCTTTCGCTAAGGCTGTTCTTGTGGAATTGGCAAAGGGATATTTGGAAGCCCATAGAGGACTATGGTGAAAAAGGAAATATCTTCCGTTCAAAACTGGAAAGAAGCTTTCTGAGAAACTGCTCTGTGTTCTGTTAATTCATCTCACAGAGTTACATCTTTCCCTTCAAGAAGCCTTTCGCTAAGGCTGTTCTTGTGGAATTGGCAAAGTGGTATTTGGAAGCCTATGGAGGGCTACGGTGAAAAAGGAAATATCTTGCGTTCAATACTGGCAAGAAGCTTTCTGAGAAACTGCTCTGTGTTCCGTTAATTCATCTCACAGAGTTACATCTTTCCCTTCAGGAAGCCTTTCGCTAAGGCTGTTCTTGTGGAATTGGCAAAGTGATATTTGGAAGCCCATAGAGGGCTACGGTGAAAAAGGAAATATCTTCGGTTCAATACTGGAAAGAAGCTTTCTGAGAAACTGCTCTGTGTTCTGTTAATTCATCTCACAGAGTTACATCTTTCCCTTCAAGAAGCCGTTCGCTAAGGCTGTTCTTGTGGAATTGGCAAAGGGATATTTGGAAGCCCATTAAGGGCTATGGTGAAAAAGGGAATATCTTGAGTTCAAAACTGGAAAGAAGCTTTCTGAGAAACTGCTCTGTGTTCTGTTAATTCATCTCACAGAGTTACATCTTTCCCTTCAAGAAGACTTTCGCTAAGGCTGTTCTTGTGGAATTGGCAAAGTGATATTTGGAAGCCCATAGAGGGCTATGGTGAAAAAGGAAATATCTTCGGTTCAATACTGGAAAGAAGCTTTCTGAGAAACTGCTCTGTGTTCTGTTAATTCATCTCACAGAGTTACATTTTCCCGTCAAGAAGCCTTTCGCTAAGGCTGTTCTTGTGGAATTCGCAAAGGGATATTTGGAAGCCCATAGAGGGCTATGGTGAAAAACGAAATATCTTCCGTTCAAAACTGGAAAGAAGCTTTCTGAGAAACTGCTCTGTGTTCTGTTAATTCATCTCACAGAGTTACATCTTTCCCTTCAATAAGTCTTTCGCTAAGGCTGTTCTTGTGGAATTGGCAAATTGATATTTGGAAGTCCATGGAGGGCTACTGTGAAAAAGGAAATATCTTGCGTTCAATACTGGAAAGAAGCTTTCTGAGAAACTGCTCTGTGTTCTGTTAACTCGGCTCACAGAGTTCCATCTTTCCCTTCAAGAAACCTTTCACTAAGGCTCTTCTTGTGGAATTGGCAATGTGGTATTTGGAAGCCTATGGAGGGCTACGGTGAAAAAGGAAATATCTTGTGTTCAATACGGGAAAGAAGCTTTCTGAGAAACTGTTCTGTGTTTTCTTAATTCATCTCACAGAGTTACATCTTTCCCTTCAAGAAGCCTTTCGTTAAGGCTGTTCTTGTGGAATTGGCAAAGTGATATTTGGAAGCCCATACAGGACTATGGTGAAAAAGGAAAAATCTTCCGTTCAAAACCGGAAAGAAGCTTTCTGAGAAACTGCTCTGTGTTCTGTTAATTCATCTCACAGAGTTACATCTTTCCCTTCAAGAAGCCTTTCGCTAAAGCTGTTCTTGTGGAATTGGCAAAGGGATATTTGGAAGCCCATAGAGGGCTATGGTGAAAAAGGAAATATCTTCCTTTCAAAACTGGAAAGAAGCTTTCTGAGAAACTGCTCTGTGGTCTGTTAATTCATTTCACAGAGTAACATCTTTCCCTTCTAGAAGCCGTTCGCTAAGTCTGTTCTTGTGGAATTGGAAAAGGAATATTTGGACGCCCTTAGAGGGCTATGGTGAAAAAGGAAGTATCTTCCTTTCAAAACTGGAAAGAAGCTTTCTGAGAAACTGCTCTGTGTTCTGTTAATTCATCTCACAGACTTACATCTTTCCCTTCAAGAAGCCTTTCGCTAAGGCTGTTCTTGTGGAATTGGCAAAGGGATATTTGGAAGCCCATAGAGGACTATGGTGAAAAAGGAAATATCTTCCGTTCAAAACTGGAAAGAAGCTTTCTGAGAAACTGCTCTGTGTTCTGTTAATTCATCTCACAGAGTTACATCTTTCCCTTCAAGAAGCCTTTCGCTAAGGCTCTTCTTGTGGAATTGGCAAAGTGATATTTGGAAGCCCTTAGAGGGCTACGGTGAAAAAGGAAATATCTTCCGTTCCAAACTGGAAAGAAGCTTTCTGAGAAACTGCTCTGTGTTCTGTTAATTCGTCTCACAGAGTTACATCTTTCCCTTCAGGAAGCCTTTCGCTAAGTCTATTCATGTGGAATTGGCAAAGGGATATTTGGAAGCCCATAGAGGGCTATGGTGAAAAAGGAAATATCTTCCATTCAAAACTGGAAAGAAGCTTTCTGAGAAACTGCTCTGTGTTCTGTTAATTCATCTCACAGAGTTACATCTTTCCCTTCAAGAAGCCGTTCGCTAAGGCTGTTCTTGTGGAATTGGCAAAGGGATATTTGGAAGCCCATTAAGGGCTATGGTGAAAAAGGAAATATCTTGAGTTCAAAACTGGAAAGAAGCTTTCTGAGAAACTGCTCTGTGTTCTGTTAATTCATCTCACAGAGTTACATCTTTCCCTTCAAGAAGACTTTCGCTAAGGCTGTTCTTGTGGAATTGGCAAAGTGATATTTGGAAGCCCATAGAGGGCTATGGTGAAAAACGAAATATCTTCCGTTCAAAACTGGAAAGAAGCTTTCTGAGAAACTGCTCTGTGTTCTGTTAATTCATCTCACAGAGTTACATCTTTCCCTTCAAGAAGTCTTTCGCTAAGGCTGTTCTTGTGGAATTGGCAAATTGATATTTGGAAGTCCATGGAGGGCTACTGTGAAAAAGGAAATATCTTGCGTTCAATACTGGAAAGAAGCTTTCTGAGAAACTGCTCTGTGTTCTGTTAACTCGTCTCACAGAGTTACATCTTTCCCTTCAAGAAACCTTTCACTAAGGCTCTTCTTGTGGAATTGGCAATGTGGTATTCGGAAGCCTATGGAGGGCTACGGTGAAAAAGGAAATATCTTGCGTTCAATACGGGAAAGAAGCTTTCTGAGAAACTGCTCTGTGTTTTCTTAATTCATCTCACAGAGTTACATCTTTCCCTTCAAGAAGCCTTTCGTTAAGGCTGTTCTTGTGGAATTGGCAAAGTGATATTTGGAAGCCCATACAGGACTATGGTGAAAATGGAAAAATCTTCCATTCAAAACCGGAAAGAAGCTTTCTGAGAAACTGCTCTGTGTTCTGTTAATTCATCTCACAGAGTTACATCTTTCCCTTCAAGAAGCCTTTCGCTAAGGCTGTTCTTGTGGAATTGGCAAAGGGATATTTGGAAGCCCATAGAAGGCTATGGTGAAAATGGAAATATCTTCCGTTAAAAACTGGAAAGAGGCTTTCTGAGAAACTGCTCTGTGTTCTGTTATTTCATCTCACAGAGTTACATCTTTCCCTTCAAGAAGCCTTTCGCTAAGGCTGTTCTTGTGGAATTGGCAAAGTGGTATTTGGAAGCCCATGGAGGGCTACGGTGAAAAAGGAAATATCTTGCGTTCAATACTGGAAATAAGCTTTCTGAGAAACTGCTCTGTTTGTTAATTCATCTCACAGAGTTACATCTTTCCCTTCAAGAAGCCTTTCGCTAAGGATGTTCTTGCGGAATTGGCAAAGTGATATTTGGAAGCCCATAGAGGGCTATGGTGAAAAAGGAAATATCTTCCGTTCAAAAGTGGAAAGAAGCTTTCTGAGAAACTGCTCTGTGTTCTGCTAATTCATCTCACAGAGTTACATCTTTCCCTTCAAGAAGCCTTTCGCTAAGTCTGTTCATGTGGAATTGGCAAGGGGATATTTAGAAGCCCATAGAGGGCTATGGTGAAAAAGGAAATAACTTCCGTTCAAAACTGGAAAGAAGCTTTCTGAGAAACTGCTCTGTGTTCTGTTAATTCATCTCACAGAGTTACATCTTTCCCTTCAAGAAGCCTTTTGCTAAAGCTGTTCTTGGGGAATTGGCAAAGGGATATTTGGAAGCCCATAGAGGGCTATGGTGAAAAAGGAAATATCTTCCTTTCAAAACTGGAAAGAAGCTTTCTGAGAAACTGCTCTGTGTTCTGTTAATTCATCTCACAGAGTTACATCTTTCCCTTCAAGAAGCCTTTCGCTAAGGCTGTTCTTGTGGAATTGGCAAAGGGATATTTGGAAGCCCATAGAGGGCTGTGGTGAAAAAGGAAATATCTTCCGTTCAAAACTGGAAATTAGCTTTCTGAGACACTGCTATGTGTTCTGTTAATTCATCTCACAGAATTACATCTTTCCCTTCAAGAAGCCTTTCGCTAAGGCTGTTCTTGTGGAATTGGCAAAGTGGTATTTGGAAGCCTATGGAGGGCTACGGTGAAAAAGGAAATATCTTGCGTTCAATACTGGAAAGAAGCTTTCTGAGAAACTGCTCTGTGTTTTCTTAATTCATCTCACAGAGTTACATCTTTCCCTTCAAGAAGCCTTTCGCTAAGGCTGTTCTTGTGGAATTGGCAAAGTGATATTTGGAAACCCATAGAGGGCTATGGTGAAAATGGAAATATCTTCCGTTCAAAACCGGAAAGAAGCTTTCTGAGAAACTGCTATGTGTTCTGTTAATTCATCTCACAGAGTTACATCTTTCCCTTCAAGAAGCCTTTCGCTAAGGCTGTTCTCGTGGAATTGGCAAAGGGATATTTGGAAGCCCGTAGAGGGCTATGGTAAAAAAGGAAATATCATCCGTTTAAAACTGGAAAGAAGCTTTCTGAGAAACTGCTCTGCGTTCTGTTAATTCATCTCACAGAGTTACATCTTTCCCTTCATGAAGCCTTTCGCTAAGGCTGTCCTTGTGGAATTGGCAAAGTGATATTTGGAAGCCCATAGAGGGCTACGGTGAAAAAGGAAATATCTTCCGTTCAAAACTGGAAAGAAGCTTTCTGAGAAACTGCTCTGTGTTCTGTTAATTCGTCTCACCGACTTACATCTTTCCCTTCAAGAATCCTTTCGCTAAGGCTGTTCTTGTGGAATTGGCAAAGGGATATTTGGAAGCCCTTAGAGGGCTATGGTGAAAAAGGAAATATCTTCCGTTCAAAACTGGAAAGAAGCTTTCTGAGAATCTGCTCTGTGTTCTGTTAATTCATCTCACAGAGTTACATATTTCCCTTCAAGAAGCCTTTCGCTAAGGCTGTTCTTGTGGAATTGGCAAAGTGGTATTTGGAAGCCCAAAGAGGGCTATGGTGAAAAAGGAAATATCTTCCGTTCAAAACTGGAAAGAAGCTTTCTGAGAAACTGCTCTGTGTTCCGTTAATTCATCTCACAGAGTTACATCTTTCCCTTCAGGAAGCCTTTCGCTAAGGCTGTTCTTGTGGAATTGGCAAAGTGATATTTGGAAGCCCATAGAGGGCTACGGTGAAAAAGGAAATATCTTCGGTTCAATACTGGAAAGAAGCTTTCTGAGAAACTGCTCTGTGTTCTGTTAATTCATCTCACAGAGTTACATCTTTCCCTTCAGGAAGCCTTTCGCTAAGGCTGTTCTTGTGGAATTGTCAAAGTGGTATTTGGAAGCCTATGGAGGGCTACGGTGAAAAAGGAAATATCTTGAGTTCAATACTGGAAAGAAGCTTTCTGAGAAACTGCTCTGTGTTTTCTTAATTCATCTCACAGAGTTACATCTTTCCCTTCAAGAAGACTTTCGCTAAGGCTGTTCTTGTGGATTTGGCAAAGTGATATTTGGAAGCCCATAGAGGGCTATGGTGAAAAAGGAAATATCTTCGATTCAATACTGGAAAGAAGCTTTCTGAGAAACTGCTCTGTGTTCTGTTAATTCATCTCACAGAGTTACATCTTTCCCTTCAAGAAGCCTTTCGCTAAGGCTGTTCTTGTGGAATTGTCAAAGTGGTATTTGGAAGCCTATGGAGGGCTACGGTGAAAAAGGAAATATCTTGAGTTCAATACTGGAAAGAAGCTTTCTGAGAAACTGCTCTGTGTTTTCTTAATTCATCTCACAGAGTTACATCTTTCCCTTCAAGAAGCCTTTCGCTAAGGCTGTTCTTGTGGATTTGGCAAAGTGATATTTGGAAGCCCATAGAGGGCTATGGTGAAAAAGGAAATATCTTCCGTTCAAAACTGGAAAGAAGCTTTCTGAGATACTGCTCTATGTTCTGTCAATTCATCTCACAGAGTTACATCTTTCCCTTCAAGAAGCCTTTCTCTAAGACTGTTCTTGTGGAATTGCAAAGTGATATTTGGAAGCCCATAGAGGGCTATGGTGAAAAAGGAATTATCTTCCGTTCAAAACTCGAAAGAAGCTTTCTGAGAAACTGCTCTGTGTTCTGTTAATTCATCTCACAGAGTTACATCTTTCCGTTCAAGAAGCCTTTCGCTAAGGCTATTCTTGTGGAATTTTCAAAGTGGTATTTTGAAGCCCATGGAAGGCTACGGTGAAAAAGGAATTATCTTGCGTTCAATACTGGAAAGAAGCTTTCTGAGAAACTGCTCTGTGTTTTGTTAATTCATCTCACAGAGTTACATCTTTCCCTTCAAGAAGCCTTTCGCTAAGGCTGTTCTTGTGGAATTGGCAAAGTGATATTTGGGAGCGCATAGAGGGTTATGGTGAGATTGGAAATATCTTCCGTTCAAAACCGGAAAGAAGCTTTCTGAGAAACTGCTCTGTGTTCTGTTAATTCATCTCACAGAGTTACATCTTTCCCTTCAAGAAGCCTTTCGCTAAGGCTGTTCTTGTGGAATTGGCAAAGGGATATTTGGAAGCCCATAGAGAACTATGGTGAAAAAGGAAATATCTTCCGTTCAAAACTGGAAAGAAGCTTTCTGAGAAACTGCTCTGTGTTCTGATAATTCATCTCACAGAGTTACATCTTTCCCTTCATGAAGCCTTTCGCTAAGGCTGTTCTTGTGGAATTGGCAAAGTGATATCTGGAAGCCCTTAGAGGGCTATGGTGAAGAAGGAAATATCTTCGGTTCAAAACTGGAAAGAAGCTTTCTGAGAAACTGCTTTGTGTTCTGTTAATTCATCTCACAGAGTTACATCTTTCCCTTCAAGAAGCCTTTCGCTAAGGCTGTTGTTGTAGAATTGGCAAAGTGGTGTTTGGAAGCCCATGGAGGGCTACGGTGAAAAAGGAAATATCTTGCGTTCAATACTGGAAATAAGCTTTCTGAGAAACTGCTCTGTGTTCCGTTAACTCATCTCACAGAGTTACATCTTTCCCTTCAAGAAGCCTTTCGCTAAGGCTGTTCTTGTGGAATTGGCAAAGTGATATCTGGAAGCCCTTAGAGGGCTATGGTGAAAAAGGAAATATCTTCCCTTCAAAACTGAAAAGAAGCTTTCTGAGAACTCTCTGTGTTCTGTTAATTCATCTCACAGAGTTATATCTTTCCTTTCAAAAAGCCTTTTGCTAAGGCTGTTCTTGTGGAATTGGCAAAGTGGTATTTGGAAGCCCATGGAGGGCTACGGTGAAAAAGGAAATATCTTGCGTTCAAAACTGGAAAGAAGCTTTCTGAGAAACTGCTTTGTGTTCTGTTAATTCATCTCACAGAGTTACATCTTTCCCTTCAAGAAGCCTTTCGCTAAGGCTGTTCTTGTAGAATTGGCAAAGTGGTGTTTGGAAGCCCATGGAGGGCTACGGTGAAAAAGGAAATATCTTGCGTTCAATACTGGAAATAAGCTTTCTGAGAAACTGCTCTGTGTTCCGTTAACTCATCTCACAGAGTTACATCTTTCCCTTCAAGAAGCCTTTCGCTAAGGCTGTTCTTGTGGAATTGGCAAAGTGATATCTGGAAGCCCTTAGAGGGCTATGGTGAAAAAGGAAATATCTTCCCTTCAAAACTGAAAAGAAGCTTTCTGAGAACTCTCTGTGTTCTGTTAATTTATCTCACAGAGTTATATCTTTCCTTTCAAAAATCCTTTTGCTAAGGCTGTTCTTGTGGAATTGGCAAAGTGGTATTTGGAAGCCCATGGAGGGCTACGGTGAAAAAGGAAATATCTTGCGTTCAAAACTGGAAATAATCTTTCTGAGAAACTGCTCTGTGTTCCGTTATTTCATCTCACAGAGTTACATCTTTCTCTTCAAGAAGCCTTTCGCTAAGGTTGCTGTTGTGGAATTGGCAAAGTGATATTTGGAAGCCCATAGAGGGCTACGGTGAAAAAGGAAATATCTTCGGTTCAATACTGGAAAGAAGCTTTCTGAGAAACTGCTCTGTGTTCTGTTAATTCATCTCACAGAGTTACATCTTTCCCTTCAGGAAGCCTTTCGCTAAGGCTGTTCTTGTGGAATTGTCAAAGTGGTATTTGGAAGCCTATGGAGGGCTACGGCGAAAAAGGAAATATCTTGAGTTCAATACTGGAAAGAAGCTTTCTGAGATACTGCTCTGTGTTTTCTTAATTCATCTCACAGAGTTACATCTTTCCCTTCAAGAAGCCTTTCGCTAAGGCTGTTCTTGTGGATTTGGCAAAGTGATATTTGGAAGCCCATAGAGGGCTATGGTGAAAAAGGAAATATCTTCGGTTCAATACTGGAAACAAGCTTTCTGAGAAACTGCTCTGTGTTCTCTTAATTCATCTCACAGAGTTACATCTTTCCCTTCAAGAAGCCTTTCGCTAAGGCTGTTCTTGTGGAATTGGCACAGGGATATTTGGAAGCCCATAGAGGGCTATGGTGAAAAAGGAAATATCTTCCGTTCAAAACTGGAAAGAAGCTTTCTGAGATACTGCTCTGTGTTCTGTCAATTCATCTCACAGAGTTACATCTTTCCCTTCAAGAAGCCTTTCTCTAAGACTGTTCTTGTGGAATGGGCAAAGTGATATTTGGAAGCCCATAGAGGGCTATGGTGAAAAAGGAATTATCTTCCGTTCAAAACTCGAAAGAAGCTTTCTGAGAAACTGCTCTGTGTTCTGTTAATTCATCTCACAGAGTTACATCTTTCCGTTCAAGAAGCCTTTCGCTAAGGCTGTTCTTGTGGAATTTTCAAAGTGGTATTTGGAAGCCCATGGAAGGCTACGGTGAAAAAGGAATTATCTTGCGTTCAATACTGGAAAGAAGCTTTCTGAGAAACTGCTCTGTGTTTCGTTAATTCATCTCACAGAGTTACATCTTTCCCTTCAAGAAGCCTTTCGCTAAGGCTGTTCTGTGGAATTGGCAAAGTGATATTTGGAAGCGCATAGAGGGTTATGGTGAGAATGGAAATATCTTCCGTTCAAAACCGGAAAGAAGCTTTCTGAGAATCTGCTCTGTGTTCTGTTAATTCATCTCACAGAGTTACATCTTTCCCTTCAAGAAGCCTTTCGCTAAGGCTGTTCTTGTGGAATTGGCAAAGGGATATTTGGAAGCCCATAGAGAACTATGGTGAAAAAGGAAATATCTTCCGTTCAAAACTGGAAAGAAGCTTTCTGAGAAACTGCTCTGTGTTCTGTTAATTCATCTCACAGAGTTACATCTTTCCCTTCAAGAAGCCTTTCTCTAAGACTGTTCTTGTGGAATTGGCAAAGTGATATTTGGAAGCCCATAGAGGGCTATGGTGAAAAAGGAATTATCTTCCGTTCAAAACTCGAAAGAAGCTTTCTGAGAAACTGCTCTGTGTTCTGTTAATTCATCTCACAGAGTTACATCTTTCCGTTCAAGAAGCCTTTCGCTAAGGCTGTTCTTGTGGAATTTTCAAAGTGGTATTTTGAAGCCCATGGAAGGCTACGGTGAAAAAGGAATTATCTTGCGTTCAATACTGGAAAGAAGCTTTCTGAGAAACTGCTCTGTGTTTTGTTAATTCATCTCACAGAATTACATCTTTCCCTTCAAGAAGCCTTTCGCTAAGGCTGTTCTTGTGGAATTGGCAAAGTGATATTTGGGAGCGCATAGAGGGTTATGGTGAGATTGGAAATATCTTCCGTTCAAAACCGGAAAGAAGCTTTCTGAGAAACTGCTCTGTGTTCTGTTAATTCATCTCACAGAGTTACATCTTTCCCTTCAAGAAGCCTTTCGCTAAGGCTGTTCTTGTGGAATTGGCAAAGGGATATTTGGAAGCCCATAGAGAACTATGGTGAAAAAGGAAATATCTTCCGTTCAAAACTGGAAAGAAGCTTTCTGAGAAACTGCTCTGTGTTCTGATAATTCATCTCACAGAGTTACATCTTTCCCTTCATGAAGCCTTTCGCTAAGGCTGTTCTTGTGGAATTGGCAAAGTGATATCTGGAAGCCCTTAGAGGGCTATGGTGAAGAAGGAAATATCTTCGGTTCAAAACTGGAAAGAAGCTTTCTGAGAAACTGCTTTGTGTTCTGTTAATTCATCTCACAGAGTTACATCTTTCCCTTCAAGAAGCCTTTCGCTAAGGCTGTTGTTGTAGAATTGGCAAAGTGGTGTTTGGAAGCCCATGGAGGGCTACGGTGAAAAAGGAAATATCTTGCGTTCAATACTGGAAATAAGCTTTCTGAGAAACTGCTCTGTGTTCCGTTAACTCATCTCACAGAGTTACATCTTTCCCTTCAAGAAGCCTTTCGCTAAGGCTGTTCTTGTGGAATTGGCAAAGTGATATCTGGAAGCCCTTAGAGGGCTATGGTGAAAAAGGAAATATCTTCCCTTCAAAACTGAAAAGAAGCTTTCTGAGAACTCTCTGTGTTCTGTTAATTCATCTCACAGAGTTATATCTTTCCTTTCAAAAAGCCTTTTGCTAAGGCTGTTCTTGTGGAATTGGCAAAGTGGTATTTGGAAGCCCATGGAGGGCTACGGTGAAAAAGGAAATATCTTGCGTTCAAAACTGGAAAGAAGCTTTCTGAGAAACTGCTTTGTGTTCTGTTAATTCATCTCACAGAGTTACATCTTTCCCTTCAAGAAGCCTTTCGCTAAGGCTGTTCTTGTAGAATTGGCAAAGTGGTGTTTGGAAGCCCATGGAGGGCTACGGTGAAAAAGGAAATATCTTGCGTTCAATACTGGAAATAAGCTTTCTGAGAAACTGCTCTGTGTTCCGTTAACTCATCTCACAGAGTTACATCTTTCCCTTCAAGAAGCCTTTCGCTAAGGCTGTTCTTGTGGAATTGGCAAAGTGATATCTGGAAGCCCTTAGAGGGCTATGGTGAAAAAGGAAATATCTTCCCTTCAAAACTGAAAAGAAGCTTTCTGAGAACTCTCTGTGTTCTGTTAATTTATCTCACAGAGTTATATCTTTCCTTTCAAAAATCCTTTTGCTAAGGCTGTTCTTGTGGAATTGGCAAAGTGGTATTTGGAAGCCCATGGAGGGCTACGGTGAAAAAGGAAATATCTTGCGTTCAAAACTGGAAATAATCTTTCTGAGAAACTGCTCTGTGTTCCGTTATTTCATCTCACAGAGTTACATCTTTCTCTTCAAGAAGCCTTTCGCTAAGGTTGCTGTTGTGGAATTGGCAAAGTGATATTTGGAAGCCCATAGAGGGCTACGGTGAAAAAGGAAATATCTTCGGTTCAATACTGGAAAGAAGCTTTCTGAGAAACTGCTCTGTGTTCTGTTAATTCATCTCACAGAGTTACATCTTTCCCTTCAGGAAGCCTTTCGCTAAGGCTGTTCTTGTGGAATTGTCAAAGTGGTATTTGGAAGCCTATGGAGGGCTACGGCGAAAAAGGAAATATCTTGAGTTCAATACTGGAAAGAAGCTTTCTGAGATACTGCTCTGTGTTTTCTTAATTCATCTCACAGAGTTACATCTTTCCCTTCAAGAAGCCTTTCGCTAAGGCTGTTCTTGTGGATTTGGCAAAGTGATATTTGGAAGCCCATAGAGGGCTATGGTGAAAAAGGAAATATCTTCGGTTCAATACTGGAAAGAAGCTTTCTGAGAAACTGCTCTGTGTTCTCTTAATTCATCTCACAGAGTTACATCTTTCCCTTCAAGAAGCCTTTCGCTAAGGCTGTTCTTGTGGAATTGGCACAGGGATATTTGGAAGCCCATAGAGGGCTATGGTGAAAAAGGAAATATCTTCCGTTCAAAACTGGAAAGAAGCTTTCTGAGATACTGCTCTGTGTTCTGTTTATTCATCTCACAGAATTACATCTTTCCATTCAAGAAGCCTTTCGCTAAGGGTGTTCTTGTGGAATTGGCAAAGTGATCTTCGGAAGCCCATAGAGGGCTATGGTGAAAAAGGAAATATCTTCCATTCAAAACTGGAAAGAAGCTTTCTGAGAAACTGCTCTGTGTTCTGTTAATTCATCTCACAGAGTTACATCTTTCCCTTCAAGAAGCCTTTCGCTAAGGTTGTTCTTGTGGAATTGGCAAAGTGATATTTGGAAGCCCATAGAGGGCTATGGTGAAAAAGGAATTATCTTCCGTTCAAAACTCGAAAGAAGCTTTCTGAGAAACTGCTCTGTGTTCTGTTAATTCATCTCACAGAGTTACATCTTTCCGTTCAAGAAGCCTTTCGCTAAGGCTGTTCTTGTGGAATTTTCAAAGTGGTATTTGGAAGCCCATGGAAGGCTACGGTGAAAAAGGAATTATCTTGCGTTCAATACTGGAAAGAAGCTTTCTGAGAAACTGCTCTGTTTTTCGTTAATTCATCTCACAGAGTTACATCTTTCCCTTCAAGAAGCCTTTCGCTAAGGCTGTTCTGTGGAATTGGCAAAGTGATATTTGGAAGCGCATAGAGGGTTATGGTGAGAATGGAAATATCTTCCGTTCAAAACCGGAAAGAAGCTTTCTGAGAATCTGCTCTGTGTTCTGTTAATTCATCTCACAGAGTTACATCTTTCCCTTCAAGAAGCCTTTCGCTAAGGCTGTTCTTGTGGAATTGGCAAAGGGATATTTGGAAGCCCATAGAGAACTATGGTGAAAAAGGAAATATCTTCCGTTCAAAACTGGAAAGAAGCTTTCTGAGAAACTGCTCTGTGTTCTGTTAATTCATCTCACAGAGTTACATCTTTCTCTTCATGAAGCCTTTCGCTAAGTCTGTTCTTGTGGAATTGGCAAAGTGGTATTTGGAAGCCCATGGAGGGCGACGTTGAAAAAGGAAATATCTTGCGTTCAATACTGGAAATAAGCTTTCTGAGAAACTGTTCTGTTTTGTTAATTCATCTCACAGAGTTACATCTTTCCCTTCAAGAAGCCTTTCGCTAAGGCTGTTCTTGCGGAATTGGCAAAGTGATATTTGGAAGCCCATAGATGGCTATGGTGAAAAAGGAAATATCTTCCGTTCAAAACTGGAAAGAAGCTTTCTGAGAAACTGCTCTGTGTTCTGTTAATTCATCTCACAGAGTTACATCTTTCCCTTCAAGGAGCCTTTCGCTAAGTCTGTTCATGTGGAATTGGCAAGGGGATATTTGGAAGCCCATAGAGGGCTATGGTGAAAAAGGAAATATCTTCCGTTCAAAACTGGAAAGAAGCTTTCTGAGAAACTGCTCTGTGTTCTGTTAATTCATCTCACAGAGTTACATCTTTCCCTTCAAGAAGCCTTTCGCTAAAGCTGTTCTTGTGGAATTGGCAAAGGGATATTTGGAAGCCCATAGAGGGCTATGGTGAAAAAGGAAATATCTTCCGTTCAAAACTGGAAAGAAGCTTTCTGAGAATCTGCTCTGTGTTCTGTTAATTCATATCACAGAGTTACATCTTTGACTTCAAGACGCCTTTCGCTAAGGTTGCTGTTGTGGAATTGGGAAAGGGATCTTTGGAAGCCCATAGAGGGCTATGGTGAAAAAGGAAATATCTTCCGTTCAAAACTGGAAAGAAGGTTTCTGAGACACTGCTCTGTGTTCTGTTAATTCATCTCACAGAGTTACATCTTTCCCTTCAAGAAGCCTTTCGTTAAGGCTGTTCTTGTGGAATTCGCAAAGTGATATTTGGAAGCCCATAGAGGGCTATGGTGAAAAACGAAATATCTTCCGTTCAAAACTGGAAAGAAGCTTTCTGAGAAACTGCTCTGTGTTCTGTTAATTCATCTCACAGAGTTACATCTTTCCCTTCAAGAAGCCTTTCGCTAAGGCTGTTCTTGTGAAATTGGCAAATTGATATTTGGAAGTCCATGGAGGGCTACTGTGAAAAAGGAAATATCTTGCGTTCAATACTGGAAAGAATCTTTCTGAGAAACTGCTCTGTGTTCTGTTAATTCATCTCGCAGAGTTACATCTTTCCCTTCAAGAAACCTTTCGCTAAGGCTGTTCTTGTGGAATTGGCAAAGTGGTATTTGGAAGCCTATGGAGGGCTACGGTGAAAAAGGAAATATCTTGCGTTCATTACTGGAAAGAAGCTTTCTGAGAAACTGCTCTGTGTTTTCTTAATTCATCTCACAGAGTTACATCTTTCCCTTCAAGAAGCCTTTCGCTAAGGCTGTTCTTGTGGAATTGGCAAAGTGATATTTGGAAACCCATAGAGGGCTATGGTGACAATGGAAATATCTTCCGTTCAAAACCGGAAAGAAGCTTTCTGAGAAACTGCTCTGTGTTCTGTTAATTCATCTCACAGAGTTACATCTTTCCCTTCATGAAGCCTTTCGCTAAGGCTGTTCTTGGGGAATTGGCAAAGTGATATCTGGAAGCCCTTAGAGGGCTATGGTGAAGAAGGAAATATCTTCGGTTCAAAACTGGAAAGAAGCTTTCTGAGAAACTGCTTTGTGTTCTGTTAATTCATCTCACAGAGTTACATCTTTCCCTTCAAGAAGCCTTTCGCTAAGGCTGTTCTTGTGGAATTGGCAAAGTGATATTTGGAAGCCCATAGAGGGCTATGGTGAAAAAGGAAATATCTTCCGTTCAAAACTGGAAAGAAGCTTTCTGAGAATCTGCTCTGTGTTCTGTTAATTCATATCACAGAGTTACATCTTTGCCTTCAAGACGCCTTTCGCTAAGGTTGCTGTTGTGGAAATGGGAAAGGGATCTTTGGAAGCCCATAGATGGCTATGGTGAAAAAGGAAATATCTTCCGTTCAAAACTGGAAAGAAGCTTTCTGAGACACTGCTCTGTGTTCTGTTAATTCATCTCACAGAGTTACATCTTTCCCTTCAAGAAGCCTTTCGTTAAGGCTGTTCTTGTGGAATTCGCAAAGTGATATTTGGAAGCCCATAGAGGGCTATGGTGAAAAACGAAATATCTTCCGTTCAAAACTGGAAAGAAGCTTTCTGAGAAACTGCTCTGTGTTCTGTTAATTCATCTGACAGAGTTACATCTTTCCCTTCAAGAAGCCTTTCGCTAAGGCTGTTCTTGTGAAATTGGCAAATTGATATTTGGAAGTCCATGGAGGGCTACTGTGAAAAAGGAAATATCTTGCGTTCAATACTGGAAAGAATCTTTCTGAGAAACTGCTCTGTGTTCCGTTAACTCATCTCACAGAGTTACATCTTTCCCTTCAAGAAGCCTTTCGCTAAGGCTGTTCTTGTGGAATTGGCAAAGTGATATCTGGAAGCCCTTAGAGGGCTATGGTGAAAAAGGAAATATCTTCCTTTCAAAACTGAAAAGAAGCTTTCTGAGAACTCTCTGTGTTCTGTTAATTCATCTCACAGAGTTATATCTTTCCTTTCAAAAAGCCTTTCGCTAAGGCTGTTCTTGTGGAATTGGCAAAGTGGTATTTGGAAGCCCATGGAGGGCTACGGTGAAAAAGGAAATATCTTGCGTTCAATACTGGAAATAAGCTTTCTGAGAAAATGCTCTGTTTTGTTAATTCATCTCACAGAGTTACATCTTTCCCTTCAAGAAGCCTTTTGCTAAGGCTGTTCTTGCGGAATTGGCAAAGTGATATTTGGAAGCCCATAGATGGCTATGGTGAAAAAGGAAATATCTTCCGTTCAAAACTGGAAAGAAGCTTTCTGAGAAACTGCTCTGTGTTCTGTTAATTCATCTCACAGAGTTACATCTTTCCCTTCAAGAAGCCTTTCGCTAAAGCTGTTCTTGTGGAATTGGCAAAGGGATATTTGGAAGCCCATAGAGGTCTATGGTGAAAAAGGAAATATCTTCCGTTCAAAACTGGAAAGAAGCTTTCTGAGAATCTGCTCTGTGTTCTGTTAATTCATATCACAGAGTTACATCTTTGCCTTCAAGACGCCTTTCGCTAAGATTGCTGTTGTGGAATTGGGAAAGGGATCTTTGGAAGCCCATAGAGGGCTATGGTGAAAAAGGAAATATTTTCCGTTCAAAACTGGAAAGAAGCTTTCTGAGACACTGCTCTGTGTTCAGTTAATTCATCTCACAGAGTTACATCTTTCCCTTCAAGAAGCCTTTCGTTAAGGCTGTTCTTGTGGAATTCGCAAAGTGATATTTGTAAGCCCATAGAGGGCTATGGTGAAAAACGAAATATCTTCCGTTCAAAACTGGAAAGAAGCTTTCTGAGAAACTGCTCTGTGTTCTGTTAATTCATCTCACAGAGTTACATCTTTCCCTTCAAGAAGTCTTTCGCTAAGGCTGTTCTTGTGAAATTGGCAAATTGATATTTGGAAGTCCATGGAGGGCTACTGTGAAAAAGGAAATATCTTGCGTTCAATACTGGAAAGAATCTTTCTGAGAAACTGCTCTGTGTTCTGTTAATTCATTTCACAGAGTTACATCTTTCCCTTCAAGAAACCTTTCGCTAAGGCTGTTCTTGTGGAATTGGCAAAGTTGTATTTGGAAGCCTATGGAGGGCTACGGTGAAAAAGGAAATATCTTGCGTTCAATACAGGAAAGAAGCTTTCTGAGAAACTGCTCTGTGTTTTCTTAATTCATCTCACAGAGTTAAATCTTTCCCTTCAAGAAGCCTTTCGCTAAGGCTGTTCTTGTGGAATTGGCAAAGTGATATTTGGAAACCCATAGAGGGCTATGGTGACAATGGAAATATCTTCCGTTCAAAACCGGAAAGAAGCTTTCTGAGAAACTGCTCTGTGTTCTGTTATTTCATCTCACAGAGTTACATCTTTCCCTTCAAGAAGCCTTTCGCTAAGGCTGTTCTTGTGGAATTGGCAAAGGGATATTTGGATGCCCATAGAGGACTATGGTGAAAAAGGAAATATCTTCCTTTCAAAACTGGAAAGAAGCTTTCTGAGAAACTGCTCTGTGTTCTGTTAATTCATTTCACAGAGTAACATCTTTCCCTTCAAGAAGCCGTTCGCTAAGGCTGTTCTTGTGGAATTGGAAAAGGAATATTTGGACGCCCTTGGAGGGCTATGGTGAAAAAGGAAGTATCTTCCTTTCAAAACTGGAAAGAAGCTTTCTGAGAAACTACTCTGTGTTCTGTTAATTCATCTCACAGAGTTACATCTTTCCCTTCAAGAAGCCTTTCGCTAAGGCTGTTCTTGTGGAATTGGCAAAGTGATATTTGGAAGCCCATAGAGGGCTATGGTGAAAAAGGAAATATCTTCTGTTCAAAACTGGAAAGAAGCTTTCTGAGAAACTGCTCTGTGTTCCGTTAATTCATCTCACAGAGTTACATCTTTCCCTTCAAGAAGCCTTCCGCTAAGGCTGTCCTTGTGGAATTGGCAAACTGATATTTGGAAGCCCATGAGGGCTATGGTGAAAAAGGAAATATCTTCCGTTCAAAAGTGGAAAAAAGCTTTCTGAGAAACTGCTCTGTGTTCTGTTAATTCATCTCACAGAGTTATATCTTTCCCTTCAAGAAGACTTTCGCTAAGGCTGTTCTTGAGGAATTGGCAAAGTGATATTTGGAAGCCCATAGAGGGCCACGGTGAAAAAGGAAATATCTTCGGTTCAATACTGGAAAGAAGATTTCTGAGAAACTGCTCTGTGTTCTGTTAATTCATCTCACAGAGTTACATCTTTCCCTTCAAGAAGCCTTTCGCTAAGGCTGTTCTTGTGGAATTGGCAAAGGGATATTTGGAAGCCCATTAAGGGCTATGGTGAAAAAGGAAATATCTTCCGTTCAAAACTGGAAAGAAGCTTTCTGAGAAACTGCTCTGTGTTCCGTTAATTCATCTCACAGAGTTACATCTTTCCGGTCATGAAGCCTTTCGCTAAGGCTGTTCTTGTGGAATTGGAAAAGTGATATTTGGAAACCCATAGAGGGCTACGGTGAAAAAGGAAATATCTTCTGTTCAAAACTGGAAAGAAGCTTTCTAAGAAACTGCTCTGTGTTCTGCTAATTCATCTCACAGAGCTACATCTTTGCCTTCAAGAAGCCTTTCGCTAAGGCTGTTCTTGTGGAATTGGCAAAGTGATATTTGGAAGGCCATAGAGGGCTACGGTGAAAAAGGAAATATCTTCCGTTCAAAACTGGAAAGAAGCTTTCTGAGAAACTGCTCTGTGTTCTGTTAATTCATCTCACAGAGTTACATCTTTCCCTTCAAGAAGCCTTTCGCTAAGGCTGTTCTTGTGGAATTGGCAAAGGGGTATTTGGAAGTCCATTTAGGGATACTGTGAAAAAGGAAATATCTTGCGTTCAATACTGGAAAGAAGCTTTCTGAAAAACTGCTCTGTGTTCTGTTAATTCATCTCACAGAGTTATATCTTTCCCTTCAAGAAGCCTTTCGCTAAGGCTGTTCTTGTGGAATTGGCAAAGGGATATTTGGAAGTCCATGGAGGGATACTGTGAATAAGGAAATATCTTGCGTTCAATACTGGAAAGAAGCTTTCTGAGAAACTGCTCTGTGTTCTGTTAATTCATCTCACAGAGTTACATCTTTCCCTTCAAGAAGCCTTTCGCTAAGGCTGTTCTTGAGGAGTTGGCAAAGGGATATTTGGAAGTCCATAGAGGGCTATGGTGAAAAAGGAAATATCTTCCGTTCAAAACTGGAAAGAAGCTTTCTGAGAAACTGCTCTGTGTTCTGTTAATTCATCTCACAGAGTTACATCTTTCCCTTCAAGAAGCCTTTCGCTAAGGCTGTTCTTGTGGAATTGGGAAAAGGATATTTGGAAGCCCATAGAGGGCTAGGGTGAAAAAGGAAATGTCTTCCTTTCAAAACTGGAAAGAAGCTTTCTGAGAAACTGCTCTGTGTTCTGTTAATTCATATCACAGAGTTACATCTTTCCCTTCAAGACGCCTTTCGCTTAGGCTGTTCTTGTGGAATTGGCAAAGGGATATTTGGGAGCCCATAGAGAGGTATGGTGAAAAAGGAAGTAACTTCCGTTCAAAACTGGAAAGAAGCTTTCTGAGAAACTGCTCTGTGTTCTGTTAATTCATCTCACAGAGTTACATCTTTCCCTTCAAGAAGCCTTTCGCTAAGGCTGTTCTTGTGGAATTGGCAAAGTGATATTTGGAAGCCCATAGAGGGCTATGGTGAAAAAGGAAATATCTTCCGTTCAAAACTGGAAAGAAGCTTTCTGAGAAACTGCTCTGTGTTCTGTTAATTCATTGAACAGAGTTACATCTTTCCCTTCAAGAAGCCTTTCGCTAAGGCTCTTCTTGTGGAATTCGCAAAGGGATATTTGGAAGCCCATAGAGGACTATGGTGAAAAACGAAATATCTTCCGTTCAAAACTGGAAAGAAGCTTTCTGAGAAACTGCTCTGTGTTCTGTTAATTCATCTCACAGAGTTACATCTTTCCCTTCAAGAAGCCTTTCGCTAAGGCTGTTCTTGTGGAATTGGCAAAGGGATATTTGGGAGCCCATAGAGAGGTATGGTGAAAAAGGAAGTAACTTCCGTTCAAAACTGGAAAGAAGCTTTCTGAGAAACTGCTCTGTGTTCTGTTAATTCATCTCACAGAGTTACATTTTTCCCTTCAAGAAGCCTTTCGCTAAGGCTGTTCTTGTGGAATTGGCAAAGGGATATTTGGAAGTCCATGGAGGGATACTGTGAAAAAGGAAATATCTTGCGTTCAATACTGGAAAGAAGCTTTCTGAGAAACAGCTCTGTGTTCTGTTAATTAATCTCACAGAGTTACATCTCTCCCTTCAAGAAGCCTTTCGCTAAGGCTGTTGTTGTGGAATTGGCAAAGTGATCTTTGGAAGCCCTTAGAGGGCTATTGTGAAAAAGGAAATATCTTCCGTTCAAAACTGGAAAGAAGCTTTCTGAGAAACTGCTCTGTGTTCTGTTAATTCATCTCACAGAGTTACATCTTTCCCTTCAAGAAGCCTTTCGCTAAGACTGTTCTTGTGGAATTCGCAAAGTGATATTTGGAAGCCCATAGAGGGCTATGGTGAAAAACGAAATATCTTGCGTTCAATACTGGAAAGCAGCTTTCTGAGAAACTGCTCTGTGTTTTCTTAATTCATCTCACAGAGTTACATCTTTCCCTTCAAGAAGCCTTTCGCTAAGGCTGTTCTTGTGGAATTGGCAAAGTGGTATTTGGAAGCCGATGGAGGGCTACGGTGAAAAAGGAATTATCATGCGTTCAATACTGGAAAGAAGCTTTCTGAGAAACTGCTCTGTGTTTTGTTAATTCATCTCACAGAGTTACATCTTTCCCTTCAAGTAGCCTTTCGCTAAGGCTGTTGTTGTTGAATTGGGAAAGTGATATTTGGAAGCCCATAGTGGGCTATGGTGAAAATGGAAATATCTTCCGTTCAAAACCGGAAAAAGCTTTCTTAGAAACTGCTCTGTGTTCTGTTAATTCATCTCACAGAGTTACATCTTTCCCTTCAAGAAGCCTTTCGGTAAGGCTGTTCTTGTGGAATTGTCAAAGGGATATTTGGAAGCCCATAGAGTACTGTGGTGAAAAAGGAAATATCTTCCGTTCAAAACTGGAAAGAAGCTTTCTGAGAAACTGCTCTGTGTTCTGTTAATTCATTGCACAGAGTTACATCTTTCCCTTCAAGAAGCCTTTCGCTAAGGCTCTTCTTGTGGAATTCGCAAAGTGATATTTGGAAGCCCATAGAGGGCTATGGTGAAAAACGAAATATCTTCCGTTCAAAACTGGAAAGAAGCTTTCTGAGAAACTGCGCTG
Organism: Chlorocebus sabaeus; assembly: GCF_047675955.1. Taxonomy (NCBI): domain Eukaryota; kingdom Metazoa; phylum Chordata; class Mammalia; order Primates; family Cercopithecidae; genus Chlorocebus; species Chlorocebus sabaeus. Next base: position 92,298,015 of record NC_132933.1, read on the forward strand.
TGTTCTGTTAATTCATCTCACAGAGTTACATCTTTCCCTTCAAGAAGCCTTTCGCTAAGGCTGTTCTTGTGGAATTGGCAAAGGGATATTTGGGAGCCCATAGAGAGGTATGGTGAAAAAGGAAGTAACTTCCGTTCAAAACTGGAAAGAAGCTTTCTGAGAAAGTGCTCTGTGTTCTGTTAATTCATCTCACAGAGTTACATCTTTCCCTTCAAGAAGCCTTTCGCTAAGGCTGTTCTTGTGGAATTGGCAAAGTGGTATTTGGAAGTCCATGGAGGGATACTGTGAAAAAGGAAATATCTTGCGTTCAATACTGGAAAGAAGCTTTCTGAGAAACTGCTCTGTGTCCTGTTAATTCATCTCACAGAGTTACATCTTTCCCTTCAAGAAGCCTTTCGCTAAGGCTGTTGTTGTGGAATTGGCAAAGTGATCTTTGGAAGCCCTTAGAGGGCTATTGTGAAAAAGGAAATATCTTCCGTTCAAAACTGGAAAGAAGCTTTCTGAGAAACTGCTCTGTGTTCTGTTAATTCATCTCAGAGAGTTACATCTTTCCCTTCAAGAAGCCTTTCGCTAAGACTGTTCTTGTGGAATTGGCAAAGGGATATTTGGAAGCCTACGGAGGGCTACGGTGAAAAAGGAAATATCTTGCGTTCAATACTGGAAAGCAGCTTTCTGAGAAACTGCTCTGTGTTTTCTTAATTCATCTCACAGAGTTACATCTTTCCCTTCAAGAAGCCTTTCGCTAAGGCTGTTCTTGTGGAATTGGCAAAGTGGTATTTGGAAGCCGATGGAGGGCTACGGTGAAAAAGGAATTATCATGCGTTCAATACTGGAAAGAATCTTTCTGAGAAACTGCTCTGTGTTTTGTTAATTCATCTCACAGAGTTACATCTTTCCCTTCAAGAAGCCTTTCGCTAAGGCTGTTCTTGTGGAATTGGCAAAGTGATATTTGGAAGCCCATAGAGGGCTATGGTGAAAATGGAAATATCTTCCGTTCAAAACCGGAAAGAAGCTTTCTGGGAAACTGCTCTGTGTTCTGTTAATTCATCTCACAGAGTTACATCTTTCCCTTCAAGAAGCCTTTCAGTAAGGCTGTTCTTGTGGAATTTGCAAAGGGATATTTGGAAGCCCATAGAGGACTGTAGTGAAAAAGGAAATATCTTCCGTTCAAAACTGGAAAGAAGCTTTCTGAGAAACTGCTCTGTGTTCTGTTAATTCATTGCACAGGGTTACATCTTTCCCTTCAAGAAGCCTTTCGCTAAGGCTCTTCTTGTGGAATTCGCAAAGTGATATTTGGAAGCCCATAGAGGGCTACGGTGAAAAACGAAATATCTTCCGTTCAAAACTGGAAAGAAGCTTTCTGAGAAACTGCTCTGTGTTCTGTTAATTCATCTCACAGAGTTACATCTTTCCCTTCAAGAAGCCTTTCGCTAAGGCTGTTCTTGTGGAATTGGCAAAGGGATATTTGGGAGCCCATAGAGAGGTATGGTGAAAAAGGAAGTAACTTCCGTTCAAAACTGGAAAGAAGCTTTCTGAGAAACTGCTCTGTGTTCTGTTAATTCATCTCACAGAGTTACATCTTTCCCTTCAAGAAGCCTTTCGCTAAGGCTGTTCTTGTGGAATTGGCAAAGTGGTATTTGGAAGCCGATGGAGGGCTACGGTGAAAAAGGAATTATCGTGCGTTCAATATTGGAAAGAAGCTTTCTGAGAAACTGCTCTGTGTTTTGTTAATTCATCTCACAGAGTTACATCTTTCCCTTCAAGAAGCCTTTCGCTATGGCTGTTCTTGTGGAATTGGCAAAGGGATATTTGGAAGCCCATAGAGGGCTATGGTGAAAAAGGAAATATCTTCGGTTCAAAACTGGAAAGAAGCTTTCTGAGAAACTGCTCTGTGTTCTGTTAATTCATCTCACAGAGTTACATCTTTCCCTTCAAGAAGCCTTTCGCTAAGACTGTTCTTGTGGAATTGGCAAAGGGATATTTGGAAGCCTACGGATGGCTACGGTGAAAAAGGAAGTATCTTGCGTTCAATACTGGAAAGCAGCTTTCTGAGAAACTGCTCTGTGTTTTCTTAATTCATCTCACAGACTTACATCTTTCCCTTCAAGAAGCCTTTCGCTAAGGCTGTTCTTGTGGAATTGGCAAAGTGGTATTTGGATGCCCATGGAGGGCTACGGTGAAAAAGGAAATATCTTATGTTCAATACTGGAAATAAGCTTTCTGAGAAACTGCTCTGTGTTTTGTTAATTCATCTCACAGAGTTACATCTTTCCCTTCAAGAAGCCTTTCGCTAAGGCTGTTCTTGTGGAATTGGCAAAGGGATATTTGGAAGCCCATAGAGGGCTAGGGTAAAAAAGGAAATGTCTTCCTTTCAAAACTGGAAAGAAGCTTTCTGAGAAACTGCTCTGTGTTCTGTTAATTCATATCACAGAGTTACATCTTTCCCTTCAAGACGCCTTTCGCTTAGGCTGTTCTTGTGGAATTGGCAAAGGGATATTTGGGAGCCCATAGAGAGTTATGGTGAAAAAGGAAGTAACTTCCGTTCAAAACTGGAAAGAAGGTTTCTGAGAAACTGCTCTGTGTTCTGTTAATTCATCTCACAGAGTTACATCTTTCCCTTCAAGAAGCCTTTCGCTAAGGCTGTTCTTGTGGAATTGGCAAAGTGGTATTTGGAAGCCGATGGAGGGCTACGGTGAAAAAGGAATTATCTTGCGTTCAAAACTGGAAAGAAGCTTTCTGAGAAACTGCTCTGTGTTTTGTTAATTCATCTCACAGAGTTACATCTTTCCCTTCAAGAAGTCTTTCGCTAAGGCTGTTCTTGTGGAATTGGCAAAGTGATATTTGGAAGCCCATAGAGGGCTATGGTGAAAAAGGAAATATCTTCCGTTCAAAACAGGAAAGAATCTTTCTTAGAAACTGCTCTGTGTTCTGTTAATTCATCTCACAGAGTTACATCTTTCCCTTCAAGAAGTCTTTCGGTAAGGCTGTTCTTGTGGAATTGGCAAAGAGATATTTGGAAGCCCATAGAGGACTGTGGTGAAAAAGGAAATATCTTCCGTTCAAAACTGGAAAGAAGCGTTCTGAGAAACTGCTCTGTGTTCTGTTAATTCATTGCACAGAGTTACATCTTTCCCTTCAAGAAGCCTTTTGCTAAGTCTGTTCATGTGGAATTGGCAAAGGGATATTTGGAAGCCCATAGAGGGCTATGGTGAAAAAGGAAATATCTTCCGTTCAAAACTGGAAAGAAGCTTTCTGAGAAACTGCTCTGTGTTCTGTTAATTCATTGCACAGAGTTACATCTTTCCCTTCAAGAAGCCTTTTGCTAAGTCTGTTCATGTGGAATTGGCAAAGGGATATTTGGAAGCCCATAGAGGGCTATGGTGAAAAAGGAAATATCTTCCGTTCAAAACTGGAAAGAAGCTTTCTGAGAAACAGCTCTGTGTTCTGTTAATTCATCTCACAGAGTTACATCTTTCCCTTCAAGAAGTCTTTCGCTAAGTCTGTTCTTGTAGAATTCGCAAAGTGATATTTGGAAGCCCATAGAGGGCTATGGTGAAAAACGAAATATCTTCCGTTCAAAACTGGAAAGAAGCTTTCTGAAAAACTGCTCTGTGTTTTGTTAATTCATCTCACAGAGTTACATCTTTCCCTTCAAGAAGCCGTTCGCTAAGGCTGTTCTTGTGGAATTGGCAAAGGGATATTTGGTAGCCCATAGAGGGCTATGGTGAAAAAGGAAATATCTTCCGTTCAAAACTGGAAAGAATCTTTCTGAGAAACTGCTCTGTGTTCTGTTAATTCATCTCACAGAGTTACATCTTTCCCTTCAAGAAGCCTTTCGCTAAGACTGTTCTTGTGGAATTGGCAAAGGGATATTTGGAAGCCTACGGAGGGCTACGGTGAAAAAGGAAATATCTTGCGTTCAATACTGGAAAGCAGCTTTCTGAGAAACTGCTCTGTGTTTTCTTAATTCATCTCACAGAGTTACATCTTTCCCTTCAAGAAGCCTTTCGCTAAGGCTGTTCTTGTGGAATTGGCAAAGTGGTATTTGGAAGCCGTTGGAGGGCTACGGTGAAAAAGGAATTATCTTGCGTTCAATACTGGAAAGAAGCTTTCTGAGAAACTGCTCTGTGTTCTGTTAATTCATCTCACAGAGTTACATCTTTCCCTTCAAGAAGTCTTTCGCTAAGTCTGTTCTTGTGGAATTCGCAAAGTGATATTTGGAAGCCCATAGAGGGCTATGGTGAAAAACGAAATATCTTCCGTTCAATACTGGAAAGAAGCTTTCTGAGAAACTGCTCTGTGTTTTGGTAATTCATCTCACAGAGTTACATCTTTCCCTTCAAGAAGCCTTTCGCTAAGGCTGTTCTTGTGGAATTGGCAAAGGGGTATTTGGAAGTCCATTTAGGGATACTGTGAAAAAGGAAATATCTTGCGTTCAATACTGGAAAGAAGCTTTCTGAAAAACTGCTCTGTGTTCTGTTAATTCATCTCACAGAGTTACATCTTTCCCTTCAAGAAGCCTTTCGCTAAGGCTGTTCTTGTGGAATTTGCAAAGGGATATTTGGAAGTCCATGGAGGGATACTGTGAATAAGGAAATATCTTGCGTTCAATACTGGAAAGAAGCTTTCTGAGAAACTGCTCTGTGTTCTGTTAATTCATCTCACAGAGTTACATCTTTCCCTTCAAGAAGCCTTTCGCTAAGGCTGTTCTTGAGGAGTTGGCAAAGGGATATTTGGAAGCCCATAGAGGGCTATGGTGAAAAAGGAAATATCTTCCGTTCAAAACTGGAAAGAAGCTTTCTGAGAAACTGCTCTGTGTTCTGTTAATTCATCTCACAGAGTTACATCTTTCCCTTCAAGAAGCCTTTCGCTAAGGCTGTTCTTGTGGAATTGGCAAAGTGATATCTGGAAGCCCTTAGAGGGCTATGGTGATAAAGGAAATATCTTCCCTACAAAACTGGAAAGAAGCTTTCTGAGAAACTGCTTTGTGTTGTGTTAATTCATCTCACAGAGTTATATCTTTCCCTTCAAGAAGCCTTTCGCTAAGGCTGTTCTTATGGAATTGGCAAAGTGGTATTTGGATGCCCATGGAGGGCTACGGTGAAAAAGGAAATACCTTACGTTCAATACTGGAAATAAGCTTTCTGAGAAACTGCTCTGTGTTTTGCTAATTCATTTCACAGAGTTACATCTTTCCCTTCAAGAAGCCTTTCGCTAAGGCTGTTCTTGTGGAATTGGCAAAGGGATATTTGGAAGCCCATAGAGGGCTAGGGTGAAAAAGGAAATGTCTTCCTTTCAAAACTGGAAAGAAGCTTTCTGAGAAACTGCTCTGTGTTCTGTTAATTCATATCACAGAGTTACATCTTTCCCTTCAAGACGCCTTTCGCTTAGGCTGTTCTTGTGGAATTGGCAAAGGGATATTTGGGAGCCCATAGAGAGGTATGGTGAAAAAGGAAGTAACTTCCGTTCAAAATTGGAAAGAAGCTTTCTGAGAAACTGCTCTGTGTTCTGTTAATTCATCTCACAGAGTTACATCTTTCCCTTCAAGAAGCCTTTCGCTAAGGCTGTTCTTGTGGAATTGGCAAAGTGGTATTTGGAAGCCGATGGAGGGCTACGGTGAAAAAGGAATTATCTTGCGTTCAATACTGGAAAGAAGCTTTCTGAGAAACTGCTCTGTGTTTTGTTAATTCATCTCACAGAGTTACATCTTTCCCTTCAAGAAGCCTTTCGCTAAGGCTGTTGTTGTGGAATTGGGAAAGGGATATTTGGAAGCCCATAGAGGGCTATGGTGAAAAAGGAAATATATTCCGTTCAAAACCGGAAAGAAGCTTTCTTAGAAACTGCTCTGTGTTCTGTTAATTCATCTCACAGAGTTACATCTTTCCCTTCAAGAAGCCTTTCGGTAAGGCTGTTCTTTTGGAATTGGCAAAGGGATATTTGGAAGCCCATAGAGGACTGTGGTGAAAAAGGAAATATCTTCCGTTCAAAACTGGAAAGAAGCTTTCTGAGAAACTGCTCTGTGTTCTGTTAATTCATTGCACAGAGTTACATCTTTCCCTTCAAGAAGCCTTTCGCTAAGGCTGTTCTTGTGGAATTGGCAAAGGGATATTTGGAAGCCCATAGAGGGCTATGGTGAAAAAGGAAATATCTTCCGTTCAAAACTGGAAAGAAGCTTTCTGAGAAACTGCTCTGTGTTCTGTTAATTCATCTCACAGAGTTACATCTTTCCCTTCAAGAAGCCTTTCGCTAAGGCTGTTCTTGTGGAATTGGCAAAGGGATATTTGGAAGTCCATGGAGGGATACTGTGAAAAAGGAAATATCTTGCGTTCAATACTGGAAAGAAGCTTTCTGAGAAACTGCCCTGTGTCCTGTTAATTCATCTCACAGAGTTACATCTTTCACTTCAAGGAGCCTTTCGCTAAGGCTGTTGTTGTGGAATTGGCAAAGTGATCTTTGGAAGCCCGTAGAGGGCTATTGTGAAAAAGAAAATATCTTCCGTTCAAAACTGGAAAGAAGCTTTCTGAGAAACTGCTCTGTGTTCTGTTAATTCATCTCACCGAGTTACATCTTTCCCTTCAAGAAGCCTTTCGCTATGGCTGTTCTTGTGGAATTGGCAAAGGGATATTTGGAAGCCCATAGAGATCTATGGTGAAAAAGGAAATATCTTCCGTTCAAAACTGGAAAGAAGCTATCTGAGAAACTGCTCTGTGTTCTGTTAATTCATCTCACAGAGTTACATCATTCCCTTCAAGAAGCCTTTCGCTAAGACTGTTCTTGTGGAATTGGCAAAGGGTTATTTGGAAGCCTACGGAGGGCTACGGTGAAAAAGGAAATATCTTGCGTTCAATACTGGAAAGCAGCTTTCTGAGAAACTGCTCTGTGTTTTCTTAATTCATCTCACAGAGTTACATCTTTCCCTTCAAGAAGCCTTTCGCTAAGACTGTTCTTGTGGAATTGGCAAGGTGATATTTGGAAGCCCATAGAGGGCTATGGTGAAAATGGAAATATCTTCCGTTCAAAACCGGAAAGAAGCTTTCTGAGAAACTGCTCTGTGTTCTGTTAATTCATCTCACAGAGTTACATCTTTCCCTTCAAGAAGCCTTTCGCTAAGGCTGTTCTTGTGGAATTGGCAAAGGGATATTTGGATGCCCATAGAGGTCTATGGTGAAAAAGGAAATATCTTCCGTTCAAAACTGGAAAGAAGCTTTCTGAGAAACTGCTCTGTGTTCTGTTAATTCATTTCACAGTGTTACATCTTTCCCTTCAAGAAGCCTTTCGCTAAGGCTGTTCTTGTGGAATTGGCAAAGGGATATTTGGAAGCCCATAGAGGGCTACGGTGAAAAACGAAATATCTTCCGTTCAAAACTGGAAAGAAGCTTTCTGAGAAACTGCTCTGTGTTCTGTTAATTCATCTCACAGAGTTACATCTTTCCCTTCAAGAAGCCTTTCGCTAAGGCTGTTCTTGAGGAGTTGGCAAAGGGATATTTGGAAGCCCATAGAGGACTATGGTGAAAAAGGAAATATCTTCCGTTCAAAACTGGAAAGAAGCTTTCTGAGAAACTGCTCTGTGTTCTGTTAATTCATCTCACAGAGTTACATCTTTCCCTTCAAGAAGCCTTTCGCTATGGCTGTTCTTGTGGAATTGGCAAAGGGATATTTGGAGGTCCATGGAGGGATACTGTGAATAAGGAAATATCTTGCGTTCAATACTGGAAAGAAGCTTTCTGAGAAACTGCTCTGTGTTCTGTTAATTCATCTCACAGAGTTACATCTTTCCCTTCAAGAAGCCTTTCGCTAAGGCTGTTCTTGAGGAGTTGGCAAAGGGATATTTGGAAGCCCATAGAGGGCTATGGTGAAAAAGGAAATATCTTCCGTTCAAAACTGGAAAGAAGCTTTCTGAGAAACTGCTCTGTGTTCTGTTAATTCATCTCACAGAGTTACATCTTTCCCATCAAGAAGCCTTTCGCTAAGGCTGTTCTTGTGGAATTGGCAAAGTGATATCTGGAAGCCCTTAGAGGGCTATGGTGATAAAGGAAATATCTTCCCTACAAAACTGGAAAGAAGCTTTCTGAGAAACTGCTTTGTGTTGTGTTAATTCATCTCACAGAGTTATATCTTTCCCTTCAAGAAGCCTTTCGCTAAGGCTGTTCTTATGGAATTGGCAAAGTGGTATTTGGATGCCCATGGAGGGCTACGGTGAAAAAGGAAATATCTTACGTTCAATACTGGAAATAAGCTTTCTGAGAAACTGCTCTGTGTTTTGTTAATTCATCTCACAGAGTTACATCTTTCCCTTCAAGAAGCCTTTCGCTAAGGCTGTTCTTGTGGAATTGGCAAAGGGATATTTGGAAGCCCATAGAGGGCTAGGGTGAAAAAGGAAATGTCTTCCTTTCAAAACTGGAAAGAAGCTTTCTGAGAAACTGCTCTGTGTTCTGTTAATTCATATCACAGAGTTACATCTTTCCCTTCAAGACGCCTTTCGCTTAGGCTGTTCTTGTGGAATTGGCAAAGGGATATTTGGGAGCCCATAGAGAGGTATGGTGAAAAAGGAAGTAACTTCCGTTCAAAATTGGAAAGAAGCTTTCTGAGAAACTGCTCTGTGTTCTGTTAATTCATCTCACAGAGTTACATCTTTCCCTTCAAGAAGCCTTTCGCTAAGGCTGTTCTTGTGGAATTGGCAAAGTGGTATTTGGAAGCCGATGGAGGGCTACGGTGAAAAAGGAATTATCTTGCGTTCAATACTGGAAAGAAGCTTTCTGAGAAACTGCTCTGTGTTTTGTTAATTCATCTCACAGAGTTACATCTTTCCCTTCAAGAAGCCTTTCGCTAAGGCTGTTGTTGTGGAATTGGGAAAGGGATATTTGGAAGCCCATAGAGGGCTATGGTGAAAAAGGAAATATATTCCGTTCAAAACCGGAAAGAAGCTTTCTTAGAAACTGCTCTGTGTTCTGTTAATTCATCTCACAGAGTTACATCTTTCCCTTCAAGAAGCCTTTCGGTAAGGCTGTTCTTTTGGAATTGGCAAAGGGATATTTGGAAGCCCATAGAGGACTGTGGTGAAAAAGGAAATATCTTCCGTTCAAAACTGGAAAGAAGCTTTCTGAGAAACTGCTCTGTGTTCTGTTAATTCATTGCACAGAGTTACATCTTTCCCTTCAAGAAGCCTTTCGCTAAGGCTGTTCTTGTGGAATTGGCAAAGGGATATTTGGAAGCCCATAGAGGGCTATGGTGAAAAAGGAAATATCTTCCGTTCAAAACTGGAAAGAAGCTTTCTGAGAAACTGCTCTGTGTTCTGTTAATTCATCTCACAGAGTTACATCTTTCCCTTCAAGAAGCCTTTCGCTAAGGCTGTTCTTGTGGAATTGGCAAAGGGATATTTGGAAGTCCATGGAGGGATACTGTGAAAAAGGAAATATCTTGCGTTCAATACTGGAAAGAAGCTTTCTGAGAAACTGCCCTGTGTCCTGTTAATTCATCTCACAGAGTTACATCTTTCACTTCAAGGAGCCTTTCGCTAAGGCTGTTGTTGTGGAATTGGCAAAGTGATCTTTGGAAGCCCGTAGAGGGCTATTGTGAAAAAGAAAATATCTTCCGTTCAAAACTGGAAAGAAGCTTTCTGAGAAACTGCTCTGTGTTCTGTTAATTCATCTCACCGAGTTACATCTTTCCCTTCAAGAAGCCTTTCGCTATGGCTGTTCTTGTGGAATTGGCAAAGGGATATTTGGAAGCCCATAGAGATCTATGGTGAAAAAGGAAATATCTTCCGTTCAAAACTGGAAAGAAGCTATCTGAGAAACTGCTCTGTGTTCTGTTAATTCATCTCACAGAGTTACATCATTCCCTTCAAGAAGCCTTTCGCTAAGACTGTTCTTGTGGAATTGGCAAAGGGTTATTTGGAAGCCTACGGAGGGCTACGGTGAAAAAGGAAATATCTTGCGTTCAATACTGGAAAGCAGCTTTCTGAGAAACTGCTCTGTGTTTTCTTAATTCATCTCACAGAGTTACATCTTTCCCTTCAAGAAGCCTTTCGCTAAGACTGTTCTTGTGGAATTGGCAAGGTGATATTTGGAAGCCCATAGAGGGCTATGGTGAAAATGGAAATATCTTCCGTTCAAAACCGGAAAGAAGCTTTCTGAGAAACTGCTCTGTGTTCTGTTAATTCATCTCACAGAGTTACATCTTTCCCTTCAAGAAGCCTTTCGCTAAGGCTGTTCTTGTGGAATTGGCAAAGGGATATTTGGATGCCCATAGAGGTCTATGGTGAAAAAGGAAATATCTTCCGTTCAAAACTGGAAAGAAGCTTTCTGAGAAACTGCTCTGTGTTCTGTTAATTCATTTCACAGTGTTACATCTTTCCCTTCAAGAAGCCTTTCGCTAAGGCTGTTCTTGTGGAATTGGCAAAGGGATATTTGGAAGCCCATAGAGGGCTACGGTGAAAAACGAAATATCTTCCGTTCAAAACTGGAAAGAAGCTTTCTGAGAAACTGCTCTGTGTTCTGTTAATTCATCTCACAGAGTTACATCTTTCCCTTCAAGAAGCCTTTCGCTAAGGCTGTTCTTGAGGAGTTGGCAAAGGGATATTTGGAAGCCCATAGAGGACTATGGTGAAAAAGGAAATATCTTCCGTTCAAAACTGGAAAGAAGCTTTCTGAGAAACTGCTCTGTGTTCTGTTAATTCATCTCACAGAGTTACATCTTTCCCTTCAAGAAGCCTTTCGCTATGGCTGTTCTTGTGGAATTGGCAAAGGGATATTTGGAGGTCCATGGAGGGATACTGTGAATAAGGAAATATCTTGCGTTCAATACTGGAAAGAAGCTTTCTGAGAAACTGCTCTGTGTTCTGTTAATTCATCTCACAGAGTTACATCTTTCCCTTCAAGAAGCCTTTCGCTAAGGCTGTTCTTGAGGAGTTGGCAAAGGGATATTTGGAAGCCCATAGAGGGCTATGGTGAAAAAGGAAATATCTTCCGTTCAAAACTGGAAAGAAGCTTTCTGAGAAACTGCTCTGTGTTCTGTTAATTCATCTCACAGAGTTACATCTTTCCCATCAAGAAGCCTTTCGCTAAGGCTGTTCTTGTGGAATTGGCAAAGTGATATCTGGAAGCCCTTAGAGGGCTATGGTGATAAAGGAAATATCTTCCCTACAAAACTGGAAAGAAGCTTTCTGAGAAACTGCTTTGTGTTGTGTTAATTCATCTCACAGAGTTATATCTTTCCCTTCAAGAAGCCTTTCGCTAAGGCTGTTCTTATGGAATTGGCAAAGTGGTATTTGGATGCCCATGGAGGGCTACGGTGAAAAAGGAAATATCTTACGTTCAATACTGGAAATAAGCTTTCTGAGAAACTGCTCTGTGTTTTGTTAATTCATCTCACAGAGTTACATCTTTCCCTTCAAGAAGCCTTTCGCTAAGGCTGTTCTTGTGGAATTGGCAAAGGGATATTTGGAAGCCCATAGAGGGCTAGGGTGAAAAAGGAAATGTCTTCCTTTCAAAACTGGAAAGAAGCTTTCTGAGAAACTGCTCTGTGTTCTGTTAATTCATATCACAGAGTTACATCTTTCCCTTCAAGACGCCTTTCGCTTAGGCTGTTCTTGTGGAATTGGCAAAGGGATATTTGGGAGCCCATAGAGAGGTATGGTGAAAAAGGAAGTAACTTCCGTTCAAAATTGGAAAGAAGCTTTCTGAGAAACTGCTCTGTGTTCTGTTAATTCATCTCACAGAGTTACATCTTTCCCTTCAAGAAGCCTTTCGCTAAGGCTGTTCTTGTGGAATTGGCAAAGTGGTATTTGGAAGCCGATGGAGGGCTACGGTGAAAAAGGAATTATCTTGCGTTCAATACTGGAAAGAAGCTTTCTGAGAAACTGCTCTGTGTTTTGTTAATTCATCTCACAGAGTTACATCTTTCCCTTCAAGAAGCCTTTCGCTAAGGCTGTTGTTGTGGAATTGGGAAAGTGATATTTGGAAGCCCATAGAGGGCTATGGTGAAAAAGGAAATATATTCCGTTCAAAACCGGAAAGAAGCTTTCTTAGAAACTGCTCTGTGTTCTGTTAATTCATCTCACAGAGTTACATCTTTCCCTTCAAGAAGCCTTTCGGTATGGCTGTTCTTGTGGAATTGGCAAAGGGATATTTGGAAGCCCATAGAGGACTGTGGTGAAAAAGGAAATATCTTCCGTTCAAAACTGGAAAGAAGCTTTCTGAGAAACTGCTCTGTGTTCTGTTAATTCATTGCACAGAGTTACATCTTTCCCTTCAAGAAGCCTTTCGCTAAGGCTGTTCTTGTGGAATTGGCAAAGGGATATTTGGAAGCCCATAGAGGGCTATGGTGAAAAAGGAAATATCTTCCGTTCAAAACTGGAAAGAAGCTTTCTGAGAAACTGCTCTGTGTTCTGTTAATTCATCTCACAGAGTTACATCTTTCCCTTCAAGAAGCCTTTCGCTAAGGCTGTTCTTGTGGAATTGGCAAAGGGATATTTGGAAGTCCATGGAGGGATACTGTGAAAAAGGAAATATCTTGCGTTCAATACTGGAAAGAAGCTTTCTGAGAAACTGCTCTGTGTCCTGTTAATTCATCTCACAGAGTTACATCTTTCCCTTCAAGGAGCCTTTCGCTAAGGCTGTTGTTGTGGAATTGGCAAAGTGATCTTTGGAAGCCCGTAGAGGGCTATTGTGAAAAAGAAAATATCTTCCGTTCAAAACTGGAAAGAAGCTTTCTGAGAAACTGCTCTGTGTTCTGTTAATTCATCTCACCGAGTTACATCTTTCCCTTCAAGAAGCCTTTCGCTATGGCTGTTCTTGTGGAATTGGCAAAGGGATATTTGGAAGCCCATAGAGATCTATGGTGAAAAAGGAAATATCTTCCGTTCAAAACTGGAAAGAAGCTATCTGAGAAACTGCTCTGTGTTCTGTTAATTCATCTCACAGAGTTACATCTTTCCCTTCAAGAAGCCTTTCGGTAAGACTGTTCTTGTGGAATTGGCAAAGGGTTATTTGGAAGCCTACGGAGGGCTACGGTGAAAAAGGAAATATCTTGCGTTCAATACAGGAAAGCAGCTTTCTGAGAAACTACTCTGTGTTTTCTTAATTCATCTCACAGAGTTACATCTTTCCCTTCAAGAAGCCTTTCGCTAAGACTGTTCTTGTGGAATTGGCAACGTGATATTTGGAAGCCCATAGAGGGCTATGGTGAAAATGGAAATATCTTCCGTTCAAAACCGGAAAGAAGCTTTCTGACAAACTGCTCTGTGTTCTGTTAATTCATCTCACAGAGTTACATCTTTCCCTTCAAGAAGCCTTTCGCTAAGGCTGTTCTTGTGGAATTGGCAAAGGGATATTTGGATGCCCATAGAGGTCTATGGTGAAAAAGGAAATATCTTCCGTTCAAAACTGGAAAGAAGCTTTCTGAGAAACTGCTCTGTGTTCTGTTAATTCATTTCACAGTGTTACATCTTTCCCTTCAAGAAGCCTTTCGCTAAGGCTGTTCTTGTGGAATTGGCAAAGGGATATTTGGAAGCCCATAGAGGGATACGGTGAAAAACGAAATATCTTCCGTTCAAAACTGGAAAGAAGCTTTCTGAGAAACTGCTCTGTGTTCTGTTAATTCATCTCACAGAGTTACATTTTTCCCTTCAAGAAGCCTTTTGCTAAGTCTGTTCTTGTGGAATTGGCAAAGGGATATTTGGAAGCCCATAGAGGGCTATGGTGAAAAAGGAAATATCTTCCGTTCAAAACTGGAAAGAAGCATTCTGAGAAACAGCTCTGTGTTCTGTTAATTCATCTCACAGAGTTACATCTTTCCCTTCAAGAAGCCTTTCGCTAAGGCTGTTCTTGAGGAGTTGGCAAAGGGATATTTGGAAGCCCATAGAGGACTATGGTGAAAAAGGAAATATCTTCCGTTCAAAACTGGAAAGAAGCTTTCTGAGAAACTGCTCTGTGTTCTGTTAATTCATCTCACAGAGTTACATCTTTCCCTTCAAGAAGTCTTTCGCTAAGTCTGTTCTTGTGGAATTCGCAAAGTGATATTTGGAAGCCCATAGAGGGCTATGGTGAAAAACGAAATATCTTCCGTTCAAAACTGGAAAGAAGCTTTCTGAGAAACTGCTCTGTGTTTTGTTAATTCATCTCACAGAGTTACATCTTTCCCTTCAAGAAGCCTTTCGCTAAGGCTGTTCTTGTGGAATTGGCAAAGGGGTATTTGGAAGTCCATTTAGGGATACTGTGAAAAAGGAATTATCTTGCGTTCAATACTGGAAAGAAGCTTTCTGAAAAACTGCTCTGTGTTCTGTTAATTCATCTCACAGAGTTACATCTTTCCCTTCAAGAAGCCTTTCGCTAAGGCTGTTCTTGTGGAATTGGCAAAGGGATATTTGGAGGTCCATGGAGGGATACTGTGAATAAGGAAATATCTTGCGTTCAATACTGGAAAGAAGCTTTCTGAGAAACTGCTCTGTGTTCTGTTAATTCATCTCACAGAGTTACATCTTTCCCTTCAAGAAGCCTTTCGCTAAGGCTGTTCTTGAGGAGTTGGCAAAGGGATATTTGGAAGCCCATAGAGGGCTATGGTGAAAAAGGAAATATCTTCCGTTCAAAACTGGAAAGAAGCTTTCTGAGAAACTGCTCTGTGTTCTGTTAATTCATCTCACAGAGTTACATCTTTCCCTTCAAGAAGCCTTTCGCTAAGGCTGTTCTTGTGGAATTGGCAAAGGGATATTTGGAAGTCCATGGAGGGATACTGTGAAAAAGGAAATATCTTGCGTTCAATACTGGAAAGAAGCTTTCTGAGAAGCTGCTCTGTGTCCTGTTAATTCATCTGACAGAGTTACATCTTTCCCTTCAAGGAGCCTTTCGCTAAGGCTGTTGTTGTGGAATTGGCAAAGTGATCTTTGGAAGCCCATAGAGGGCTATTGTGAAAAAGAAAATATCTTCCGTTCAAAACTGGAAAGAAGCTTTCTGAGAAACTGCTCTGTGTTCTGTTAATTCATCTCACAGAGTTACATCTTTCCCTTCAAGAAGCCTTTCGCTAAGGCTGTTCTTGTGGAATTGGCAAAGGGATATTTGGAAGCCTACGGAGGGCTACGGTGAAAAAGGAAATATTTTGCTTTCAATACTGGAAAGCAGCTTTCTGAGAAACTGCTCTGTGTTTTCTTAATTCATCTCACAGAGTTACATCTTTCCCTTCAAGAAGCCTTTCGCTAAGGCTGTTCTTGTGGAATTGGCAATGTGATATTTGGAAGCCCATAGAGGGCTATTGTGAAAATGGTAATATCTTCCGTTCAAAACCGGAAAGAAGCTTTCTGAGAAACTGCTCTGTGTTCTGTTAATTCATCTCACAGAGTTACATCTTTCTCTTCAAGAAGCCTTTCGCTAAGGCTGTTCTTGTGGAATTGGCAAAGTGATATTTGGAAGCGCATAGATGGTTATGGTGAGAATGGAAATATCTTCCGTTCAAAACCGGAAAGAAGGTTTCTGAGAAACTTCTCTGTGTTCTGTTAATTCATCTCACAGAGTTACATCTTTCCCTTCAAGAAGCCTATTGCTAAGGTGTTCTTGTGGAATTGGCAAAGTGATCTTTGGAAGCCCATAGATTGCTATGGTGAAAAAGGAAATATCTTCCGTTCAAAACTGGAAAGAAGCTTTCTGAGAAACTGCTCTGTGTTCTGTTAATTCATCTCACAGAGTTACATCTTTCCCTTCAAGAAGCCTTTCGGTAAGGCTGTTCTTGTGGAATTGGCAAAGGGATATTTGGAAGCCCATAGAGGACTATGGTGGAAAAGGAAATATCTTCCGTTCAAAACTGGAAAGAAGCTTTCTGAGAAACTGCTCCGTGTTCTGTTAATTCATTGCACAGAGTTATATCTTTCCCTTCAAGAAGCCTTTCGCTAAGGCTGTTCTTGTGGAATTCGCAAAGTGATATTTGGAAGCCCTTAGAGGGCTATGGTGAAAAAGAAAATATCTTCCGTTCAAAACTGGAAAGAAGCTTTCTGAGAAACTGCTCTGTGTTCTGTTAATATCATCTCACAGAGTTACATCTTTCCCTTCAAGAAGCCTTTCGCTAAGGCTGTTCTTGTGGAATTCGCAAAGTGATATTTGGAAGCCCATACAGGGCTATATTGAAAAACGAAATATCTTCCGTTCAAAACTGGAAAGAAGCTTTCTGAGAACCTGATCTGTGTTCTGTTAATTCATCTCACAGAGTTACATCTTTCCCTTCAAGACGCCTTTCGCTTCGGCTTTTCTTGTGGAATTGGCAAAGGGATATTTGGGAGCCCTTAGAGAGGTATGGGGAAAAAGGAAGTAACTTCCGTTCAAAACTGGAAAGAAGCTTTCTGAGAAACTGCTCTGTGTTCTGCTAATTCATCTCACAGAGTTACATCTTTCCCTTCAAGAAGCCTTTCGCTAAGGCTGTTCTTGTGGAATTGGCAAAGTGGTATTTGGAAGCCGATGGAGGGCTACGGTGAAAAAGGAATTATCTTGCGTTCAATACTGGAAAGAAGCTTTCTGAGAAACTGCACTGTGTTTTGTTAATTCATCTCACAGAGTTATATCTTTCCCTTCAAGAAGCCGTTCGCTAAGGCTGTTGTTCTGGAATTGGCAAAGTGATATTTGGAAGCCCACAGAGGGCTATGGTGAAAATGGAAATATCTTCCGTTCAAAACCGGAAAGAAGTTTTCTTACAAACTGCTCTGTGTACTGTTAATTCATCTCACAGAGTTACATCTTTCCCTTCAAGAAGCCTTTCGGTAAGGCTGTTCTTGTGGAATTGGCAAAGGGATATTTGGAAGCCCATAGAGGACTATGGTGGAAAAGGAAATATCTTCCGTTCAAAACTGGAAAGAAGCTTTCTGAGAAACTGCTCTGTGTTCTGTTAATTCATTGCACAGAGTTACATCTTTCCCTTCAAGAAGCCTTTTGCTAAGGCTGTTCTTGTGGAATTCGCAAAGTGATATTTGGAAGCCCATAGAGGGCTATGGTGAAAAAGGAAATATCTTCCGTTCAAAACTGGAAAGAAGCTTTCTGAGAAACTGCTCTGTGTTCTGTTAATTCATCTCACAGAGTTACATCTTTCCCTTCAAGAAGCCTTTCGCTAAGGCTGTTCTTGGGGAAATGGCAAAGGGATATTTGGAAGTCCATGGAGGGATACTGAGAAAAGGAAATATCTTGCGTTCAATACTGGAAAGAAGCTTTCTGAGAAACTGCTCTGTGTTCTGTTAATTCATCTCACAGAGTTACATCTTTCCCTTCAAGAAGCCTTTCGCTAAGGCTGTTCTTGTGGAATTGGCAAAGGGATATTTGGAAGTCCATGGAGGGATACTGTGAAAAAGGAAATATCTTGCGTTCAATACTGGAAAGAAGCTTTCTGAGAAACTGCTCTGTGTCCTGTTAATTCATCTCACAGAGTTACATCTTTCCCTTCAAGAAGCCTTTCGCTAAGGCTGTTCTTGTGGAATTGGGAAAGGGATATTTGGAAGCCCATAGAGGGCTATGGTGAAAAAGGAAATATCTTCCGTTCAAAACTGGAAAGAAGCTTTCTGAGAAACTGCTCTGTGTTCTGTTAATTCATCTCACAGAGTTACATCTTTCCCTTCAAGAAGCCTTTCGCTAAGACTGTTCTTGTGGAATTGGCAAAGTGATATTTGGAAGCCCATAGAGGGCTATGGTGAAAAAGGAATTATCTTCCGTTCAAAACTCGAAAGAAGCTTTCTGAGAAACTGCTCTGTGTTCTGTTAATTCATCTCACAGAGTTACATCTTTCCCTTCAAGAAACCTTTCGCTAAGGCTGTTCTTGTGGAATTGGCAAAGTGGTATTTGGAAGCCCATGGAGGGCTACGGTGAAAAAGGAATTATCTTGCGTTCAATACTGGAAGGAAACTTTCTGAGAAACTGCTCTGTGTTTTCTTAATTCATCTCACAGAGTTACATCTTTCCCTTCAAGAAGCCTTTCGCTAAGGCTGTTCTTGTGGAATTGGCAAAGTGATATTTGGAAGCGCATAGATGGTTATGGTGAGAATGGAAATATCTTCCGTTCAAAACCGGAAAGAAGGTTTCTGAGAAACTTCTCTGAGTTCTGTTAATTCATCTCACAGAGTTACATCTTTCCCTTCAAGAAGCCTTTCGCTAAGAATGTTCTTGTGGAATTGGCAAAGTGATATTTGGAAGCCCATTGAGGGCTCTGGTGAAAATGGAAATATCTTCCGTTCAAAACCGGAAAGAAGCTTTCTGAGAAACTGCTCTGTGTTCTGTTAATTCATCTCACACAGTTACATCTTTCCCTTCAAGAAGCCTTTCGCTAAGGCTGTTCTTGTGGAATTGGCAAAGGGATATTTGGATGCCCATAGAGGACTATGGTGAAAAAGGTAATATCTTCCGTTCAAAATGGAAAGAAGCTTTCTGAAAAACTGCTCTGTGTTCTGTTAATTCATTTCACAGTGTTACATCTTTCCCTTCAAGAAGCCTTTCCCTAAGGCTGTTCTTGTGGAATTGGCAAAGTGATATTTGGAAGCCATAGAGGGCTATGGTAAAAAAGGAAATATCTTCCGTTCAAAACTGGAAAGAAGCTTTCTGAGAAACTGCTCTGTGTTCTGTTAATTCATCTCACAGAGTTACATCTTTCCCTTCAAGAAGCCTTTCGCTAAGTCTGTTCTTGTGGAATTGGCAAAGGGATATTTGGACGCCCACAGAGGGCTATGGTGAAAAAGGAAGTATCTTCCTTTCCAAACTGGAAAGAAGCTTTCTGAGAAACTGCTCTGTGTTCTGTTAATTCATCTCACAGAGATACATCTTTCCCTTCAAGAAGCCTTTCGCTAAGGCTGTTCTTGTGGAATTGGCAAAGGGATATTTGGACGCCCATAGAGGGCTATGTTGAAAAAGGAAGTATCTTCCTTTCAAAACTGGAAAGAAGCTTTCTGAGAAACTACTCTGTGTTCTGTTAATTCATCTCACAGAGTTACATCTTTCCCTTCAAGAAGCCTTTCGCTAAGGCTGTTCTTGTGGAATTGGCAAAGGGATATTTGGAAGCCCATAGAGGGCTATGGTGAAAAACGAAATATCTTCCGTTCAAAACTGGAAAGAAGCTTTCTGAGAAACTGCTCTGTGTTCTGTTAATTCATCTCACAGAGTTACATCTTTCCCTTCAAGAAGCCTTTCGCTAAGGCTGTTCTTGTGGAATTGGCAAAGTGGTATTTGGAAGCCGATGGAGGGCTACGGTGAAAAAGGAATTATCTTGCGTTCAATACTGGAAAGAAGCTTTCTGAGAAACTGCTCTGTGTTTTGTTAATTCATCTCACAGAGTTACATCTTTCCCTTCAAGAAGCCTTTCGCTAAGCCTGTTGTTGTGTAATTGGCAAAGGGATATTTGGAAGCCCATAGAGGGCTATGGTGAAAATGGAAATATCTTCCGTTCAAAACCGGAAAGAAGCTTTCTTAGAAACTGCTCTGTGTTCTGTTAATTCATCTCAAAGAGTTACACCTTTCCCTTCAAGAAGCCTTTTGGTAAGGCTGTTCTTGTGGAATTGGCAAAGGGATATTTGGAAGCCCCTAGAGGACTATGGTGAAAAAGGAAATATCTTCCGTTCAAAACTGGAAAGAAGCTTTCTGAGAAACTGCTCTGTGTTCTGTTAATTCATTGCACAGAGTTACATCTTTCCCTTCAAGAAGCCTTTCGCTAAGGCTGTTCTTGTGGAATTCGCAAAGTGATATTTGGAGCCCATAGAGGGCTATGGTGAAAAAGGAAATATCTTCCGTTCAAAACTGGAAAGAAGCTTTCTGAGAAACTGCTCTGTGTTCTGTTAATTCATCTCACAGAGTTACATCTTTCCCTTCAAGAAGCTTTTCGCTAAGGCTGTTCTTGTGGAATTGGCAAAGGGATATTTGGAAGTCCATGGAGGGATACTGAGAAAAAGGAAATATCTTGCGTTCAATACTGGAAAGAAGCTTTCTGAGAAACTGCTCTGTGTTCTGTTAATTCATCTCACAGAGTTACATCTTTCCCTTCAAGAAGCCTTTCGCTAAGGCTGTTCTTGTGGAATGGGCAAAGGGATATTTGGAAGTCCATGGAGGGATACTTGGAAAAAGGAAATATCTTGCATTCATTACTGGAAAGAAGCTTTCTGAGAAACTGCTCTGTGTCCTGTTAATTCATCTCACAGAGTTACATCTTTCCCTTCAAGAAGCCTTTCGCTAAGACTTTTCTTGTGGAATTGGCAAAGTGATCTTTGGAAGCCCATAGAGGGCTATGGTGAAAAAGGAAATATCTTCCGTTCAAAACTGGAAAGAAGCTTTCTGAGAAACTGCTCTGTGTTCTGTTAATTCATCTCACAGAGTTACATCTATCCCTTCAAGAAGCCTTTCGCTAAGGCTGTTCTTGTGGAATTGGCAAAGGGATATTTGGAAGCCCATAGAGGGCTATGGTGAAAAAGGAAATATCTTCCGTTCAAAACTGGAAAGAAGCTTTCTGAGAAACTGCTCTGTGTTCTGTTAATTCATCTCACAGAGTTACATCTTTCCCTTCAAGAAGCCTTTCGCTAAGTCTGTTCATGTGGAATTGGCAAAGGGATATTTGGAAGCCCATAGAGGACTATGGTGAAAAAGGAAATATCTTCCATTCAAAACTGGAAAGAAGCTTTCTGAGAAACTGCTCTGTGTTCTGTTAATTCATCTCACAGAGTTACATCTTTCCCTTCAAGAAGCCTTTCGCTAAGGCTGTTCTTGTGGAATTGGCAAAGGGATATTTGGAAGCCCATAGATGGCTATGGTGAAAAACGAAATATCTTCCGTTCAAAACTGGAAAGAAGCTTTGTGAGAAACTGCTCTGTGTTCTGTTAATTCATCTCACAGAGTTACATCTTTCCCTTCAAGAAACCTTTCGCTAAGTCTGTTCATGTGGAATTGGCAAAGGGATATTTGGAAGCCCATAGAGGGCTATGGTGAAAAAGGAAATATCTTCCATTCAAAACTGGAAAGAAGCTTTCTGAGAAACTGCTCTGTGTTCTGTTAATTAATCTCACAGGGTTACATCTTTCCCTTCAAGAAGCCTTTCGCTAAGGCAGTTCTTGTGGAATTGGGAAAGGGATATTTGGAAGCCCATAGAGGGCTATGGTGAAAAAGGAAATATCTTCCGTTCAAAACTGGAAAGAAGCTTTCTGAGAAACTGCTCTGTGTTCTGTTAATTCATCTCACAGAGTTACATCTTTCCCTTCAAGAAGCCTTTCGCTAAGACTGTTCTTGTGGAATTGGCAAAGTGATATTTGGAAGCCCATATAGGGCTATGGTCAAAAAGGAATTATCTTGCGTTCAATACTGGAAAGAAGCTTTCTGAGAAACTGCTCTGTGTTTTGTTAATTCATCTCACAGAGTTTTATCTTTCCCTTCAAGAAGCCTTTCGCTAAGGCTGTTCTTGTGGAATTGGCAAAGTGATATTTGGAAGCGCATAGAGGGTTATGGTGAGAATGGAAATATCTTCCGTTCAAAACCGGAAAGAAGCTTTCTGAGAAACTTCTCTGTGTTCTGTTAATTCATCTCACAGAGTTACATATTTCCCTTCAAGATACCTTTAGCTAAGGCTGTTCTTGTGGAATTGGCAAAGGGATATTTGGACGCCCATAGAGGGCTATGGTGAAAAAGGAAGTATCTTCCTTTCAAAACTGGAAAGAAGCTTTCTGAGAAACTGCTCTGTGTTCTGTTAATTCATCTCACAGAGATACATCTTTCCCTTCAAGAAGCCTTTCGCTAAGGCTGTTCTTGTGGAATTGGCAAAGGGATATTTGGACGCCCATAGAGGGCTATGTTGAAAAAGGAAGTATCTTCCTTTCAAAACTGGAAAGAAGCTTTCTGAGAAACTACTCTGTGTTCTGTTAATTCATCTCACAGAGTTACATCTTTCCCTTCAAGAAGCCTTTCGCTAAGGCTGTTCTTGTGGAATTGGCAAAGTGGTATTTGGAAGCCGAAGGAGGGCTACGGTGAAAAAGGAATTATCTTGCGTTCAATACTGGAAAGAAGCTTTCTGAGAAACTGCTCTGTGTTTTGTTAATTCATCTCACAGAGTTACATCTTTCCCTTCAAGGAGCCGTTCGCTAAGGCTGTTCTTGTGGAATTGGCAAAGTGATATTTGGAAGCCCATAGAGGGCTATGGTGAAAATGGAAATATCTTCCGTTCAAAACCGGAAAGAAGCTTTTTAGAAACTGCTCTGTGTTCTGTTAATTCATCTCACAGAGTTACATCTTTCCCTTCAAGAAGCCTTTTGCTAAGGCTGTTCTTGTGGAATTGGCAAAGGGGTATTTGGAAGCCCATAGAGGGCTAGGGTGAAAAAGGAAATGTCTTCCTTTCAAAACTGGAAAGAAGCTTTCTGAGAAACTGCTCTGTGTTCTGTTAATTCATATCACAGAGTTACATCTTTCCCTTCAAGACGCCTTTCGCTTAGGCTTTTCTTGTGGAATTGGCAAAGGGATATTTGGGAGCCCATAGAGAGGTATGGGGAAAAAGGAAGTAACTTCCGTTCAAAACTGGAAAGAAGCTTTCTGAGAAACTGCTCTGTGTTCTGTTAATTCATCTCACAGAGTTACATCTTTCCCTTCAAGAAGCCTTTCGCTAAGGCTGTTCTTGTGGAATTCGCAAAGTGATATTTGGAAGCCCATAGAGGGCTATGGTGAAAAAGGAAATATCTTCCGTTCAAAACTGGAAAGAAGCTTTCTGAGAAACTGCTCTGTGTTCTGTTAATTCATCTCACAGAGTTACATCTTTCCCTTCAAGAAGCCTTTCGCTAAGGCTGTTCTTGTGGAATTGGCAAAGGGATATTTGGAAGTCCATGGAGGGATACTGAGAAAAAGGAAATATCTTGCGTTCAATACTGGAAAGAAGCTTTCTGAGAAACTGCTCTGTGTTCTGTTAATTCATCTCACAGAGTTACATCTTTCCCTTCAAGAAGCCTTTCGCTAAGGCTGTTCTTGTGGAATTGGCAAAGGGATATTTGGAAGTCCATGGAGGGATATTGTGAAAAAGGAAATATCTTGCGTTCAATACTGGAAAGAAGCTTTCTGAGAAACTGCTCTGTGTCCTGTTAATTCATCTCACAGAGTTACATCTTTCCCTTCAAGAAGCCTTTCGCTAAGGCTGTTCTTGTGGAATTGGCAATGTGATCTTTGGAAGCCCATAGAGGGCTATGGTGAAAAAGGAAATATCTTCCGTTCAAAACTGGAAAGAAGCTTTCTGAGAAACTGCTCTGTGTTCTGTTAATTCATCTCACAGAGTTACATCTATCCCTTCAAGAAGACTTTCGCTAAGGCTGTTCTTGTGGAATTGGCAAAGGGATATTTGGAAGCCCATAGAGGGCTATGGTGAAAAAGGAAATATCTTCCGTTCAAAACTGGAAAGAAGCTTTCTGAGAAACTGCTCTGTGTTCTGTTAATTCATCTCACAGAGTTACATCTTTCCCTTCCAGAAGCCTTTCGCTAAGTCTGTTCATGTGGAATTGGCAAAGAGATATTTGGAAGCCCTTAGAGGGCTATGGTGAAAAAGGAAATATCTTCCATTCAAAACTGGAAAGAAGCTTTCTGAGAAACTGCTCTGTGTTCTGTTAATTCATCTCACAGAGTTACATCTTTCCCTTCAAGAAGCCTTTCGCTAAGGCAGTTCTTGTGGAATTGGGAAAGGGATATTTGGAAGCCCATAGAGGGCTATGGTGAAAAAGGAAATATCTTCCGTTCAAAACTGGAAAGAAGCTTTCTGAGAAACTGCTCTGTGTTCTGTTAATTCATCTCACAGAGTTACATCTTTCCCTTCAAGAAGCCTTTCGCTAAGACTGTTCTTGTGGAATTGGCAAAGGCATATTTGGAAGCCCAAAGAAAGCTATGGTGTAAAACGAAATATCTTCCGTTCAAAACTCGAAGGAAGCTTTCTGAGAAACTGCTCTGTGTTCTGTTAATTCATCTCACAGAGTTACATCTTTCCCTTCAAGAAGCCTTTCGGTAAGGCTGTTCTTGTGGAATTGGCAAAGTGGTATTTCGAAGCCTATAGAGGGCTACGGTGAAAAAGGAAATATCTTGCATTCAATACTGGAAAGAAGCTTTCTGAGAAACTGCTCTGTGTTTTCTGAATTCATCTCACAGAGTTACATCTTTCCCTTCAAGAAGCCTTTCGCTAAGGCTGTTCTTGTGGAATTGGCAAAGTGATATTAGGAAGCCCATTGAGGGCTCTGGTGAAAATGGAAATATCTTCCTTTCAAAACCGGAAAGAAGCTTTCTGAGAAACTGCTCTGTGTTCTGTTAATTCATCTCACACAGTTACATCTTTCCCTTCAAGAAGCCTTTCGCTAAGGCTGTTCTTGTGGAATTGGCAAAGGGATATTTGGATGCCCATAGAGGACTATGGTGAAAAAGGAAATATCTTCCGTTCAAAATGGAAAGAAGCTTTCTGAAAAACTGCTCTGTGTTCTGTTAATTCATTTCACAGTGTTACATCTTTCCCTTCAAGAAGCCTTTCCCTAAGGCTGTTCTTGTGGAATTGGCAAAGTGATATTTGGAAGCCATAGAGGGCTATGTTGAAAAAGGAAATATCTTCCGTTCAAAAGTGGAAAGAAGCTTTCTGAGAAACTGCTCTGTGTTCTGTTAATTCATCTCACAGAGTTACATCTTTCCCTTCAAGAAGCCTTTCGCTAAGGCTGTTCTTGTGAAATTGGCAAAGGGATATTTGGACGCCCATAGAGGGCTATGGTGAAAAAGGAAGTATCTTCCTTTCAAAACTGGAAAGAAGCTTTCTGAGAAACTGCTCTGTGTTCTGTTAATTCATCTCACAGAGATACATCTTTCCCTTCAAGAAGCCTTTCGCTAAGGCTGTTCTTGTGGAATTGGCAAAGGGATATTTGGACGCCCATAGAGGGCTATGTTGAAAAAGGAAGTATCTTCCTTTCAAAACTGGAAAGAAGCTTTCTGAGAAACTACTCTGTGTTCTGTTAATTCATCTCACAGAGTTACATCTTTCCCTTCAAGAAGCCTTTCGCTAAGGCTGTTCTTGTGGAATTGGCAAAGGGATATTTGGAAGCCCATAGAGGGCTATGGTGAAAAACGAAATATCTTCCGTTCAAAACTGGAAAGAAGCTTTCTGAGAAACTGCTCTGTGTTCTGTTAATTCATCTCACAGAGTTACATCTTTCCCTTCAAGAAGCCTTTCCCCAAGGCTTTTCTTGTGGAATTGGCAAAGTGGTATTTGGAAGCCGATGGAAGGCTACGGTGAAAAAGGAATTATCTTGCTTTCAATACTGGAAAGAAGCTTTCTGAGAAACTGCTCTGTGTTTTCTTAATTCATCTCACAGAGTTACATCTTTCCCTTCAAGAAGCCTTTCGCTAAGCCTGTTGTTGTGGAATTGGCAAAGGGATATTTGGAAGCCCATAGAGGGCTATCGTGAAAATGGAAATATCTTCCGTTCAAAACCGGAAAGAAGCTTTCTTAGAAACTGCTCTGTGTTCTGTTAATTCATCTCACAGAGTTACATCTTTCCCTTCAAGAAGCCTTTCGCTAAGGCTGTTCTTGTGGAATTGGCAAAGTGGTAGTTTGAAGCCCATGGAGGGCTACGGTGAAAAAGGAATTATCTTGCGTTCAATACTGGAAAGAAGCTTTCTGAGAAACTTCTCTGTGTTTTGTTAATTCATCTCACAGAGTTATATCTTTCCCTTCAGGAAGCCTTTCGCTAAGGCTGTTCTTGTGGAATTGGCAAAGTGATATTTGGAAGCGCATAGAGGGTTATGGTGAGAATGGAAATATCTTCCGTTCAAAACCGGAAAGAAGCTTTCTGAGAAACTTCTCTGTGTTCTGTTAATTCATTTCACAGAGTTACATATTTCCCTTCAAGAAGCCTGTCGCTAAGGCTGTTCTTGTGTAATTGGCAAAGTGATATTTGGAAGCGCATAGAGGGTTATGGTGAGAATGGAAATATCTTCCGTTCAAAACCGGAAAGAAGCTTTCTGAGAAACTTCTCTGTGTTCTGTTAATTCATCTCACAGAGTTACATATTTCCCTTCAAGAAGCCTTTCGCTAAGGCTGTTCTTGTGGAATTGGCAAAGGGATATTTGGACGCCCATAGAGGGCTATGGTGAAAAAGGAAGTACCTTCCTTTCAAAACTGGAAAGAAGCTTTCTGAGAAACTGCTCTGTGTTCTGTTAATTCATCTCACAGAGTTACATCTTTCCCTTCAAGAAGCCTTTCGCTAAGGCTGTTCTTGTGGAATTGGCAAAGGGATATTTGGAAGCCCATAGAGGGCTATGGTGAAAAACGAAATATCTTCCGTTCAAAACTGGAAAGAAGCTTTCTGAGAAACTGCTCTGTGTTCTGTTAATTCATCTCACAGAGTTACATCTTTCCCTTCAAGAAGCCTTTCGCTAAGGCTGTTCTTGTGGAATTGGCAAAGTGATATTTGGAAGCGCATAGAGGGTTATGGTGAGAATGGAAATATCTTCCGTTCAAAACCGGAAAGAAGCTTTTTGAGAAACTTCTCTGTGTTCTGTTAATTCATCTCACAGAGTTACATATTTCCCTTCAAGAAGCCTTTCGCTAAGGCTGTTCTTGTGGAATTGGCAAAGTGATATTTGGAAGCGCATAGAGGGTTATGGTGAGAATGGAAATATCTTCCGTTCAAAACCGGAAAGAAGCTTTCTGAGAATCTTCTCTGTGTTCTGTTAATTCATCTCACAGAGTTACATATTTCCCTTCAAGAAGCCTTTCGCTAAGGCTGTTCTTGTGGAATTGGCAAAGGGATATTTGGACGCCCATAGAGGGCTATGGTGAAAAAGGAAGTACCTTCCTTTCAAAACTGGAAAGAAGCTTTCTGAGAAACTGCTCTGTGTTCTGTTAATTCATCTCACAGAGATACATCTTTCCCTTCAAGAAGCCTTTCGCTAAGGCTGTTCTTGTGGAATTGGCAAAGGGATATTTGGAAGCCCATAGAGGGCTATGGTGAAAAACGAAATATCTTCCGTTCAAAACTGGAAAGAAGCTTTCTGAGAAACTGCTCTGTGTTCTGTTAATTCATCTCACAGAGTTACATCTTTCCCTTCAAGAAGCCTTTCGCTAAGGCTGTTCTTGTGGAATAGGCAAAGTGATATTTGGAAGCCCTTAGAGGGCTACGGTGAAAAAGGAAATATCTTCCGTTCAAAACTGGAAAGAAGCATACTGAAAACCTGCTCTGTGTTCTGTTAATTTATCTCACAGAGTTAAATCTTTCCCTTCAAGAAGACTTTCGCTAAGTCTGTTCATGTGTAATTGGCAAAGGGATCTTTGGAAGCCCATAGAGGGCTACGGTGAAAAAGGAAATATCTTCCGTTCAAAACTGGAAAGAAGCTTTCTGAGAAACTGCTCTGTGTTCTGTTAATTCATCTCACAGAGTTACATCTTTCTCTTCAAGAAGCCTTTTGCTAAGGCTGTTCTTGTGGAATTGGCAAAGGGATATTTGGAAGCCCATAGAGGGCTATGGTGTAAAAGGAAATATCTTCCGTTCAAAATTCGAAGGAAGCTTTCTGAGAAACTGCTCTGTGTTCTGTTAATTCATCTCACAGAGTTACATCTTTCCCTTCAAGAAGCCTTTCGGTAAGGCTGTTCTTGTGGAATTGGCAAAGTGGTATTTCGAAGCCTATGGAGGGCTACGGTGAAAAAGGAAATATCTTGCGTTCAATACTGGAAAGAAGCTTTCTGAGAAACTGCTCTGTGTTTTCTTAATTCATCTCACAGAGTTACATCTTTCCCTTCAAGAAGCCTTTCGCTAAGGCTGTTCTTGTGGAATTGGCAAAGTGATATTTGGAAGCCCATTGAGGGCTCTGGTGAAAATGGAAATATCTTCCGTTCAAAACCGGAAAGAAGCTTTCTGAGAAACTGCTCTGTGTTCTGTTAATTCATCTCACAGAGTTACATCTTTCCCTTCAAGAAGCCTTTCGCTAAGGCTGTTCTTGTGGAATTGGCAAAGGGATATTTGGACGCCCATAGAGGGCTATGGTGTAAAAGGAAGTATCTTCCTTTCAAAACTGGAAAGAAGCTTTCTGAGAAACTGCTCTGTGTTCTGTTAATTCATCTCACAGAGATACATCTTTCCCTTCAAGAAGCCTTTCGCTAAGGCTGTTCTTGTGGAATTGGCAAAGGGATATTTGGAAGCCCATAGAGGGCTATGTTGAAAAAGGAAGTATCTTCCTTTCAAAACTGGAAAGAAGCTTTCTGAGAAACTACTCTGTGTTCTGTTAATTCATCTCACAGAGTTACATCTTTCGCTTCAAGAAGCCTTTCGCTAAGGCTGTTCTTGTGGAATTGGCAAAGTGGTATTTGGAAGCCGATGGAGGGCTACGGTGAAAAAGGAATTATCTTGCGTTCAATACTGCAAAGAAGCTTTCTGAGAAACTGCTCTGTGTTCTGTTAATTCATCTCACAGAGTTACATCTTTCCCTTCAAGCAGCCTTTCGCTAAGGCTGTTCCTGTGGAATTGGCAAAGGGATATTTGGAAGTCCATGGAGGGATACTGAGAAAAAGGAAATATCTTGCGTTCAATACTGGAAAGAAGCTTTCTGAGAAACTGCTCTGTGTTCTGTTAATTCATCTCACAGAGTTACATCTTTCCCTTCAAGAAGCCTTTCGCTAAGGCTGTTCTTGTGGAATGGGCAAAGGGATATTTGGAAGTCCATGAAGGGATACTGTGAAAAAGGAAATATCTTGCGTTCAATAATGGAAAGAAGCTTTCTGAGAAACTGCTCTGTGTCCTGTTAATTCATCTCACAGAGTTACATCTTTCCCTTCAAGAAGCCTTTCGCTAAGACTTTTCTTGTGGAATTGGCAAAGTGATCTTTGGAAGCCCATAGAGGTCTATGGTGAAAAAGGAAATATCTTCCGTTCAAAACTGGAAAGAAGCTTTCTGAGAAACTGCTCTGTGTTCTGTTAATTCATCTCACAGAGTTACATCTATCCCTTCAAGAAGCCTTTCGCTAAGGCTGTTCTTGTGGAATTGGCAAAGGGATATTTGGAAGCCCATAGAGGGCTATGGTGAAAAAGGAAATATCTTCCGTTCAAAACTGGAAAGAAGCTTTCTGAGAAACTGCTCTGTGTTCTGTTAATTCATCTCACAGAGTTACATCTTTCCCTTCAAGAAGCCTTTCGCTAAGTCTGTTCATGTGGAATTGGCAAAGGGATATTTGGAAGCCCATAGAGGGCTATGGTGAAAAAGGAAATATCTACCATTCAAAACTGGAAAGAAGCTTTCTGAGAAACTGCTCTGTGTTCTGTTAATTAATCTCACAGAGTTACATCTTTCCCTTCAAGAAGCCTTTCGCTAAGGCAGTTCTTGTGGAATTGGGAAAGGGATATTTGGAAGCCCATAGAGGGCTATGGTGAAAGAGGAAATATCTTCCGTTCAAAACTGGAAAGAAGCTTTCTGAGAAACTGCTCTGTGTTCTGTTAATTCATCTCACAGAGTTACATGTTTCCCTTCAAGAAGCCTTTCGCTAAGACTGTTCTTGTGCAATTGGCAAAGTGATATTTGGAAGCCCATAGAGGGCTATGGTGAAAAAGGAATTATCTTCCGTTCAAAACTCGAAAGAAGCCTTCTGAGAAACTGCTCTGTGTTCTGTTAATTCATCTGACAGAGTTACATCTTTCCCTTCAAGAAGCCTTTCGCTAAGACTGTTCTTGTGGAATTGGCAAAGGGATATTTGGAAGCCCAAAGAAAGCTATGGTGTAAAAGGAAATATCTTCCGTTCAAAACTCGAAGGAAGCTTTCTGAGAAACTGCTCTGTGTTCTGTTAATTCATCTCACAGAGTTACATCTTTCCCTTCAAGAAGCCTTTCGGTAAGGCTGTTCTTGTGGAATTGGCAAAGTGGTATTTCGAAGCCTATAGAGGGCTACGGTGAAAAAGGAAATATCTTGCATTCAATACTGGAAAGAAGCTTTCTGAGAAACTGCTCTGTGTTTTCTGAATTCATCTCACAGAGTTACATCTTTCCCTTCAAGAAGCCTTTCGCTAAGGCTGTTCTTGTGGAATTGGCAAAGTGATATTAGGAAGCCCATTGAGGGCTCTGGTGAAAATGGAAATATCTTCCGTTCAAAACCGGAAAGAAGCTTTCTGAGAAACTGCTCTGTGTTCTGTTAATTCATCTCACACAGTTACATCTTTCCCTTCAAGAAGCCTTTCGCTAAGGCTGTTCTTGTGGAATTGGCAAAGGGATATTTGGATGCCCATAGAGGACTATGGTGAAAAAGGAAATATCTTCCGTTCAAAATGGAAAGAAGCTTTCTGAAAAACTGCTCTGTGTTCTGTTAATTCATTTCACAGTGTTACATCTTTCCCTTCAAGAAGCCTTTCCCTAAGGCTGTTCTTGTGGAATTGGCAAAGTGATATTTGGAAGCCATAGAGGGCTATGTTGAAAAAGGAAATATCTTCCGTTCAAAAGTGGAAAGAAGCTTTCTGAGAAACTGCTCTGTGTTCTGTTAATTCATCTCACAGAGTTACATCTTTCCCTTCAAGAAGCCTTTCGCTAAGGCTGTTCTTGTGGAATTGGCAAAGGGATATTTGGACGCCCATAGAGGGCTATGGTGAAAAAGGAAGTATCTTCCTTTCAAAACTGGAAAGAAGCTTTGTGAGAAACTGCTCTGTGTTCTGTTAATTCATCTCACAGAGATACATCTTTCCCTTCAAGAAGCCTTTCGCTAAGGCTGTTCTTGTGGAATTGGCAAAGGGATATTTGGACGCCCATAGAGGGCTATGTTGTAAAAGGAAGTATCTTCCTTTCAAAACTGGAAAGAAGCTTTCTGAGAAACTACTCTGTGTTCTGTTAATTCATCTCACAGAGTTACATCTTTCCCTTCAAGCAGCCTTTCGCTAAGGCTGTTCTTGTGGAATTGGCAAAGGGATATTTGGAAGCCCATAGAGGGCTATGGTGAAAAACGAAATATCTTCCGTTCAAAACTGGAAAGAAGCTTTCTGAGAAACTGCTCTGTGTTCTGTTAATTCATCTCACAGAGTTACATCTTTCCCTTCAAGAAGCCTTTCCCCAAGGCTTTTCTTGTGGAATTGGCAAAGTGGTATTTGGAAGCCGATGGAAGGCTACGGTGAAAAAGGAATTATCTTGCTTTCAATACTGGAAAGAAGCTTTCTGAGAAACTGCTCTGTGTTTTCTTAATTCATCTCACAGAGTTACATCTTTCCCTTCAAGAAGCCTTTCGCTAAGCCTGTTGTTGTGGAATTGGCAAAGGGATATTTGGAAGCCCATAGAGGGCTATCGTGAAAATGGAAATATCTTCCGTTCAAAACCGGAAAGAAGCTTTCTTAGAAACTGCTCTGTGTTCTGTTAATTCATCTCACAGAGTTACATCTTTCCCTTCCAGAAGCCTTTCGCTAAGGCTGTTCTTGTGGAATTGGCAAAGTGGTAGTTGGAAGCCCATGGAGGGCTACGGTGAAAAAGGAATTATCTTGCGTTCAATACTGGAAAGAAGCTTTCTGAGAAACTTCTCTGTGTTTTGTTAATTCATCTCACAGAGTTATATCTTTCCCTTCAGGAAGCCTTTCGCTAAGGCTGTTCTTGTGGAATTGGCAATGTGATATTTGGAAGCGCATAGAGGGTTATGGTGAGAATGGAAATATCTTCCGTTCAAAACCGGAAAGAAGCTTTCTGAGAAACTTCTCTGTGTTCTGTTAATTCATTTCACAGAGTTACATATTTCCCTTCAAGAAGCCTGTCGCTAAGGCTGTTCTTCTGGAATTGGCAAAGTGATATTTGGAAGCGCATAGAGGGTTATGGTGAGAATGGAAATATCTTCCGTTCAAAACCGGAAAGAAGCTTTCTGAGAAACTTCTCTGTGTTCTGTTAATTCATCTCACAGAGTTACCTATTTCCCTTCAAGAAGCCTTTCGCTAAGGCTGTTCTTGTGGAATTGGCAAAGGGATATTTGGACGCCCATAGAGGGCTATGGTGAAAAAGGAAGTACCTTCCTTTCAAAACTGGAAAGAAGCTTTCTGAGAAACTGCTCTGTGTTCTGTTAATTCATCTCACAGAGATACATCTTTCCCTTCAAGAAGCCTTTCGCTAAGGCTGTTCTTGTGGAATTGGCAAAGGGATATTTGGACGCCCATAGAGGGCTATGTTGAAAAAGGAAGTATCTTCCTTTCAAAACTGGAAAGAAGCTTTCTGAGAAACTACTCTGTGTTCTGTTAATTCATCTCACAGAGTTACATCTTTCCCTTCAAGAAGCCTTTCGCTAAGGCTGTTCTTGTGGAATTGGCAAAGGGATATTTGGAAGCCCATAGAGGGCTATGGTGAAAAACGAAATATCTTCCGTTCAAAACTGGAAAGAAGCTTTCTGAGAAACTGCTCTGTGTTCTGTTAATTCATCTCACAGAGTTACATCTTTCCCTTCAAGAAGCCTTTCGCTAAGGCTGTTCTTGTGGAATTGGCAAAGTGATATTTGGAAGCGCATAGAGGGTTATGGTGAGAATGGAAATATCTTCCGTTCAAAACCGGAAAGAAGCTTTCTGAGAAACTTCTCTGTGTTCTGTTAATTCATCTCACAGAGTTACATATTTCCCTTCAAGAAGCCTTTCGCTAAGGCTGTTCTTGTGGAATTGGCAAAGTGATATTTGGAAGCGCATAGAGGGTTATGGTGAGAATGGAAATATCTTCCGTTCAAAACCGGAAAGAAGCTTTCTGAGAAACTTCTCTGTGTTCTGTTAATTCATCTCACAGAGTTACATATTTCCCTTCAAGAAGCCTTTCGCTAAGGCTGTTCTTGTGGAATTGGCAAAGGGATATTTGGACGCCCATAGAGGGCTATGGTGAAAAAGGAAGTACCTTCCTTTCAAAACTGGAAAGAAGCTTTCTGAGAAACTGCTCTGTGTTCTGTTAATTCATCTCACAGAGATACATCTTTCCCTTCAAGAAGCCTTTCGCTAAGGCTGTTCTTGTGGAATTGGCAAAGGGATATTTGGACGCCCATAGAGGGCTATGTTGAAAAAGGAAGTATCTTCCTTTCAAAACTGGAAAGAAGCTTTCTGAGAAACTACTCTGTGTTCTGTTAATTCATCTCACAGAGTTACATCTTTCCCTTCAAGAAGCCTTTCGCTAAGGCTGTTCTTGTGGAATTGGCAAAGGGATATTTGGAAGCCCATAGAGGGCTATGGTGAAAAACGAAATATCTTCCGTTCAAAACTGGAAAGAAGCTTTCTGAGAAACTGCTCTGTGTTCTGTTAATTCATCTCACAGAGTTACATCTTTCCCTTCAAGAAGCCTTTCCCCAAGGCTTTTCTTGTGGAATTGGCAAAGTGGTATTTGGAAGCCGATGGAAGGCTACGGTGAAAAAGGAATTATCTTGCTTTCAATACTGGAAAGAAGCTTTCTGAGAAACTGCTCTGTGTTTTCTTAATTCATCTCACAGAGTTACATCTTTCCCTTCAAGAAGCCTTTCGCTAAGCCTGTTGTTGTGGAATTGGCAAAGGGATATTTGGAAGCCCATAGAGGGCTATCGTGAAAATGGAAATATCTTCCGTTCAAAACCGGAAAGAAGCTTTCTTAGAAACTGCTCTGTGTTCTGTTAATTCATCTCACAGAGTTACATCTTTCCCTTCAAGAAGCCTTTCGCTAAGGCTGTTCTTGTGGAATTGGCAAAGTGGTAGTTTGAAGCCCATGGAGGGCTACGGTGAAAAAGGAATTATCTTGCGTTCAATACTGGAAAGAAGCTTTCTGAGAAACTTCTCTGTGTTTTGTTAATTCATCTCACAGAGTTATATCTTTCCCTTCAGGAAGCCTTTCGCTAAGGCTGTTCTTGTGGAATTGGCAAAGTGATATTTGGAAGCGCATAGAGGGTTATGGTGAGAATGGAAATATCTTCCGTTCAAAACCGGAAAGAAGCTTTCTGAGAAACTTCTCTGTGTTCTGTTAATTCATTTCACAGAGTTACATATTTCCCTTCAAGAAGCCTGTCGCTAAGGCTGTTCTTGTGTAATTGGCAAAGTGATATTTGGAAGCGCATAGAGGGTTACGGTGAGAATGGAAATATCTTCCGTTCAAAACCGGAAAGAAGCTTTCTGAGAAACTTCTCTGTGTTCTGTTAATTCATCTCACAGAGTTACATATTTCCCTTCAAGAAGCCTTTCGCTAAGGCTGTTCTTGTGGAATTGGCAAAGGGATATTTGGACGCCCATAGAGGGCTATGGTGAAAAAGGAAGTACCTTCCTTTCAAAACTGGAAAGAAGCTTTCTGAGAAACTGCTCTGTGTTCTGTTAATTCATCTCACAGAGTTACATCTTTCCCTTCAAGAAGCCTTTCGCTAAGGCTGTTCTTGTGGAATTGGCAAAGGGATATTTGGAAGCCCATAGAGGGCTATGGTGAAAAACGAAATATCTTCCGTTCAAAACTGGAAAGAAGCTTTCTGAGAAACTGCTCTGTGTTCTGTTAATTCATCTCACAGAGTTACATCTTTCCCTTCAAGAAGCCTTTCGCTAAGGCTGTTCTTGTGGAATTGGCAAAGTGATATTTGGAAGCGCATAGAGGGTTATGGTGAGAATGGAAATATCTTCCGTTCAAAACCGGAAAGAAGCTTTTTGAGAAACTTCTCTGTGTTCTGTTAATTCATCTCACAGAGTTACATATTTCCCTTCAAGAAGCCTTTCGCTAAGGCTGTTCTTGTGGAATTGGCAAAGTGATATTTGGAAGCGCATAGAGGGTTATGGTGAGAATGGAAATATCTTCCGTTCAAAACCGGAAAGAAGCTTTCTGAGAATCTTCTCTGTGTTCTGTTAATTCATCTCACAGAGTTACATATTTCCCTTCAAGAAGCCTTTCGCTAAGGCTGTTCTTGTGGAATTGGCAAAGGGATATTTGGACGCCCATAGAGGGCTATGGTGAAAAAGGAAGTACCTTCCTTTCAAAACTGGAAAGAAGCTTTCTGAGAAACTGCTCTGTGTTCTGTTAATTCATCTCACAGAGATACATCTTTCCCTTCAAGAAGCCTTTCGCTAAGGCTGTTCTTGTGGAATTGGCAAAGGGATATTTGGAAGCCCATAGAGGGCTATGGTGAAAAACGAAATATCTTCCGTTCAAAACTGGAAAGAAGCTTTCTGAGAAACTGCTCTGTGTTCTGTTAATTCATCTCACAGAGTTACATCTTTCCCTTCAAGAAGCCTTTCGCTAAGGCTGTTCTTGTGGAATAGGCAAAGTGATATTTGGAAGCCCTTAGAGGGCTACGGTGAAAAAGGAAATATCTTCCGTTCAAAACTGGAAAGAAGCATACTGAAAACCTGCTCTGTGTTCTGTTAATTTATCTCACAGAGTTAAATCTTTCCCTTCAAGAAGACTTTCGCTAAGTCTGTTCATGTGTAATTGGCAAAGGGATCTTTGGAAGCCCATAGAGGGCTACGGTGAAAAAGGAAATATCTTCCGTTCAAAACTGGAAAGAAGCTTTCTGAGAAACTGCTCTGTGTTCTGTTAATTCATCTCACAGAGTTACATCTTTCTCTTCAAGAAGCCTTTTGCTAAGGCTGTTCTTGTGGAATTGGCAAAGGGATATTTGGAAGCCCATAGAGGGCTATGGTGTAAAAGGAAATATCTTCCGTTCAAAATTCGAAGGAAGCTTTCTGAGAAACTGCTCTGTGTTCTGTTAATTCATCTCACAGAGTTACAATTTCCCTTCAAGAAGCCTTTCGGTAAGGCTGTTCTTGTGGAATTGGCAAAGTGGTATTTCGAAGCCTATGGAGGGCTACGGTGAAAAAGGAAATATCTTGCGTTCAATACTGGAAAGAAGCTTTCTGAGAAACTGCTCTGTGTTTTCTTAATTCATCTCACAGAGTTACATCTTTCCCTTCAAGAAGCCTTTCGCTAAGGCTGTTCTTGTGGAATTGGCAAAGTGATATTTGGAAGCCCATTGAGGGCTCTGGTGAAAATGGAAATATCTTCCGTTCAAAACCGGAAAGAAGCTTTCTGAGAAACTGCTCTGTGTTCTGTTAATTCATCTCACAGAGTTACATCTTTCCCTTCAAGAAGCCTTTCGCTAAGGCTGTTCTTGTGGAATTGGCAAAGGGATATTTGGACGCCCATAGAGGGCTATGGTGTAAAAGGAAGTATCTTCCTTTCAAAACTGGAAAGAAGCTTTCTGAGAAACTGCTCTGTGTTCTGTTAATTCATCTCACAGAGATACATCTTTCCCTTCAAGAAGCCTTTCGCTAAGGCTGTTCTTGTGGAATTGGCAAAGGGATATTTGGACGCCCATAGAGGGCTATGTTGAAAAAGGAAGTATCTTCCTTTCAAAACTGGAAAGAAGCTTTCTGAGAAACTACTCTGTGTTCTGTTAATTCATCTCACAGAGTTACATCTTTCGCTTCAAGAAGCCTTTCGCTAAGGCTGTTCTTGTGGAATTGGCAAAGTGGTATTTGGAAGCCGATGGAGGGCTACGGTGAAAAAGGAATTATCTTGCGTTCAATACTGGAAAGAAGCTTTCTGAGAAACTGCTCTGTGTTCTGTTAATTCATCTCACAGAGTTACATCTTTCCCTTCAAGCAGCCTTTCGCTAAGGCTGTTCCTGTGGAATTGGCAAAGGGATATTTGGAAGTCCATGGAGGGATACTGAGAAAAAGGAAATATCTTGCGTTCAATACTGGAAAGAAGCTTTCTGAGAAACTGCTCTGTGTTCTGTTAATTCATCTCACAGAGTTACATCTTTCCCTTCAAGAAGCCTTTCGCTAAGGCTGTTCTTGTGGAATGGGCAAAGGGATATTTGGAAGTCCATGAAGGGATACTGTGAAAAAGGAAATATCTTGCGTTCAATAATGGAAAGAAGCTTTCTGAGAAACTGCTCTGTGTCCTGTTAATTCATCTCACAGAGTTACATCTTTCCCTTCAAGAAGCCTTTCGCTAAGACTTTTCTTGTGGAATTGGCAAAGTGATCTTTGGAAGCCCATAGAGGTCTATGGTGAAAAAGGAAATATCTTCCGTTCAAAACTGGAAAGAAGCTTTCTGAGAAACTGCTCTGTGTTCTGTTAATTCATCTCACAGAGTTACATCTATCCCTTCAAGAAGCCTTTCGCTAAGGCTGTTCTTGTGGAATTGGCAAAGGGATATTTGGAAGCCCATAGAGGGCTATGGTGAAAAAGGAAATATCTTCCGTTCAAAACTGGAAAGAAGCTTTCTGAGAAACTGCTCTGTGTTCTGTTAATTCATCTCACAGAGTTACATCTTTCCCTTCAAGAAGCCTTTCGCTAAGTCTGTTCATGTGGAATTGGCAAAGGGATATTTGGAAGCCCATAGAGGGCTATGGTGAAAAAGGAAATATCTACCATTCAAAACTGGAAAGAAGCTTTCTGAGAAACTGCTCTGTGTTCTGTTAATTAATCTCACAGAGTTACATCTTTCCCTTCAAGAAGCCTTTCGCTAAGGCAGTTCTTGTGGAATTGGGAAAGGGATATTTGGAAGCCCATAGAGGGCTATGGTGAAAGAGGAAATATCTTCCGTTCAAAACTGGAAAGAAGCTTTCTGAGAAACTGCTCTGTGTTCTGTTAATTCATCTCACAGAGTTACATGTTTCCCTTCAAGAAGCCTTTCGCTAAGACTGTTCTTGTGCAATTGGCAAAGTGATATTTGGAAGCCCATAGAGGGCTATGGTGAAAAAGGAATTATCTTCCGTTCAAAACTCGAAAGAAGCCTTCTGAGAAACTGCTCTGTGTTCTGTTAATTCATCTGACAGAGTTACATCTTTCCCTTCAAGAAGCCTTTCGCTAAGACTGTTCTTGTGGAATTGGCAAAGGGATATTTGGAAGCCCAAAGAAAGCTATGGTGTAAAAGGAAATATCTTCCGTTCAAAACTCGAAGGAAGCTTTCTGAGAAACTGCTCTGTGTTCTGTTAATTCATCTCACAGAGTTACATCTTTCCCTTCAAGAAGCCTTTCGGTAAGGCTGTTCTTGTGGAATTGGCAAAGTGGTATTTCGAAGCCTATAGAGGGCTACGGTGAAAAAGGAAATATCTTGCATTCAATACTGGAAAGAAGCTTTCTGAGAAACTGCTCTGTGTTTTCTGAATTCATCTCACAGAGTTACATCTTTCCCTTCAAGAAGCCTTTCGCTAAGGCTGTTCTTGTGGAATTGGCAAAGTGATATTAGGAAGCCCATTGAGGGCTCTGGTGAAAATGGAAATATCTTCCGTTCAAAACCGGAAAGAAGCTTTCTGAGAAACTGCTCTGTGTTCTGTTAATTCATCTCACACAGTTACATCTTTCCCTTCAAGAAGCCTTTCGCTAAGGCTGTTCTTGTGGAATTGGCAAAGGGATATTTGGATGCCCATAGAGGACTATGGTGAAAAAGGAAATATCTTCCGTTCAAAATGGAAAGAAGCTTTCTGAAAAACTGCTCTGTGTTCTGTTAATTCATTTCACAGTGTTACATCTTTCCCTTCAAGAAGCCTTTCCCTAAGGCTGTTCTTGTGGAATTGGCAAAGTGATATTTGGAAGCCATAGAGGGCTATGTTGAAAAAGGAAATATCTTCCGTTCAAAAGTGGAAAGAAGCTTTCTGAGAAACTGCTCTGTGTTCTGTTAATTCATCTCACAGAGTTACATCTTTCCCTTCAAGAAGCCTTTCGCTAAGGCTGTTCTTGTGGAATTGGCAAAGGGATATTTGGACGCCCATAGAGGGCTATGGTGAAAAAGGAAGTATCTTCCTTTCAAAACTGGAAAGAAGCTTTGTGAGAAACTGCTCTGTGTTCTGTTAATTCATCTCACAGAGATACATCTTTCCCTTCAAGAAGCCTTTCGCTAAGGCTGTTCTTGTGGAATTGGCAAAGGGATATTTGGACGCCCATAGAGGGCTATGTTGTAAAAGGAAGTATCTTCCTTTCAAAACTGGAAAGAAGCTTTCTGAGAAACTACTCTGTGTTCTGTTAATTCATCTCACAGAGTTACATCTTTCCCTTCAAGCAGCCTTTCGCTAAGGCTGTTCTTGTGGAATTGGCAAAGGGATATTTGGAAGCCCATAGAGGGCTATGGTGAAAAACGAAATATCTTCCGTTCAAAACTGGAAAGAAGCTTTCTGAGAAACTGCTCTGTGTTCTGTTAATTCATCTCACAGAGTTACATCTTTCCCTTCAAGAAGCCTTTCCCCAAGGCTTTTCTTGTGGAATTGGCAAAGTGGTATTTGGAAGCCGATGGAAGGCTACGGTGAAAAAGGAATTATCTTGCTTTCAATACTGGAAAGAAGCTTTCTGAGAAACTGCTCTGTGTTTTCTTAATTCATCTCACAGAGTTACATCTTTCCCTTCAAGAAGCCTTTCGCTAAGCCTGTTGTTGTGGAATTGGCAAAGGGATATTTGGAAGCCCATAGAGGGCTATCGTGAAAATGGAAATATCTTCCGTTCAAAACCGGAAAGAAGCTTTCTTAGAAACTGCTCTGTGTTCTGTTAATTCATCTCACAGAGTTACATCTTTCCCTTCCAGAAGCCTTTCGCTAAGGCTGTTCTTGTGGAATTGGCAAAGTGGTAGTTGGAAGCCCATGGAGGGCTACGGTGAAAAAGGAATTATCTTGCGTTCAATACTGGAAAGAAGCTTTCTGAGAAACTTCTCTGTGTTTTGTTAATTCATCTCACAGAGTTATATCTTTCCCTTCAGGAAGCCTTTCGCTAAGGCTGTTCTTGTGGAATTGGCAATGTGATATTTGGAAGCGCATAGAGGGTTATGGTGAGAATGGAAATATCTTCCGTTCAAAACCGGAAAGAAGCTTTCTGAGAAACTTCTCTGTGTTCTGTTAATTCATTTCACAGAGTTACATATTTCCCTTCAAGAAGCCTGTCGCTAAGGCTGTTCTTCTGGAATTGGCAAAGTGATATTTGGAAGCGCATAGAGGGTTATGGTGAGAATGGAAATATCTTCCGTTCAAAACCGGAAAGAAGCTTTCTGAGAAACTTCTCTGTGTTCTGTTAATTCATCTCACAGAGTTACCTATTTCCCTTCAAGAAGCCTTTCGCTAAGGCTGTTCTTGTGGAATTGGCAAAGGGATATTTGGACGCCCATAGAGGGCTATGGTGAAAAAGGAAGTACCTTCCTTTCAAAACTGGAAAGAAGCTTTCTGAGAAACTGCTCTGTGTTCTGTTAATTCATCTCACAGAGATACATCTTTCCCTTCAAGAAGCCTTTCGCTAAGGCTGTTCTTGTGGAATTGGCAAAGGGATATTTGGACGCCCATAGAGGGCTATGTTGAAAAAGGAAGTATCTTCCTTTCAAAACTGGAAAGAAGCTTTCTGAGAAACTACTCTGTGTTCTGTTAATTCATCTCACAGAGTTACATCTTTCCCTTCAAGAAGCCTTTCGCTAAGGCTGTTCTTGTGGAATTGGCAAAGGGATATTTGGAAGCCCATAGAGGGCTATGGTGAAAAACGAAATATCTTCCGTTCAAAACTGGAAAGAAGCTTTCTGAGAAACTGCTCTGTGTTCTGTTAATTCATCTCACAGAGTTACATCTTTCCCTTCAAGAAGCCTTTCGCTAAGGCTGTTCTTGTGGAATTGGCAAAGTGATATTTGGAAGCGCATAGAGGGTTATGGTGAGAATGGAAATATCTTCCGTTCAAAAC
This sequence comes from Chlorocebus sabaeus, assembly GCF_047675955.1. NCBI lineage: Eukaryota > Metazoa > Chordata > Mammalia > Primates > Cercopithecidae > Chlorocebus > Chlorocebus sabaeus. The sequence continues at coordinate 92,338,565 of NC_132933.1, forward strand.
CGGAAAGAAGCTTTCTGAGAAACTTCTCTGTGTTCTGTTAATTCATCTCACAGAGTTACATATTTCCCTTCAAGAAGCCTTTCGCTAAGGCTGTTCTTGTGGAATTGGCAAAGTGATATTTGGAAGCGCATAGAGGGTTATGGTGAGAATGGAAATATCTTCCGTTCAAAACCGGAAAGAAGCTTTCTGAGAAACTTCTCTGTGTTCTGTTAATTCATCTCACAGAGTTACATATTTCCCTTCAAGAAGCCTTTCGCTAAGGCTGTTCTTGTGGAATTGGCAAAGGGATATTTGGACGCCCATAGAGGGCTATGGTGAAAAAGGAAGTACCTTCCTTTCAAAACTGGAAAGAAGCTTTCTGAGAAACTGCTCTGTGTTCTGTTAATTCATCTCACAGAGATACATCTTTCCCTTCAAGAAGCCTTTCGCTAAGGCTGTTCTTGTGGAATTGGCAAAGGGATATTTGGACGCCCATAGAGGGCTATGTTGAAAAAGGAAGTATCTTCCTTTCAAAACTGGAAAGAAGCTTTCTGAGAAACTACTCTGTGTTCTGTTAATTCATCTCACAGAGTTACATCTTTCCCTTCAAGAAGCCTTTCGCTAAGGCTGTTCTTGTGGAATTGGCAAAGGGATATTTGGAAGCCCATAGAGGGCTATGGTGAAAAACGAAATATCTTCCGTTCAAAACTGGAAAGAAGCTTTCTGAGAAACTGCTCTGTGTTCTGTTAATTCATCTCACAGAGTTACATCTTTCCCTTCAAGAAGCCTTTCGCTAAGGCTGTTCTTGTGGAATAGGCAAAGTGATATTTGGAAGCCCTTAGAGGGCTACGGTGAAAAAGGAAATATCTTCCGTTCAAAACTGGAAAGAAGCATACTGAAAACCTGCTCTGTGTTCTGTTAATTTATCTCACAGAGTTAAATCTTTCCCTTCAAGAAGACTTTCGCTAAGTCTGTTCATGTGTAATTGGCAAAGGGATCTTTGGAAGCCCATAGAGGGCTACGGTGAAAAAGGAAATATCTTCCGTTCAAAACTGGAAAGAAGCTTTCTGAGAAACTGCTCTGTGTTCTGTTAATTCATCTCACAGAGTTACATCTTTCTCTTCAAGAAGCCTTTTGCTAAGGCTGTTCTTGTGGAATTGGCAAAGGGATATTTGGAAGCCCATAGAGGGCTATGGTGTAAAAGGAAATATCTTCCGTTCAAAACTCGAAGGAAGCTTTCTGAGAAACTGCTCTGTGTTCTGTTAATTCATCTCACAGAGTTACATCTTTCCCTTCAAGAAGCCTTTCGGTAAGGCTGTTCTTGTGGAATTGGCAAAGTGGTATTTCGAAGCCTATGGAGGGCTACGGTGAAAAAGGAAATATCTTGCGTTCAATACTGGAAAGAAGCTTTCTGAGAAACTGCTCTGTGTTCTCTTAATTCATCTCACAGAGTTACATCTTTCCCTTCAAGAAGCCTTTCGCGAAGGCTGTTCTTGTGGAATTGGCAAAGTGATATTTGGAAGCCCATTGAGGGCTCTGGTGAAAATGGAAATATCTTCCGTTCAAAACCGGAAAGAAGCTTTCTGAGAAACTGCTCTGTGTTCTGTTAATTCATCTCACAGAGTTACATCTTTCCCTTCAAGAAGCCTTTCGCTAAGGCTGTTCTTGTGGAATTGGCAAAGGGATATTTGGACGCCCATAGAGGGCTATGGTGTAAAAGGAAGTATCTTCCTTTCAAAACTGGAAAGAAGCTTTCTGAGAAACTGCTCTGTGTTCTGTTAATTCATCTCACAGAGATACATCTTTCCCTTCAAGAAGCCTTTCGCTAAGGCTGTTCTTGTGGAATTGGCAAAGGGATATTTGGACGCCCATAGAGGGCTATGTTGAAAAAGGAAGTATCTTCCTTTCAAAACTGGAAAGAAGCTTTCTGAGAAACTACTCTGTGTTCTGTTAATTCATCTCACAGAGTTACATCTTTCCCTTCAAGAAGCCTTTCGCTAAGGCTGTTCTTGTGGAATTGGCAAAGTGGTATTTGGAAGCCGATGGAGGGCTACGGTGAAAAAGGAATTATCTTGCGTTCAATACTGGAAAGAAGCTTTCTGAGAAACTGCTCTGTGTTCTGTTAATTCATCTCACAGAGTTACATCTTTCCCTTCAAGAAGCCTTTCGCTAAGGCTGTTCTTGTGGAATTGGCAAAGTGATATTTGGAAGCGCATAGAGGGGTATGGTGAGAATGGAAATATCTTCCGTTCAAAACCGGAAAGAAGCTTTCTGAGAAACTTCTCTGTGTTCTGTTAATTCATCTCACAGAGTTACATATTTCCCTTCAAGAAGCCTTCCGCTAAGGCTGTTCTTGTGGAATTGGCAAAGGGATATTTGGACGCCCTTAGAGGGCTATGGTGAAAAAGGAAGTACCTTCCTTTCAAAACTGGAAAGAAGCTTTCTGAGAAACTGCTCTGTGTTCTGTTAATTCATCTCACAGAGATACATCTTTCCCTTCAAGAAGCCTTTCGCTAAGGCTGTTCTTGTGGAATTGGCAAAGGGATATTTGGACGCCCATAGAGGGCTATGTTGAAAAAGGAAGTATCTTCCTTTCAAAACTGGAAAGAAGCTTTCTGAGAAACTACTCTGTGTTCTGTTAATTCATCTCACAGAGTTACATCTTTCCCTTCAAGAAGCCTTTCGCTAAGGCTGTTCTTGTGGAATTGGCAAAGGGATATTTGGAAGCCCATAGAGGGCTATGGTGAAAAACGAAATATCTTCCGTTCAAAACTGGAAAGAAGCTTTCTGAGAAACTGCTCTGTTTTCTGTTAATTCATCTCACAGAGTTACATCTTTCCCTTCAAGAAGCCTTTCGCTAAGGCTGTTCTTGTGGAATTGGCAAAGTGATATTTGGAAGCGCATAGAGGGTTATGGTGAGAATGGAAATATCTTCCGTTCAAAACCGGAAAGAAGCTTTCTGAGAAACTTCTCTGTGTTCTGTTAATTCATCTCACAGAGTTACATATTTCCCTTCAAGAAGCCTTTCGCTAAGGCTGTTCTTGTGGAATTGGCAAAGTGATATTTGGAAGCGCATAGATGGTTATGGTGAGAATGGAAATATCTTCCGTTCAAAACCGGAAAGAAGCTTTCTGAGAAACTTCTCTGTGTTCTGTTAATTCATCTCACAGAGTTACATATTTCCCTTCAAGAAGCCTTTCGCTAAGGCTGTTCTTGTGGAATTGGCAAAGGGATATTTGGACGCCCATAGAGGGCTATGGTGAAAAAGGAAGTACCTTCCTTTCAAAACTGGAAAGAAGCTTTCTGAGAAACTGCTCTGTGTTCTGTTAATTCATCTCACAGAGATACATCTTTCCCTTCAAGAAGCCTTTCGCTAAGGCTGTTCTTGTGGAATTGGCAAAGGGATATTTGGAAGCCCATAGAGGGCTATGGTGAAAAACGAAATATCTTCCGTTCAAAACTGGAAAGAAGCTTTCTGAGAAACTGCTCTGTGTTCTGTTAATTCATCTCACAGAGTTACATCTTTCCCTTCAAGAAGCCTTTCGCTAAGGCTGTTCTTGTGGAATAGGCAAAGTGATATTTGGAAGCCCTTAGAGGGCTACGGTGAAAAAGGAAATATCTTCCGTTCAAAACTGGAAAGAAGCATACTGAAAACCTGCTCTGTGTTCTGTTAATTTATCTCACAGAGTTAAATCTTTCCCTTCAAGAAGACTTTCGCTAAGTCTGTTCATGTGTAATTGGCAAAGGGATCTTTGGAAGCCCATAGAGGGCTACGGTGAAAAAGGAAATATCTTCCGTTCAAAACTGGAAAGAAGCTTTCTGAGAAACTGCTCTGTGTTCTGTTAATTCATCTCACAGAGTTACATCTTTCTCTTCAAGAAGCCTTTTGCTAAGGCTGTTCTTGTGGAATTGGCAAAGGGATATTTGGAAGCCCATAGAGGGCTATGGTGTAAAAGGAAATATCTTCCGTTCAAAATTCGAAGGAAGCTTTCTGAGAAACTGCTCTGTGTTCTGTTAATTCATCTCACAGAGTTACATCTTTCCCTTCAAGAAGCCTTTCGGTAAGGCTGTTCTTGTGGAATTGGCAAAGTGGTATTTCGAAGCCTATGGAGGGCTACGGTGAAAAAGGAAATATCTTGCGTTCAATACTGGAAAGAAGCTTTCTGAGAAACTGCTCTGTGTTTTCTTAATTCATCTCACAGAGTTACATCTTTCCCTTCAAGAAGCCTTTCGCTAAGGCTGTTCTTGTGGAATTGGCAAAGTGATATTTGGAAGCCCATTGAGGGCTCTGGTGAAAATGGAAATATCTTCCGTTCAAAACCGGAAAGAAGCTTTCTGAGAAACTGCTCTGTGTTCTGTTAATTCATCTCACAGAGTTACATCTTTCCCTTCAAGAAGCCTTTCGCTAAGGCTGTTCTTGTGGAATTGGCAAAGGGATATTTGTACGCCCATAGAGGTCTATGGTGTAAAAGGAAGTATCTTCCTTTCAAAACTGGAAAGAAGCTTTCTGAGAAACTGCTCTGTGTTCTGTTAATTCATCTCACAGAGATACATCTTTCCCTTCAAGAAGCCTTTTGCTAAGGCTGTTCTTGTGGAATTGGCAAAGGGATATTTGGACGCCCATAGAGGGCTATGTTGAAAAAGGAAGTATCTTCCTTTCAAAACTGGAAAGAAGCTTTCTGAGAAACTACTCTGTGTTCTGTTAATTCATCTCACAGAGTTACATCTTTCCCTTCAAGAAGCCTTTCGCTAAGGCTGTTCTTGTGGAATTGGCAAAGTGGTATTTGGAAGCCGATGGAGGGCTACGGTGAAAAAGGAATTATCTTGCGTTCAATACTGGAAAGAAGCTTTCTGAGAAACTGCTCTGTGTTCTGTTAATTCATCTCACAGAGTTACATCTTTCCCTTCAAGCAGCCTTTCGCTAAGGCTGTTCTTGTGGAATTGGCAAAGGGATATTTGGAAGTCCATGGAGGGATACTGAGAAAAAGGAAATATCTTGCGTTCAATACTGGAAAGAAGCTTTCTGAGAAACTGCTCTGTGTTCTGTTAATTCATCTCACAGAGTTACATCTTTCCCTTCAAGAAGCCTTTCGCTAATGCTGTTCTTGTGGAATGGGCAAAGGGATATTTGGAAGTCCATGAAGGGATACTGTGAAAAAGGAAATATCTTGCGTTCAATAATGGAAAGAAGCTTTCTGAGAAACTGCTCTGTGTCCTGTTAATTCATCTCACAGAGTTACATCTTTCCCTTCAAGAAGCCTTTCGCTAAGACTTTTCTTGTGGAATTGGCAAAGTGATCTTTGGAAGCCCATAGAGGTCTATGGTGAAAAAGGAAATATCTTCCGTTCAAAACTGGAAAGAAGCTTTCTGAGAAACTGCTCTGTGTTCTGTTAATTCATCTCACAGAGTTACATCTATCCCTTCAAGAAGCCTTTCGCTAAGGCTGTTCTTGTGGAATTGGCAAAGGGATATTTGGAAGCCCATAGACGGCTATGGTGAAAAAGGAAATATCTTCCGTTCAAAACTGGAAAGAAGCTTTCTGAGAAACTGCTCTGTGTTCTGTTAATTCATCTCACAGAGTTACATCTTTCCCTTCAAGAAGCCTTTCGCTAAGTCTGTTCATGTGGAATTGGCAAAGGGATATTTGGAAGCCCATAGAGGGCTATGGTGAAAAAGGAAATATCTACCATTCAAAACTGGAAAGTAGCTTTCTGAAAAACTGCTCTGTGTTCTGTTAATTAATCTCACAGAGTTACATCTTTCCCTTCAAGAAGCCTTTCGCTAAGGCAGTTCTTGTGGAATTGGGAAAGGGATATTTGGAAGCCCATAGAGGGCTATGGTGAAAGAGGAAATATCTTCCGTTCAAAACTGGAAAGAAGCTTTCTGAGAAACTGCTCTGTGTTCTGTTAATTCATCTCACAGAGTTACATCTTTCCCTTCAAGAAGCCTTTCGCTAAGACTGTTCTTGTGGAATTGGCAAAGTGATATTTGGAAGCCCATAGAGGGCTATGGTGAAAAAGGAATTATCTTCCGTTCAAAACTCGAAAGAAGCCTTCTGAGAAACTGCTCTGTGTTCTGTTAATTCATCTGACAGAGTTACATCTTTCCCTTCAAGAAGCCTTTCGCTAAGGCTGTTCTTGTGGAATTGGCAAAGTGGTATTTGGAAGCCCATGGAGGGCTACGGTGAAAAAGGAATTATCTTGCGTTCAATACTGGAAAGAAGCTTTCTGAGAAACTGCTCTGTGTTTTGTTAATTCATCTCACAGAGTTATATTTTTCCCTTCAAGAAGCCTTTCGCTAAGGCTGTTCTTGTGGAATTGGCAAAGTGATATTTGGAAGCGCATAGAGGGTTATGGTGAGAATGGAAATATCTTCCGTTCAAAACCGGAAAGAAGCTTTCTGAGAAACTTCTCTGTGTTCTGTTAATTCATCTCACACAGTTACATATTTCCCTTCAAGAAGCTTTTCGCTAAGGCTGTTCTTGTGGAATTGGCAAAGGCATATTTGGACGCCCATACAGGGCTATGGTGAAAAAGGAAGTATCTTCCTTTGAAAACTGGAAAGAAGCTTTCTGAGAAACTACTCTGTGTTCTGTTAATTCATCTCACAGAGTTACATCTTTCCCTTCAAGAAGCCTTTCGGTAAGGCTGTTCTTGTGGAATTGGCAAAGTGGTATTTCGAAGCCTATGGAGGGCTACGGTGAAAAAGGAAATATCTTGCGTTCAATACTGGAAGGAAGCTTTCTGAGCAACTGCTCTGTGTTTTCTTAATTCATCTCACAGAGTTACATCTTTCCCTTCAAGAAGCCTTTCGCTAAGGCTGTTCTTGTGGAATTGGCAAAGTGATATTTGGAAGCCCATTGAGGGCTCTGGTGAAAATGGAAATATCTTCCGTTCAAAACCGAAAAGAAGCGTTCTGAGAAACTGCTCTGTGTTCTGTTAATTCATCTCACAGAGTTACATCTTTCCCTTCAAGAAGCCTTTCGCTAAGGCTGTTCTTGTGGAATTGGCAAAGGGATATTTGGATGCCCATAGAGGACTATGGTGAAAAAGGAAATATCTTCCGTTCAAAATGGAAAGAAGCTTTCTGAAAAACTGCTCTGTGTTCTCTTAATTCATTTCACAGTGTTACATCTTTCCCTTCAAGAAGCCTTTCCCTAAGGCTTTTCTTGTGGAATTGGCAAAGTGATATTTGGAAGCCATAGAGGGCTATGGTGAAAAACGAAATATCTTCCGTTCAAAACTGGAAAGAAGCTTTCTGAGAAACTGCTCTGTGTTCTGTTAATTCATCTCACAGAGTTACATCTTTCCCTTCAAGAAGCCTTTCGCTAAGGCTGTTCTTGTGGAATTGGCAAAGTGATATTTGGAAGCGCATAGAGGGTTATGGTGAGAATGGAAATATCTTCCGTTCAAAACCGGAAAGAAGCTTTCTGAGAAACTTCTCTGTGTTCTGTTAATTCATCTCACAGAGTTACATATTTCCCTTCAAGAAGCCTTTCGCTAAGGCTGTTCTTGTGGAATTGGCAAAGTGATATTTGGAAGCGCATAGAGGGTTATGGTGAGAATGGAAATATCTTCCGTTCAAAACCGGAAAGAAGCTTTCTGAGAAACTTCTCTGTGTTCTGTTAATTCATCTCACAGAGTTACATATTTCCCTTCAAGAAGCCTTTCGCTAAGGCTGTTCTTGTGGAATTGGCAAAGGGATATTTGGACGCCCATAGAGGGCTATGGTGAAAAAGGAAGTACCTTCCTTTCAAAACTGGAAAGAACCTTTCTGAGAAACTGCTCTGTGTTCTGTTAATTCATCTCACAGAGATACATCTTTCCCTTCAAGAAGCCTTTCGCTAAGGCTGTTCTTGTGGAATTGGCAAAGGGATATTTGGACGCCCATAGAGGGCTATGTTGAAAAAGGAAGTATCTTCCTTTCAAAACTGGAAAGAAGCTTTCTGAGAAACTACTCTGTGTTCTGTTAATTCATCTCACAGAGTTACATCTTTCACTTCAAGAAGCCTTTCGCTAAGGCTGTTCTTGTGGAATTGGCAAAGGGATATTTGGAAGCCCATAGAGGGCTATGGTGAAAAACGAAATATCTTCCGTTCAAAACTGGAAAGAAGCTTTCTGAGAAACTGCTCTGTGTTCTGTTAATTCATCTCACAGAGTTACATCTTTCCCTTCAAGAAGCCTTTCGCTAAGGCTGTTCTTGTGGAATAGGCAAAGTGATATTTGGAAGCCCTTAGAGGGCTACGGTGAAAAAGGAAATATCTTCCGTTCAAAACTGGAAAGAAGCATACTGAAAACCTGCTCTGTGTTCTGTTAATTTATCTCACAGAGTTAAATCTTTCCCTTCAAGAAGACTTTCGCTAAGTCTGTTCATGTGTAATTGGCAAAGGGATCTTTGGAAGCCCATAGAGGGCTACGGTGAAAAAGGAAATATCTTCCGTTCAAAACTGGAAAGAAGCTTTCTGAGAAACTGCTCTGTGTTCTGTTAATTCATCTCACAGAGTTACATCTTTCTCTTCAAGAAGCCTTTTGCTAAGGCTGTTCTTGTGGAATTGGCAAAGGGATATTTGGAAGCCCATAGAGGGCTATGGTGTAAAAGGAAATATCTTCCGTTCAAAACTCGAAGGAAGCTTTCTGAGAAATTGCTCTGTGTTCTGTTAATTCATCTCACAGAGTTACATCTTTCCCTTCAAGAAGCCTTTCGGTAAGGCTGTTCTTGTGGAATTGGCAAAGTGGTATTTCGAAGCCTATGGAGGGCTACGGTGAAAAAGGAAATATCTTGCGTTCAATACTGGAAAGAAGCTTTCTGAGAAACTGCTCTGTGTTTTCTTAATTCATCTCACAGAGTTACATCTTTCCCTACAAGAAGCCTTTCGCTAAGGCTGTTCTTGTGGAATTGGCAAAGTGATATTTGGAAGCCCATTGAGGGCTCTGGTGAAAATGGAAATATCTTCCGTTCAAAACCGGAAAGAAGCTTTCTGAGAAACTGCTCTGTGTTCTGTTAATTCATCTCACAGAGTTACATCTTTCCCTTCAAGAAGCCTTTCGCTAAGGCTGTTGTTGTGGAATTGGCAAAGGGATATTTGGACGCCCATAGAGGGCTATGGTGTAAAAGGCAGTATCTTCCTTTCAAAACTGGAAAGAAGCTTTCTGAGAAACTGCTCTGTGTTCTGTTAATTCATCTCACAGAGATACATCTTTCCCTTCAAGAAGACTTTCGCTAAGGCTGTTCTTGTGGAATTGGCAAAGGGATATTTGGACGCCCATAGAGGGCTATGTTGAAAAAGGAAGTATCTTCCTTTCAAAACTGGAAAGAAGCTTTCTGAGAAACTACTCTGTGTTCTGTTAATTCATCTCACAGAGTTACATCTTTCCCTTCAAGAAGCCTTTCGCTAAGGCTGTTCTTGTGGAATTGGCAAAGTGGTATTTGGAAGCCGATGGAGGGCTACGGTGAAAAAGGAATTATCTTGCGTTCAATACTGGAAAGAAGCTTTCTGAGAAACTGCTCTGTGTTCTGTTAATTCATCTCACAGAGTTACATCTTTCCCTTCAAGCAGCCTTTCGCTAAGGCTGTTCTTGTGGAATTGGCAAAGGGATATTTGGAAGTCCATGGAGGGATACTGAGAAAAAGGAAATATCTTGCGTTCAATACTGGAAAGAAGCTTTCTGAGAAACTGCTCTGTGTTCTGTTAATTCATCTCACAGAGTTACATCTTTCCCTTCAAGAAGCCTTTCGCTAAGGCTGTTCTTGTGGAATGGGCAAAGGGATATTTGGAAGTCCATGGAGGGATACTGTGAAAAAGGAAATATCTTGCGTTCAATACTGGAAAGAAGCTTTCTGAGAAACTGCTCTGTGTCCTGTTAATTCATCTCACAGAGTTACATCTTTCCCTTCAAGAAGCCTTTCGCTAAGACTTTTCTTGTGGAATTGGCAAAGTGATCTTTGGAAGCCCATAGAGGTCTATGGTGAAAAAGGAAATATCTTCCGTTCAAAACTGGAAAGAAGCTTTCTGAGAAACTGCTCTGTGTTCTGTTAATTCATCTCACAGAGTTACATCTATCCCTTCAAGAAGCCTTTCGCTAAGGCTGTTCTTGTGGAATTGGCAAAGGGATATTTGGAAGCCCATAGAGGGCTATGGTGAAAAAGGAAATATCTTTCGTTCAAAACTGGAAAGAAGCTTTCTGAGAAACTGCTCTCTGTTCTGTTAATTCATCTCACAGAGTTACATCTTTCCCTTCAAGAAGCCTTTCGCTAAGTCTGTTCATGTGGAATTGGCAAAGGGATATTTGGAAGCCCATAGAGGGCTATGGTGAAAAAGGAAATATCTTCCATTCAAAACTGGAAAGAAGCTTTCTGAGAAACTGCTCTGTGTTCTGTTAATTAATCTCACAGAGTTACATCTTTCCCTTCAAGAAGCCTTTCGCTAAGGCAGTTCTTGTGGAATTGGGAAAGGGATATTTGGAAGCCCATAGAGGGCTATGGTGAAAGAGGAAATATCTTCCGTTCAAAACTGGAAAGAAGCTTTCTGAGAAACTGCTCTGTGTTCTGTTAATTCATCTCACAGAGTTACATCTTTCCCTTCAAGAAGCCTTTCGCTAAGACTGTTCTTGTGGAATTGGCAAAGTGATATTTGGAAGCCCATAGAGGGCTATGGTGAAAAAGGAATTATCTTCCGTTCAAAACTCGAAAGAAGCTTTCTGAGAAACTGCTCTGTGTTCTGTTAATTCATCTGACAGAGTTACATCTTTCCCTTCAAGAAGCCTTTCGCTAAGGCTGTTCTTGTGGAATTGGCAAAGTGGTATTTGGAAGCCCATGGAGGGCTACGGTGAAAAAGGAATTATCTTGCGTTCAATACTGGAAAGAAGCTTTCTGAGAAACTGCTCTGTGTTTTGTTAATTCATCTCACAGAGTTATATTTTTCCCTTCAAGAAGCCTTTCGCTAAGGCTGTTCTTGTGGAATTGGCAAAGTGATATTTGGAAGCGCATAGAGGGTTATGGTGAGAATGGAAATATCTTCCGTTCAAAACCGGAAAGAAGCTTTCTGAGAAACTTCTCTGTGTTCTGTTAATTCATCTCACACAGTTACATATTTCCCTTCAAGAAGCTTTTCGCTAAGGCTGTTCTTGTGGAATTGGCAAAGGCATATTTGGACGCCCATACAGGGCTATGGTGAAAAAGGAAGTATCTTCCTTTCAAAACTGGAAAGAAGCTTTCTGAGAAACTACTCTGTGTTCTGTTAATTCATCTCACAGAGTTACATCTTTCCCTTCAAGAAGCCTTTCGGTAAGGCTGTTCTTGTGGAATTGGCAAAGTGGTATTTCGAAGCCTATGGAGGGCTACGGTGAAAAAGGAAATATCTTGCGTTCAATACTGGAAGGAAGCTTTCTGAGCAACTGCTCTGTGTTTTCTTAATTCATCTCACAGAGTTACATCTTTCCCTTCAAGAAGCCTTTCGCTAAGGCTGTTCTTGTGGAATTGGCAAAGTGATATTTGGAAGCCCATTGAGGGCTCTGGTGAAAATGGAAATATCTTCCGTTCAAAACCGGAAAGAAGCGTTCTGAGAAACTGCTCTGTGTTCTGTTAATTCATCTCACAGAGTTACATCTTTCCCTTCAAGAAGCCTTTCGCTAAGGCTGTTCTTGTGGAATTGGCAAAGGGATATTTGGATGCCCATAGAGGACTATGGTGAAAAAGGAAATATGTTCCGTTCAAAATGGAAAGAAGCTTTCTGAAAAACTGCTCTGTGTTCTGTTAATTCATTTCACAGTGTTACATCTTTCCCTTCAAGAAGACTTTCCCTAAGGCTTTTCTTGTGGAATTGGCAAAGTGATATTTGGAAGCCATAGAGGGCTATGGTGTAAAAGGAAATATCTTCCGTTCAAAACTGGAAAGAAGCTTTCTGAGAAACTGCTCTGTGTTCTGTTAATTCATCTCACAGAGTTACATCTTTCCCTTCAAGAAGCCTTTCGCTAAGTCTGTTCATGTGGAATTGGCAAAGGGATATTTGGAAGCCCATAGAGGGCTATGGTGAAAAAGGAAATATCTTCCATTCAAAACTGGAAAGAAGCTTTCTGAGAAACTGCTCTGTGTCCTGTTAATTCATCTCACAGAGTTACATCATTCCCTTCAAGAAGCCTTTCGCTAAGGCAGTTCTTGTGGAATTGGCAAAGGGATATTTGGAAGCCCATAGAGGGCTATGGTGAAAAAGGAAATATCTTCCGTTCAAAACTGGAAAGAAGCTTTCTGAGTAACTGCTCTGTGTTCCGTTAATTCATCTCACAGAGTTACATCTTTGCCTTTAAGACGCCTTTCGCTAAGGTTGTTCTTGTGGAATTGGGAAAGGGATATTTGGAAGCCCATAGAGGGCTATGGTGAAAAAGGAAATATCTTCCGTTCAAAACTGGAAAGAAGCTTTCTGAGAAACTGCTCTGTGTTCTGTTAATTCATCTCACAGAGTTACATCTTTCCCTTCAAGAAGCCTTTCCCTAAGGCTGTTCTTGTGGAATTGGCAAAGTGATATTTGGAAGCCCATAGAGGGCTATGGTGAAAAAGGAATTATCTTACGTTCAAAACTCGAAGGAAACTTTCTGAGAAACTGCTCTGTGTTCTGTTAATTCATCTCACAGAGTTACATCTTTCCCTTCAAGAAGCCTTTCGCTAAGGCTGTTCTTGTGGAATTGGCAAAGTGGTATTTGGAAGCTCATGGAGGGCTACGGTGAAAAAGGAATTATCTTGCGTTCAATACTGGAAAGAAGCTTTCTGAGAAACTGCTCTGTGTTTTGTTAATTCATCTCACAGAGTTACATCTTTCCCTTCAAGAAGCCTTTCGCTAAGGCTGTTCTTGTGGAATTGGCAAAGTGATATTTGGAAGCGCATAGAGGGTTATGGTGAGAATGGAAATATCTTCCGTTCAAAACCGGAAAGAAGCTTTCTGAGAAACTGCTCTGTGTTCTGTTAATTCATCTCACAGAGTTACATCTTTCCCTTCAAGAAGCCTTTCGCTAAGGCTGTTCTTGTGGAATTGGCAAAGGGATATTTGGACGCCCATAGAGGGCTATGGTGAAAAAGGAAATATCTTCCGTTCAAAACTCGAAAGAAGCTTTCTGAGAAACTGCTCTGTGTTCTGTTAATTCATCTCACAGAGTTACATCTTTCCCTTCAAGAAGCCTTTCGCTAAGGCTGTTCTTGTGGAATTGGCAAAGGGATATTTGGAAGCCCATAGATGGCTACGGTGAAAAAGGAATTATCTTGGGTTCAATACTGGAAAGAAGCTTTCTGAGAAACTGCTCTGTGTTCTGTTAATTCATCTCACAGAGTTACATCTTTCCCTTCAAGAAGCCTTTCGCTAAGGCTGTTCTTGTGGAATTGGCAAAGGGATATTTGGAAGTCCATGGAGGGATACTGAGAAAAAGGAAATATCTTGCGTTCAATACTGGAAAGAAGCTTTCTGAGAAACTGCTCTGTGTTCTGTTAATTCATCTCACAGAGTTACATCTTTCCCTTCAAGAAGCCTTTCGCTAAGGCTGTTCTTGTGGAATTGGCAAAGTGGTATTTCGAAGCCTATGGAGGGCTACGGTGAAAAAGGAAATATCTTGCGTTCAATACTGGAAGGAAGCTTTCTGAGAAACTGCTCTGTGCTTTCTTAATTCATCTCACAGAGTTACATCTTTCCCTTCAAGAAGCCTTTCCCTAAGGCTTTTCTTGTGGAATTGGCAAAGTGATATTTGGAAGCCATAGAGGGCAATGGTGAAAAAGGAAATATCTTCCGTTCAAAACTGGAAAGAAGCTTTCTGAGAAACTGCTCTGTGTTCTGTTAATTCATCTCACAGAGTTACATCTTTCCCTTCAAGAAGCCTTTCGCTACGTCTGTTCATGTGGAATTGGCAAAGGGATATTTGGAAGCCCATAGAGGGCTATGGTGAAAAAGGAAATATCTTCCATTCAAAACTGGAAAGAAGCTTTCTGAGAAACTGCTCTGTGTTCTGTTAATTCATCTCACAGAGTTACATCTTTCCCTTCAAGAAGCCTTTCGCTAAGGCAGTTCTTGTGGAATTGGCAAAGGGATATTTGGAAGCCCATAGAGGGCTATGGTGAAAAAGGAAATATCTTCCGTTCAAAACTGGAAAGAAGCTTTCTGAGTAACTGCTCTGTGTTCCGTTAATTCATCTCACAGAGTTACATCTTTGCCTTTAAGACGCCTTTCGCTAAGGTTGTTCTTGTGGAATTGGGAAAGGGATATTTGGAAGCCCATAGAGGGCTATGGTGAAAAAGGAAATATCTTCCGTTCAAAACTGGAAAGAAGCTTTCTGAGAAACTGCTCTGTGTTCTGTTAATTCATCTCACAGAGTTACATCTTTCCCTTCAAGAAGCCTTTCCCTAAGGCTGTTCTTGTGGAATTGGCAAAGTGATATTTGGAAGCCCATAGAGGGCTATGGTGAAAAAGGAATTATCTTACGTTCAAAACTCGAAGGAAGCTTTCTGAGAAACTGCTCTGTGTTCTGTTAATTCATCTCACAGAGTTACATCTTTCCCTTCAAGAAGCCTTTCGCTAAGGCTGTTCTTGTGGAATTGGCAAAGAGGTATTTGGAAGCTCATGGAGGGCTACGGTGAAAAAGGAATTATCTTGCGTTCAATACTGGAAAGAAGCTTTCTGAGAAACTGCTCTGTGTTTTGTTAATTCATCTCACAGAGTTACATCTTTCCCTTCAAGAAGCCTTTCGCTAAGGCTGTTCTTGTGGAATTGGCAAAGTGATATTTGGAAGCGCATATAGGGTTATGGTGAGAATGGAAATATCTTCCGTTCAAACCGGAAAGAAGCTTTCTGAGAAACTGCTCTGTGTTCTGTTAATTCATCTCACAGAGTTACATCTTTCCCTTCAAGAAGCCTTTCGCTAAGGCTGTTCTTGTGGAATTGGCAAAGGGTTATTTGGAAGCCCATAGAGGACTATGGTGAAAAAGGAAATATCTTCCGTTCAAAACTGGAAAGAAACTTTCTGAGAAACTGCTCTGTGTTCTGTTAATTCATTTCACAGAGTTACATCTTTCCCTTCAAGAAGCCTTTCGCTAAGGCTGTTCTTGTGGAATTGGCAAAGGGATATTTGGACGCCCATAGAGGGCTATGGTGAAAAAGGAAATATCTTCCGTTCAAAACTCGAAAGAAGCTTTCTGAGAAACTGCTCTGTGTTCTGTTAATTCATCTCACAGAGTTACATCTTTCCCTTCAAGAAGCCTTTCGCTAAGGCTGTTCTTGTGGAATTGGCAAAGGGATATTTGGAAGCCCATAGATGGCTACGGTGAAAAACGAAATATCTTCCGTTCAAAACTGCAAAGAAGCTTTCTGAGAAACTGCTCTGTGTTCTGTTAATTCATCTCACAGAGTTACATCTTTCCCTTCAAGAAGCCTTTCGCTAAGGCTCTTCTTGTGGAATTGGCTAAGTGATATTTGGAAGCCCATAGAGGGCTACGGTGAAAAAGGAAATATCTTCCGTTCAAAACTGGAAAGAAGCTTTCTGAGAAACTGCTCTGTGTTCTGTTAATTCATCTCAGAGAGATACATCTTTCCCTTCAAGAAGCCTTTCGCTAAGGCTGTTCTTGTGGAATTGGCAAAGGGATATTTGGAAGCCCATAGAAGACTACGGTGAAAAAGGAAATATCTTCCGTTCAAAACTGGAAGGAAGCTTTCTGAGAAACTGCTCTGTGTTCTGTTAATTCATTTCACAGAGTTACATCTTTCCCTTCAAGAAGCCTTTCGCTAAGGCTGTTCTTGTGGAATTGGCAAAGTGATATCTGGAAGCCCTTAGAGGGCTATGGTGAAAAAGGAAATATCTTCGGTTCAAAACTGGAAAGAAGCTTTCTGGGAAACTGCTCTGTGTTCTGTTAATTCATCTCACAGAGTTACATCTTTCCCTTCAAGAAGCCTTTCGCTAAGGCTGTTCTTGTGGAATTGGCAAAGTGATCTTTGGAAGCCCATAGAGGGCTATGGTGATAAAGGAAATATCTTCCGTTCAAAACTGGAAAGAAGCTTTCTGAGAAACTGCTCTGTGTTCTGTTAATTCAGCTCACAGAGTTACATCTTTCCCTTCAAGAAGTCTTTCCCTAAGGCTGTTCTTGTGGAATTGGCAAAGGGATATTTGGAAGCCCGTAGAGGGCTATGGTGAAAAAGGAAGTATCTTCCGTTCAAAACTGGAAAGAAACTTTCTGACAAACTGATCTGTGTTCTGTAAATTTATCTCACAGAGTTACATCTTTCCCTTCAAGAAGCCTTTCGCTAAGGCTGTTCTTGTGGAATTGGCAAAGGGATATTTGGAAGCCCATAGAGGGCACTCGTGAAAAAGGAATTATTTTCCGTTCAAAACTGGAAAGAAGCTTTCTGAGAAACTGCTCTGTGTTCTGTTAATTCATCTCACAGAGTTACATCTTTACCTTCAAGAAGCCTTTCGCTAAGGCTGTTCTTGTGGAATTGGCAAAGGGATATTTGGAAGCCCATAGAGAGGTATGGTGAAAAAGGAAGTAACTTCCGTTCAAAACTGGAGAGAAGTTTTCTTAGAAACTGCTCTGTGTTTTGTTAATTCATCTCACAGAGTTACATCTATCCCTTCAAGAAGCCTTTCGCTAAGGCTGTTCTTGTGGAATTGGCAAAGTGATATTTGGAAGCCCATAGAGGGCTACGGTGAAAAAGGAAATATCTTCGGTTCAATACTGGAAAGAAGCTTTCTGAGAAACTGCTCTGTGTTCTGTTAATTCATCTCACAGAGTCACATCTTTCCCTTCAAGAAGCCTTTCGCTAAGGCTGTTCTTGTGGAATTGGCAAAGTGATATCTGGAAGCCCTTAGAGGGCTATGGTGAAAAAGGAAATATCTTCGGTTCAAAACTGGAAAGAAGCTTCCTGAGAAACTGCTTTGTGTTCTGTTAATTCATCTCACAGAGTTACATCTTTCCCTTCAAGAAGCCTTTCGCTAAGGCTGTTCTTGTGGAATTGGCAAAGTGGTACTTGGAAGCCCATGGAGGGCTACGGTGAAAAAGGAAATATCTTGCGTTCAATACTGGAAATAAGCTTTCAGAGAAACTGCTCTGTGTTTTGTTAATTCATCTCACAGAGTTACATATTTCCCTTCAAGAAGCCTTTCGCTAAGGCTGTTCTAGTGGAATTGGCAAAATGGTATTTGGAAACCCAAAGAGGGCTATGGTGAAAAAGGAAATATCTTCCGTTGAAAACTGGAAAGAAGCTTTCTGAGAAACTTCTCTGCTTTCTGTTAATTCATCTCACAGAGTTACATCCTTCCCTTCATGAAGCCTTTCGCTAAGGCTGTTCTTGTGGAATTGGCAAAGGGATATTTGGAAGCCCATTAAGGGCTATAGTGAAAAAGGAATTACCTTCCGTTCAAAACTTGAAAGAAGCTTTCTGAGAAACTGCTCTGTGTTCTGTTAATTCATCTCACAGAGTTACATCTTTCCCTTCAAGAAGACTTTCGCTAAGGCTGTTCTTGTGGAATTGGCAAAGGGATATTTGGAAGCCCATAGAGGGCTATGGTGAAAAAGGACATATCTTCCGTTCAAAACTGGAAAGAAGCTTTATGAGAAACTGCTCTGTGTTCTATTAATTCATCTCACAGAGTTACATCTTTCCCTTCAAGAAGCCTTTCGCTAAGGCTGTTCTTGTGGAATTGGCAAATTGGTAATTGGAAGCCTATGGAGGGCTATGGTGAAAAAGGAAATATCTTGCGTTCAATAGTGGAAAGAAGCTTTCTGAGAAACTGCTCTGTGTTTTCTTAATTCATCTCACAGAGTTACATCTTTCCCTTCAAGAAGCCTTTCGCTAAGGCTGTTCTTGTGGAATTGGCAAAGGGATATATGGAAGCCCATAGAGGGCTATGGTGAAAATGGAAATATCTTCCGTTCAAAACCAGAAAGAAGCTTTCTGAGAAACTGCTCTGTGTTCTGTTAATTCATCTCACAGAGTTACATCTTTCCCTTCCAGAAGCCTTTCGCTAAGGCTGTTCTTGTGGAATTGGCAAAGGAATATTTGGACGCCCATAGAGGGCTATGGTGAAAAAGGAAGTATCTTCCTTTCAAAACTGGAAAGAAGCTTTCTGAGAAATTACTCTGTGTTCTGTTAATTCATCTCACAGAGTTACATCTTTCCCTTCAAGAAGCCTTTCGCTAAGGCTGTTCTTGTGGAATTGGCAAAGTGATATTTGGAAGCCCATTGAGGGATATGGTGAAAAACAACATATCTTCCGTTCAAAACTGGAAAGAAGCTTTCTGAGAATCTGCTCTGTGTTCTGTTAATTCATCTCACAGAGTTACATCTTTCCCTTCAAGAAGCCTTTCGCTAAGGCTTTTCTTGTGGAATTGGCAAAGTGATATTTGGAAGCCCATAGAGGGCTACGGTGAAAAAGGAAATATCTTCCGTACAAAACTGGAAAGAAGCTTTCTGAGAAACTGCTCTGTGTTCTGTTAATTCATCTCACAGAGTTTCATCTTTCCCTTCAAGTAGCCTTTCGCTAAGTCTGTTCATTTGGAATTGGCAAAGGGATATTTGGAAGCCCATAGAGGGCTGTGGTGAAAAAGGAAATATCTTCCGTTCAAAACTGGAAAGAAGCTTTCTGAGAAACTGCTCTGTGTTCTGTTAATTCATCTCACAGAGTTACATCTTTCCCTTCAAGAAGCCTTTCGCTAAGGCTGTTCTTGTGGAATTGGCAAAGTGATCTTTGGAAGCCCATAGAGGGCTATGGTGATAAAGGAAATATCTTCCGTTCAAAACTGGAAAGAAGCTTTCTGAGAAACTGCTCTGTGTTCTGTTAATTCATTCCACAGAGTTACATCTTTCCCTTCAAGAAGTCTTTCCCTAAGGCTGTTCTTGTGGAATTGGCAAAGGGATATTTGGAAGCCCGTAGAGGGCTATGGTGAAAAAGGAAGTATCTTCCGTTCAAAACTGGAAAGAAACTTTCTGACAAACTGATCTGTGTTCTGTAAATTTATCTCACAGAGTTACATCTTTCCCTTCAAGAAGCCTTTCGCTAAGGCTGTTCTTGTGGAATTGGCAAAGGGATATTTGGAAGCCCATAGAGGGCACTCGTGAAAAAGGAATTATTTTCCGTTCAAAACTGGAAAGAAGCTTTCTGAGAAACTGCTCTGTGTTCTGTTAATTCATCTCACAGAGTTACATCTTTACCTTCAAGAAGCCTTTCGCTAAGGCTGTTCTTGTGGAATTGGCAAAGGGATATTTGGAAGCCCATAGAGAGGTATGGTGAAAAAGGAAGTAACTTCCGTTCAAAACTGGAGAGAAGTTTTCTTAGAAACTGCTCTGTGTTTTATTAATTCATCTCACAGAGTTACATCTATCCCTTCAAGAAGCCTTTCGCTAAGGCTGTTCTTGTGGAATTGGCAAAGTGATATTTGGAAGCCCATAGAGGGCTACGGTGAAAAAGGAAATATCTTCGGTTCAATACTGGAAAGAAGCTTTCTGAGAAACTGCTCTGTGTTCTGTTAATTCATTTCACAGAGTCACATCTTTCCCTTCAAGAAGCCTTTCGCTAAGGCTGTTCTTGTGGAATTGGCAAAGTGATATCTGGAAGCCCTTAGAGGGCTATGGTGAAAAAGGAAATATCTTCGGTTCAAAACTGGAAAGAAGCTTCCTGAGAAACTGCTTTGTGTTCTGTTAATTCATCTCACAGAGTTACATCTTTCCCTTCAAGAAGCCTTTCGCTAAGGCTGTTCTTGTGGAATTGGCAAAGTGGTACTTGGAAGCCCATGGAGGGCTACGGTGAAAAAGGAAATATCTTGCGTTCAATACTGGAAATAAGCTTTCAGAGAAACTGCTCTGTGTTTTGTTAATTCATCTCACAGAGTTACATATTTCCCTTCAAGAAGCCTTTCGCTAAGGCTGTTCTAGTGGAATTGGCAAAATGGTATTTGGAAGCCCAAAGAGGGCTATGGTGAAAAAGGAAATATCTTCCGTTGAAAACTGGAAAGAAGCTTTCTGAGAAACTTCTCTGCTTTCTGTTAATTCATCTCACAGAGTTACATCCTTCCCTTCATGAAGCCTTTCGCTAAGGCTGTTCTTGTGGAATTGGCAAAGGGATATTTGGAAGCCCATTAAGGGCTATAGTGAAAAAGGAATTACCTTCCGTTCAAAACTTGAAAGAAGCTTTCTGAGAAACTGCTCTGTGTTCTGTTAATTCATCTCACAGAGTTACATCTTTCCCTTCAAGAAGACTTTCGCTAAGGCTGTTCTTGTGGAATTGGCAAAGGGATATTTGGAAGCCCATAGAGGGGTATGGTGAAAAAGGACATATCTTCCGTTCAAAACTGGAAAGAAGCTTTATGAGAAACTGCTCTGTGTTCTATTAATTCATCTCACAGAGTTACATCTTTCCCTTCAAGAAGCCTTTCGCTAAGGCTGTTCTTGTGGAATTGGCAAATTGGTAATTGGAAGCCTATGGAGGGCTATGGTGAAAAAGGAAATATCTTGCGTTCAATAGTGGAAAGAAGCTTTCTGAGAAACTGCTCTGTGTTTTCTTAATTCATCTCACAGAGTTACATCTTTCCCTTCAAGAAGCCTTTCGCTAAGGCTGTTCTTGTGGAATTGGCAAAGGGATATATGGAAGCCCATAGAGGGCTATGGTGAAAATGGAAATATCTCCCGTTCAAAACCAGAAAGAAGCTTTCTGAGAAACTGCTCTGTGTTCTGTTAATTCATCTCACAGAGTTACATCTTTCCCTTCCAGAAGCCTTTCGCTAAGGCTGTTCTTGTGGAATTGGCAAAGGAATATTTGGACGCCCATAGAGGGCTATGGTGAAAAAGGAAGTATCTTCCTTTCAAAACTGGAAAGAAGCTTTCTGAGAAATTACTCTGTGTTCTGTTAATTCATCTCACAGAGTTACATCTTTCCCTTCAAGAAGCCTTTTGCTAAGGCTGTTCTTGTGGAATTGGCAAAGTGATATTTGGAAGCCCATTGAGGGCTATGGTGAAAAACAACATATCTTCCGTTCAAAACTGGAAAGAAGCTTTCTGAGAATCTGCTCTGTGTTCTGTTAATTCATCTCACAGAGTTACATCTTTCCCTTCAAGAAGCCTTTCGCTAAGGCTTTTCTTGTGGAATTGGCAAAGTGATATTTGGAAGCCCATAGAGGGCTACGGTGAAAAAGGAAATATCTTCCGTACAAAACTGGAAAGAAGCTTTCTGAGAAACTGCTCTGTGTTCTGTTAATTCATCTCACAGAGTTACATCTTTCCCTTCAAGTAGCCTTTCGCTAAGTCTGTTCATTTGGAATTGGCAAAGGGATATTTGGAAGCCCATAGAGGGCTGTGGTGAAAAAGGAAATATCTTCCATTCAAAACTGGAAAGAAGCTTTCTGAGAAACTGCTCTGTGTTCTGTTAATTCATCTCACAGAGTTACATCTTTCCCTTCAAGAAGCCTTTCGCTAAGGCTGTTCTTGTGGAATTGGCAAAGTGATCTTTGGAAGCCCATAGAGGGCTATGGTGATAAAGGAAATATCTTCCGTTCAAAACTGGAAAGAAGCTTTCTGAGAAACTGCTCTGTGTTCTGTTAATTCATTCCACAGAGTTACATCTTTCCCTTCAAGAAGTCTTTCCCTAAGGCTGTTCTTGTGGAATTGGCAAAGGGATATTTGGAAGCCCGTAGAGGGCTATGGTGAAAAAGGAAGTATCTTCCGTTCAAAACTGGAAAGAAACTTTCTGACAAACTGATCTGTGTTCTGTAAATTTATCTCACAGAGTTACATCTTTCCCTTCAAGAAGCCTTTCGCTAAGGCTGTTCTTGTGGAATTGGCAAAGGGATATTTGGAAGCCCATAGAGGGCACTCGTGAAAAAGGAATTATTTTCCCTTCAAAACTGGAAAGAAGCTTTCTGAGAAACTGCTCTGTGTTCTGTTAATTCATCTCACAGAGTTACATCTTTACCTTCAAGAAGCCTTTCGCTAAGGCTGTTCTTGTGGAATTGGCAAAGGGATATTTGGAAGCCCATAGAGAGGTATGGTGAAAAAGGAAGTAACTTCCGTTCAAAACTGGAGAGAAGTTTTCTTAGAAACTGCTCTGTGTTTTATTAATTCATCTCACAGAGTTACATCTATCCCTTCAAGAAGCCTTTCGCTAAGGCTGTTCTTGTGGAATTGGCAAAGTGATATTTGGAAGCCCATAGAGGGCTACGGTGAAAAAGGAAATATCTTCGGTTCAATACTGGAAAGAAGCTTTCTGAGAAACTGCTCTGTGTTCTGTTAATTCATCTCACAGAGTCACATCTTTCCCTTCAAGAAGCCTTTCGCTAAGGCTGTTCTTGTGGAATTGGCAAAGTGATATCTGGAAGCCCTTAGAGGGCTATGGTGAAAAAGGAAATATCTTCGGTTCAAAACTGGAAAGAAGCTTCCTGAGAAACTGCTTTGTGTTCTGTTAATTCATCTCACAGAGTTACATCTTTCCCTTCAAGAAGCCTTTCGCTAAGGCTGTTCTTGTGGAATTGGCAAAGTGGTACTTGGAAGCCCATGGAGGGCTACGGTGAAAAAGGAAATATCTTGCGTTCAATACTGGAAATAAGCTTTCAGAGAAACTGCTCTGTGTTTTGTTAATTCATCTCACAGAGTTACATATTTCCCTTCAAGAAGCCTTTCGCTAAGGCTGTTCTAGTGGAATTGGCAAAATGGTATTTGGAAGCCCAAAGAGGGCTATGGTGAAAAAGGAAATATCTTCCGTTGAAAACTGGAAAGAAGCTTTCTGAGAAACTTCTCTGCTTTCTGTTAATTCATCTCACAGAGTTACATCCTTCCCTTCATGAAGCCTTTCGCTAAGGCTGTTCTTGTGGAATTGGCAAAGGGATATTTGGAAGCCCATTAAGGGCTATAGTGAAAAAGGAATTACCTTCCGTTCAAAACTTGAAAGAAGCTTTCTGAGAAACTGCTCTGTGTTCTGTTAATTCATCTCACAGAGTTACATCTTTCCCTTCAAGAAGACTTTCGCTAAGGCTGTTCTTGTGGAATTGGCAAAGGGATATTTGGAAGCCCATAGAGGGCTATGGTGAAAAAGGACATATCTTCCGTTCAAAACTGGAAAGAAGCTTTATGAGAAACTGCTCTGTGTTCTATTAATTCATCTCACAGAGTTACATCTTTCCCTTCAAGAAGCCTTTCGCTAAGGCTGTTCTTGTGGAATTGGCAAATTGGTAATTGGAAGCCTATGGAGGGCTATGGTGAAAAAGGAAATATCTTGCGTTCAATAGTGGAAAGAAGCTTTCTGAGAAACTGCTCTGTGTTTTCTTAATTCATCTCACAGAGTTACATCTTTCCCTTCAAGAAGCCTTTCGCTAAGGCTGTTCTTGTGGAATTGGCAAAGGGATATATGGAAGCCCATAGAGGGCTATGGTGAAAATGGAAATATCTTCCGTTCAAAACCAGAAAGAAGCTTTCTGAGAAACTGCTCTGTGTTCTGTTAATTCATCTCACAGAGTTACATCTTTCCCTTCCAGAAGCCTTTCGCTAAGGCTGTTCTTGTGGAATTGGCAAAGGAATATTTGGACGCCCATAGAGGGCTATGGTGAAAAAGGAAGTATCTTCCTTTCAAAACTGGAAAGAAGCTTTCTGAGAAATTACTCTGTGTTCTGTTAATTCATCTCACAGAGTTACATCTTTCCCTTCAAGAAGCCTTTCGCTAAGGCTGTTCTTGTGGAATTGGCAAAGTGATATTTGGAAGCCCATTGAGGGCTATGGTGAAAAACAACATATCTTCCGTTCAAAACTGGAAAGAAGCTTTCTGAGAATCTGCTCTGTGTTCTGTTAATTCATCTCACAGAGTTACATCTTTCCCTTCAAGAAGCCTTTCGCTAAGGCTTTTCTTGTGGAATTGGCAAAGTGATATTTGGAAGCCCATAGAGGGCTACGGTGAAAAAGGAAATATCTTCCGTACAAAACTGGAAAGAAGCTTTCTGAGAAACTGCTCTGTGTTCTGTTAATTCATCTCACAGAGTTACATCTTTCCCTTCAAGTAGCCTTTCGCTAAGTCTGTTCATTTGGAATTGGCAAAGGGATATTTGGAAGCCCATAGAGGGCTGTGGTGAAAAAGGAAATATCTTCCATTCAAAACTGGAAAGAAGCTTTCTGAGAAACTGCTCTGTGTTCTGTTAATTCATCTCACAGAGTTACATCTTTCCCTTCAAGAAGCCTTTCGCTAAGGCTGTTCTTGTGGAATTGGCAAAGGGATATTTGGAAGCCCATAGAGGGCTATGTTGAAAAAGGAAATATCTTCCGTTCAAAACTTTAAAGAAGCTTTCTGGGAAACTGCTCTGTGTTCTGTTAATTCATCTCACAGAGTTACATCTTTCCCTTCAAGAAGCCTTTCGCTAAGGCTGTTCTTGTGGAATTGGCAAAGTGATCTTTGGAAGCCCATAGAGGGCTATGGTGATAAAGGAAATATCTTCCGTTCAAAACTGGAAAGAAGCTTTCTGAGAAACTGCTCTGTGTTCTGTTAATTCAGCTCACAGAGTTACATCTTTCCCTTCAAGAAGCCTTTCCCTAAGGCTGTTCTTGTGGAATTGGCAAAGGGATATTTGGAAGCCCGTAGAGGGCTATGGTGAAAAAGGAAGTATCTTCCGTTCAAAACTGGAAAGAAACTTTCTGACAAACTGATCTGTGTTCTGTAAATTTATCTCACAGAGTTACATCTTTCCCTTCAAGAAGCCTTTCGCTAAGGCTGTTCTTGTGGAATTGGCAAAGGGATATTTGGAAGCCCATAGAGGGCACTGGTGAAAAAGGAATTATTTTCCGTTCAAAACTGGAAAGAAGCTTTCTGAGAAACTGCTCTGTGTTCTGTTAATTCATCTCACAGAGTTACATCTTTACCTTCAAGAAGCCTTTCGCTAAGGTTGTTCTTGTGGAATTGGCAAAGGGATATTTGGAAGCCCATAGAGAGGTATGGTGAAAAAGGAAGTAACTTCCGTTCAAAACTGGAGAGAAGTTTTCTTAGAAACTGCTCTGTGTTCTGTTAATTCATCTCACTGAGTTACATCTTTCCCTTCAAGTAACCTTTAGCTAAGGCTCTTCTTGTGGAATTGGCAAAGTGATATTTGGAAGCCCATAGAGGACTATGGTTAAAAAGGAAATATCTTCCGTTCAAAACTGGAAAGAAGCTTTCTGAGAAACTGTTCTGTGTTCTGTTAATTCATCTCACAGAGTTACATCTTTCCCTTCAAGAAGCCTTTCGCTAAGGCTGTTCTTGTGGAATTGGCAAAGTGATATTTGGAAGCCCATAGAGGGCTATGGTGAAAAAGGAAATATCTTCCGTTCAAAACTGGAAAGAAGCTTTCTGAGAAACTGCTCTGTGTTCTGTTAATTCATCTCACAGATTTACATCTTTCCCTTCAAGAAGCCTTTCGCTAAGGCTGTTCTTGTGGAATTGGCAAAGTGATATATGGAAGCCCATAGAGGGCTATGTTGAAAAAGGAAATATCTTCCGTTCAAAACTGGAAAGAAGCTTCCTGAGAAACTGCTCTGTGTTCTGTTAATTCATCTCACCGAGTTGCATCTTTCCATTCAAGAAGCCATTCGCTAAGGCTGTTCTTGTGGAATTGCCAAAGTGATATTTGGAAATCCTTAGAGGGCTACGGTGAAATAGGAAGTATCTTCCTTTCAAAACTGGAAAGAAGCTTTCTGAGAAACTGTTCTGTGTTCTGTTAATTCATCTCACAGAGTTACATCTTTCCCTTAAAGAAGCCTTTCGCTAAGGCTGTTCTTGTGGAATTGGCAAAGTGATATCTGGAAGCCCATAGAGGGCTATGGTGAAAAAGGAAATATTTTCCCTTCAAAACTGGAAAGAAGCTTTCTGAGAAACTGCTCTGAGTTCTGTTAATTCATCTCACAGAGTTACATCTTTCCCTTCAAGAAGCCTATCGCTAAGGTTGTTCTTGTGGAATTGGCAAAGTGATCTTTGGAAGCCCATAGAGGGCTATGGTGAAACACGAAATATCTTCCGTTCAAAACCAGAAGGAAGCTTTCTGAGAAACTGCTCTGTGTTCTGTTAATTCATCTCACAGAGTTACATCTTTCCCTTCAAGAAGCCTTTCGCTAAGGCTGTTCTTGTGGAATTGGCAAAGGGATATTTGGAAGCCCATAGTGGGCTATGGTGAAAAAGGATGTATCTTCCGTTCAAAACTGGAAAGAAGCTTTCTGAGAAACTGCTCTGTGTTCTGTTAATTCATCTCACAGAGTTACATCTTTCCCTTCAAGAAGCCTTTCACTAAGGCTGTTCTTGTGGAATTGGCAAAGTGATATTTGGAAGTCCATAGTGGGCTATGGTGAAAAAGGAAATATCTTCCGTTCAAAACTGGAAAGAAGCTTTCTGAGAAACTGCTCTGTGTTCTGTTAATTCATCTCACAGAGTTGCATCTTTCCATTCAAGAAACCATTCGCTAATGCTGTTCTTGTGGAATTCCAAAGTGATATTTGGAAACCCATAGAGGGCTACGGTGAAATAGGAAATATCTTCCGTTCAAAACTGGAAAGAAGCTTTCTGAGAAACTTCTCTGTATTCTGTTAATTCATCTCACAGAGTTACATCTTTCCCTTCAAGAAGCCTTTCGCTAAGTCTGTTCATGTGGAATTGGCAAAGGGATATTTGGAAGCCCATAGAGGGCTATGGTGAAAAAGGAAATATCTTCCATTGAAAACTGGAAAGAAGCTTACTGAGAAACTGCTCTGTGTTTTGTTAATTCATCTCACAGAGTTACATCTTTCCCTTCAAGAAGCCTTTCGCTAAGGCTGTTCTTGTGGAATTGGCAAAGGGATACTTGGAAGCCCATAGAGGGCTATGGTGAAAAAGGAAATATCTTCCGTTCAAAACTGGAAAGAAGCTTTATGAGAAACTGCTCCGGGTTCTGTTAATTCATCTCACAGAGTTACATCTTTCCCTTCAAGAAGCCTTTCGCTAAGGCTGTTCTTGTGGAATTGGCAAAGTGATATTTGGAAGCCCATAGAGGGCTATGGTGAAAAAGGAAATATCTTCCGTTCAAAACTGTAAAGAAGCTTTCTGAGAAACTGCTCTGTGTTCTGTTATTTCATCTCACAGAGTTACATCTTTCCCTTCAATAAGCCTTTCGCTAAGGCTGTTCTTGTGGAATTGGCAAAGTGGTATTTGGAAGCCCATGGAGGGCTACGGTGAAAAAGGAAATATCTTGCCTTCAATACTGGAAAGAAGCTTTCTGAGAAACGGTTCTGTGTTTTGTTAATTCATCTCACAGAGTTACATCTTTCCCTTCAAGAAGCCTTTCGCTAAGGCAATTCTTGTGGAATTGGCAAAGTGATATTTGGAAGCCCATAGAGGGCTATGGTGAAAATGGAAATATCTTCCGTTCAAAACTGGAAAGAAGCTTTCTGAGAAACTGCTCTGTGTTATGTTAATTCATCTCACAGAGTTACATCTTTCCCTTCAAGAAGACTTTCTCTAAGGCTGTTCTTGTGTAATTGGCAAAGGGATATTTAGAAGCCCATAGAGGACTACGGTGAAAAAGGAAATATCTTCCGTTCAAAACTGGAAAGAAGCCTTCTGAGAAACTGCTCTGTGTTCTGTTAATTCATCTCACAGAGTTACATCTTTCCCTTCAAGAAGCCTTTCGCTAAGGCTGTTCTTGTGGAATTGGCAAAGGGATATTTGGAAGCCCATAGAGGGCTATGGTGAAAAACGACGTATCTTCTGTTCAAAACTGGAAAGAAGCTTTATGAGAAACTGCTCTGTGTTCTGTTAATTCATCTCACAGAGTTACATCTTTCCCTTCAAGAAGCTTTTCGCTAAGGCTGTTCTTGTGGAATTGGCTAATTGGTAATTGGAAGCCTATGGAGGGCTACGGTGAAAAAGGAAATATCTTGCGTTTAATAGTGGAAAGAAGCTTTCTGAGAAACTGCTCTGTGTTTTCTTAATTCATCTCACAGAGTTACATCTTTCCCTTCAAGAAGCCTTTCGCTAAGGCTGTTCTTGTGGAATTGGCAAAGGGATATTTGGAAGCCCATAGAGGGCTATGGTGAAAAAGGAAGTATCTTCCGTTCAAAACTGGAAAGAAGCTTTCTGAGAAACTGATCTGTGTTCTGTTAATTCATCTAACAGAGTTACATCTTTCCCTTCAAGAAGCCTTTCGCTAAGGCTGTTCTTGTGGAATTGGCAAAGGGATATTTGGAAGCCCATAGAGGGCACTGGTGAAAAAGGAATTATCTTCCGTTCAAAACTGGAAAGAAGCTTTCTGAGAAACTGCTCTGTGTTCTGTTAATTCATCTCACAGAGTTACATCTTTACCTTCAAGAAGCCTTTCGCTGAGGCTGTTCTTTTGGAATTGGCAAAGGTATATTTGGAAGCCCATAGAGGGCTATGGTGAAAAAGGAAATGTCTTCCGTTCAAAACTGGAAGGAAGCTTTCTGAGAAACTGCTCTGTGTTCTGTTAATTCATATCACAGAGTTACATCTTTCCCTTCAAGAAGCCTTTCGCTTAGGCTGTTCTTGTGGAATTGGCAAAGGGATATTTGGGAGCCCATAGAGAGGTATGGTGAAAAAGAAAGTAACTTCCGTTCAAAACCGGAGAGAAGTTTTCTTAGAAACTGCTCTGTGTTCTGTTAATTCATCTCACTGAGTTACATCTTTTCCTTCAAGAAGCCTTTCGCTAAGGCTGTTCTTGTGGAGTTGGCAAAGTGATATTTGGAAGCCCATAGAGGGCTATGGTGAAAAAGGAAATATCTTCCGTTCAAAACTTGAAAGAAGCTTTCTGAGAAACTGCTCTGTGTTCTGTTAATTCATCTCACAGAGTTACATCTTTCCCTTCAAAAATACTTTCGCTAAGGCTGTTCTTGTGGAATTGGCAAAGGGTTATTTGGAAGCCCATAGAGGACTATGGTGAAAAAGGAAATATCTTCGGTTCAATACTGGAAAGAAGCTTTCTGAGAAACTGCTCTGTGTTCTGTTAATTCATCTCACAGAGTCACATCTTTCCCTTCAAGAAGCCTTTCGCTAAGGCTGTTCTTGTGGAATTGGCAAAGTGATATCTGGAAGCCCTTAGAGGGCTATGGTGAAAAAGGAAATATCTTCGGTTCAAAACTGGAAAGAAGCTTCCTGAGAAACTGCTTTGTGTTCTGTTAATTCATCTCACAGAGTTACATCTTTCCCTTCAAGAAGCCTTTCGCTAAGGCTGTTCTTGTGGAATTGGCAAAGTGGTACTTGGAAGCCCATGGAGGGCTACGGTGAAAAAGGAAATATCTTGCGTTCAATACTGGAAATAAGCTTTCAGAGAAACTGCTCTGTGTTTTGTTAATTCATCTCACAGAGTTACATATTTCCCTTCAAGAAGCCTTTCGCTAAGGCTGTTCTAGTGGAATTGGCAAAATGGTATTTGGAAGCCCAAAGAGGGCTATGGTGAAAAAGGAAATATCTTCCGTTGAAAACTGGAAAGAAGCTTTCTGAGAAACTTCTCTGCTTTCTGTTAATTCATCTCACAGAGTTACATCCTTCCCTTCATGAAGCCTTTCGCTAAGGCTGTTCTTGTGGAATTGGCAAAGGGATATTTGGAAGCCCATTAAGGGCTATAGTGAAAAAGGAATTACCTTCCGTTCAAAACTTGAAAGAAGCTTTCTGAGAAACTGCTCTGTGTTC
This sequence comes from Chlorocebus sabaeus, assembly GCF_047675955.1. Lineage (NCBI taxonomy): Eukaryota > Metazoa > Chordata > Mammalia > Primates > Cercopithecidae > Chlorocebus > Chlorocebus sabaeus. The sequence goes on from NC_132933.1 coordinate 92,368,177, forward strand.
TGTTAATTCATCTCACAGAGTTACATCTTTCCCTTCAAGAAGACTTTCGCTAAGGCTGTTCTTGTGGAATTGGCAAAGGGATATTTGGAAGCCCATAGAGGGCTATGGTGAAAAAGGACATATCTTCCGTTCAAAACTGGAAAGAAGCTTTATGAGAAACTGCTCTGTGTTCTATTAATTCATCTCACAGAGTTACATCTTTCCCTTCAAGAAGCCTTTCGCTAAGGCTGTTCTTGTGGAATTGGCAAATTGGTAATTGGAAGCCTATGGAGGGCTATGGTGAAAAAGGAAATATCTTGCGTTCAATAGTGGAAAGAAGCTTTCTGAGAAACTGCTCTGTGTTTTCTTAATTCATCTCACAGAGTTACATCTTTCCCTTCAAGAAGCCTTTCGCTAAGGCTGTTCTTGTGGAATTGGCAAAGGGATATATGGAAGCCCATAGAGGGCTATGGTGAAAATGGAAATATCTTCCGTTCAAAACCAGAAAGAAGCTTTCTGAGAAACTGCTCTGTGTTCTGTTAATTCATCTCACAGAGTTACATCTTTCCCTTCCAGAAGCCTTTCGCTAAGGCTGTTCTTGTGGAATTGGCAAAGGAATATTTGGACGCCCATAGAGGGCTATGGTGAAAAAGGAAGTATCTTCCTTTCAAAACTGGAAAGAAGCTTTCTGAGAAATTACTCTGTGTTCTGTTAATTCATCTCACAGAGTTACATCTTTCCCTTCAAGAAGCCTTTCGCTAAGGCTGTTCTTGTGGAATTGGCAAAGTGATATTTGGAAGCCCATTGAGGGCTATGGTGAAAAACAACATATCTTCCGTTCAAAACTGGAAAGAAGCTTTCTGAGAATCTGCTCTGTGTTCTGTTAATTCATCTCACAGAGTTACATCTTTCCCTTCAAGAAGCCTTTCGCTAAGGCTTTTCTTGTGGAATTGGCAAAGTGATATTTGGAAGCCCATAGAGGGCTACGGTGAAAAAGGAAATATCTTCCGTACAAAACTGGAAAGAAGCTTTCTGAGAAACTGCTCTGTGTTCTGTTAATTCATCTCACAGAGTTACATCTTTCCCTTCAAGTAGCCTTTCGCTAAGTCTGTTCATTTGGAATTGGCAAAGGGATATTTGGAAGCCCATAGAGGGCTGTGGTGAAAAAGGAAATATCTTCCATTCAAAACTGGAAAGAAGCTTTCTGAGAAACTGCTCTGTGTTCTGTTAATTCATCTCACAGAGTTACATCTTTCCCTTCAAGAAGCCTTTCGCTAAGGCTGTTCTTGTGGAATTGGCAAAGGGATATTTGGAAGCCCATAGAGGGCTATGTTGAAAAAGGAAATATCTTCCGTTCAAAACTGGAAAGAAGCTTTCTGGGAAACTGCTCTGTGTTCTGTTAATTCATCTCACAGAGTTACATCTTTCCCTTCAAGAAGCCTTTCGCTAAGGCTGTTCTTGTGGAATTGGCAAAGTGATATCTGGAAGCCCTTAGAGGGCTATGGTGAAAAAGGAAATATCTTCGGTTCAAAACTGGAAAGAAGCTTCCTGAGAAACTGCTTTGTGTTCTGTTAATTCATCTCACAGAGTTACATCTTTCCCTTCAAGAAGCCTTTCGCTAAGGCTGTTCTTGTGGAATTGGCAAAGTGGTACTTGGAAGCCCATGGAGGGCTACGGTGAAAAAGGAAATATCTTGCGTTCAATACTGGAAATAAGCTTTCAGAGAAACTGCTCTGTGTTTTGTTAATTCATCTCACAGAGTTACATATTTCCCTTCAAGAAGCCTTTCGCTAAGGCTGTTCTAGTGGAATTGGCAAAATGGTATTTGGAAGCCCAAAGAGGGCTATGGTGAAAAAGGAAATATCTTCCGTTGAAAACTGGAAAGAAGCTTTCTGAGAAACTTCTCTGCTTTCTGTTAATTCATCTCACAGAGTTACATCCTTCCCTTCATGAAGCCTTTCGCTAAGGCTGTTCTTGTGGAATTGGCAAAGGGATATTTGGAAGCCCATTAAGGGCTATAGTGAAAAAGGAATTACCTTCCGTTCAAAACTTGAAAGAAGCTTTCTGAGAAACTGCTCTGTGTTCTGTTAATTCATCTCACAGAGTTACATCTTTCCCTTCAAGAAGACTTTCGCTAAGGCTGTTCTTGTGGAATTGGCAAAGGGATATTTGGAAGCCCATAGAGGGCTATGGTGAAAAAGGACATATCTTCCGTTCAAAACTGGAAAGAAGCTTTATGAGAAACTGCTCTGTGTTCTATTAATTCATCTCACAGAGTTACATCTTTCCCTTCAAGAAGCCTTTCGCTAAGGCTGTTCTTGTGGAATTGGCAAATTGGTAATTGGAAGCCTATGGAGGGCTATGGTGAAAAAGGAAATATCTTGCGTTCAATAGTGGAAAGAAGCTTTCTGAGAAACTGCTCTGTGTTTTCTTAATTCATCTCACAGAGTTACATCTTTCCCTTCAAGAAGCCTTTCGCTAAGGCTGTTCTTGTGGAATTGGCAAAGGGATATATGGAAGCCCATAGAGGGCTATGGTGAAAATGGAAATATCTTCCGTTCAAAACCAGAAAGAAGCTTTCTGAGAAACTGCTCTGTGTTCTGTTAATTCATCTCACAGAGTTACATCTTTCCCTTCCAGAAGCCTTTCGCTAAGGCTGTTCTTGTGGAATTGGCAAAGGAATATTTGGACGCCCATAGAGGGCTATGGTGAAAAAGGAAGTATCTTCCTTTCAAAACTGGAAAGAAGCTTTCTGAGAAATTACTCTGTGTTCTGTTAATTCATCTCACAGAGTTACATCTTTCCCTTCAAGAAGCCTTTCGCTAAGGCTGTTCTTGTGGAATTGGCAAAGTGATATTTGGAAGCCCATTGAGGGCTATGGTGAAAAACAACATATCTTCCGTTCAAAACTGGAAAGAAGCTTTCTGAGAATCTGCTCTGTGTTCTGTGAATTCATCTCACAGAGTTACATCTTTCCCTTCAAGAAGCCTTTCGCTAAGGCTTTTCTTGTGGAATTGGCAAAGTGATATTTGGAAGCCCATAGAGGGCTACGGTGAAAAAGGAAATATCTTCCGTACAAAACTGGAAAGAAGCTTTCTGAGAAACTGCTCTGTGTTCTGTTAATTCATCTCACAGAGTTACATCTTTCCCTTCAAGTAGCCTTTCGCTAAGTCTGTTCATTTGGAATTGGCAAAGGGATATTTGGAAGCCCATAGAGGGCTGTGGTGAAAAAGGAAATATCTTCCATTCAAAACTGGAAAGAAGCTTTCTGAGAAACTGCTCTGTGTTCTGTTAATTCATCTCACAGAGTTACATCTTTCCCTTCAAGAAGCCTTTCGCTAAGGCTGTTCTTGTGGAATTGGCAAAGGGATATTTGGAAGCCCATAGAGGGCTATGTTGAAAAAGGAAATATCTTCCGTTCAAAACTGGAAAGAAGCTTTCTGGGAAACTGCTCTGTGTTCTGTTAATTCATCTCACAGAGTTACATCTTTCCCTTCAAGAAGCCTTTCGCTAAGGCTGTTCTTGTGGAATTGGCAAAGTGATCTTTGGAAGCCCATAGAGGGCTATGGTGATAAAGGAAATATCTTCCGTTCAAAACTGGAAAGAAGCTTTCTGAGAAACTGCTCTGTGTTCTGTTAATTCAGCTCACAGAGTTACATCTTTCCCTTCAAGAAGCCTTTCCCTAAGGCTGTTCTTGTGGAATTGGCAAAGGGATATTTGGAAGCCCGTAGAGGGCTATGGTGAAAAAGGAAGTATCTTCCGTTCAAAACTGGAAAGAAACTTTCTGACAAACTGATCTGTGTTCTGTAAATTTATCTCACAGAGTTACATCTTTCCCTTCAAGAAGCCTTTCGCTAAGGCTGTTCTTGTGGAATTGGCAAAGGGATATTTGGAAGCCCATAGAGGGCACTGGTGAAAAAGGAATTATTTTCCGTTCAAAACTGGAAAGAAGCTTTCTGAGAAACTGCTCTGTGTTCTGTTAATTCATCTCACAGAGTTACATCTTTACCTTCAAGAAGCCTTTCGCTAAGGTTGTTCTTGTGGAATTGGCAAAGGGATATTTGGAAGCCCATAGAGAGGTATGGTGAAAAAGGAAGTAACTTCCGTTCAAAACTGGAGAGAAGTTTTCTTAGAAACTGCTCTGTGTTCTGTTAATTCATCTCACTGAGTTACATCTTTCCCTTCAAGTAACCTTTAGCTAAGGCTCTTCTTGTGGAATTGGCAAAGTGATATTTGGAAGCCCATAGAGGACTATGGTTAAAAAGGAAATATCTTCCGTTCAAAACTGGAAAGAAGCTTTCTGAGAAACTGTTCTGTGTTCTGTTAATTCATCTCACAGAGTTACATCTTTCCCTTCAAGAAGCCTTTCGCTAAGGCTGTTCTTGTGGAATTGGCAAAGTGATATTTGGAAGCCCATAGAGGGCTATGGTGAAAAAGGAAATATCTTCCGTTCAAAACTGGAAAGAAGCTTTCTGAGAAACTGCACTGTGTTCTGTTAATTCATCTCACAGATTTACATCTTTCCCTTCAAGAAGCCTTTCGCTAAGGCTGTTCTTGTGGAATTGGCAAAGTGATATATGGAAGCCCATAGAGGGCTATGTTGAAAAAGGAAATATCTTCCGTTCAAAACTGGAAAGAAGCTTCCTGAGAAACTGCTCTGTGTTCTGTTAATTCATCTCACCGAGTTGCATCTTTCCATTCAAGAAGCCATTCGCTAAGGCTGTTCTTGTGGAATTGCCAAAGTGATATTTGGAAATCCTTAGAGGGCTACGGTGAAATAGGAAGTATCTTCCTTTCAAAACTGGAAAGAAGCTTTCTGAGAAACTGTTCTGTGTTCTGTTAATTCATCTCACAGAGTTACATCTTTCCCTTAAAGAAGCCTTTCGCTAAGGCTGTTCTTGTGGAATTGGCAAAGTGATATCTGGAAGCCCATAGAGGGCTATGGTGAAAAAGGAAATATTTTCCCTTCAAAACTGGAAAGAAGCTTTCTGAGAAACTGCTCTGAGTTCTGTTAATTCATCTCACAGAGTTACATCTTTCCCTTCAAGAAGCCTATCGCTAAGGTTGTTCTTGTGGAATTGGCAAAGTGATCTTTGGAAGCCCATAGAGGGCTATGGTGAAACACGAAATATCTTCCGTTCAAAACCAGAAGGAAGCTTTCTGAGAAACTGCTCTGTGTTCTGTTAATTCATCTCACAGAGTTACATCTTTCCCTTCAAGAAGCCTTTCGCTAAGGCTGTTCTTGTGGAATTGGCAAAGGGATATTTGGAAGCCCATAGAGGGCACTGGTGAAAAAGGAATTATCTTCCGTTCAAAACTGGAAAGAAGCTTTCTGAGAAACTGCTCTGTGTTCTGTTAATTCATCTCACAGAGTTACATCTTTACCTTCAAGAAGCCTTTCGCTGAGGCTGTTCTTTTGGAATTGGCAAAGGTATATTTGGAAGCCCATAGAGGGCTATGGTGAAAAAGGAAATGTCTTCCGTTCAAAACTGGAAGGAAGCTTTCTGAGAAACTGCTCTGTGTTCTGTTAATTCATATCACAGAGTTACATCTTTCCCTTCAAGAAGCCTTTCGCTTAGGCTGTTCTTGTGGAATTGGCAAAGGGATATTTGGGAGCCCATAGAGAGGTATGGTGAAAAAGAAAGTAACTTCCGTTCAAAACCGGAGAGAAGTTTTCTTAGAAACTGCTCTGTGTTCTGTTAATTCATCTCACTGAGTTACATCTTTTCCTTCAAGAAGCCTTTCGCTAAGGCTGTTCTTGTGGAGTTGGCAAAGTGATATTTGGAAGCCCATAGAGGGCTATGGTGAAAAAGGAAATATCTTCCGTTCAAAACTTGAAAGAAGCTTTCTGAGAAACTGCTCTGTGTTCTGTTAATTCATCTCACAGAGTTACATCTTTCCCTTCAAAAATACTTTCGCTAAGGCTGTTCTTGTGGAATTGGCAAAGGGTTATTTGGAAGCCCATAGAGGACTATGGTGAAAAAGGAAATATCTTCGGTTCAATACTGGAAAGAAGCTTTCTGAGAAACTGCTCTGTGTTCTGTTAATTCATCTCACAGAGTCACATCTTTCCCTTCAAGAAGCCTTTCGCTAAGGCTGTTCTTGTGGAATTGGCAAAGTGATATCTGGAAGCCCTTAGAGGGCTATGGTGAAAAAGGAAATATCTTCGGTTCAAAACTGGAAAGAAGCTTCCTGAGAAACTGCTTTGTGTTCTGTTAATTCATCTCACAGAGTTACATCTTTCCCTTCAAGAAGCCTTTCGCTAAGGCTGTTCTTGTGGAATTGGCAAAGTGGTACTTTGAAGCCCATGGAGGGCTACGGTGAAAAAGGAAATATCTTGCGTTCAATACTGGAAATAAGCTTTCAGAGAAACTGCTCTGTGTTTTGTTAATTCATCTCACAGAGTTACATATTTCCCTTCAAGAAGCCTTTCGCTAAGGCTGTTCTAGTGGAATTGGCAAAATGGTATTTGGAAGCCCAAAGAGGGCTATGGTGAAAAAGGAAATATCTTCCGTTGAAAACTGGAAAGAAGCTTTCTGAGAAACTTCTCTGCTTTCTGTTAATTCATCTCACAGAGTTACATCCTTCCCTTCATGAAGCCTTTCGCTAAGGCTGTTCTTGTGGAATTGGCAAAGGGATATTTGGAAGCCCATTAAGGGCTATAGTGAAAAAGGAATTACCTTCCGTTCAAAACTTGAAAGAAGCTTTCTGAGAAACTGCTCTGTGTTCTGTTAATTCATCTCACAGAGTTACATCTTTCCCTTCAAGAAGACTTTCGCTAAGGCTGTTCTTGTGGAATTGGCAAAGGGATATTTGGAAGCCCATAGAGGGCTATGGTGAAAAAGGACATATCTTCCGTTCAAAACTGGAAAGAAGCTTTATGAGAAACTGCTCTGTGTTCTATTAATTCATCTCACAGAGTTACATCTTTCCCTTCAAGAAGCCTTTCGCTAAGGCTGTTCTTGTGGAATTGGCAAATTGGTAATTGGAAGCCTATGGAGGGCTATGGTGAAAAAGGAAATATCTTGCGTTCAATAGTGGAAAGAAGCTTTCTGAGAAACTGCTCTGTGTTTTCTTAATTCATCTCACAGAGTTACATCTTTCCCTTCAAGAAGCCTTTCGCTAAGGCTGTTCTTGTGGAATTGGCAAAGGGATATATGGAAGCCCATAGAGGGCTATGGTGAAAATGGAAATATCTTCCGTTCAAAACCAGAAAGAAGCTTTCTGAGAAACTGCTCTGTGTTCTGTTAATTCATCTCACAGAGTTACATCTTTCCCTTCCAGAAGCCTTTCGCTAAGGCTGTTCTTGTGGAATTGGCAAAGGAATATTTGGACGCCCATAGAGGGCTATGGTGAAAAAGGAAGTATCTTCCTTTCAAAACTGGAAAGAAGCTTTCTGAGAAATTACTCTGTGTTCTGTTAATTCATCTCACAGAGTTACATCTTTCCCTTCAAGAAGCCTTTCGCTAAGGCTGTTCTTGTGGAATTGGCAAAGTGATATTTGGAAGCCCATTGAGGGCTATGGTGAAAAACAACATATCTTCCGTTCAAAACTGGAAAGAAGCTTTCTGAGAATCTGCTCTGTGTTCTGTTAATTCATCTCACAGAGTTACATCTTTCCCTTCAAGAAGCCTTTCGCTAAGGCTTTTCTTGTGGAATTGGCAAAGTGATATTTGGAAGCCCATAGAGGGCTACGGTGAAAAAGGAAATATCTTCCGTACAAAACTGGAAAGAAGCTTTCTGAGAAACTGCTCTGTGTTCTGTTAATTCATCTCACAGAGTTACATCTTTCCCTTCAAGTAGCCTTTCGCTAAGTCTGTTCATTTGGAATTGGCAAAGGGATATTTGGAAGCCCATAGAGGGCTGTGGTGAAAAAGGAAATATCTTCCATTCAAAACTGGAAAGAAGCTTTCTGAGAAACTGCTCTGTGTTCTGTTAATTCATCTCACAGAGTTACATCTTTCCCTTCAAGAAGCCTTTCGCTAAGGCTGTTCTTGTGGAATTGGCAAAGGGATATTTGGAAGCCCATAGAGGGCTATGTTGAAAAAGGAAATATCTTCCGTTCAAAACTGGAAAGAAGCTTTCTGGGAAACTGCTCTGTGTTCTGTTAATTCATCTCACAGAGTTACATCTTTCCCTTCAAGAAGCCTTTCGCTAAGGCTGTTCTTGTGGAATTGGCAAAGTGATCTTTGGAAGCCCATAGAGGGCTATGGTGATAAAGGAAATATCTTCCGTTCAAAACTGGAAAGAAGCTTTCTGAGAAACTGCTCTGTGTTCTGTTAATTCAGCTCACAGAGTTACATCTTTCCCTTCAAGAAGCCTTTCCCTAAGGCTGTTCTTGTGGAATTGGCAAAGGGATATTTGGAAGCCCGTAGAGGGCTATGGTGAAAAAGGAAGTATCTTCCGTTCAAAACTGGAAAGAAACTTTCTGACAAACTGATCTGTGTTCTGTAAATTTATCTCACAGAGTTACATCTTTCCCTTCAAGAAGCCTTTCGCTAAGGCTGTTCTTGTGGAATTGGCAAAGGGATATTTGGAAGCCCATAGAGGGCACTGGTGAAAAAGGAATTATTTTCCGTTCAAAACTGGAAAGAAGCTTTCTGAGAAACTGCTCTGTGTTCTGTTAATTCATCTCACAGAGTTACATCTTTACCTTCAAGAAGCCTTTCGCTAAGGTTGTTCTTGTGGAATTGGCAAAGGGATATTTGGAAGCCCATAGAGAGGTATGGTGAAAAAGGAAGTAACTTCCGTTCAAAACTGGAGAGAAGTTTTCTTAGAAACTGCTCTGTGTTCTGTTAATTCATCTCACTGAGTTACATCTTTCCCTTCAAGTAACCTTTAGCTAAGGCTCTTCTTGTGGAATTGGCAAAGTGATATTTGGAAGCCCATAGAGGACTATGGTTAAAAAGGAAATATCTTCCGTTCAAAACTGGAAAGAAGCTTTCTGAGAAACTGTTCTGTGTTCTGTTAATTCATCTCACAGAGTTACATCTTTCCCTTCAAGAAGCCTTTCGCTAAGGCTGTTCTTGTGGAATTGGCAAAGTGATATTTGGAAGCCCATAGAGGGCTATGGTGAAAAAGGAAATATCTTCCGTTCAAAACTGGAAAGAAGCTTTCTGAGAAACTGCTCTGTGTTCTGTTAATTCATCTCACAGATTTACATCTTTCCCTTCAAGAAGCCTTTCGCTAAGGCTGTTCTTGTGGAATTGGCAAAGTGATATATGGAAGCCCATAGAGGGCTATGTTGAAAAAGGAAATATCTTCCGTTCAAAACTGGAAAGAAGCTTCCTGAGAAACTGCTCTGTGTTCTGTTAATTCATCTCACCGAGTTGCATCTTTCCATTCAAGAAGCCATTCGCTAAGGCTGTTCTTGTGGAATTGCCAAAGTGATATTTGGAAATCCTTAGAGGGCTACGGTGAAATAGGAAGTATCTTCCTTTCAAAACTGGAAAGAAGCTTTCTGAGAAACTGTTCTGTGTTCTGTTAATTCATCTCACAGAGTTACATCTTTCCCTTAAAGAAGCCTTTCGCTAAGGCTGTTCTTGTGGAATTGGCAAAGTGATATCTGGAAGCCCATAGAGGGCTATGGTGAAAAAGGAAATATTTTCCCTTCAAAACTGGAAAGAAGCTTTCTGAGAAACTGCTCTGAGTTCTGTTAATTCATCTCACAGAGTTACATCTTTCCCTTCAAGAAGCCTATCGCTAAGGTTGTTCTTGTGGAATTGGCAAAGTGATCTTTGGAAGCCCATAGAGGGCTATGGTGAAACACGAAATATCTTCCGTTCAAAACCAGAAGGAAGCTTTCTGAGAAACTGCTCTGTGTTCTGTTAATTCATCTCACAGAGTTACATCTTTCCCTTCAAGAAGCCTTTCGCTAAGGCTGTTCTTGTGGAATTGGCAAAGGGATATTTGGAAGCCCATAGTGGGCTATGGTGAAAAAGGATGTATCTTCCGTTCAAAACTGGAAAGAAGCTTTCTGAGAAACTGCTCTGTGTTCTGTTAATTCATCTCACAGAGTTACATCTTTCCCTTCAAGAAGCCTTTCACTAAGGCTGTTCTTGTGGAATTGGCAAAGTGATATTTGGAAGTCCATAGTGGGCTATGGTGAAAAAGGAAATATCTTCCGTTCAAAACTGGAAAGAAGCTTTCTGAGAAACTGCTCTGTGTTCTGTTAATTCATCTCACAGAGTTGCATCTTTCCATTCAAGAAACCATTCGCTAATGCTGTTCTTGTGGAATTCCAAAGTGATATTTGGAAACCCATAGAGGGCTACGGTGAAATAGGAAATATCTTCCGTTCAAAACTGGAAAGAAGCTTTCTGAGAAACTTCTCTGTATTCTGTTAATTCATCTCACAGAGTTACATCTTTCCCTTCAAGAAGCCTTTCGCTAAGTCTGTTCATGTGGAATTGGCAAAGGGATATTTGGAAGCCCATAGAGGGCTATGGTGAAAAAGGAAATATCTTCCATTGAAAACTGGAAAGAAGCTTACTGAGAAACTGCTCTGTGTTTTGTTAATTCATCTCACAGAGTTACATCTTTCCCTTCAAGAAGCCTTTCGCTAAGGCTGTTCTTGTGGAATTGGCAAAGGGATACTTGGAAGCCCATAGAGGGCTATGGTGAAAAAGGAAATATCTTCCGTTCAAAACTGGAAAGAAGCTTTATGAGAAACTGCTCCGTGTTCTGTTAATTCATCTCACAGAGTTACATCTTTCCCTTCAAGAAGCCTTTCGCTAAGGCTGTTCTTGTGGAATTGGCAAAGTGATATTTGGAAGCCCATAGAGGGCTATGGTGAAAAAGGAAATATCTTCCGTTCAAAACTGTAAAGAAGCTTTCTGAGAAACTGCTCTGTGTTCTGTTATTTCATCTCACAGAGTTACATCTTTCCCTTCAATAAGCCTTTCGCTAAGGCTGTTCTTGTGGAATTGGCAAAGTGGTATTTGGAAGCCCATGGAGGGCTACGGTGAAAAAGGAAATATCTTGCCTTCAATACTGGAAAGAAGCTTTCTGAGAAACGGTTCTGTGTTTTGTTAATTCATCTCACAGAGTTACATCTTTCCCTTCAAGAAGCCTTTCGCTAAGGCAATTCTTGTGGAATTGGCAAAGTGATATTTGGAAGCCCATAGAGGGCTATGGTGAAAATGGAAATATCTTCCGTTCAAAACTGGAAAGAAGCTTTCTGAGAAACTGCTCTGTGTTATGTTAATTCATCTCACAGAGTTACATCTTTCCCTTCAAGAAGACTTTCTCTAAGGCTGTTCTTGTGTAATTGGCAAAGGGATATTTAGAAGCCCATAGAGGACTACGGTGAAAAAGGAAATATCTTCCGTTCAAAACTGGAAAGAAGCCTTCTGAGAAACTGCTCTGTGTTCTGTTAATTCATCTCACAGAGTTACATCTTTCCCTTCAAGAAGCCTTTCGCTAAGGCTGTTCTTGTGGAATTGGCAAAGGGATATTTGGAAGCCCATAGAGGGCTATGGTGAAAAACGACGTATCTTCTGTTCAAAACTGGAAAGAAGCTTTATGAGAAACTGCTCTGTGTTCTGTTAATTCATCTCACAGAGTTACATCTTTCCCTTCAAGAAGCTTTTCGCTAAGGCTGTTCTTGTGGAATTGGCTAATTGGTAATTGGAAGCCTATGGAGGGCTACGGTGAAAAAGGAAATATCTTGCGTTTAATAGTGGAAAGAAGCTTTCTGAGAAACTGCTCTGTGTTTTCTTAATTCATCTCACAGAGTTACATCTTTCCCTTCAAGAAGCCTTTCGCTAAGGCTGTTCTTGTGGAATTGGCAAAGGGATATTTGGAAGCCCATAGAGGGCTATGGTGAAAAAGGAAGTATCTTCCGTTCAAAACTGGAAAGAAGCTTTCTGAGAAACTGATCTGTGTTCTGTTAATTCATCTAACAGAGTTACATCTTTCCCTTCAAGAAGCCTTTCGCTAAGGCTGTTCTTGTGGAATTGGCAAAGGGATATTTGGAAGCCCATAGAGGGCACTGGTGAAAAAGGAATTATCTTCCGTTCAAAACTGGAAAGAAGCTTTCTGAGAAACTGCTCTGTGTTCTGTTAATTCATCTCACAGAGTTACATCTTTACCTTCAAGAAGCCTTTCGCTGAGGCTGTTCTTTTGGAATTGGCAAAGGTATATTTGGAAGCCCATAGAGGGCTATGGTGAAAAAGGAAATGTCTTCCGTTCAAAACTGGAAGGAAGCTTTCTGAGAAACTGCTCTGTGTTCTGTTAATTCATATCACAGAGTTACATCTTTCCCTTCAAGAAGCCTTTCGCTTAGGCTGTTCTTGTGGAATTGGCAAAGGGATATTTGGGAGCCCATAGAGAGGTATGGTGAAAAAGAAAGTAACTTCCGTTCAAAACCGGAGAGAAGTTTTCTTAGAAACTGCTCTGTGTTCTGTTAATTCATCTCACTGAGTTACATCTTTTCCTTCAAGAAGCCTTTCGCTAAGGCTGTTCTTGTGGAGTTGGCATAGTGATATTTGGAAGCCCATAGAGGGCTATGGTGAAAAAGGAAATATCTTCCGTTCAAAACTTGAAAGAAGCTTTCTGAGAAACTGCTCTGTGTTCTGTTAATTCATCTCACAGAGTTACATCTTTCCCTTCAAAAATACTTTCGCTAAGGCTGTTCTTGTGGAATTGGCAAAGGGTTATTTGGAAGCCCATAGAGGACTATGGTGAAAAAGGAAATATCTTCCGTTCCAAACTGGAAAGAAACTTTCTGAGAAACTGCTCTGTTTTCTGTTAATTCATTTCACAGAGTTACATCTTTCCCTTCAAGAAGCCTTTCGCTATGGCTGTTCTTGTGGAATTGGCAAAGGGATATTTGGACGCCCATAGAGGGCTATGGTGAAAAAGGAAATATCTTCCGTTCAAAACTCGATAGAAGCTTTCTGAGAAACTGCTCTGTGTTCTGTTAATACATCTCACAGAGTTACATCTTTCCCTTCAAGAAGCCTTTCGCTAAGGCTGTTCTTGTGGAATTAGCAAAGGGATATTTGGAAGCCCATAGATGGCTACGGTGAAAAACGAAATATCTTCCGTTCAAAACTGCAAAGAAGCTTTCTGAGAAACTGCTCTGTGTTCTGTTAATTCATCTCACAGAGTTACATCTTTCCCTTCAAGAAGCCTTTCTCTAAGACTCTTCTTGTGGAATTGGCAAAGTGATATTTGGAAGCCCATAGAGGGCTACGGTGAAAAAGGAAATATCTTCCGTTCAAAACTGGAAAGAAGCTTTCTGAGAAACTGCTCTGTGTTCTGTTAATTCATCTCAGAGAGATACATCTTTCCCTTCAAGCAGCCTTTCGCTAAGGCTGTTCTTGTGGAATTGGCAAAGGGATATTTGGAAGCCCATAGAAGACTACGGTGAAAAAGGAAATATCTTCCGTTCAAAACTGGAAAGAAGCTTTCTGAGAAACTGCTCTGTGTTCTGTTAATTCATTTCACAGAGTTACATCTTTCCCTTCAAGAAGCCTTTCGCTAAGGCTGTTCTTGTGGAATTGGCAAAGGGATATTTTGACGCACTTAGAGGGCTATGGTGAAAAAGGAAGTATCTTCCTTTCAAAACTGGAAAGAAGCTTTCTGAGAAACTACTCTGTGTTCTGTTAATTCATCTCACAGAGTTACATCTTTCCCTTCAAGAAGCCTTTCGCTAAGGCTGTTCTTGTGGAATTCGCAAAGTGATATTGGGAAGCCCATAGAGGGCTATGGTGACAAACGAAATATCTTCCGTTCAAAACTGGAAAGAAGCTTTCGGAGAAACTGCTCTGTGTTCTGTTATTTCATCTCACAGAGTTACATCTTTCCCTTCAAGAAGCCTTTCGCTAAGGCTGTTCTTGTGGAATTGGCAAAGTGGTATTTGGAAGCCCATGGAGGGCTACGGTGAAAAAGGAAATATCTTGCCTTCAATACTGGAAAGAAGCTTTCTGAGAAACTGCTCTGTGTTTTGTTAATTCATCTCACAGAGTTACATCTTTCCCTTCAAGAAGCCTTTCGCTAAGGCAATTCTTGTGGAATTGGCAAAGTGATATTTGGAAGCCCATAGAGGGCTATGGTGAAAATGGAAATATCTTCCGTTCAAAACTGGAAAGAAGCTTTCTGAGAAACTGCTCTGTGTTCTGTTAATTCATCTCACAGAGTTACATCTTTCCCTTCAAGAAGACTTTCTCTAAGGCTGTTCTTGTGTAATTGGCAAAGGGATATTTAGAAGCCCATAGAGGACTACGGTGAAAAAGGAAATATCTTCCGTTCAAAACTGGAAAGAAGCCTTCTGAGAAACTGCTCTGTGTTCTGTTAATTCATCTCACAGAGTTACATCTTTCCCTTCAAGAAGCCTTTCGCTAAGGCTGTTCTTGTGGAATTGGCAAAGGGATATTTGGAAGCCCATAGAGGGCTATGGTGAAAAACGACGTATCTTCCGTTCAAAACTGGAAAGAAGCTTTATGAGAAACTGCTCTGTGTTCTGTTAATTCATCTCACAGAGTTACATCTTTCCCTTCAAGAAGCTTTTCGCTAAGGCTGTTCTTGTCGAATTGGCTAATTGGTAATTGGAAGCCTATGGAGGGCTACGGTGAAAAAGGAAATATCTTGCGTTTAATAGTGGAAAGAAGCTTTCTGAGAAACTGCTCTGTGTTTTCCTAATTCATCTCACAGAGTTACATCTTTCCCTTCAAGAAGCCTTTCCCTAAGGCTGTTCTTGTGGAATTGGCAAAGGGATATTTGGAAGCCCATAGAGGGCTATGGTGAAAAAGGAAGTATCTTCCGTTCAAAACTGGAAAGAAGCTTTCTGAGAAACTGATCTGTGTTCTGTTAATTCATCTCACAGAGTTACATCTTTCCCTTCAAGAAGCCTTTCGCTAAGGCTGTTCTTGTGGAATTGGCAAAGGGATATTTGGAAGCCCATAGAGGGCACTGGTGAAAAAGGAATTATCTTCCGTTCAAAACTGGAAAGAAGCTTTCTGAGAAACTGCTCTGTGTTCTGTTAATTCATCTCACAGAGTTACATCTTTACCTTCAAGAAGCCTTTCGCTGAGGCTGTTCTTGTGTAATTGGCAAAGGTATATTTGGAAGCCCATAGAGGGCTATGGTGAAAAAGGAAATGTCTTCCGTTCAAAACTGGAAGGAAGCTTTCTGAGAAACTGCTCTGTGTTCTGTTAATTCATATCACAGAGTTACATCTTTCCCTTCAAGAAGCCTTTCGCTTAGGCTGTTCTTGTGGAATTGGCAAAGGGATATTTGGGAGCCCATAGAGAGGTATGGTGAAAAAGGAAGTAACTTCCGTTCAAAACCGGAGAGAAGTTTTCTTAGAAACTGCTCTGTGTTCTGTTAATTCATCTCACTGAGTTACATCTTTTCCTTCAAGAAGCCTTTCGCTAAGGCTGTTCTTGTGGAGTTGGCAAAGTGATATTTGGAAGCCCATAGAGGGCTATGGTGAAAAAGGAAATATCTTCCGTTCAAAACTTGAAAGAAGCTTTCTGAGAAACTGCTCTGTGTTCTGTTAATTCATCTCACAGAGTTACATCTTTCCCTTCAAAAATACTTTCGCTAAGGCTGTTCTTGTGGAATTGGCAAAGGGTTATTTGGAAGCCCATAGAGGACTATGGTGAAAAAGGAAATATCTTCCGTTCAAAACTGGAAAGAAGCTTTCTGAGAAACTGCTCTGTGTTCTGTTAATTCATTTCACAGAGTTACATCTTTCCCTTCAAGAAGCCTTTCGCTAAGGCTGTTCTTGTGGAATTGGCAAAGGGATATTTTGACGCACTTAGAGGGCTATGGTGAAAAAGGAAGTATCTTCCTTTCAAAACTGGAAAGAAGCTTTCTGAGAAACTACTCTGTGTTCTGTTAATTCATCTCACAGAGTTACATCTTTCCCTTCAAGAAGCCTTTCGCTAAGGCTGTTCTTGTGGAATTCGCAAAGTGATATTGGGAAGCCCTTAGAGGGCTATGGTGACAAACGAAATATCTTCCGTTCAAAACTGGAAAGAAGCTTTCTGAGAAACTGCTCTGTGTTCTGTTAATTCATCTCACAGAGTTACATCTTTCCCTTCAAGAAGCCTTTCGCTAAGGCTGTTCTTGTGAAATTGGCAAGGGATATTTGTAAGTCCATGGAGGGCTACTGTGAAAAAGGAAATATCTTGTGTTCAATACTGGAAAGAAGCTTTCTGAGAAACTGCTCTGTGTTCTGTTAATTCATCTCACAGAGCTACATCTTTGCCATCAAGAAGCCTTTCGCTAAGGCTGTTCTTGTGGAATTGGCAAAGTGATATTTGGAAGCCCATAGAGGGCTATGGTGAAAAAGGAAATATTTTCCGTTCAAAACTGGAAAGAAGCTTTCTGAGAAACTGCTCTGTGTTCTGTTAATTCATCTCACAGAGTTACATCTTTCCTTTCAAGAAGCCTTTCGCTAAGGCTGTTCTTGTGGAATTGGCAAAGTGATATTTGGAAGCCCATAGAGGGCTATGGTGAAAAAGGAAATATCTTCTGTTCAAAACTGGAAAAAAGCTTTCTCAGAAACTGCTCTGTGTTCTGTTAATTCATCTCACAGCGTTGCATCTTTCCCTTCAAGAAGCCTTTCGCTAAGGCTGTTCTTGTGGAATTGGCAAAATGGTATTTGGAAGCCCAAAGAGGGCTATGGTGAAAAAGGAAATATCTTCCGTTCAAAACTGGAAAGAAGCTTTCTGAGAAACTTCTCTGCTTTCTGTTAATTCATCTCACAGAGTTACATCTTTCCCTTCATGGAGCCTTTCGCTAAGGCTGTTCTTGTGGAATTGGCAAAGTGATATTTGGAAGCCCATAGAGGGCTATTGTGAAAAAGGAAGTATGTTCCGTTCAAAACTGGAAAGAAGCTTTCTGAGAAACTGCTCTGTGTTCTGTTAATTCATCTCACAGAGCTACATCTTTGCCTTCAAGAAGCCTTTCGCTAAGGCTGTTCTTGTGGAATTGGCAAAGTGATATTTGGAAGGCCATAGAGGGCTACGATGAAAAAGGAAATATCTTCCGTTCAATACTGGAATGAAGCTTTCTGAGAAACTGCTCTGTGTTCTGTTAATTCATCTCACAGACTTACATCTTTCCCTTCAAGAAGCCTTTCGCTAAGGCTGTTCTTGTGGAATTGGCAAAGTGGTATTTGGAAGCCCACAGAGGGCTATGGTGAAAAAGGAAATATCTTCCGTTCAAAACTGGAAAGAAGCTTTCTGAGAGACTGCTCTGTGTTCTGTTAATTCATCTCACAGAGTTACATCTTTCCCTTCAAGAAGCCTTTCGTTAAGGCTGTTCTTGTGGATTCGGCAAAGTGATATTTGGAAGCCCATAGAGGGCTATGGTGAAAAAGGAAATATCTTCCGTTCAAAACTGGAAAGAAGCTTTCTGAGAAACTGCTCTGTGTTCTGTTAATTCATCTCACAGAGTTATATCTTTCCCTTCAAGAAGACTTTCGCTAAGGCTGTTCTTGTGGAATTGGCAAAGTGATATTTGGAAGCCCATAGAGGGCTACGGTGAAAAAGGAAATATCTTCGGTTCAAAACTGGAAAGAAGCTTCCTGAGAAACTGCTTTGTGTTCTGTTAATTCATCTCACAGAGTTACATCTTTCCCTTCAAGAAGCCTTTCGCTAAGGCTGTTCTTGTGGAATTGGCAAAGTGGTACTTGGAAGCCCATGGAGGGCTACGGTGAAAAAGGAAATATCTTGCGTTCAATACTGGAAATAAGCTTTCTGAGAAACTGCTCTGTGTTTTGTTAATTCATCTCACAGAGTTACATATTTCCCTTAAAGAAGCCTTTCGCTAAGGCTGTTCTTGTGGAATTGGCAAAATGGTATTTGGAAGCCCAAAGAGGGCTATGGTGAAAAAGGAAATATCTTCCGTTGAAAACTGGAAAGAAGCTTTCTGAGAAACTTCTCTGCTTTCTGTTAATTCATCTCACAGAGTTGCATCTTTCCATTCAAGAAGCTATTCGCTAAGGCTGTTCTTGTGGAATTGGCAAAGTGATATTTGGAAGCCCATAGAGGGCTATGGTGAAAAAGGAAATATCTTCCGTTCAAAACTGGAAAGAAGCTTTCTGAGAAACTGCTCTGTAGTCTGTTAATTCATCTCACAGAGCTACATCTTTGCCTTCAAGAAGCCTTTCGCTAAGGCTGTTCTTGTGGAATTGGCAAAGAGATATTTGGAAGCTCGTAGTGGGCTATGGTGAAAAAGGAAATATCTTCCGTTCAAAACTGTAAAGAAGCTTTCTGAGAAACTGCTCTGTGTTCTGTTAATTCATCTCACAGAGTTACATCTTTCCCTTCAAGAAGCCTTTCGCTAAGGCTGTTCTTGTGGAATTGGCAAAGGGATATTTGGAAGCCCATAGAGGGCTATGGTGAAAAAGGAAATATCTTCCGTTCAAAACTGGAAAGAAGCTTTCTGAGAAACTGCTCTGTGTTCTGTTAATTCATCTCACAGAGATACATCTTTCCCTTCAAGAAGCCTTTCGCTAAGGCTGTTCTTGTGGAATTGGCAAAGGGATATTTGGAAGTCCATGGAGGGATACTGTGAAAAAGGAAATGTCTTCCGTTCAAAACTGTAAGGAAGCTTTCTGAGAAACTGCTCTGTGTTCTGTTAATTCATATCACAGAGTTACATCTTTCCCTTCAAGACGCCTTTCGCTTAGGCTGTTCTTGTGGAATTGGCAAAGGGATATTTGGGAGCCCATAGAGAGGTATGGTGATAAAGGAAGTAACTTCCGTTCAAAACTGGAGAGAAGTTTTCTTAGAAACTGCTCTGTGTTCTGTTAATTCATCTCACAGAGTTACAGCTTTCCCTTCAAGTAGCCTTTCGCTAAGGCTGTTCTTGTGGAATTGGCAAAGTGATATTTGGAAGCCCATAGACGACTATGGTTAAAAAGGAAATATCTTCCGTTCAAAACTGAAAGAAGCTTTCTGAGAAACTGCTCTGTGTTCTGTTAATTCATCTCACAGAGTTAAATCATTCCCTTCAAGAAGTCTTTCGATAAGGCTGTTCTTGTGGAATTGGC
Source organism: Chlorocebus sabaeus (assembly GCF_047675955.1). NCBI lineage: Eukaryota > Metazoa > Chordata > Mammalia > Primates > Cercopithecidae > Chlorocebus > Chlorocebus sabaeus. Next base: position 92,387,168 of record NC_132933.1, read on the forward strand.
AAAGTGATATTTGGAAGCCCATAGAGGGCTATGGTGAAAAAGGAAATACCTTCCGTTCAAAACTGGAAAGAAGCTTTCTGAGAAACTGCTCTGTGTTCTGTTAATTCATCTCACAGAGTTACATCTTTCCCTTCAAGAAGCCTTTCGCTAAGGCTGTTCTTGTGGAGTTGGCAAAGTGATATTTGGAAGCCCATAGAAGGCTATGGTGAAAAAGGAAATATCTTCCTTTCAAAACTGGAAAGAAGCTTTCAGAGAAACTGCTCTGTGTTCTGTTAATTCATCTCACAGAGTTACATCTTTCCCTTCAAGAAGCCTTTCGCTAAGGCTGTTCTTGTGGAATTGGCAAAGGGATATTTGGAAGCCCATAGAGGGCTATGGTGAAAAAGGAAATATCTTCCGTTCAAAACTGGAAAGAAGCTTTCTGAGAAACTGCTCTGTGTTCTGTTAATTCATCTCACAGAGTTACATCTTTCCCTTCAAGAAGCCTTTCGCTAAGGCTGTTCTTGTGGAATTGGCAAAGTGATATATGGAAGCCCATAGAGGGCTATGTTGAAAAAGGAAATATCTTCCGTTCAAAACTGGAAAGAAGCTTCCTGAGAAACTGCTCTGTGTTCTGTTAATTCATCTCACAGAATTGCATCTTTCCATTCAAGAAGCCATTCGCTAAGGCTGTTCTTGTGGAATTGGCAAAGTGATATTTGGAAATCCTTAGAGGGCTACGGTGAAATAGGAAGTATCTTCCTTTCAAAACTGGAAAGAAGCTTTCTGAGAAACTGTTCTGTGTTCTGTTAATTCATCTCACAGAGTTACATCTTTCCCTTCAAGAAGCCTTTCGCTAAGGCTGTTCTTGTGGAATTGGCAAAGTGATATCTGGAAGCCCATAGAGGGCTATGGTGAAAAAGGAAATATTTTCCCTTCAAAACTGGAAAGAAGCTTTCTGAGAAACTGCTCTGTGTTTTGTTAATTCATCTCACAGAGTTACATCTTTCCCTTCAAGAAGACTTTCGCTAAGGCTGTTCTTGTGGAGTTGGCAAAGTGATATTTGGAAGCCCATAGAAGGATATGGTGAAAAAGGAAATATCTTCCTTTCAAAACTGGAAAGAAGCTTTCAGATTAACTGCTCTGTGTTCCGGTAATTCATCTCACAGAGTTACATCTTTCCCTTCAAGAAGCCTTTCGCTAAGGCTGTTCTTGTGGAGTTCGCAAAGTGATATTTGGAAGAACATAGAGGGCTACGGTGAAATAGGAAATATCTTCCGTTCAAAACTGGAAAGAAGCTTTCTGAGAAACTGCTCTGTGTTCTGTTAATTCATCTCACAGAGTTACATCTTTCCCTTCATGAAGCCTTTCCCTAAGGCTGTTCCTGTGGAATTGGCAAAGGGATATTTGGAAGCCCATAGAGGGCTATGGTGAAAAAGGAAATATCTTCCGTTCAAAACTGGAAAGAAGCTTTCTGAGAAACTGCTCTGTGTTCTGTTAATTCATCTCACAGAGTTACATCTTTGCCTTCAAGGCGGCTTTCGCTAAGGTTGTTGTTGTGGAATTGGGAAAGGGATATTTGGAAGCCCATAGAGGGCTATGGTGAAAAAGGAAATATCTTCCGTTCAAAACTGGAAAGAAGCTTTCTGAGAAACTGCTCTGTGTTCTGTTAATTCATCTCACAGAGTTACATCTTTCCCTTCAAGAAGCCTTTCGCTAAGTCTGTTCTTGTGGAATTCGCAAAGTGATATTTGGAAGCTCATAGAGGGCTATGGTGAAAAACGAAATATCTTCCGTTCAAAACTGGAAAGAAGCTTTCTGAGAAACTGCTCTGTGTTCTGTTAATTCATCTCACAGAGTTACATCTTTCCCTTCAAGAAGCCTTTCGCTAAGGCTGTTCTTGTGGAATTGGCAAAGGGGTATTTGGAAGTCCATGTAGCGCTAAGATGAAAAAGGAAATATCTTGCGTTTAATACTGGAAAGAAGCTTTCTGAGAAACTGCTCTGTGTTTTGTTAATTCATCTCACAGAGTTACATCTTTCCCTACAAGAAGCCTTTCGCTAAGGTTGTTCTTGTGGAATTGGCAAAGTGATCCTTGGAAGCCCATAGAGGGCTATGTTGAGAAAGGAAATATCTTCCGTTCAAAACTGGAAAGAAGCTTTATGAGAAACTGCTCTGTGTTCTGTTAATTCATCTCACAGAGTTACATCTTTCCCTTCAAGAAGCCTTTCGCTAAGGCTGTTCTTGTGGAATTGGCAAAGGGATATTTGGAAGCCCATAGAGGGCTATGGTGAAAAAGGAAATATCTTCCGTTCAAAACTGGAAAGAAGCTTTCTGAGAAACTGCTCTATGTTCTGTTAATTCATCTCACAGAGTTACATCTTTCCCTTCAAGAAGCCTTTCGCTAAGGCTGTTCTTGTGGAATTGGCAAAGGGATATTTGGAAGCCCATAGAGGGCTATGTTGAAAAAGGAAATATCTTCCGTTCAAAACTGGAAAGAAGCTTTCTGTGAAACTGCTCTGTGTTCTGTTAATTCATCTGACAGAGTTACATCTTTCCCTTCAAGAAGCCTTTCGCTAAGGCTGTTCTTGTGGAATTGGCAAAGTGATCCTTGGAAGCCCATAGAGGGCTATGGTGAAAAAGGAAATAACTTCTGTTCAAAACTGGAAAGAAGCTTTCTGAGAAACTGCTCTGTGTTCTGTTAATTCATCTCACAGAGTTACATCTTTCCCTTCAAGAAGCCTTTCCCCAAGGCTGTTCTTGTGGAATTGGCAAAGGGATATTTGGAAGCCCATAGAGGGCTATGGTGAAAAAGGAAGTATCTTCCGTTCAAAAGGGGAAAGAAGCTTTCTTAGAAACTGCTCTGTGTTCTGTTAATTCATCTCACAGAGTTACATCTTTCCCTTCAAGAAGCCTTTCGCTAATGCAGTTCTTGTGGAATTGGCAAAGGGATATTTGGAAGCCCATAGAGGGCTATGGTGAAAAAGGAAATATCTTCCGTTCAAAACTGGAAAGAAGCTTTCTGAGAAACTGCTCTGTGTTCTGTTAATTCATCTCACAGAGTTACATCTTTCCCTTCAAGAAGCCTTTCGCTAAGGCTATTCTTGTGGAATTGGCAAAGGGATATTTGGAAGCCCATAGAGGGCTATGTTGAAAAAGTAAATATCTTCCGTTCAAAACTGGAAAGAAGCTTTCTGTGAAACTGCTCTGTGTTCTGTTAATTCATCTCACAGAGTTACATCTTTCCCTTCAAGAAGCCTTTCGCTAAGGCTGTTCTTGTGGAATTGGCAAAGTGATCCTTGGAAGCCCATAGAGGGCTATGGTGAAAAAGGAAATAACTTCTGTTCAAAACTGGAAAGAAGCTTTCTGAGAAACTGCTCTGTGTTCTGTTAATTCATCTCACACAGTTACATCTTTCCCTTCAAGACGCCTTTCCCCAAGGCTGTTCTTGTGGAATTGGCAAAGGGATATTTGGAAGCCCATAGATGGCTATGGTGAAAAAGGAAGTATCTTCCGTTCAAAAGGGGAAAGAAGCTTTCTTAGAAACTGCTCTGTGTTCTGTTAATTCATCTCACAGAGTTACATCTTTCCCTTCAAGAAGCCTTTCGCTGATGCTGTTCTTGTGGAATTGGCAAAGGGATATTTGGAAGCCCATAGAGGGCTATGGTGAATAAGGAAATATCTTCCGTTCAAAAATGGAAAGAAGCTTTCTGAGAAACGCCTGTGTGTTCTGTGAATTCATCTCACAGAGTTGCATCTTTCCTTTCAAGAAGCCATTCGCTAAGGCTGTTCTTGTTGAGTTCGCAAAGTGATATTTGGAAGCCCATAGAGGGCTATGGTGAAAAAGTAAATATCTTCCGTTCAAAACTGGAAAGAAGCTTTCTGAGAAACTGCTCTGTGTTCTGTTAATTCATCTCACAGAGTTACATCTTTCCCTTCAAGAAGCCTTTCGCTAAGGCTGTTCTTGTGGAATTGGCAAAGTGATATCTGGAAGCGCATAGAGGGCTATGGTGAAAAAGGAAATATCTTCCGTTCAAAACTGGAAAGAAGCTTTCTGAGAAACTGCTCTGTGTTCTGTTAATTCATCTCACAGAGTTACATCTTTCCCTTCAAGAAGCCTTTCGCTAAGGCTGTTCTTGTGGAATTGGCAAAGGGGTATTTGGAAGTCCATGTAGCGCTACGGTGAAAAAGGAAATATCTTGCGTTTAATACTGGAAAGAAGCTTTCTGAGAAACTGCTCTGTGTTTTGTTAATTCATCTCACAGAGTTACATCTTTCCTTACAAGAAGCCTTTCGCTAAGGTTGTTCTTGTGGAATTGGCAAAGTGATATCTGGAAGCGCATAGAGGGCTATGTTGAAAAAGGAAATATCTTTCGTTCAAAACTGGAAAGAAGCTTTATGAGAAACTGCTCTGTGTTCTGTTAATTCATCTCACAGAGTTACATCTTTCCCTTCAAGAAACCTTTCGCTAAGGCTGTTCTTGTGGAATTGGCAAAGGGATATTTGGAAGCCCATAGAGGGCTATGGTGAAAAAGGAAATATCTTCCGTTCAAAACTGGAAAGAAGCTTTCTGAGAAACTGCTCTGTGTTCTGTTAATTCATCTCACAGAGTTACATCTTTCCCTTCAAGAAGCCTTTCGCTAAGGCTGTTCTTGTGGAATTGGCAAAGGGATATTTGGAAGCCCATAGAGGGCTATGTTGAAAAAGGAAATATCTTCCGTTCAAAACTGGAAAGAAGCTTTCTGAGAAACTGCTCTGTGTTCTGTTAATTCATCTCACAGAGTTACATCTTTGCCTTCAAGACGCCTTTCGCTAAGGTTGTTGTTGTGGAATTGGGAAAGGGATATTTGGAAGCCCATAGAGGGCTATGGTGAAAAAGGAAATATCTTCCGTTCAAAACTGGAAAGAAGCTTTCTGAGAATCTGCTCTGTGTTCTGTTAATTCATCTCACAGAGTTACATCTTTCAATTCAAGAAGCCTTTCGCTAAGGCTGTTCTTGTGGAATTGGCAAAGGGGTATTTGGAAGTCCATGTAGCGCTACGGTGAAAAAGGAAATATCTTGCGTTTAATACTGGAAAGAAGCTTTCTGAGAAACTGCTCTGTGTTCTGTTAATTCATCTCACAGAGTTACATCTTTCCCTTCAAGAAGCCTTTCGCTAATGCTGTTCTTGTGGAATTGGCAAAGTGATCCTTGGAAGCCCATAGAGGGCTATGGTGAAAAAGGAAATAACTTCTGTTCAAAACTGGAAAGAAGCTTTCTGAGAAACTGCTCTGTGTTCTGTTAATTCATCTCACAGAGTTACATCTTTCCCTTCAAGAAGCCTTTCCCCAAGACTGTTCTTGTGGAATTGGCAAAGGGATATTTGGAAGCCCATAGATGGCTATGGTGAAAAAGGAAGTATCTTCCGTTCAAAAGGGGAAAGAAGCTTTCTTAGAAACTGCTCTGTGTTCTGTTAATTCATCTCACAGAGTTACATCTTTCCCTTCAAGAAGCCTTTCGCTAATGCAGTTCTTGTGGAATTGGCAAAGTGATATTTGGAAGCCCATAGAGGGCTATGGTGAAAAAGGAAATATCTTCCGTTCAAAAATGGAAAGAAGCTTTCTGAGAAACGCCTGTGTGTTCTGTGAATTCATCTCACAGAGTTGCATCTTTCCTTTCAAGAAGCCATTCGCTAAGGCTGTTCTTGTTGAGTTCGCAAAGTGATATTTGGAAGCCCATAGAGGGCTATGGTGAAAAAGAAAATATCTTCCGTTCAAAACTGGAAAGAAGCTTTCTGAGAAACTGCTCTGTGTTCTGTTAATTCATCTCACAGAGTTACATCTTTCCCTTCAAGAAGCCTTTCGCTAAGGCTGTTCTTGTGGAATTGGCAAAGGGATATTTGGAAGCCCATAGAGGGCTATGTTGAAAAAGGAAATATCTTCCGTTCAAAACTGGAAAGAAGCTTTCTGAGAAACTGCTCTGTGTTCTGTTAATTCATCTCACAGAGTTACATCTTTGCCTTCAAGACCCCTTTCGCTAAGGTTGTTGTTGTGGAATTGGGAAAGGGATATTTGGAAGCCCATAGAGGGCTATGGTGAAAAAGGAAATATCTTCCGTTCAAAACTGGAAAGAAGCTTTCTGAGAAACTGCTCTGTGTTCTGTTAATTCATCTCACAGAGTTACATCTTTCCCTTCAAGAAGCCTTTCGCTAAGGCTGTTCTTGTGGAATTGGCAAAGTGATATCTGGAAGCGCATAGAGGGCTATGGTGAAAAAGGAAATATCTTCCGTTCAAAACTGGAAAGAAGCTTTCTGAGAAACTGCTCTGTGTTCTGTTAATTCATCTCACAGAGTTACATCTTTCCCTTCAAGAAGCCTTTCGCTAAGGTGGTTCTTGTGGAATTGGCAAAGGGGTATTTGGAAGTCCATGTAGCGCTACGGTGAAAAAGGAAATATCTTGCGATTAATACTGGAAAGAAGCTTTCTGAGAAACTGCTCTGTGTTTTGTTAATTCATCTCACAGAGTTACATCTTTCCCTTCAAGAAGCCTTTCGCTAAGGCTGTTCTTGTGGAATTGGCAAAGTGATCCTTGGAAGCCCATAGAGGGCTATGGTGAAAAAGGAAATAACTTCTGTTCAAAACTGGAAAGAAGCTTTCTGAGAAACTGCTCTGTGTTCTGTTAATTCATCTCACACAGTTACATCTTTCCCTTCAAGAAGCCTTTCCCCAAGGCTGTTCTTGTGGAATTGGCAAAGGGATATTTGGAAGCCCATAGAGGGCTATGGTGAAAAAGGAAGTATCTTCCGTTCAAAAGGGGAAAGAAGCTTTCTTAGAAACTGCTCTGTGTTCTGTTAATTCATCTCACAGAGTTACATCTTTCCCTTCAAGAAGCCTTTCGCTAATGCTGTTCTTGTGGAATTGGCAAAGGGATATTTGGAAGCCCATAGAGGGCTATGGTGAATAAGGAAATATCTTCCGTTCAAAAATAGAAAGAAGCTTTCTGAGAAACGCCTGTGTGTTCTGTGAATTCATCTCACAGAGTTGCATCTTTCCTTTCAAGAAGCCATTCGCTACGGCTGTTCTTGTTGAGTTCGCAAAGTGATATTTGGAAGCCCATAGAGGGCTATGGTGAAAAAGTAAATATCTTCCGTTCAAAACTGGAAAGAAGCTTTCTGAGAAACTGCTCTGTGTTCTGTTAATTCATCTCACAGAGTTACATCTTTCCCTTCAAGAAGCCTTTCGCTAAGGCTGTTCTTGTGGAATTGGCAAAGGGATATTTGGACGCCCATAGAGGGCTATGGTGAAAAAGGAAGTATCTTCCTTTCAAAACTGGAAAGAAGCTTTCTGAGAAACTGCTCTGTGTTCTGTTAATTCATCTCACAGAGATACATCTTTCCCTTCAAGAAGCCTTTCGCTAAGGCTGTTCTTGTGGAATTGGCAAAGGGATATTTGGACGCCCATAGAGGGCTATGTTGAAAAAGGAAGTATCTTCCTTTCAAAACTGGAAAGAAGCTTTCTGAGAAACTACTCTGTGTTCTGTTAATTCATCTCACAGAGTTACATCTTTCCCTTCAAGAAGCCTTTCGCTAAGGCTGTTCTTGTGGAATTGGCAAAGGGATATTTGGAAGCCCATAGAGGGCTATGGTGAAAAACGAAATATCTTCCGTTCAAAACTGGAAAGAAGCTTTCTGAGAAACTGCTCTGTGTTCTGTTAATTCATCTCACAGAGTTACATCTTTCCCTTCAAGAAGCCTTTCGCTAAGGCTTTTCTTGTGGAATTGGCAAAGTGATATTTGGAAGCCCATAGAGGGCTACGGTGAAAAAGGAAATATCTTCCGTACAAAACTGGAAAGAAGCTTTCTGAGAAACTGCTCTGTGTTCTGTTAATTCATCTCACAGAGTTACATCTTTCCCTTCAAGTAGCCTTTCGCTAAGTCTGTTCATTTGGAATTGGCAAAGGGATATTTGGAAGCCCATAGAGGGCTATGGTGAAAAAGGAAATATCTTCCATTCAAAACTGGAAAGAAGCTTTCTGAGAAACTGCTCTGTGTTCTGTTAATTCATCTCACAGAGTTACATCTTTCCCTTCAAGAAGCCTTTCGCTAAGGCTGTTCTTGTGGAATTGGCAAAGGGATATTTGGAAGCCCATAGAGGGCTATGGTGAAAAAGGAAATATCTTCCGTTCAAAACTGGAAAGAAGCTTTCTGAGAAACTGCTCTGTGTTCTGTTAATTCATCTCACAGAGTTACATCTTTCCCTTCAAGAAGCCTTTCGCTAAGGCTATTCTTGTGGAATTGGCAAAGGGATATTTGGAAGCCCATAGAGGGCTATGTTGAAAAAGGAAATATCTTCCGTTCAAAACTGGAAAGAAGCTTTCTGTGAAACTGCTCTGTGTTCTGTTAATTCATCTCACAGAGTTACATCTTTCCCTTCAAGAAGCCTTTCGCTAAGGCTGTTCTTGTGGAATTGGCAAAGTGATCCTTGGAAGCCCATAGAGGGCTATGGTGAAAAAGGAAATAACTTCTGTTCAAAACTGGAAAGAAGCTTTCTGAGAAACTGCTCTGTGTTCTGTTAATTCATCTCACACAGTTACATCTTTCCCTTCAAGAAGCCTTTCCCCAAGGCTGTTCTTGTGGAATTGGCAAAGGGATATTTGGAAGCCCATAGAGGGCTATGGTGAAAAAGGAAGTATCTTCCGTTCAAAAGGGGAAAGAAGCTTTCTTAGAAACTGCTCTGTGTTCTGTTAATTCATCTCACAGAGTTACATCTTTCCCTTCAAGAAGCCTTTCGCTAATGCTGTTCTTGTGGAATTGGCAAAGGGATATTTGGAAGCCCATAGAGGGCTATGGTGAATAAGGAAATATCTTCCGTTCAAAAATGGAAAGAAGCTTTCTGAGAAACGCCTGTGTGTTCTGTGAATTCATCTCACAGAGTTGCATCTTTCCTTTCAAGAAGCCATTCGCTACGGCTGTTCTTGTTGAGTTCGCAAAGTGATATTTGGAAGCCCATAGAGGGCTATGGTGAAAAAGTAAATATCTTCCGTTCAAAACTGGAAAGAAGCTTTCTGAGAAACTGCTCTGTGTTCTGTTAATTCATCTCACAGAGTTACATCTTTCCCTTCAAGAAGCCTTTCGCTAAGGCTGTTCTTGTGGAACTGGCAAAGGGATATTTGGACGCCCGTAGACGGCTATGGTGAAAAAGGAAGTATCTTCCTTTCAAAACTGGAAAGAAGCTTTCTGAGAAACTGCTCTGTGTTCTGTTAATTCATCTCACAGAGATACATCTTTCCCTTCAAGAAGCCTTTCGCTAAGGCTGTTCTTGTGGAATTGGCAAAGGGATATTTGGACACCCATAGAGGGCTATGTTGAAAAAGGAAGTATCTTCCTTTCAAAACTGGAAAGAAGCTTTCTGAGAAACTACTCTGTGTTCTGTTAATTCATCTCACAGAGTTACATCTTTCCCTTCAAGAAGCCTTTCGCTAAGGCTGTTCTTGTGGAATTGGCAAAGGGATATTTGGAAGCCCATAGAGGGCTATGGTGAAAAACGAAATATCTTCCGTTCAAAACTGGAAAGAAGCTTTCTGAGAAACTGCTCTGTGTTCTGTTAATTCATCTCACAGAGTTACATCTTTCCCTTCAAGAAGCCTTTCGCTAAGGCTTTTCTTGTGGAATTGGCAAAGTGATATTTGGAAGCCCATAGAGGGCTACGGTGAAAAAGGAAATATCTTCCGTACAAAACTGGAAAGAAGCTTTCTGAGAAACTGCTCTGTGTTCTGTTAATTCATCTCACAGAGTTACATCTTTCCCTTCAAGTAGCCTTTCGCTAAGTCTGTTCATTTGGAATTGGCAAAGGGATATTTGGAAGCCCATAGAGGGCTATGGTGAAAAAGGAAATATCTTCCATTCAAAACTGGAAAGAAGCTTTCTGAGAAACTGCTCTGTGTTCTGTTAATTCATCTCACAGAGTTACATCTTTCCCTTCAAGAAGCCTTTCGCTAAGGCTGTTCTTGTGGAATTGGCAAAGGGATATTTGGAAGCCCATAGAGGGCTATGGTGAAAAAGGAAATATCTTCCGTTCAAAACTGGAAAGAAGCTTTCTGAGAAACTGCTCTGTGTTCTGTTAATTCATCTCACAGAGTTACATCTTTCCCTTCAAGAAGCCTTTCGCTAAGGCTATTCTTGTGGAATTGGCAAAGGGATATTTGGAAGCCCATAGAGGGCTATGTTGAAAAAGGAAATATCTTCCGTTCAAAACTGGAAAGAAGCTTTCTGTGAAACTGCTCTGTGTTCTGTTAATTCATCTCACAGAGTTACATCTTTCCCTTCAAGAAGCCTTTCGCTAAGGCTGTTCTTGTGGAATTGGCAAAGTGATCCTTGGAAGCCCATAGAGGGCTATGGTGAAAAAGGAAATAACTTCTGTTCAAAACTGGAAAGAAGCTTTCTGAGAAACTGCTCTGTGTTCTGTTAATTCATCTCACAGAGTTACATCTTTCCCTTCAAGAAGCCTTTCCCCAAGGCTGTTCTTGTGGAATTGGCAAAGGGATATTTGGAAGCCCATAGAGGGCTATGGTGAAAAAGGAAGTATCTTCCGTTCAAAAGGGGAAAGAAGCTTTCTTAGAAACTGCTCTGTGTTCTGTTAATTCATCTCACAGAGTTACATCTTTCCCTTCAAGAAGCCTTTCGCTAATGCTGTTCTTGTGGAATTGGCAAAGGGATATTTGGAAGCCCATAGAGGGCTATGGTGAATAAGGAAATATCTTCCGTTCAAAAATGGAAAGAAGCTTTCTGAGAAACGCCTGTGTGTTCTGTGAATTCATCTCACAGAGTTGCATCTTTCCTTTCAAGAAGCCATTCGCTACGGCTGTTCTTGTTGAGTTCGCAAAGTGATATTTGGAAGCCCATAGAGGGCTATGGTGAAAAAGTAAATATCTTCCGTTCAAAACTGGAAAGAAGCTTTCTGAGAAACTGCTCTGTGTTCTGTTAATTCATCTCACAGAGTTACATCTTTCCCTTCAAGAAGCCTTTCGCTAAGGCTGTTCTTGTGGAATTGGCAAAGGGATATTTGGACGCCCATAGACGGCTATGGTGAAAAAGGAAGTATCTTCCTTTCAAAACTGGAAAGAAGCTTTCTGAGAAACTGCTCTGTGTTCTGTTAATTCATCTCACAGAGATACATCTTTCCCTTCAAGAAGCCTTTCGCTAAGGCTGTTCTTGTGGAATTGGCAAAGGGATATTTGGACGCCCATAGAGGGCTATGTTGAAAAAGGAAGTATCTTCCTTTCAAAACTGGAAAGAAGCTTTCTGAGAAACTACTCTGTGTTCTGTTAATTCATCTCACAGAGTTACATCTTTCCCTTCAAGAAGCCTTTCGCTAAGGCTGTTCTTGTGGAATTGGCAAAGGGATATTTGGAAGCCCATAGAGGGCTATGGTGAAAAACGAAATATCTTCCGTTCAAAACTGGAAAGAAGCTTTCTGAGAAACTGCTCTGTGTTCTGTTAATTCATCTCACAGAGTTACATCGTTCCCTTCAAGAAGCCTTTCGCTCAGGCTTTTCTTGTGGAATTGGCAAAGTGATATTTGGAAGCCCATAGAGGGCTACGGTGAAAAAGGAAATATCTTCCGTTCAAAACTGGAAAGAAGCTTTCTGAGAAACTGCTCTGTGTTCTGTTACTTCATCTCACAGAGTTACATCTTTCCCTTCAAGAAGCCTTTCGCTAAGGCTGTTCTTGTGGAATTGGCAAAGGGATATTTGGAAACCCATGGAGGGCTACGGTGAAAAAGGAAATATCTTGCGTTCAATAGTGGAAAGAAGCTTTCTGAGAAAGTGCTCTGTGTTCTGTTAATTCATCTCACAGAGTTACATCTTTCCCTTCAAGAAGCCTTTCGCTAAGGCTGTTCTTGTGGAGTTGGCAAAGTGATATTTGGAAGCCCATAGAAGGCTATGGTGAAAAAGGAAATATCTTCCTTTCAAAACTGGAAAGAAGCTTTCAGAGAAACTGCTCTGTGTTCTGTTAATTCATCTCACAGAGTTACATCTTTCCCTTCAAGAAGCCTTTCGCTAAGGCTCTTCTTGTGGAATTGGCAAAGGGACATTTGGAAGCCCATAGAGGGCTATGGTGAAAAAGGAAATATCTTCCGTTCAAAACTGGAAAGAAGCTTTCTGAGAAACTGCTCTGTGTTCTGTTAATTCATCTCACAGAGTTACATCTTTCCCTTCAAGAAGCCTTTCGCTAAGGCTGTTCTTGTGGAATTGGCAAAGTGATATATGGAAGCCCATAGAGGGCTATGTTGAAAAAGGAAATATCTTCCGTTCAAAACTGGAAAGAAGCTTCCTGAGAAACTGCTCTGTGTTCTGTTAATTCATCTCACAGAGTTGCATCTTTCCATTCAAGAAGCCATTCGCTAAGGCTGTTCTTGTGGAATTGGCAAAGTGATATTTGGAAATCCTTAGAGGGCTACGGTGAAATAGGAAGTATCTTCCTTTCAAAACTGGAAAGAAGCTTTCTGAGAAACTGTTCTGTGTTCTGTTAATTCAACTCACAGAGTTACATCTTTCCCTTCAAGAAGCCTTTCGCTAAGGCTGTTCTTGTGGAATTGGCAAAGTGATATCTGGAAGCCCATAGAGGGCTATGGTGAAAAAGGAAATATTTTCCCTTCAAAACTGGAAAGAAGCTTTCTGAGAAACTGCTCTGAGTTCTGTTAATTCATCTCACAGAGTTACATCTTTCACTTCAAGAAGCCTTTTGCTAACGCTGTTCTTGTGGAATTGGCAAAGGGATATTTGGAAGTCCATAGTGGGATATGGTGAAAAAGGAAATATCTTCCGTTCAAAACTGGAAAGAAGCTTTCTGAGAAACTGCTCTGTGTTCTGTTAATTCATCTCACAGAGTTGCATCTTTCCATTCAAGAAACCATTCGCTAATGCTGTTCTTGTGGAATTCCAAAGTGATATTTGGAAACCCATAGAGGGCTACGGTGAAATAGGAAATATCTTCCGTTCAAAACTGGAAAGAAGCTTTCTGAGAAACTGCTCCGTGTTCTGTTAATTCATCTCACAGAGTTACATCTTTCCCTTCAAGAAGCCTTTCGCTAAGGTTGTTCTTGTGGAATTGGCAAAGTGATATTTGGAAGCCCATAGAGGGCTATGGTGAAAAAGGAAATATCTTCCGTTCAAAACTGGAAAGAAGCTTTCTGAGAAACTGCTCTGTGTTCTGTTAATTCATCTCACAGAGTTACATCTTTCCCTTCAAGAAGCCTTTCGCTAAGGCTGTTGTTGTGGAATTGGCAAAGGGATATTTGGAAGCCCATTAAGGGCTATAGCAAAAAAGGAAATACCTTCCGTTCAAAACTTGAAAGAAGCTCTCTGAGAAACTGCTCTGTGTTCTGTTAATTCATCTCACAGAGTTACATCTTTCCCTTCAAGAAGACTTTCGCTAAGGCTGTTCTTGTGGAATTGGCAAAGGGATATTTGGAAGCCCATAGAGGGCTACGGTGAAAAAGGACATATCTTCCGTTCAAAACTGGAAAGAAGCTTTATGAGAAACTGCTCTGTGTTCTGTTAATTCATCTCACATAGTTACATCTTTCCCTTCAAGAAGCCTTTCGCTAAGGCTGTTCTTGTGGAATTGGCAAAGGGATATTTGGAAGCCCATAGAGGGCTATGGTGAAAAAGGAAATATCTTCCGTTCAAAACTGGAAAGAAGCTTTCTGAGAAACTGCTCTGTGTTCTGTTAATTCATCTCACAGAGATACATCTTTCCCTTCAAGAAGCCTTTCGCTAAGGCTCTTCTTGTGGAATCGGCAAAGGGATATTTGGAAGTCCATGGAGGGATACTGTGAAAAAGGAAATATCTTGCGTTCAATACTGGAAAGAAGCTTTCTGAGAAACTGCTCTGTGTTCTGTTAATTCATCTCACAGAGTTACATCTTTCCCTTCAAGAAGCCTTTCGCTAAGGCTGTTCTTGTGGAATTGGCAAAGGGATATTTGGAAGCCCATAGAGGGCTATGGTGAAAAAGGAAATATCTTCCGTTCAAAACTGGAAAGAAGCTTTCTGAGAAACTGCTCTGTGTTCTGTTAATTCATCTCACAGAGATACATCTTTCCCTTCAAGAAGCCTTTCGCTAAGGCTCTTCTTGTAGAATCGGCAAAGGGATATTTGGAAGTCCATGGAGGGATACTGTGAAAAAGGAAATATCTTGCGTTCAATACTGGAAAGAAGCTTTCTGAGAAACTGCTCTGTGTTCTGTTAATTCATCTCCCAGAGTTACATCTTTCCCTTCAAGAAGCCTTTCGCTAAGGCTGTTCTTGTGGAATTGGCAAAGGGATATTTGGAAGCCCATAGAGGGCTATGTTGAAAAAGGAAATATCTTTCGTTCAAAACTGGAAAGAAGCTTTCTGGGAAACTGCTCTGTGTTCTGTTAATTCATCTCACAGAGTTACATCTTTCCCTTCAAGAAGCCTTTCGCTAAGGCTGTTCTTGTGGAATTGGCAAAGTGATCTTTGGAAGCCCATAAAGGGCTATGGTGATAAAGGAAATATCTTCCGTTCAAAACTGGAAAGAAGCTTTCTGAGAAACTGCTCTGTGTTCTGTTAATTCAGCTCACAGAGTTACATCTTTCCCTTCAAGAAGCCTTTCCCTAAGGCTGTTCTTGTGGAATTGGCAAAGGGATATTTGGAAGCCCATAGAGGGCTTTGGTGAAAAAGGAAGTATCTTCCGTTCAATACTGGAAAGAAGCTTTCTGACAAACTGATCTGTGTTCTGTAAATTTATCTCACAGAGTTACATCTTTCCCTTCAAGAACCCTTTCGCTAAGGCTGTTCTTGTGGAATTGGCAAAGGGATATTTGGAAGCCCATAGAGGGCACTGGTGAAAAAGGAATTATTTTCCGTTCAAAACTGGAAAGAAGCTTTCTGAGAAACTGCTCTGTGTTCGGTTAATTCATCTCACAGAGTTACATCTTTCCCTTCAAGAAGCCTTTCGCTAAGGCTGTTCTTGTGGAATTGGCAAAGTGATATATGGAAGCCCATAGAGGGCTATGTTGAAAAAGGAAATATCTTCCGTTCAAAACTGGAAAGAAGCTTCCTGAGAAACTGCTCTGTGTTCTGTTAATTCATCTCACAGAATTGCATCTTTCCATTCAAGAAGCCATTCGCTAAGGCTGTTCTTGTGGAATTGGCAAAGTGATACTTGGAAATCCTTAGAGGGCTACGGTGAAATAGGAAGTATCTTCCTTTCAAAACTGGAAAGAAGCTTTCTGAGAAACTGTTCTGTGTTCTGTTAATTCATCTCACAGAGTTACATCTTTCCCTTCAAGAAGCCTTTCGCTAAGGCTGTTCTTGTGGAATTGGCAAAGTGATATCTGGAAGCCCATAGAGGGATATGGTGAAAAAGGAAATATTTTCCCTTCAAAACTGGAAAGAAGCTTTTTGAGAAACTGCTCTGTGTTTTGTTAATTCATCTCACAGAGTTACATCTTTCCCTTCAAGAAGACTTTCGCTAAGGCTGTTCTTGTGGAGTTGGCAAAGTGATATTTGGAAGCCCATAGAAGGATATGGTGAAAAAGGAAATATCTTCCTTTCAAAACTGGAAAGAAGCTTTCAGAGAAACTGCTCTGTGTTCCGGTAATTCATCTCACAGAGTTACATCTTTCCCTTCAAGAAGCCTTTCGCTAAGGCTGTTCTTGTGGAGTTCGCAAAGTGATATTTGGAAGAACATAGAGGGCTACGGTGAAATAGGAAATATCTTCCGTTCAAAACTGGAAAGAAGCTTTCTGAGAAACTGCTCTGTGTTCTGTTAATTCATCTCCCAGAGTTACATCTTTCCCTTCAAGAAGCCTTTCGCTAAGGCTGTTCTTGTGGAATTGGCAAAGGGATATTTGGAAGTCCATAGAGGGCTATGTTGAAAAAGGAAATATCTTCCGTTCAAAACTGGAAAGAAGCTTTCTGGGAAACTGCTCTGTGTTCTGTTAATTCATCTCACAGAGTTACATCTTTCCCTTCAAGAAGCCTTTC
Organism: Chlorocebus sabaeus; assembly: GCF_047675955.1. Taxonomy (NCBI): domain Eukaryota; kingdom Metazoa; phylum Chordata; class Mammalia; order Primates; family Cercopithecidae; genus Chlorocebus; species Chlorocebus sabaeus. Next base: position 92,403,137 of record NC_132933.1, read on the forward strand.
GCTAAGGCTGTTCTTGTGGAATTGGCAAAGTGATCTTTGGAAGCCCATAGAGGGCTATGGTGATAAAGGAAATATCTTCCGTTCAAAACTGGAAAGAAGCTTTCTGAGAAACTGCTCTGTGTTCTGTTAATTCAGCTCACAGAGTTACATCTTTCCCTTCAAGAAGCCTTTCCCTAAGGCTGTTCTTGTGGAATTGGCAAAGGGATATTTGGAAGCCCATAGAGGGCTATGGTGAAAAAGGAAGTATCTTCCGTTCAATAATGGAAAGAAGCTTTCTGACAAACTGTTCTGTGTTCTGTAAATTTATCTCACAGAGTTACATCTTTCCCTTCAAGAACCCTTTCGCTAAGGCTGTTCTTGTGGAATTGGCAAAGGGATATTTGGAAGCCCATAGAGGGCACTGGTGAAAAAGGAATTATTTTCCGTTCAAAACTGGAAAGAAGCTTTCTGAGAAACTGCTCTGTGTTCTGTTAATTCATCTCACAGAGTTACATCTTTACCTTCAAGAAGCCTTTCGCTAAGGCTGTTCTTGTGGAATTGGCAAAGGGATATTTGGAAGCCCATAGAGGGCTATGGTGAAAAAGGAAATGTCTTCCGTTCAAAACTGGAAGGAAGCTTTCTGAGAAACTGCTCTGTGTTCTGTTAATTCATATCACAGAGTTACATCTTTCCCTTCAAGACGCCTTTCGCTTAGGCTGTTCTTGTGGAATTGGCAAAGGGATATTTGGGAGCCCATAGAGAGGTATGGTGATAAGGGAAGTAACTTCCGTTCAAAACTGGAGAGAAGTTTTCTTAGAAACTGCTCTGTGTTCTGTTAATTCATCTCACAGAGTTACAGCTTTCCCTTCAAGTAGCCTTTCGCTAAGGCTGTTCTTGTGGAATTGGCAAAGTGATATTTGGAAGCCCATAGACGACTATGGTTAAAAAGGAAATATCTTCCGTTCAAAACTGAAAGAAGCTTTCTGAGAAACTGCTCTGTGTTCTGTTAATTCATCTCACAGAGTTAAATCATTCCCTTCAAGAAGCCTTTCGATAAGGCTGTTCTTGTGGAATTGGCAAAGTGATATTTGGAAGCCCATAGAGGGCTATGGTGAAAAAGGAAATACCTTCCGTTCAAAACTGGAAAGAAGCTTTCTGAGAAACTGCTCTGTGTTCTGTTAATTCATCTCACAGAGTTACATCTTTCCCTTCAAGAAGCCTTTCGCTAAGGCTGTTCTTGTGGAGTTGGCAAAGTGATATTTGGAAGCCCATAGAAGGCTATGGTGAAAAAGGAAATATCTTCCTTTCAAAACTGGAAAGAAGCTTTCAGAGAAACTGCTCTGTGTTCTGTTAATTCATCTCACAGAGTTACATCTTTCCCTTCAAGAAGCCTTTCGCTAAGGCTGTTCTTGTGGAATTGGCAAAGGGATATTTGGAAGCCCATAGAGGGCTATGGTGAAAAAGGAAATATCTTCCGTTCAAAACTGGAAAGAAGCTTTCTGAGAAACTGCTCTGTGTTCTGTTAATTCATCTCACAGAGTTACATCTTTCCCTTCAAGAAGCCTTTCGCTAAGGCTGTTCTTGTGGAATTGGCAAAGTGATATATGGAAGCCCATAGAGGGCTATGTTGAAAAAGGAAATATCTTCCGTTCAAAACTGGAAAGAAGCTTCCTGAGAAACTGCTCTGTGTTCTGTTAATTCATCTCACAGAATTGCATCTTTCCATTCAAGAAGCCATTCGCTAAGGCTGTTCTTGTGGAATTGGCAAAGTGATATTTGGAAATCCTTAGAGGGCTACGGTGAAATAGGAAGTATCTTCCTTTCAAAACTGGAAAGAAGCTTTCTGAGAAACTGTTCTGTGTTCTGTTAATTCATCTCACAGAGTTACATCTTTCCCTTCAAGAAGCCTTTCGCTAAGGCTGTTCTTGTGGAATTGGCAAAGTGATATCTGGAAGCCCATAGAGGGCTATGGTGAAAAAGGAAATATTTTCCCTTCAAAACTGGAAAGAAGCTTTCTGAGAAACTGCTCTGTGTTTTGTTAATTCATCTCACAGAGTTACATCTTTCCCTTCAAGAAGACTTTCGCTAAGGCTGTTCTTGTGGAGTTGGCAAAGTGATATTTGGAAGCCCATAGAAGGATATGGTGAAAAAGGAAATATCTTCCTTTCAAAACTGGAAAGAAGCTTTCAGATTAACTGCTCTGTGTTCCGGTAATTCATCTCACAGAGTTACATCTTTCCCTTCAAGAAGCCTTTCGCTAAGGCTGTTCTTGTGGAGTTCGCAAAGTGATATTTGGAAGAACATAGAGGGCTACGGTGAAATAGGAAATATCTTCCGTTCAAAACTGGAAAGAAGCTTTCTGAGAAACTGCTCTGTGTTCCCTTAATTCATCTCACAGAGTTACATCTTTCCCTTCAAGAAGCCTTTCGCTAAGGTGGTTCTTGTGGAATTGGCAAAGTGATATGTGGAAGCCCATAGAGGGCTAAGGTTAAAAAGGAAATAACTTCCGTTCAAAACTGGAAAGAAGCTTTCTGAGAAACTCCTCTGTGTTCTGTTAATTCATCTCACAGAGTTACATCTTTCCCTTCAAGATCCCTTTCGCTAAGGCTGTTCTTGTGGAATTCTCAAAGTGATATTTGGAAGCCCATAGAGGGCTATGGTGAAAAAGGAAATATCTTCCGTTCAAAACTGGAAAGAAGCTTTCTGAGAAACTGCTCTGTGGTCTGTTAATTCATCCAACAGAGCTACATCTTTGCCTTCAAGAAGCCTATCGCTAAGGCTGTTCTTGTGGAATTGGCAAAGTGATATTTGGAAGGCCATAGTGGGCTACGGTGAAAAAGGAAATATCTTCCGTTCAATACTGGAAAGAAATTTTCTGAGAAACTGCTCTGTGTTCCGTTAATTCATCTCACAGACTTACATCTTTCCCTTCAATAAGCCTTTCGCTAAGGCTGTTCTTGTGGAATTGGCAAAGTGATATTTGGAAGTCCATAGTGGGCTATGGTGAAAAAGGAAATATCTTCCGTTCAAAAGTGGAAAGAAGCTTTCTGAGAAACAGCTCTGTGTTCTGTTAATTCATCTCACAGAGTTGCATCTTTCCATTCAAGAAGCCATTCGCTATGGCTGTTATTGTGTAATTCGCAAAGTGATATTTGGAAGCCCTTAGAGGGCTACGGTGAAATAGGAAATATCTTCGGTTCAATACTGGAAAGAAGCTTTCTGAGAAACTGCTCTGTGTTCTGTTAATTCATCTCACAGAGTTACATCTTTCCCTTCAAGAAGCATTTCGCTAAGTCTGTTCTTGTGGAATTGGCAAAGTGGTATTTGGAAGTCCATGGATGACTACGGTGAAAAAGGAAATGTCTGGCGTTCAATACTGGAAAGAAGCTTTCTGAGAAACTGCTCTGTGTTCTGTTAATTCATCTCACAGAGTTACATCTTTCCCTTCATGAAGCCTTTCCCTAAGGCTGTTCCTGTGGAATTGGCAAAGGGATATTTGGAAGCCCATAGAGGGCTATGGTGAAAAAGGAAATATCTTCCGTTCAAAACTGGAAAGAAGCTTTCTGAGAAACTGCTCTGTGTTCTGTTAATTCATCTCACAGAGTTACATCTTTGCCTTCAAGGCGGCTTTCGCTAAGGTTGTTGTTGTGGAATTGGGAAAGGGATATTTGGAAGCCCATAGAGGGCTATGGTGAAAAAGGAAATATCTTCCGTTCAAAACTGGAAAGAAGCTTTCTGAGAAACTGCTCTGTGTTCTGTTAATTCATCTCACAGAGTTACATCTTTCCCTTCAAGAAGCCTTTCGCTAAGTCTGTTCTTGTGGAATTCGCAAAGTGATATTTGGAAGCTCATAGAGGGCTATGGTGAAAAACGAAATATCTTCCGTTCAAAACTGGAAAGAAGCTTTCTGAGAAACTGCTCTGTGTTCTGTTAATTCATCTCACAGAGTTACATCTTTCCCTTCAAGAAGCCTTTCGCTAAGGCTGTTCTTGTGGAATTGGCAAAGGGGTATTTGGAAGTCCATGTAGCGCTAAGATGAAAAAGGAAATATCTTGCGTTTAATACTGGAAAGAAGCTTTCTGAGAAACTGCTCTGTGTTTTGTTAATTCATCTCACAGAGTTACATCTTTCCCTACAAGAAGCCTTTCGCTAAGGTTGTTCTTGTGGAATTGGCAAAGTGATCCTTGGAAGCCCATAGAGGGCTATGTTGAAAAAGGAAATATCTTCCGTTCAAAACTGGAAAGAAGCTTTATGAGAAACTGCTCTGTGTTCTGTTAATTCATCTCACAGAGTTACATCTTTCCCTTCAAGAAGCCTTTCGCTAAGGCTGTTCTTGTGGAATTGGCAAAGGGATATTTGGAAGCCCATAGAGGGCTATGGTGAAAAAGGAAATATCTTCCGTTCAAAACTGGAAAGAAGCTTTCTGAGAAACTGCTCTGTGTTCTGTTAATTCATCTCACAGAGTTACATCTTTCCCTTCAAGAAGCCTTTCGCTAAGGCTGTTCTTGTGGAATTGGCAAAGGGATATTTGGAAGCCCATAGAGGGCTATGTTGAAAAAGGAAATATCTTCCGTTCAAAACTGGAAAGAAGCTTTCTGTGAAACTGCTCTGTGTTCTGTTAATTCATCTCACAGAGTTACATCTTTCCCTTCAAGAAGCCTTTCGCTAAGGCTGTTCTTGTGGAATTGGCAAAGTGATCCTTGGAAGCCCATAGAGGGCTATGGTGAAAAAGGAAATAACTTCTGTTCAAAACTGGAAAGAAGCTTTCTGAGAAACTGCTCTGTGTTCTGTTAATTCATCTCACAGAGTTACATCTTTCCCTTCAAGAAGCCTTTCCCCAAGGCTGTTCTTGTGGAATTGGCAAAGGGATATTTGGAAGCCCATAGAGGGCTATGGTGAAAAAGGAAGTGTCTTCCGTTCAAAAGGGGAAAGAAGCTTTCTTAGAAACTGCTCTGTGTTCTGTTAATTCATCTCACAGAGTTACATCTTTCCCTTCAAGAAGCCTTTCGCTAATGCAGTTCTTGTGGAATTGGCAAAGTGATATTTGGAAGCCCATAGAGGGCTGTGGTGAAAAAGGAAATATCTTCCGTTCAAAAATGGAAAGAAGCTTTCTGAGAAACGCCTGTGTGTTCTGTGAATTCATCTCACAGAGTTGCATCTTTCCTTTCAAGAAGCCATTCGCTAAGGCTGTTCTTGTTGAGTTCGCAAAGTGATATTTGGAAGCCCATAGAGGTCTATGGTGAAAAAGAAAATATTTTCCGTTCAAAACTGGAAAGAAGCTTTCTGAGAAACTGCTCTGTGTTCTGTTAATTCATCTCACAGAGTTACATCTTTCCCTTCAAGAAGCCTTTCGCTAAGGCTGTTCTTGTGGAATTGGCAAAGGGATATTTGGAAGCCCATAGAGGGCTATGTTGAAAAAGGAAATATCTTCCGTTCAAAACTGGAAAGAAGCTTTCTGAGAAACTGCTCTGTGTTCTGTTAATTCATCTCACAGAGTTACATCTTTGCCTTCAAGACCCCTTTCGCTAAGGTTGTTTTTGTGAAATTGGGAAAGGGATATTTGGAAGCCCATAGAGGGCTATGGTGAAAAAGGAAATATCTTCCGTTCAAAACTGGAAAGAAGCTTTCTGAGAAACTGCTCTGTGTTCTGTTAATTCATCTCACAGAGTTACATCTTTCCCTTCAAGAAGCCTTTCGCTAAGGCTGTTCTTGTGGAATTGGCAAAGTGATATCTGGAAGCGCATAGAGGGCTATGGTGAAAAAGGAAATATCTTCCGTTCAAAACTGGAAAGAAGCTTTCTGAGAAACTGCTCTGTGTTCTGTTAATTCATCTCACAGAGTTACATCTTTCCCTTCAAGAAGCCTTTCGCTAAGGCTGTTCTTGTGGAATTGGCAAAGGGGTATTTGGAAGTCCATGTAGCGCTACGGTGAAAAAGGAAATATCTTGCGTTTAATACTGGAAAGAAGCTTTCTGAGAAACTGCTCTGTGTTTTGTTAATTCATCTCACAGAGTTACATCTTTCCCTACAAGAAGCCTTTCGATAAGGTTGTTCTTGTGGAATTGGCAAAGTGATCCTTGGAAGCCCATAGAGGGCTATGTTGAAAAAGGAAATATCTTCCGTTCAAAACTGGAAAGAAGCTTTATGAGAAACTGCTCTGTGTTCTGTTAATTCATCTCACAGAGTTACATCTTTCCCTTCAAGAAGCCTTTCGCTAAGGCTGTTCTTGTGGAATTGGCAAAGGGATATTTGGAAGCCCATAGAGGGCTATGGTGAAAAAGGAAATATCTTCCGTTCAAAACTGGAAAGAAGCTTTCTGAGAAACTGCTCTGTGTTCTGTGAATTCATCTCACAGAGTTACATCTTTCCCTTCAAGAAGCCTTTCGCTAAGGCTGTTCTTGTGGAATTGGCAAAGGGATATTTGGAAGCCCATAGAGGGCTATGTTGAAAAAGGAAATATCTTCCGTTCAAAACTGGAAAGAAGCTTTCTGTGAAACTGCTCTGTGTTCTGTTAATTCATCTCACAGAGTTACATCTTTCCCTTCAAGAAGCCTTTCGCTAAGGCTGTTCTTGTGGAATTGGCAAAGTGATCCTTGGAAGCCCATAGAGGGCTATGGTGAAAAAGGAAATAACTTCTGTTCAAAACTGGAAAGAAGCTTTCTGAGAAACTGCTCTGTGTTCTGTTAATTCATCTCACAGAGTTACATCTTTCCCTTCAAGAAGCCTTTCCCCAAGGCTGTTCTTGTGGAATTGGCAAAGGGATATTTGGAAGCCCATAGAGGGCTATGGTGAAAAAGGAAGTATCTTCCGTTCAAAAGGGGAAAGAAGCTTTCTTAGAAACTGCTCTGTGTTCTGTTAATTCATCTCACAGAGTTACATCTTTCCCTTCAAGAAGCCTTTCGCTAATGCAGTTCTTGTGGAATTGGCAAAGTGATATTTGGAAGCCCATAGAGGGCTATGGTGAAAAAGGAAATATCTTCCGTTCAAAAATGGAAAGAAGCTTTCTGAGAAACGCCTGTGTGTTCTGTGAATTCATCTCACAGAGTTGCATCTTTCCTTTCAAGAAGCCATTCGCTAAGGCTGTTCTTGGTGAGTTCGCAAAGTGATATTTGGAAGCCCATAGAGGGCTATGGTGAAAAAGAAAATATCTTCCGTTCAAAACTGGAAAGAAGCTTTCTGAGAAACTGCTCTGTGTTCTGTTAATTCATCTCACAGAGTTATATCTTTCCCTTCAAGAAGACTTTCGCTAAGGCTGTTCTTGTGGAATTGGCAAAGGGATATTTGGAAGCCCATAGAAGGCTAAGGTGAAAAAGGAAATATCTCCGGTTCAATACTGGAAAGAAGTTTTCTGAGAAACTGCTCTGTGTTCTGTTAATTCATCTCACAGAGTTACATCTTTCCCTTCAAGAAGCCTTTCGCTAAGGGTGTTCTTGTGGAATTGGCCAAGGGATATTTGGAAGCCCATTAAGGGCTATGGTGAAAAACGAAATAACTTCCGTTCAAAACTGGGAAGAAGCTTTCTGAGAAACTGCTCTGTGTTCTGTTAATTCATCTCACAGAGTTACATATTTCCCTTCAAGAAGCCTTTCGCTAAGGCTGTTCTTGTGGAATTGGCAAAGGGATATTTGGAAGCCCATAGAGGGCTATGGTGAAAAAGGAAATACCTTCCGTTCAAAACTGGAAAGAAGCTTTCTGAGAAACTGCTCTGTGTTCTGTTAATTCATCTCACAGAGTTACATCTTTCCCTTCAAGAAGCCTTTCGCTAAGGCTGTTCTTGTGGAATTGGCAAAGGGATATTTGGAAACCCGTGGAGGGCTACGGTGAAAAAGGAAATATCTTGCGTTCAACACTGGAAAGAAGCTTTCTGAGAAACTGCTCTGTGTTTTGTTAATTCATCTCACAGAGCTACATCTTTCCCTTCAAGAAGCCTTTCGCTAAGGCTGTTCTTGTGGAATTGGCAAAGGGATATTTTGAAGCCCATAGAGGGCTATGGTGAAAAAGGACATATCTTCCGTTCAAAACTGGAAAGAAGCTTTATGAGAAACTGCTCTGTGTTCTGTTAATTCATCTCACAGAGTTACATCTTTCCCTTCAAGAAGCCTTTCGCTAAGGCTGTTCTTGTGGAATTGGCAAATTGGTAATTGGAAGCCTATGGAGGGCTACGGTGAAAAAGGAAATATCTTGCGTTCAATAGTGGAAAGAAGCTTTCTGAGAAACTGCTCTGTGTTTTCTTAATTCATCTGACAGAGTTACATCTTTCCCTTCAAGAAGCCTTTCGCTAAGGCTGTTCTTGTGGAATTGGCAAAGGGATATATGGAAGCCCATAGAGGGCTATGGTGAAAATGGAAATATCTTCCGTTCAAAACCAGAAAGAAGCTTTCTGAGAAACTGCTCTGTGTTCTGTTAATTCATCTCACAGAGTTACATCTTTCCCTTCAAGAAGCCTTTCGCTAAGGCTGTTCTTGTGGAATTGGCAAAGGGATATTTGGACGCCCATAGAGGGCTATGGTGAAAAAGGAAGTATCTTCCTTTCAAAACTGGAAAGAAGCTTTCTGAGAAATTACTCTGTGTTCTGTTAATTCATCTCACAGAGTTACATCTTTCCCTTCAAGAAGCCTTTCGCTAAGGTTGTTCTTGTGGAATTGGCAAAGTGATATTTGGAAGCCCATTGAGGGCTATGGTGAAAAACGACATATCTTCCGTTCAAAACTGGAAAGAAGCTTTCTGAGAAACTGCTCTGTGTTCTGTTAATTCATCTCACAGAGTTACATCTTTCCCTTCAAGAAGCCTTTCGCTAAGGCTATTCTTGTGGAATTGGCAAAGTGATATTTGGAAGCCCATAGAGGGCTACGGTGAAAAAGGAAATATCTTCCGTACAAAACTGGAAAGAAGCTTTCTGAGAAACTGCTCTGTGTTCTGTTAATTCATCTCACAGAGTTACATCTTTCCCTTCAAGTAGCCTTTCGCTAAGTCTGTTCATTTGGAATTGGCAAAGGGATATTTGGAAGCCCATAGAGGGCTATGGTGAAAAAGGAAATATCTTCCATTCAAAACTGGAAAGAAGCTTTCTGAGAAACTGCTCTGTGTTCTGTTAATTCATCTCACAGAGTTACATCTTTCCCTTCAAGAAGCCTTTCGCTAAGGCTGTTCTTGTGGAATTGGCAAAGGGGTATTTGGAAGTCCATGTAGCGCTACGGTGAAAAAGGAAATATCTTGCGTTTAATACTGGAAAGAAGCTTTCTGAGAAACTGCTCTGTGTTCCGTTAACTCATCTCACAGAGTTACATCTTTCCCAACAAGAAGCCTTTCGCTAAGGTTGTTCTTGTGGAATTGGCAAAGTGATCCTTGGAAGCCCATAGAGGGCTATGTTGAAAAAGGAAATATCTTCCGTTCAAAACTGGAAAGAAGCTTTCTGAGAAACTGCTCTGTGTTCTGTTAATTCATCTCACAGAGTTACATCTTTCCCTTCAAGAAGCCTTTCGCTAAGGCTGTTCTTGTGGAATTGGCAAAGGGATATTTGGAAGCCCATAGAGGGCTATGTTGAAAAAGGAAATATCTTCCGTTCAAAACTGGAAAGAAGCTTTCTGTGAAACTGCTCTGTGTTCTGTTAATTCATCTCACAGAGTTACATCTTTCCCTTCAAGAAGCCTTTCGCTAAGGCTGTTCTTGTGGAAATGGCAAAGTGATCCTTGGAAGCCCATAGAGGGCTATGGTGAAAAAGGATATGACTTCTGTTCAAAACTGGAAAGAAGCTTTCTGTGAAACTGCTCTGTGTTCTGTTAATTCATCTCACACAGTTACATCTTTCCCTTCAAGAAGCCTTTCCCCAAGGCTGTTCTTGTGGAATTGGCAAAGGGATATTTGGAAGCCCATAGAGGGCTATGGTGAAAAAGGAAGTATCTTCCGTTCAAAAGGGGAAAGAAGCTTTCTTAGAAACTGCTCTGTGTTCTGTTAATTCATCTCACAGAGTTACATCTTTCCCTTCAAGAAGCCTTTCGCTAATGCTGTTCTTGTGGAATTGGCAAAGTGATATTTGGAAGCCCATACAGGGCTATGGTGAAAAAGGAAATATCTTCCGTTCAAAAATGGAAAGAAGCTTGCTGAGAAACGCCTGTGTGTTCTGTGAATTCATCTCACAGAGTTGCATCTTTCCTTTCAAGAAGCCATTCGCTAAGGCTGTTCTTGTTGAGTTCGCAAAGTGATATTTGGAAGCCCATAGAGGGCTATGGTGAAAAAGTAAATATCTTCCGTTCAAAACTGGAAAGAAGCTTTCTGAGAAACTGCTCTGTGTTCTGTTAATTCATCTCACAGAGTTACATCTTTCCCTTCAAGAAGCCTTTCGGTAAGGCTGTTCTTGTGGAATTGGCAAAGGGATATTTGGAAGCCCATAGAGGGCTATGTTGAAAAAGGAAATATCTTCCGTTCAAAACTGGAAAGAAGCTTTCTGAGAAACTGCTCTGTGTTCTGTTAATTCATCTCACAGAGTTACATCTTTGCCTTCAAGACGCCTTTCGCTAAGGTTGTTGTTGTGGAATTGGGAAAGGGATATTTGGAAGCCCATAGAGGGCTATGGTGAAAAAGGAAATATCTTCCGTTCAAAACTGGAAAGAAGCTTTCTGAGAAACTGCTCTGTGTTCTGTTAATTCATCTCACAGAGTTACATCTTTCCCTTCAAGAAGCCTTTCGCTAAGGCTGTTCTTGTGGAATTGGCAAAGGGGTATTTGGAACTCCATGTAGCGCTACGGTGAAAAAGGAAATATCTTGCGTTTAATACTGGAAAGAAGCTTTCTGAGAAACTGCTCTGTGTTCTGTTAATTCATCTCACAGAGTTACATCTTTCCCTTCAAGAAGCCTTTCGCTAAGGCTGTTCTTGTGGAATTGGCAAAGTGATATCTGGAAGCGCATAGAGGGCTATGGTGAAAAAGGAAATATCTTCCGTTGAAAACTGGAAAGAAGCTTTCTGAGAAACTGCTCTGTGTTCTGTTAATTCATCTCACAGAGTTACATCTTTCCCTTCAAGAAGCCTTTCGCTAAGGTGGTTCTTGTGGAATTGGCAAAGGGGTATTTGGAAGTCCATGTAGCGCTACGGTGAAAAAGGAAATATCTTGCGTTTAATACTGGAAAGAAGCTTTCTGAGAAACTGCTCTGTGTTTTGTTAATTCATCTCACAGAGTTACATCTTTCCCTACAAGAAGCCTTTCGCTAAGGTTGTTCTTATGGAATTGGCAAAGTGATCCTTGGAAGCCCATAGAGGGCTATGTTGAAAAAGGAAATATCTTTCGTTCAAAACTGGAAAGAAGCTTTATGAGAAACTGCTCTGTGTTCTGTTAATTCATCTCACAGAGTTACATCTTTCCCTTCAAGAAGCCTTTCGCTAAGGCTGTTCTTGTGGAATTGGCAAGGGGATATTTGGAAGCCCATAGAGGGCTATGGTGAAAAAGGAAATATCTTCCGTTCAAAACTGGAAAGAAGCTTTCTGAGAAACTGCTCTGTGTTCTGTTAATTCATCTCACAGAGTTACATCTTTCCCTTCAAGAAGCCTTTCGCTAAGGCTATTCTTGTGGAATTGGCAAAGGGATATTTGGAAGCCCATAGAGGGCTATGTTGAAAAAGGAAATATCTTCCGTTCAAAACTGGAAAGAAGCTTTCTGTGAAACTGCTCTGTGTTCTGTTAATTCATCTCACAGAGTTACATCTTTCCCTTCAAGAAGCCTTTCGCTAAGGCTGTTCTTGTGGAATTGGCAAAGTGATCCTTGGAAGCCCATAGAGGGCTATGGTGAAAAAGGAAATAACTTCTGTTCAAAACTGGAAAGAAGCTTTCTGAGAAACTGCTCTGTGTTCTGTTAATTCATCTCACACAGTTACATCTTTCCCTTCCAGACGCCTTTCCCCAAGGCTGTTCTTGTGGAATTGGCAAAGGGATATTTGGAAGCCCATAGAGGGCTATGGTGAAAAAGGAAGTATCTTCCGTTCAAAAGGGGAAAGAAGCTTTCTTAGAAACTGCTCTGTGTTCTGTTAATTCATCTCACAGAGTTACATCTTTCCCTTCAAGAAGCCTTTCGCTGATGCTGTTCTTGTGGAATTGGCAAAGGGATATTTGGAAGCCCATAGAGGGCTATGGTGAATAAGGAAATATCTTCCGTTCAAAAATGGAAAGAAGCTTTCTGAGAAACGCCTGTGTGTTCTGTGAATTCATCTCACAGAGTTGCATCTTTCCTTTCAAGAAGCCATTCGCTAAGGCTGTTCTTGTTGAGTTCGCAAAGTGATATTTGGAAGCCCATAGAGGGCTATGGTGAAAAAGTAAATATCTTCCGTTCAAAACTGGAAAGAAGCTTTCTGAGAAACTGCTCTGTGTTCTGTTAATTCATCTCACAGAGTTACATCTTTCCCTTCAAGAAGCCTTTCGCTAAGGCTGTTCTTGTGGAATTGGCAAAGTGATATCTTGAAGCGCATAGAGGGCTATGGTGAAAAAGGAAATATCTTCCGTTCAAAACTGGAAAGAAGCTTTCTGAGAAACTGCTCTGTGTTCTGTTAATTCATCTCACAGAGTTACATCTTTCCCTTCAAGAAGCCTTTCGCTAAGGCTGTTCTTGTGGAATTGGCAAAGGGGTATTTGGAAGTCCATGTAGCGCTACGGTGAAAAAGGATATATCTTGCGTTTAATACTGGAAAGAAGCTTTCTGAGAAACTGCTCTGTGTTTTGTTAATTCATCTCACAGAGTTACATCTTTCCTTACAAGAAGCCTTTCGCTAAGGTTGTTCTTGTGGAATTGGCAAAGTGATATCTGGAAGCGCATAGAGGGCTATGTTGAAAAAGGAAATATCTTTCGTTCAAAACTGGAAAGAAGCTTTATGAGAAACTGCTCTGTGTTCTGTTAATTCATCTCACAGAGTTACATCTTTCCCTTCAAGAAACCTTTCGCTAAGGCTGTTCTTGTGGAATTGGCAAAGGGATATTTGGAAGCCCATAGAGGGCTATGGTGAAAAAGGAAATATCTTCCGTTCAAAACTGGAAAGAAGCTTTCTGAGAAACTGCTCTGTGTTCTGTTAATTCAACTCACAGAGTTACATCTTTCCCTTCAAGAAGCCTTTCGCTAAGGCTGTTCTTGTGGAATTGGCAAAGGGATATTTGGAAGCCCATAGAGGGCTATGTTGAAAAAGGAAATATCTTCCGTTCAAAACTGGAAAGAAGCTTTCTGAGAAACTGCTCTGTGTTCTGTTAATTCATCTCACAGAGTTACATCTTTGCCTTCAAGACGCCTTTCGCTAAGGTTGTTGTTGTGGAATTGGGAAAGGGGTATTTGGAAGCCCATAGAGGGCTATGGTGAAAAAGGAAATATCTTCCGTTCAAAACTGGAAAGAAGCTTTCTGAGAAACTGCTCTGTGTTCTGTTAATTCATCTCACAGAGTTACATCTTTCCCTTCAAGAAGCCTTTCGCTAAGGCTGTTCTTGTGGAATTGGCAAAGGGGTATTTGGAAGTCCATGTAGCGCTACGGTGAAAAAGGAAATATCTTGCGTTTAATACTGGAAAGAAGCTTTCTGAGAAACTGCTCTGTGTTCTGTTAATTCATCTCACAGAGTTACATCTTTCCCTTCAAGAAGCCTTTCGCTAATGCTGTTCTTGTGGAATTGGCAAAGTGATCCTTGGAAGCCCATAGAGGGCTATGGTGAAAAAGGAAATAACTTCTGTTCAAAACTGGAAAGAAGCTTTCTGAGAAACTGCTCTGTGTTCTGTTAATTCATCTCACAGAGTTACATCTTTCCCTTCAAGAAGCCTTTCCCCAAGGCTGTTCTTGTGGAATTGGCAATGGGATATTTGGAAGCCCATAGATGGCTATGGTGAAAAAGGAAGTACCTTCCGTTCAAAAGGGGAAAGAAGCTTTCTTAGAAACTGCTCTGTGTTCTGTTAATTCATCTCACAGAGTTACATCTTTCCCTTCAAGAAGCCTTTCGCTAATGCAGTTCTTGTGGAATTGGCAAAGTGATATTTGGAAGCCCATAGAGGGCTATGGTGAAAAAGGAAATATCTTCCGTTCAAAAATGGAAAGAAGCTTTCTGAGAAACGCCTGTGTGTTCTGTGAATTCATCTCACAGAGTTGCATCTTTCCTTTCAAGAAGCCATTCGCTAAGGCTGTTCTTGTTGAGTTCGCAAAGTGATATTTGGAAGCCCATAGAGGGCTATGGTGAAAAAGAAAATATCTTCCGTTCAAAACTGGAAAGAAGCTTTCTGAGAAACTGCTCTGTGTTCTGTTAATTCATCTCACAGAGTTACATCTTTCCCTTCAAGAAGCCTTTCGCTAAGGCTGTTCTTGTGGAATTGGCAAAGGGATATTTGGAAGCCCATAGAGGGCTATGTTGAAAAAGGAAATATCTTCCGTTCAAAACTGGAAAGAAGCTTTCTGAGAAACTGCTCTGTGTTCTGTTAATTCATCTCACAGAGTTACATCTTTGCCTTCAAGACCCCTTTCGCTAAGGTTGTTGTTGTGGAATTGGGAAAGGGATATTTGGAAGCCCATAGAGGGCTATGGTGAAAAAGGAAATATCTTCCGTTCAAAACTGGAAAGAAGCTTTCTGAGAAACTGCTCTGTGTTCTGTTAATTCATCTCACAGAGTTACATCTTTCCCTTCAAGAAGCCTTTCGCTAAGGCTGTTCTTGTGGAATTGGCAAAGTGATATCTGGAAGCGCATAGAGGGCTATGGTGAAAAAGGAAATATCTTCCGTTCAAAACTGGAAAGAAGCTTTCTGAGAAACTGCTCTGTGTTCTGTTAATTCATCTCACAGAGTTACATCTTTCCCTTCAAGAAGCCTTTCGCTAAGGTGGTTCTTGTGGAATTGGCAAAGGGGTATTTGGAAGTCCATGTAGCGCTACGGTGAAAAAGGAAATATCTTGCGATTAATACTGGAAAGAAGCTTTCTGAGAAACTGCTCTGTGTTTTGTTAATTCATCTCACAGAGTTACATCTTTCCCTTCAAGATGCCTTTCGCTAAGGCTGTTCTTGTGGAATTGGCAAAGGGATATTTGGAAGCCCATAGAGGGCTATGGTGAAAAAGGAAATATCTTCCGTTCAAAACTGGAAAGAAGCTTTCTGAGAAACTGCTCTGTGTTCTGTTAATTCATCTCACAGAGTTACATCTTTCCCTTCAAGAAGCCTTTCGCTAAGGCTATTCTTGTGGAATTGGCAAAGGGATATTTGGAAGCCCATAGAGGGCTATGTTGAAAAAGGAAATATCTTCCGTTCAAAACTGGAAAGAAGCTTTCTGTGAAACTGCTCTGTGTTCTGTTAATTCATCTCACAGAGTTACATCTTTCCCTTCAAGAAGCCTTTCGCTAAGGCTGTTCTTGTGGAATTGGCAAAGTGATCCTTGGAAGCCCATAGAGGGCTATGGTGAAAAAGGAAATAACTTCTGTTCAAAACTGGAAAGAAGCTTTCTGAGAAACTGCTCTGTGTTCTGTTAATTCATCTCACACAGTTACATCTTTCCCTTCAAGAAGCCTTTCCCCAAGGCTGTTCTTGTGGAATTGGCAAAGGGATATTTGGAAGCCCATAGAGGGCTATGGTGAAAAAGGAAGTATCTTCCGTTCAAAAGGGGAAAGAAGCTTTCTTAGAAACTGCTCTGTGTTCTGTTAATTCATCTCACAGAGTTACATCTTTCCCTTCAAGAAGCCTTTCGCTAATGCTGTTCTTGTGGAATTGGCAAAGGGATATTTGGAAGCCCATAGAGGGCTATGGTGAATAAGGAAATATCTTCCGTTCAAAAATGGAAAGAAGCTTTCTGAGAAACGCCTGTGTGTTCTGTGAATTCATCTCACAGAGTTGCATCTTTCCTTTCAAGAAGCCATTCGCTACGGCTGTTCTTGTTGAGTTCGCAAAGTGATATTTGGAAGCCCATAGAGGGCTATGGTGAAAAAGGAAATATCTTCCGTTCAAAACTGGAAAGAAGCTTTCTGAGAAACTGCTCTGTGTTCTGTTAATTCATCTCACAGAGTTACATCTTTCCCTTCAAGAAGCCTTTCGCTAAGGCTGTTCTTGTGGAATTGGCAAAGGGGTATTTGGAAGTCCATGTAGCGCTACGGTGAAAAAGGAAATATCTTGCGTTTAATACTGGAAAGAAGTTTTCTGAGAAACTGCTCTGTGTTTTGTTAATTCATCTCACAGAGTTACATCTTTCCTTACAAGAAGCCTTTCGCTAAGGTTGTTCTTGTGGAATTGGCAAAGTGATCCTTGGAAGCCCATAGAGGGCTATGTTGAAAAAGGAAATATCTTTCGTTCAAAACTGGAAAGAAGCTTTATGAGAAACTCCTCTGTGTTCTGTTAATTCATCTCACAGAGTTACATCTTTCCCTTCAAGAAACCTTTCGCTAAGGCTGTTCTTGTGGAATTGGCAAAGGGATATTTGGAAGCCCATAGAGGGCTATGGTGAAAAAGGAAATATCTTCCGTTCAAAACTGGAAAGAAGCTTTCTGAGAAACTGCTCTGTGTTCTGTTAATTCATCTCACAGAGTTACATCTTTCCCTTCAAGAAGCCTTTCGCTAAGGCTGTTCTTGTGGAATTGGCAAAGGGATATTTGGAAGCCCATAGAGGGCTATGTTGAAAAAGGAAATATCTTCCGTTCAAAACTGGAAAGAAGCTTTCTGAGAAACTGCTCTGTGTTCTGTTAATTCATCTCACAGAGTTACATCTTTCCCTTCAAGAAGCCTTTCGCTAAGGCTGTTCTTGTGGAATTGGCAAAGGGATATTTGGAAGCCCATAGAGGGCTATGTTGAAAAAGGAAATATCTTCCGTTCAAAACTGGAAAGAAGCTTTCTGAGAAACTGCTCTGTGTTCTGTTAATTCATCTCACAGAGTTACATCTTTGCCTTCAAGACCCTTTTCGCTAAGGTTGTTGTTGTGGAATTGGGAAAGGGATATTTGGAAGCCCATAGAGGGCTATGGTGAAAAAGGAAATATCTTCCGTTCAAAACTGGAAAGAAGCTTTCTGAGAAACTGCTCTGTGTTCTGTTAATTCATCTCACAGAGTTACATCTTTCCCTTCAAGAAGCCTTTCGCTAAGGCTGTTCTTGTGGAATTGGCAAAGTGATATCTGGAAGCGCATAGAGGGCTATGGTGAAAAAGGAAATATCTTCCGTTCAAAACTGGAAAGAAGCTTTCTGAGAAACTGCTCTGTGTTCTGTTAATTCATCTCACAGAGTTACATCTTTCCCTTCAAGAAGCCTTTCGCTAAGGTGGTTCTTGTGGAATTGGCAAAGGGGTATTTGGAAGTCCATGTAGCGCTACGGTGAAAAAGGAAATATCTTGCGATTAATACTGGAAAGAAGCTTTCTGAGAAACTGCTCTGTGTTTTGTTAATTCATCTCACAGAGTTACATCTTTCCCTTCAAGAAGCCTTTCGCTAAGGCTGTTCTTGTGGAATTGGCAAAGTGATCCTTGGAAGCCCATAGAGGGCTATGGTGAAAAAGGAAATAACTTCTGTTCAAAACTGGAAAGAAGCTTTCTGAGAAACTGCTCTGTGTTCTGTTAATTCATCTCACACAGTTACATCTTTCCCTTCAAGAAGCCTTTCCCCAAGGCTGTTCTTGTGGAATTGGCAAAGGGATATTTGGAAGCCCATAGAGGGCTATGGTGAAAAAGGAAGTATCTTCCGTTCAAAAGGGGAAAGAAGCTTTCTTAGAAACTGCTCTGTGTTCTGTTAATTCATCTCACAGAGTTACATCTTTCCCTTCAAGAAGCCTTTCGCTAATGCTGTTCTTGTGGAATTGGCAAAGGGATATTTGGAAGCCCATAGAGGGCTATGGTGAATAAGGAAATATCTTCCGTTCAAAAATGGAAAGAAGCTTTCTGAGAAACGCCTGTGTGTTCTGTGAATTCATCTCACAGAGTTGCATCTTTCCTTTCAAGAAGCCATTCGCTACGGCTGTTCTTGTTGAGTTCGCAAAGTGATATTTGGAAGCCCATAGAGGGCTATGGTGAAAAAGTAAATATCTTCCGTTCAAAACTGGAAAGAAGCTTTCTGAGAAACTGCTCTGTGTTCTGTTAATTCATCTCACAGAGTTACATCTTTCCCTTCAAGAAGCCTTTCGCTAAGGCTGTTCTTGTGGAATTGGCAAAGTGATATCTGGAAGCGCATAGAGGGCTATGGTGAAAAAGGAAATATCTTCCGTTCAAAACTGGAAAGAAGCTTTCTGAGAAACTGCTCTGTGTTCTGTTAATTCATCTCACAGAGTTACATCTTTCCCTTCAAGAAGCCTTTCGCTAAGGCTGTTCTTGTGGAATTGGCAAAGGGGTATTTGGAAGTCCATGTAGCGCTACGGTGAAAAAGGAAATATCTTGCGTTTAATACTGGAAAGAAGTTTTCTGAGAAACTGCTCTGTGTTTTGTTAATTCATCTCACAGAGTTACATCTTTCCTTACAAGAAGCCTTTCGCTAAGGTTGTTCTTGTGGAATTGGCAAAGTGATCCTTGGAAGCCCATAGAGGGCTATGTTGAAAAAGGAAATATCTTTCGTTCAAAACTGGAAAGAAGCTTTATGAGAAACTCCTCTGTGTTCTGTTAATTCATCTCACAGAGTTACATCTTTCCCTTCAAGAAACCTTTCGCTAAGGCTGTTCTTGTGGAATTGGCAAAGGGATATTTGGAAGCCCATAGAGGGCTATGGTGAAAAAGGAAATATCTTCCGTTCAAAACTGGAAAGAAGCTTTCTGAGAAACTGCTCTGTGTTCTGTTAATTCATCTCACAGAGTTACATCTTTCCCTTCAAGAAGCCTTTCGCTAAGGCTGTTCTTGTGGAATTGGCAAAGGGATATTTGGAAGCCCATAGAGGGCTATGTTGAAAAAGGAAATATCTTCCGTTCAAAACTGGAAAGAAGCTTTCTGTGAAACTGCTCTGTGTTCTGTTAATTCATCTCACAGAGTTACATCTTTCCCTTCAAGAAGCCTTTCGCTAAGGCTGTTCTTGTGGAAATGGCAAAGTGATCCTTGGAAGCCCATAGAGGGCTATGGTGAAAAAGGAAATAACTTCTGTTCAAAACTGGAAAGAAGCTTTCTGTGAAACTGCTCTGTGTTCTGTTAATTCATCTCACACAGTTACATCTTTCCCGTCAAGAAGCCTTTCCCCAAGGCTGTTCTTGTGGAATTGGCAAAGGGATATTTGGAAGCCCATAGAGGGCTATGGTGAAAAAGGAAGTATCTTCCGTTCAAAAGGGGAAAGAAGCTTTCTTAGAAACTGCTCTGTGTTCTGTTAATTCATCTCACAGAGTTACATCTTTCCCTTCAAGAAGCCTTTCGCTAATGCTGTTCTTGTGGAATTGGCAAAGTGATATTTGGAAGCCCATAGAGGGCTATGGTGAAAAAGGAAATATCTTCCGTTCAAAAATGGAAAGAAGCTTTCTGAGAAACGCCTGTGTTTTCTGTGAATTCATCTCACAGAGTTGCATCTTTCCTTTCAAGAAGCCATTCGCTAAGGCTGTTCTTGTTGAGTTCGCAAAGTGATATTTGGAAGCCCATAGAGGGCTATGGTGAAAAAGTAAATATCTTCCGTTCAAAACTGGAAAGAAGCTTTCTGAGAAACTGCTCTGTGTTCTGTTAATTCATCTCACAGAGTTACATCTTTCCCTTCAAGAAGCCTTTCGCTAAGGCTGTTCTTGTGGAATTGGCAAAGGGATATTTGGAAGCCCATAGAGGGCTATGTTGAAAAAGGAAATATCTTCCGTTCAAAACTGGAAAGAAGCTTTCTGAGAAACTGCTCTGTGTTCTGTTAATTCATCTCACAGAGTTCCATCTTTGCCTTCAAGACGCCTTTCGCTAAGGTTGTTGTTGTGGAATTGGGAAAGGGATATTTGGAAGCCCATAGAGGGCTATGGTGAAAAAGGAAATATCTTCCGTTCAAAACTGGAAAGAAGCTTTCTGAGAAACTGCTCTGTGTTCTGTTAATTCATCTCACAGAGTTACATCTTTCCCTTCAAGAAGCCTTTCGCTAAGGCTGTTCTTGTGGAATTGGCAAAGGGGTATTTGGAAGTCCATGTAGCGCTACGGTGAAAAAGGAAATATCTTGCGTTTAATACTGGAAAGAATCTTTCTGAGAAACTGCTCTGTGTTCTGTTAATTCATCTCACAGAGTTACATCTTTCCCTTCAAGAAGCCTTTCGCTAATGCTGTTCTTGTGGAATTGGCAAAGTGATCCTTGGAAGCCCATAGAGGGCTATGGTGAAAAAGGAAATAACTTCTGTTCAAAACTGGAAAGAAGCTTTCTGAGAAACTGCTCTGTGTTCTGTTAATTCATCTCACAGAGTTACATCTTTCCCTTCAAGAAGCCTTTCCCCAAGGCTGTTCTTGTGGAATTGGCAAAGGGATATTTGGAAGCCCATAGATGGCTATGGTGAAAAAGGAAGTATCTTCCGTTCAAAAGGGGAAAGAAGCTTTCTTAGAAACTGCTCTGTGTTCTGTTAATTCATCTCACAGTGTTACATCTTTCCCTTCAAGAAGCCTTTCGCTAATGCAGTTCTTGTGGAATTGGCAAAGTGATATTTGGAAGCCCATAGAGGGCTATGGTGAAAAAGGAAATATCTTCCGTTCAAAAATGGAAAGAAGCTTTCTGAGAAACGCCTGTGTGTTCTGTGAATTCATCTCACAGAGTTGCATCTTTCCTTTCAAGAAGCCATTCGCTAAGGCTGTTCTTGTTGAGTTCGCAAAGTGATATTTGGAAGCCCATAGAGGGCTACGGTGAAAAAGAAAATATCTTCCGTTCAAAACTGGAAAGAAGCTTTCTGAGAAACTGCTCTGTGTTCTGTTAATTCATCTCACAGAGTTACATCTTTGCCTTCAAGACGCCTTTCGCTAAGGTTGTTGTTGTGGAATTGGGAAAGGGATATTTGGAAGCCCATAGAGGGCTATGGTGAAAAAGGAAATATCTTCCGTTCAAAACTGGAAAGAAGCTTTCTGAGAAACTGCTCTGTGTTCTGTTAATTCATCTCACAGAGTTACATCTTTCCCTTCAAGAAGCCTTTCGCTAAGGCTGTTCTTGTGGAATTGGCAAAGGGGTATTTGGAAGTCCATGTAGCGCTACGGTGAAAAAGGAAATATCTTGCGTTTAATACTGGAAAGAAGCTTTCTGAGAAACTGCTCTGTGTTCTGTTAATTCATCTCACAGAGTTACATCTTTCCCTTCAAGAAGCCTTTCGCTAAGGCTGTTCTTGTGGAATTGGCAAAGTGATATCTGGAAGCGCATAGAGGGCTATGGTGAAAAAGGAAATATCTTCCGTTGAAAACTGGAAAGAAGCTTTCTGAGAAACTGCTCTGTGTTCTGTTAATTCATCTCACAGAGTTACATCTTTCCCTTCAAGAAGCCTTTCGCTAAGGTGGTTCTTGTGGAATTGGCAAAGGGGTATTTGGAAGTCCATGTAGCGCTACGGTGAAAAAGGAAATATCTTGCGTTTAATACTGGAAAGAAGCTTTCTGAGAAACTGCTCTGTGTTTTGTTAATTCATCTCACAGAGTTACATCTTTCCCTACAAGAAGCCTTTCGCTAAGGTTGTTCTTATGGAATTGGCAAAGTGATCCTTGGAAGCCCATAGAGGGCTATGTTGAAAAAGGAAATATCTTTCGTTCAAAACTGGAAAGAAGCTTTATGAGAAACTGCTCTGTGTTCTGTTAATTCATCTCACAGAGTTACATCTTTCCCTTCAAGAAGCCTTTCGCTAAGGCTGTTCTTGTGGAATTGGCAAGGGGATATTTGGAAGCCCATAGAGGGCTATGGTGAAAAAGGAAATATCTTCCGTTCAAAACTGGAAAGAAGCTTTCTGAGAAACTGCTCTGTGTTCTGTTAATTCATCTCACAGAGTTACATCTTTCCCTTCAAGAAGCCTTTCGCTAAGGCTATTCTTGTGGAATTGGCAAAGGGATATTTGGAAGCCCATAGAGGGCTATGTTGAAAAAGGAAATATCTTCCGTTCAAAACTGGAAAGAAGCTTTCTGTGAAACTGCTCTGTGTTCTGTTAATTCATCTCACAGAGTTACATCTTTCCCTTCAAGAAGCCTTTCGCTAAGGCTGTTCTTGTGGAATTGGCAAAGTGATCCTTGGAAGCCCATAGAGGGCTATGGTGAAAAAGGAAATAACTTCTGTTCAAAACTGGAAAGAAGCTTTCTGAGAAACTGCTCTGTGTTCTGTTAATTCATCTCACACAGTTACATCTTTCCCTTCCAGACGCCTTTCCCCAAGGCTGTTCTTGTGGAATTGGCAAAGGGATATTTGGAAGCCCATAGAGGGCTATGGTGAAAAAGGAAGTATCTTCCGTTCAAAAGGGGAAAGAAGCTTTCTTAGAAACTGCTCTGTGTTCTGTTAATTCATCTCACAGAGTTACATCTTTCCCTTCAAGAAGCCTTTCGCTGATGCTGTTCTTGTGGAATTGGCAAAGGGATATTTGGAAGCCCATAGAGGGCTATGGTGAATAAGGAAATATCTTTCGTTCAAAAATGGAAAGAAGCTTTCTGAGAAACGCCTGTGTGTTCTGTGAATTCATCTCACAGAGTTGCATCTTTCCTTTCAAGAAGCCATTCGCTAAGGCTGTTCTTGTTGAGTTCGCAAAGTGATATTTGGAAGCCCATAGAGGGCTATGGTGAAAAAGTAAATATCTTCCGTTCAAAACTGGAAAGAAGCTTTCTGAGAAACTGCTCTGTGTTCTGTTAATTCATCTCACAGAGTTACATCTTTCCCTTCAAGAAGCCTTTCGCTAAGGCTGTTCTTGTGGAATTGGCAAAGTGATATCTTGAAGCGCATAGAGGGCTATGGTGAAAAAGGAAATATCTTCCGTTCAAAACTGGAAAGAAGCTTTCTGAGAAACTGCTCTGTGTTCTGTTAATTCATCTCACAGAGTTACATCTTTCCCTTCAAGAAGCCTTTCGCTAAGGCTGTTCTTGTGGAATTGGCAAAGGGGTATTTGGAAGTCCATGTAGCGCTACGGTGAAAAAGGATATATCTTGCGTTTAATACTGGAAAGAAGCTTTCTGAGAAACTGCTCTGTGTTTTGTTAATTCATCTCACAGAGTTACATCTTTCCTTACAAGAAGCCTTTCGCTAAGGTTGTTCTTGTGGAATTGGCAAAGTGATATCTGGAAGCGCATAGAGGGCTATGTTGAAAAAGGAAATATCTTTCGTTCAAAACTGGAAAGAAGCTTTATGAGAAACTGCTCTGTGTTCTGTTAATTCATCTCACAGAGTTACATCTTTCCCTTCAAGAAACCTTTCGCTAAGGCTGTTCTTGTGGAATTGGCAAAGGGATATTTGGAAGCCCATAGAGGGCTATGGTGAAAAAGGAAATATCTTCCGTTCAAAACTGGAAAGAAGCTTTCTGAGAAACTGCTCTGTGTTCTGTTAATTCAACTCACAGAGTTACATCTTTCCCTTCAAGAAGCCTTTCGCTAAGGCTGTTCTTGTGGAATTGGCAAAGGGATATTTGGAAGCCCATAGAGGGCTATGTTGAAAAAGGAAATATCTTCCGTTCAAAACTGGAAAGAAGCTTTCTGAGAAACTGCTCTGTGTTCTGTTAATTCATCTCACAGAGTTACATCTTTGCCTTCAAGACGCCTTTCGCTAAGGTTGTTGTTGTGGAATTGGGAAAGGGGTATTTGGAAGCCCATAGAGGGCTATGGTGAAAAAGGAAATATCTTCCGTTCAAAACTGGAAAGAAGCTTTCTGAGAAACTGCTCTGTGTTCTGTTAATTCATCTCACAGAGTTACATCTTTCCCTTCAAGAAGCCTTTCGCTAAGGCTGTTCTTGTGGAATTGGCAAAGGGGTATTTGGAAGTCCATGTAGCGCTACGGTGAAAAAGGAAATATCTTGCGTTTAATACTGGAAAGAAGCTTTCTGAGAAACTGCTCTGTGTTCTGTTAATTCATCTCACAGAGTTACATCTTTCCCTTCAAGAAGCCTTTCGCTAATGCTGTTCTTGTGGAATTGGCAAAGTGATCCTTGGAAGCCCATAGAGGGCTATGGTGAAAAAGGAAATAACTTCTGTTCAAAACTGGAAAGAAGCTTTCTGAGAAACTGCTCTGTGTTCTGTTAATTCATCTCACAGAGTTACATCTTTCCCTTCAAGAAGCCTTTCCCCAAGGCTGTTCTTGTGGAATTGGCAAAGGGATATTTGGAAGCCCATAGATGGCTATGGTGAAAAAGGAAGTATCTTCCGTTCAAAAGGGGAAAGAAGCTTTCTTAGAAACTGCTCTGTGTTCTGTTAATTCATCTCACAGAGTTACATCTTTCCCTTCAAGAAGCCTTTCGCTAATGCAGTTCTTGTGGAATTGGCAAAGTGATATTTGGAAGCCCATAGAGGGCTATGGTGAAAAAGGAAATATCTTCCGTTCAAAAATGGAAAGAAGCTTTCTGAGAAACGCCTGTGTGTTCTGTGAATTCATCTCACAGAGTTGCATCTTTCCTTTCAAGAAGCCATTCGCTAAGGCTGTTCTTGTTGAGTTCGCAAAGTGATATTTGGAAGCCCATAGAGGGCTATGGTGAAAAAGAAAATATCTTCCGTTCAAAACTGGAAAGAAGCTTTCTGAGAAACTGCTCTGTGTTCTGTTAATTCATCTCACAGAGTTACATCTTTCCCTTCAAGAAGCCTTTCGCTAAGGCTGTTCTTGTGGAATTGGCAAAGGGATATTTGGAAGCCCATAGAGGGCTATGTTGAAAAAGGAAATATCTTCCGTTCAAAACTGGAAAGAAGCTTTCTGAGAAACTGCTCTGTGTTCTGTTAATTCATCTCACAGAGTTACATCTTTGCCTTCAAGACCCCTTTCGCTAAGGTTGTTGTTGTGGAATTGGGAAAGGGATATTTGGAAGCCCATAGAGGGCTATGGTGAAAAAGGAAATATCTTCCGTTCAAAACTGGAAAGAAGCTTTCTGAGAAACTGCTCTGTGTTCTGTTAATTCATCTCACAGAGTTACATCTTTCCCTTCAAGAAGCCTTTCGCTAAGGCTGTTCTTGTGGAATTGGCAAAGTGATATCTGGAAGCGCATAGAGGGCTATGGTGAAAAAGGAAATATCTTCCGTTCAAAACTGGAAAGAAGCTTTCTGAGAAACTGCTCTGTGTTCTGTTAATTCATCTCACAGAGTTACATCTTTCCCTTCAAGAAGCCTTTCGCTAAGGTGGTTCTTGTGGAATTGGCAAAGGGGTATTTGGAAGTCCATGTAGCGCTACGGTGAAAAAGGAAATATCTTGCGATTAATACTGGAAAGAAGCTTTCTGAGAAACTGCTCTGTGTTTTGTTAATTCATCTCACAGAGTTACATCTTTCCCTTCAAGATGCCTTTCGCTAAGGCTGTTCTTGTGGAATTGGCAAAGGGATATTTGGAAGCCCATAGAGGGCTATGGTGAAAAAGGAAATATCTTCCGTTCAAAACTGGAAAGAAGCTTTCTGAGAAACTGCTCTGTGTTCTGTTAATTCATCTCACAGAGTTACATCTTTCCCTTCAAGAAGCCTTTCGCTAAGGCTATTCTTGTGGAATTGGCAAAGGGATATTTGGAAGCCCATAGAGGGCTATGTTGAAAAAGGAAATATCTTCCGTTCAAAACTGGAAAGAAGCTTTCTGTGAAACTGCTCTGTGTTCTGTTAATTCATCTCACAGAGTTACATCTTTCCCTTCAAGAAGCCTTTCGCTAAGGCTGTTCTTGTGGAATTGGCAAAGTGATCCTTGGAAGCCCATAGAGGGCTATGGTGAAAAAGGAAATAACTTCTGTTCAAAACTGGAAAGAAGCTTTCTGAGAAACTGCTCTGTGTTCTGTTAATTCATCTCACACAGTTACATCTTTCCCTTCAAGAAGCCTTTCCCCAAGGCTGTTCTTGTGGAATTGGCAAAGGGATATTTGGAAGCCCATAGAGGGCTATGGTGAAAAAGGAAGTATCTTCCGTTCAAAAGGGGAAAGAAGCTTTCTTAGAAACTGCTCTGTGTTCTGTTAATTCATCTCACAGAGTTACATCTTTCCCTTCAAGAAGCCTTTCGCTAATGCTGTTCTTGTGGAATTGGCAAAGGGATATTTGGAAGCCCATAGAGGGCTATGGTGAATAAGGAAATATCTTCCGTTCAAAAATGGAAAGAAGCTTTCTGAGAAACGCCTGTGTGTTCTGTGAATTCATCTCACAGAGTTGCATCTTTCCTTTCAAGAAGCCATTCGCTACGGCTGTTCTTGTTGAGTTCGCAAAGTGATATTTGGAAGCCCATAGAGGGCTATGGTGAAAAAGGAAATATCTTCCGTTCAAAACTGGAAAGAAGCTTTCTGAGAAACTGCTCTGTGTTCTGTTAATTCATCTCACAGAGTTACATCTTTCCCTTCAAGAAGCCTTTCGCTAAGGCTGTTCTTGTGGAATTGGCAAAGGGGTATTTGGAAGTCCATGTAGCGCTACGGTGAAAAAGGAAATATCTTGCGTTTAATACTGGAAAGAAGTTTTCTGAGAAACTGCTCTGTGTTTTGTTAATTCATCTCACAGAGTTACATCTTTCCTTACAAGAAGCCTTTCGCTAAGGTTGTTCTTGTGGAATTGGCAAAGTGATCCTTGGAAGCCCATAGAGGGCTATGTTGAAAAAGGAAATATCTTTCGTTCAAAACTGGAAAGAAGCTTTATGAGAAACTCCTCTGTGTTCTGTTAATTCATCTCACAGAGTTACATCTTTCCCTTCAAGAAACCTTTCGCTAAGGCTGTTCTTGTGGAATTGGCAAAGGGATATTTGGAAGCCCATAGAGGGCTATGGTGAAAAAGGAAATATCTTCCGTTCAAAACTGGAAAGAAGCTTTCTGAGAAACTGCTCTGTGTTCTGTTAATTCATCTCACAGAGTTACATCTTTCCCTTCAAGAAGCCTTTCGCTAAGGCTGTTCTTGTGGAATTGGCAAAGGGATATTTGGAAGCCCATAGAGGGCTATGTTGAAAAAGGAAATATCTTCCGTTCAAAACTGGAAAGAAGCTTTCTGAGAAACTGCTCTGTGTTCTGTTAATTCATCTCACAGAGTTACATCTTTCCCTTCAAGAAGCCTTTCGCTAAGGCTGTTCTTGTGGAATTGGCAAAGGGATATTTGGAAGCCCATAGAGGGCTATGTTGAAAAAGGAAATATCTTCCGTTCAAAACTGGAAAGAAGCTTTCTGAGAAACTGCTCTGTGTTCTGTTAATTCATCTCACAGAGTTACATCTTTGCCTTCAAGACCCTTTTCGCTAAGGTTGTTGTTGTGGAATTGGGAAAGGGATATTTGGAAGCCCATAGAGGGCTATGGTGAAAAAGGAAATATCTTCCGTTCAAAACTGGAAAGAAGCTTTCTGAGAAACTGCTCTGTGTTCTGTTAATTCATCTCACAGAGTTACATCTTTCCCTTCAAGAAGCCTTTCGCTAAGGCTGTTCTTGTGGAATTGGCAAAGTGATATCTGGAAGCGCATAGAGGGCTATGGTGAAAAAGGAAATATCTTCCGTTCAAAACTGGAAAGAAGCTTTCTGAGAAACTGCTCTGTGTTCTGTTAATTCATCTCACAGAGTTACATCTTTCCCTTCAAGAAGCCTTTCGCTAAGGTGGTTCTTGTGGAATTGGCAAAGGGGTATTTGGAAGTCCATGTAGCGCTACGGTGAAAAAGGAAATATCTTGCGATTAATACTGGAAAGAAGCTTTCTGAGAAACTGCTCTGTGTTTTGTTAATTCATCTCACAGAGTTACATCTTTCCCTTCAAGAAGCCTTTCGCTAAGGCTGTTCTTGTGGAATTGGCAAAGGGATATTTGGAAGCCCATAGAGGGCTATGGTGAAAAAGGAAATATCTTCCGTTCAAAACTGGAAAGAAGCTTTCTGAGAAACTGCTCTGTGTTCTGTTAATTCATCTCACAGAGTTACATCTTTCCCTTCAAGAAGCCTTTCGCTAAGGCTATTCTTGTGGAATTGGCAAAGGGATATTTGGAAGCCCATAGAGGGCTATGTTGAAAAAGGAAATATCTTCCGTTCAAAACTGGAAAGAAGCTTTCTGTGAAACTGCTCTGTGTTCTGTTAATTCATCTCACAGAGTTACATCTTTCCCTTCAAGAAGCCTTTCGCTAAGGCTGTTCTTGTGGAATTGGCAAAGTGATCCTTGGAAGCCCATAGAGGGCTATGGTGAAAAAGGAAATAACTTCTGTTCAAAACTGGAAAGAAGCTTTCTGAGAAACTGCTCTGTGTTCTGTTAATTCATCTCACACAGTTACATCTTTCCCTTCAAGAAGCCTTTCCCCAAGGCTGTTCTTGTGGAATTGGCAAAGGGATATTTGGAAGCCCATAGAGGGCTATGGTGAAAAAGGAAGTATCTTCCGTTCAAAAGGGGAAAGAAGCTTTCTTAGAAACTGCTCTGTGTTCTGTTAATTCATCTCACAGAGTTACATCTTTCCCTTCAAGAAGCCTTTCGCTAATGCTGTTCTTGTGGAATTGGCAAAGGGATATTTGGAAGCCCATAGAGGGCTATGGTGAATAAGGAAATATCTTCCGTTCAAAAATGGAAAGAAGCTTTCTGAGAAACGCCTGTGTGTTCTGTGAATTCATCTCACAGAGTTGCATCTTTCCTTTCAAGAAGCCATTCGCTACGGCTGTTCTTGTTGAGTTCGCAAAGTGATATTTGGAAGCCCATAGAGGGCTATGGTGAAAAAGTAAATATCTTCCGTTCAAAACTGGAAAGAAGCTTTCTGAGAAACTGCTCTGTGTTCTGTTAATTCATCTCACAGAGTTACATCTTTCCCTTCAAGAAGCCTTTCGCTAAGGCTGTTCTTGTGGAATTGGCAAAGTGATATCTGGAAGCGCATAGAGGGCTATGGTGAAAAAGGAAATATCTTCCGTTCAAAACTGGAAAGAAGCTTTCTGAGAAACTGCTCTGTGTTCTGTTAATTCATCTCACAGAGTTACATCTTTCCCTTCAAGAAGCCTTTCGCTAAGGCTGTTCTTGTGGAATTGGCAAAGGGGTATTTGGAAGTCCATGTAGCGCTACGGTGAAAAAGGAAATATCTTGCGTTTAATACTGGAAAGAAGTTTTCTGAGAAACTGCTCTGTGTTTTGTTAATTCATCTCACAGAGTTACATCTTTCCTTACAAGAAGCCTTTCGCTAAGGTTGTTCTTGTGGAATTGGCAAAGTGATCCTTGGAAGCCCATAGAGGGCTATGTTGAAAAAGGAAATATCTTTCGTTCAAAACTGGAAAGAAGCTTTATGAGAAACTCCTCTGTGTTCTGTTAATTCATCTCACAGAGTTACATCTTTCCCTTCAAGAAACCTTTCGCTAAGGCTGTTCTTGTGGAATTGGCAAAGGGATATTTGGAAGCCCATAGAGGGCTATGGTGAAAAAGGAAATATCTTCCGTTCAAAACTGGAAAGAAGCTTTCTGAGAAACTGCTCTGTGTTCTGTTAATTCATCTCACAGAGTTACATCTTTCCCTTCAAGAAGCCTTTCGCTAAGGCTGTTCTTGTGGAATTGGCAAAGGGATATTTGGAAGCCCATAGAGGGCTATGTTGAAAAAGGAAATATCTTCCGTTCAAAACTGGAAAGAAGCTTTCTGTGAAACTGCTCTGTGTTCTGTTAATTCATCTCACAGAGTTACATCTTTCCCTTCAAGAAGCCTTTCGCAAAGGCTGTTCTTGTGGAAATGGCAAAGTGATCCTTGGAAGCCCATAGAGGGCTATGGTGAAAAAGGAAATAACTTCTGTTCAAAACTGGAAAGAAGCTTTCTGTGAAACTGCTCTGTGTTCTGTTAATTCATCTCACACAGTTACATCTTTCCCGTCAAGAAGCCTTTCCCCAAGGCTGTTCTTGTGGAATTGGCAAAGGGATATTTGGAAGCCCATAGAGGGCTATGGTGAAAAAGGAAGTATCTTCCGTTCAAAAGGGGAAAGAAGCTTTCTTAGAAACTGCTCTGTGTTCTGTTAATTCATCTCACAGAGTTACATCTTTCCCTTCAAGAAGCCTTTCGCTAATGCTGTTCTTGTGGAATTGGCAAAGTGATATTTGGAAGCCCATAGAGGGCTATGGTGAAAAAGGAAATATCTTCCGTTCAAAAATGGAAAGAAGCTTTCTGAGAAACGCCTGTGTTTTCTGTGAATTCATCTCACAGAGTTGCATCTTTCCTTTCAAGAA
The DNA here is from genome assembly GCF_047675955.1 of Chlorocebus sabaeus. Lineage (NCBI taxonomy): Eukaryota > Metazoa > Chordata > Mammalia > Primates > Cercopithecidae > Chlorocebus > Chlorocebus sabaeus. The sequence continues at coordinate 92,433,229 of NC_132933.1, forward strand.
GCCATTCGCTAAGGCTGTTCTTGTTGAGTTCGCAAAGTGATATTTGGAAGCCCATAGAGGGCTATGGTGAAAAAGTAAATATCTTCCGTTCAAAACTGGAAAGAAGCTTTCTGAGAAACTGCTCTGTGTTCTGTTAATTCATCTCACAGAGTTACATCTTTCCCTTCAAGAAGCCTTTCGCTAAGGCTGTTCTTGTGGAATTGGCAAAGGGATATTTGGAAGCCCATAGAGGGCTATGTTGAAAAAGGAAATATCTTCCGTTCAAAACTGGAAAGAAGCTTTCTGAGAAACTGCTCTGTGTTCTGTTAATTCATCTCACAGAGTTCCATCTTTGCCTTCAAGACGCCTTTCGCTAAGGTTGTTGTTGTGGAATTGGGAAAGGGATATTTGGAAGCCCATAGAGGGCTATGGTGAAAAAGGAAATATCTTCCGTTCAAAACTGGAAAGAAGCTTTCTGAGAAACTGCTCTGTGTTCTGTTAATTCATCTCACAGAGTTACATCTTTCCCTTCAAGAAGCCTTTCGCTAAGGCTGTTCTTGTGGAATTGGCAAAGGGGTATTTGGAAGTCCATGTAGCGCTACGGTGAAAAAGGAAATATCTTGCGTTTAATACTGGAAAGAATCTTTCTGAGAAACTGCTCTGTGTTCTGTTAATTCATCTCACAGAGTTACATCTTTCCCTTCAAGAAGCCTTTCGCTAATGCTGTTCTTGTGGAATTGGCAAAGTGATCCTTGGAAGCCCATAGAGGGCTATGGTGAAAAAGGAAATAACTTCTGTTCAAAACTGGAAAGAAGCTTTCTGAGAAACTGCTCTGTGTTCTGTTAATTCATCTCACAGAGTTACATCTTTCCCTTCAAGAAGCCTTTCCCCAAGGCTGTTCTTGTGGAATTGGCAAAGGGATATTTGGAAGCCCATAGATGGCTATGGTGAAAAAGGAAGTATCTTCCGTTCAAAAGGGGAAAGAAGCTTTCTTAGAAACTGCTCTGTGTTCTGTTAATTCATCTCACAGTGTTACATCTTTCCCTTCAAGAAGCCTTTCGCTAATGCAGTTCTTGTGGAATTGGCAAAGTGATATTTGGAAGCCCATAGAGGGCTATGGTGAAAAAGGAAATATCTTCCGTTCAAAAATGGAAAGAAGCTTTCTGAGAAACGCCTGTGTGTTCTGTGAATTCATCTCACAGAGTTGCATCTTTCCTTTCAAGAAGCCATTCGCTAAGGCTGTTCTTGTTGAGTTCGCAAAGTGATATTTGGAAGCCCATAGAGGGCTACGGTGAAAAAGAAAATATCTTCCGTTCAAAACTGGAAAGAAGCTTTCTGAGAAACTGCTCTGTGTTCTGTTAATTCATCTCACAGAGTTACATCTTTCCCTTCAAGAAGCCTTTCGCTAAGGCTGTTCTTGTGGAATTGGCAAAGGGATATTTGGAAGCCCATAGAGGGCTATGTTGAAAAAGGAAATATCTTCCGTTCAAAACTGGAAAGAAGCTTTCTGAGAAACTGCTCTGTGTTCTGTTAATTCATCTCACAGAGTTACATCTTTGCCTTCAAGACACCTTTCGCTAAGGTTGTTGTTGTGGAATTGGGAAAGGGATATTTGGAAGCCCATAGAGGGCTATGGTGAAAAAGGAAATATCTTCCGTTCAAAACTGGAAAGAAGCTTTCTGAGAAACTGCTCTGTGTTCTGTTAATTCATCTCACAGAGTTACATCTTTCCCTTCAAGAAGCCTTTCGCTAAGGCTGTTCTTGTGGAATTGGCAAAGTGATATCTGGAAGCGCATAGAGGGCTATGGTGAAAAAGGAAATATCTTCCGTTCAAAACTGGAAAGAAGCTTTCTGAGAAACTGCTCTGTGTTCTGTTAATTCATCTCACAGAGTTACATCTTTCCCTTCAAGAAGCCTTTCGCTAAGGCTGTTCTTGTGGAATTGGCAAAGGGGTATTTGGAAGTCCATGTAGCGCTACGGTGAAAAAGGAAATATCTTGCGTTTAATACTGGAAAGAAGTTTTCTGAGAAACTGCTCTGTGTTTTGTTAATTCATCTCACAGAGTTACATCTTTCCTTACAAGAAGCCTTTCGCTAAGGTTGTTCTTGTGGAATTGGCAAAGTGATCCTTGGAAGCCCATAGAGGGCTATGTTGAAAAAGGAAATATCTTTCGTTCAAAACTGGAAAGAAGCTTTATGAGAAACTCCTCTGTGTTCTGTTAATTCATCTCACAGAGTTACATCTTTCCCTTCAAGAAACCTTTCGCTAAGGCTGTTCTTGTGGAATTGGCAAAGGGATATTTGGAAGCCCATAGAGGGCTATGGTGAAAAAGGAAATATCTTCCGTTCAAAACTGGAAAGAAGCTTTCTGAGAAACTGCTCTGTGTTCTGTTAATTCATCTCACAGAGTTACATCTTTCCCTTCAAGAAGCCTTTCGCTAAGGCTGTTCTTGTGGAATTGGCAAAGGGATATTTGGAAGCCCATAGAGGGCTATGTTGAAAAAGGAAATATCTTCCGTTCAAAACTGGAAAGAAGCTTTCTGTGAAACTGCTCTGTGTTCTGTTAATTCATCTCACAGAGTTACATCTTTCCCTTCAAGAAGCCTTTCGCTAAGGCTGTTCTTGTGGAAATGGCAAAGTGATCCTTGGAAGCCCATAGAGGGCTATGGTGAAAAAGGAAATAACTTCTGTTCAAAACTGGAAAGAAGCTTTCTGTGAAACTGCTCTGTGTTCTGTTAATTCATCTCACACAGTTACATCTTTCCCGTCAAGAAGCCTTTCCCCAAGGCTGTTCTTGTGGAATTGGCAAAGGGATATTTGGAAGCCCATAGAGGGCTATGGTGAAAAAGGAAGTATCTTCCGTTCAAAAGGGGAAAGAAGCTTTCTTAGAAACTGCTCTGTGTTCTGTTAATTCATCTCACAGAGTTACATCTTTCCCTTCAAGAAGCCTTTCGCTAATGCTGTTCTTGTGGAATTGGCAAAGTGATATTTGGAAGCCCATAGAGGGCTATGGTGAAAAAGGAAATATCTTCCGTTCAAAAATGGAAAGAAGCTTTCTGAGAAACGCCTGTGTTTTCTGTGAATTCATCTCACAGAGTTGCATCTTTCCTTTCAAGAAGCCATTCGCTAAGGCTGTTCTTGTTGAGTTCGCAAAGTGATATTTGGAAGCCCATAGAGGGCTATGGTGAAAAAGTAAATATCTTCCGTTCAAAACTGGAAAGAAGCTTTCTGAGAAACTGCTCTGTGTTCTGTTAATTCATCTCACAGAGTTACATCTTTCCCTTCAAGAAGCCTTTCGCTAAGGCTGTTCTTGTGGAATTGGCAAAGGGATATTTGGAAGCCCATAGAGGGCTATGTTGAAAAAGGAAATATCTTCCGTTCAAAACTGGAAAGAAGCTTTCTGAGAAACTGCTCTGTGTTCTGTTAATTCATCTCACAGAGTTCCATCTTTGCCTTCAAGACGCCTTTCGCTAAGGTTGTTGTTGTGGAATTGGGAAAGGGATATTTGGAAGCCCATAGAGGGCTATGGTGAAAAAGGAAATATCTTCCGTTCAAAACTGGAAAGAAGCTTTCTGAGAAACTGCTCTGTGTTCTGTTAATTCATCTCACAGAGTTACATCTTTCCCTTCAAGAAGCCTTTCGCTAAGGCTGTTCTTGTGGAATTGGCAAAGGGGTATTTGGAAGTCCATGTAGCGCTACGGTGAAAAAGGAAATATCTTGCGTTTAATACTGGAAAGAATCTTTCTGAGAAACTGCTCTGTGTTCTGTTAATTCATCTCACAGAGTTACATCTTTCCCTTCAAGAAGCCTTTCGCTAATGCTGTTCTTGTGGAATTGGCAAAGTGATCCTTGGAAGCCCATAGAGGGCTATGGTGAAAAAGGAAATAACTTCTGTTCAAAACTGGAAAGAAGCTTTCTGAGAAACTGCTCTGTGTTCTGTTAATTCATCTCACAGAGTTACATCTTTCCCTTCAAGAAGCCTTTCCCCAAGGCTGTTCTTGTGGAATTGGCAAAGGGATATTTGGAAGCCCATAGATGGCTATGGTGAAAAAGGAAGTATCTTCCGTTCAAAAGGGGAAAGAAGCTTTCTTAGAAACTGCTCTGTGTTCTGTTAATTCATCTCACAGTGTTACATCTTTCCCTTCAAGAAGCCTTTCGCTAATGCAGTTCTTGTGGAATTGGCAAAGTGATATTTGGAAGCCCATAGAGGGCTATGGTGAAAAAGGAAATATCTTCCGTTCAAAAATGGAAAGAAGCTTTCTGAGAAACGCCTGTGTGTTCTGTGAATTCATCTCACAGAGTTGCATCTTTCCTTTCAAGAAGCCATTCGCTAAGGCTGTTCTTGTTGAGTTCGCAAAGTGATATTTGGAAGCCCATAGAGGGCTACGGTGAAAAAGAAAATATCTTCCGTTCAAAACTGGAAAGAAGCTTTCTGAGAAACTGCTCTGTGTTCTGTTAATTCATCTCACAGAGTTACATCTTTCCCTTCAAGAAGCCTTTCGCTAAGGCTGTTCTTGTGGAATTGGCAAAGGGATATTTGGAAGCCCATAGAGGGCTATGTTGAAAAAGGAAATATCTTCCGTTCAAAACTGGAAAGAAGCTTTCTGAGAAACTGCTCTGTGTTCTGTTAATTCATCTCACAGAGTTACATCTTTGCCTTCAAGACACCTTTCGCTAAGGTTGTTGTTGTGGAATTGGGAAAGGGATATTTGGAAGCCCATAGAGGGCTATGGTGAAAAAGGAAATATCTTCCGTTCAAAACTGGAAAGAAGCTTTCTGAGAAACTGCTCTGTGTTCTGTTAATTCATCTCACAGAGTTACATCTTTCCCTTCAAGAAGCCTTTCGCTAAGGCTGTTCTTGTGGAATTGGCAAAGTGATATCTGGAAGCGCATAGAGGGCTATGGTGAAAAAGGAAATATCTTCCGTTCAAAACTGGAAAGAAGCTTTCTGAGAAACTGCTCTGTGTTCTGTTAATTCATCTCACAGAGTTACATCTTTCCCTTCAAGAAGCCTTTCGCTAAGGTGGTTCTTGTGGAATTGGCAAAGGGGTATTTGGAAGTCCATGTAGCGCTACGGTGAAAAAGGAAATATCTTGCGTTTAATACTGGAAAGAAGCTTTCTGAGAAACTGCTCTGTGTTTTGTTAATTCATCTCACAGAGTTACATCTTTCCCTACAAGAAGCCTTTCGCTAAGGTTGTTCTTATGGAATTGGCAAAGTGATCCTTGGAAGCCCATAGAGGGCTATGTTGAAAAAGGAAATATCTTTCGTTCAAAACTGGAAAGAAGCTTTATGAGAAACTGCTCTGTGTTCTGTTAATTCATCTCACAGAGTTACATCTTTCCCTTCAAGAAGCCTTTCGCTAAGGCTGTTCTTGTGGAATTGGCAAAGGGACATTTGGAAGCCCATAGAGGGCTATGTTGAAAAAGGAAATATCTTCCGTTCAAAACTGGAAAGAAGCTTTCTGTGAAACTGCTCTGTGTTCTGTTAATTCATCTCACAGAGTTACATCTTTCCCTTCAAGAAGCCTTTCGCTAAGGCTGTTCTTGTGGAATTGGCAAAGTGATCCTTGGAAGCCCATAGAGGGCTATGGTGAAAAAGGAAATAACTTCTGTTCAAAACTGGAAAGAAGCTTTCTGAGAAACTGCTCTGTGTTCTGTTAATTCATCTCACACAGTTACATCTTTCCCTTCAAGAAGCCTTTCCCCAAGGCTGTTCTTGTGGAATTGGCAAAGGGATATTTGGAAGCCCATAGAGGGCTATGGTGAAAAAGGAAGTTTCTTCCGTTCAAAAGGGGAAAGAAGCTTTCTTAGAAACTGCTCTGTGTTCTGTTAATTCATCTCACAGAGTTACATCTTTCCCTTCAAGAAGCCTTTCGCTAATGCTGTTCTTGTGGAATTGGCAAAGGGATATTTGGAAGCCCATAGAGGGCTATGGTGAATAAGGAAATATCTTCCGTTCAAAAATGGAAAGAAGCTTTCTGAGAAACGCCTGTGTGTTCTGTGAATTCATCTCACAGAGTTGCATCTTTCCTTTCAAGAAGCCATTCGCTACGGCTGTTCTTGTTGAGTTCGCAAAGTGATATTTGGAAGCCCATAGAGGGCTATGGTGAAAAAGGAAATATCTTCCGTTCAAAACTGGAAAGAAGCTTTCTGAGAAACTGCTCTGTTGTCTGTTAATTCATCCAACAGAGCTACATCTTTGCCTTCAAGAAGCCTATCGCTAAGGCTGTTCTTGTGGAATTGGCAAAGTGATATTTGGAAGGCCATAGTGGGCTACGGTGAAAAAGGAAATATCTTCCGTTCAATACTGGAAAGAAGCTTTCTGAGAAACTGCTCTGTGTTCCGTTAATTCATCTCACAGACTTACATCTTTCCCTTCAATAAGCCTTTCGCTAAGGCTGTTCTTCTGGAATTGGCAAAGTGATATTTGGAAGTCCATAGTGGGCTATGGTGAAAAAGGAAATATCTTCCGTTCAAAAGTGGAAAGAAGCTTTCTGAGAAACTGCTCTGTGTTCTGTTAATTCATCTCACAGAGTTGCATCTTTCCATTCAAGAAGCCATTCGCTATGGCTGTTCTTGTGTAATTTGCAAAGTGATATTTGGAAGCCCTTAGAGGGCTACGGTGAAATAGGAAATATCTTCTGTTCAATACTGGAAAGAAGCTTTCTGAGAAACTGCTCTGTGTTCTGTTAATTCATCTCACCGAGTTATATCTTTCCCTTCAAGAAGCATTTCGCTAAGTCTGTTCTTGTGGAATTGGCAAAGTGGTATTTGGAAGTCCATGGATGGCTACGGTGAAAAAGGAAATATCTGGCGTTCAATACTGGAAAGAAGCTTTCTGAGAAACTGCTCTGTGTTCTGTTAATTCATCTCACAGAGTTACATCTTTCCCTTCAAGAAGCCTTTCCCTAAGGCTGTTCCTGTGGATTTGGCAAAGGGATATTTGGAAGCCCATAGAGGGCTATGGTGAAAAAGGAAATATCTTCCGTTCAAAACTGGAAAGAAGCTTTCTGAGAAACTGCTCTGTGTTCTGTTAATTCGTCTCACAGAGTTACATCTTTGCCTTCAAGGAGCCTTTCGCTAAGTTTGTTGTTGTGGAATTGGGAAAGGGATATTTGGAAGCCCATAGAGGGCTATGGTGAAAAAGGAAATATCTTCCGTTCAAAACTGGAAAGAAGCTTTCTGAGAAACTGCTCTGTGTTCTGTTAATTCATCTCACAGAGTTACATCTTTCCCTTCAAGAAGCCTTTCGCTAAGGCTGTTCTTGTGGAATTGGCAAAGGGATATTTGGAAGCCCACAGAGGGCTATGTTGAAAAAGGAAATATCTTCCGTTCAAAACTGGAAAGAAGCTTTCTGTGAAACTGCTCTGTGTTCTGTTCATTCATCTCACAGAGTTACATCTTTCCCTTCAAGAAGCCTTTCGCTAAGGCTGTTCTTGTGGAATTGGCAAAGTGATACTTGGAAGCCCATAGAGGGCTATGGTGAAAAAGGAAGTTACTTCTGTTCAAAACTGGAAACAAGCTTTCTGAGAAACTGCTCTGTGTTCTGTTAATTCATCTCACACAGTTACATCTTTCCCTTCAAGAAGCCTTTCCCCAAGGCTGTTCTTGTGGAATTGGCAAAGGGATATTTGGAAGCCCATAGAGGGCTATGGTGAAAAAGGAACTATCTTCCGTTCAAAAGGGGAAAGAAGCTTTCTTAGAAACTGCTCTGTGTTCTGTTAATTCATCTCACAGAGTTACATCTTTCCCTTCAAGAAGCCTTTCGCTAATGCTGTTCTTGTGGAATTGGCAAAGTGATATTTGGAAGCCCATAGAGGGCTATGGTGAAAAAGGAAATATCTTCCGTTCAAAAATGGAAAGAAGCTTTCTGAGAAACGCCTGTGTGTTCTGTGAATTCATCTCACAGAGTTGCATCTTTCCTTTCAAGAAGCCATTCGCTAAGGCTGTTCTTGTTGAGTTCGCAAAGTGATATTTGGAAGCCCATAGAGGGCTATGGTGAAAAAGTAAATATCTTCCGTTCAAAACTGGAAAGAAGCTTTCTGAGAAACTGCTCTGTGTTCTGTTAATTCATCTCACAGAGTTACATCTTTCCCTTCAAGAAGCCTTTCGCTAAGGCTGTTCTTGTGGAATTGGCAAAGGGATATTTGGAAGCCCATAGAGGGCTATGTTGAAAAAGGAAATATCTTCCGTTCAAAACTGGAAAGAAGCTTTCTGAGAAACTGCTCTGTGTTCTGTTAATTCATTTCACAGAGTTACATCTTTGCCTTCAAGACGCCTTTCGCTAAGGTTGTTGTTGTGGAATTGGGAAAGGGATATTTGGAAGCCCATAGAGGGCTATGGTGAAAAAGGAAATATCTTCCGTTCAAAACTGGAAAGAAGCTTTCTGAGAAACTGCTCTGTGTTCTGTTAATTCATCTCACAGAGTTACATCTTTCCCTTCAAGAAGCCTTTCGCTAAGGCTATTCTTGTGGAATTGGCAAAGTGATATCTGGAAGCGCATAGAGGGCTATGGTGAAAAAGGAAATATCTTCCGTTCAAAACTGGAAAGAAGCTTTCTGAGAAACTGCTCTGTGTTCTGTTAATTCATCTCACAGAGTTACATCTTTCCCTTCAAGAAGCCTTTCGCTAAGGCTGTTCTTGCGGAATTGGCAAAGGGGTATTTGGAAGTCCATGTAGCGCTACGGTGAAAAAGGAATTATCTTGCGTTTAATACTGGAAAGAAGCTTTCTGAGAAACTGCTCTGTGTTTTGTTAATTCATCTCACAGAGTTACATCTTTCCCTACAAGAAGCCTTTCGCTAAGGTTGTTCTTGTGGAATTGGCAAAGTGATCCTTCGAAGCCCATAGAGGGCTATGTTGAAAAAGGAAATATCTTCCGTTCAAAACTGGATAGAAGCTTTATGAGAAACTGCTCTGTGTTCTGTTAATTCATCTCACAGAGTTACATCTTTCCCTTCAAGAAGCCTTAGGCTAAAGCTCTTCTTGTGGAATTGGGAAAGGGATATTTGGAAGCCCATTGAGGGCTATGGTGAAAAAGGAAGTATCTTCCGTTCAAAACTGGAAAGAAGCATTCTGAGAAACTGCTCTGTGTTCTGTTAATTCATCTCACAGAGTTACATCTTTCCCTTCAAGAAACCTTTCGCTAAGGCTGTTCTTGTGGAATTGGCAAAGGGATATTTGGAAGCCCATAGAGGGCTATGGTGAAAAAGGAAATATCTTCCGTTCAAAACTGGAAAGAAGCTTTCTGAGAAACTGCTCTGTGTTCTGTTAATTCATCTCACAGAGTTATATCTTTCCCTTCAACAAGACTTTCGCTAAGGCTGTTCTTGTGGAATTGGCAAGGGATATTTGGAAGCCCATAGAAGGCTATGGTGAAAAAGGAAATATCTCCGGTTCAATACTGGAAAGAAGTTTTCTGAGAAACTGCTCTGTGTTCTGTTAATTCATCTCACAGAGTTATATCTTTCCCTTCAACAAGACTTTCGCTAAGGCTGTTCTTGTGGAATTGGCAAAGGGATATTTGGAAGCCCATAGAGGGCTATGGTGAAAAAGGAAATACCTTCCGTTCAAAACTGGAAAGAAGCTTTCTGAGAAACTGTTCTGTGTTCTGTTAATTCATCTCACAGAGTTACATCTTTCCCTTCAAAAAGCCTTTCGCTAAGCCTGTTCTTGTGGAATTGGCAAAGGGATATTTGGAAACCCGTGGAGGGCTACGGTGAAAAAGGAAATATCTTGCGTTCCATACTGGAAAGAAGCTTTCTGAGAAACTGCTCTGTGTATTGTTAATTCATCTCACAGAGCTACATCTTTCCCTTCAAGAAGCCTTTCGCTAAGGTGGTTCTTGTGGAATTGGCAAAGTGATATCTGGAAGCCCATAGAGGGCTAAGGTTAAAAAGGAAATATCTTCCGTTCAAAACTGGAAAGAAGCTTTCTGAGAAACTGCTCTGTGTTCTGTTAATTCATCTCACAGAGTTACATCTTTCCCTTCAAGAACCCTTTCGCTAAGGCTGTTCTTGTGGAATTCTCAAAGTGATATTTGGAAGCCCATAGAGGGCTATGGTGAAAAAGGAAATATCTTCCATTCAAAACTGGAAAGAAGCTTTCTGAGAAACTGCTCTGTGGTCTGTTAATTCATCCAACAGAGCTACATCTTTGCCTTCAAGAAGCCTATCGCTAAGGCTGTTCTTGTGGAATTGGCAAAGTGATATTTGGAAGGCCATAGTTGGCTACGGTGAAAAAGGAAATATCTTCCGTTCAATACTGGAAAGAAGCTTTCTGAGAAACTGCTCTGTGTTCCGTTAATTCATCTCACAGACTTACATCTTTCCCTTCAATAAGCCTTTCGCTAAGGCTGTTCTTGTGGAATTGGCAAAGTGATATTTGGAAGTCCATAGTGGGCTAAGGTGAAAAAGGAAATATCTTCCGTTCAAAACCGGAAAGAAGCTTTCTGAGAAACTCCTCTGTGTTCTGTTAATTCATCTCACAGAGTTACATCTTTCCCTTCAAGAAGCCTTTTGCTAAGGCTGTTCTTGTGGAATTGGCAAAGGGATATTTGGAAGCCCATAGAGGGCTATGGTGAAAAACGACGTATCTTCCGTTCAAAACTGGAAAGAAGCTTTATGAGAACTGCTCTGTGCTCTGTTAATTCATCTCACAGAGTTACATCTTTCCCTTCAAGAAGCCTTTCGCTAAGGCTGTTCTTGTGGAATTGGCAAAGGGATATTTGGAAGCCCATAGAGGGCTATGGTGAAAAAGGAAGTATCTTCGGTTCAAAACTGGAAAGAAGCTTTCTGAGAAACTGATCTGTGTTCTGTTAATTTATCTCACAGAGTTACATCTTTCCCTTCAAGAAGCCTTTCGCTAAGGCTGTTCTTGTGGAATTGGCAAAGGGATATTTGGAAGCCCATAGAGGGCACTGGTGAAAAAGGAATTATCTTCCGTTCAAAACTGGAAAGAAGCTTTCTGAGAAACTGCTCTGTGTTCTGTTAATTCATCTCACAGAGTTACATCTTTCCCTTCAAGAAGCCTTTCGCTAAGGCTGTTCTTGTGGAATTGGCAAAGGGATATTTGGAAGCCCATAGAGGGCTATGGTGAAAAAGGAAGTATCTTCCGTTCAAAACTGGAAAGAAGCTTTCTGAGAAACTGATCTGTGTTCTGTTAATTTATCTCACAGAGTTACATCTTTCCCTTCAAGAAGCCTTTCGCTAAGGCTGTTCTTGTGGAATTGGCAAAGGGATATTTGGAAGCCCATAGAGGGCACTGGTGAAAAAGAAATTATCTTCCGTTCAAAACTGGAAAGAAGCTTTCTGAGAAACTGCGTTGTGTTCTGTTAATTCATCTCACAGAGTTACATCTTTACATTCAAGAAGCCTTTAGCTAAGGCTGTTCTTGTGGAGTTGGCAAAGTGATATTTGGAAGCCCATAGAGGGCTATGGTGAAAAAGGAAATATCTTCCGTTCAAAACTTGAAAGAATCTTTCTGAGAAACTGCTCTGTGTTCTGTTAATTCATCTCACAGAGTTACATCTTTCCCTTCAAGAAGTCTTTCCTAAGGCTGTTCTTGTGGAATTGGCAAAGTGATATTTGGAAGCCCATAGAGGGCAATGGTTAAAAAGGAAATATCTTCCGTTCAAAACTGGAAAGAAGCTTTTTGAGAAACTGCTCTGTGTTCTGTTAATTCATCTCACAGAGTTATATCTTTCCCTTCAAGAAGACTTTCGCTAAGGCTGTTCTTCTGGAATTGTCAAAGTGATATTTCGAAGCCCATAGAGGGCTACGGTGAAAAAGGAAATATCTCCGGTTCAATACTGGAAAGAAGCTTTCTGAGAAACTGCTCTGTGTTCTGTTAATTCATCTCACAGAGTTACATCTTTCCCTTCAAGAAGCCTTTCGTTAAGTGTGTTCTTGTGGAATTGGCAAAGGGATATTTGGAAGCCCATTAAGGGCTATGGTGAAAAACGAAATAACTTCCGTTCAAAACTGGAAAGAAGCTTTCTGAGAAACTGCTCTGTGTTCAGTTAATTCATCTCACAGACTTGCATCTTTCCATTCAAGAAGCCATTTGCTAAGGCTGTTCTTGTGGAATTCGCAAAGTGATATTTGGAAATCCTTAGAGTTCTACGGTGAAATAGGAAATATCTTCCTTTCAAAACTGGAAAGAAGCTTTCTGAGAAACTGCTCTGTGTTCTGTTAATTCATCTCACAGAGTTACATCTTTCCCTTCAGGAAGCCTTTCGCTAAGGCTATTCTTGTGGAATTGGCAAAGTGATATCTGGAAGCGCATAGAGGGCTATGGTGAAAAAGGAAATATCTTCCGTTCAAAACTGGAAAGAAGCTTTCTGAGAAACTGCTCCGTGTTCTGTTAATTCATCTCACAGAGTTACATCTTTCCCTTCAAGAAGCCTTTCGCTAAGGCTGTTCTTGCGGAATTGGCAAAGGGGTATTTGGAAGTCCATGTAGCGCTACGGTGAAAAAGGAATTATCTTGCGTTTAATACTGGAAAGAAGCTTTCTGAGAAACTGCTCTGTGTTTTGTTAATTCATCTCACAGAGTTACATCTTTCCCTACAAGAAGCCTTTCGCTAAGGTTGTTCTTGTGGAATTGGCAAAGTGATCCTTCGAAGCCCATAGAGGGCTATGTTGAAAAAGGAAATATCTTCCGTTCAAAACTGGAAAGAAGCTTTATGAGAAACTGCTCTGTGTTCTGTTAATTCATCTCACAGAGTTACATCTTTCCCTTCAAGAAGCCTTAGGCTAAAGCTGTTCTTGTGGAATTGGGAAAGGGATATTTGGAAGCCCATTGAGGGCTATGGTGAAAAAGGAAGTATCTTCCGTTCAAAACTGGAAAGAAGCTTTCTGAGAAACTGCTCTGTGTTCTGTTAATTCATCTCACAGAGTTACATCTTTCCCTTCAAGAAGCCTTTCGCTAAGGCTGTTCTTGTGGAATTGGCAAAGGGATATTTGGAAGCCCATAGAGGGCTATGGTGAAAAAGGAAATATCTTCCGTTCAAAACTGGAAAGAAGCTTTCTGAGAAACTGCTCTGTGTTCTGTTAATTCATCTCACAGAGTTATATCTTTCCCTTCAACAAGACTTTCGCTAAGGCTGTTCTTGTGGAATTGGCAAGGGATATTTGGAAGCCCATAGAAGGCTATGGTGAAAAAGGAAATATCTCCGGTTCAATACTGGAAAGAAGTATTCTGAGAAACTGCTCTGTGTTCTGTTAATTCATCTCACAGAGTTACATCTTTCCCTTCAAGAAGCCTTTCGCTAAGGGTGTTCTTGTGGAATTGGCCAAGGGATATTTGGAAGCCCATTAAGGGCTATGGTGAAAAACGAAATAACTTCCGTTCAAAACTGGAAAGAAGCTTTCTGAGAAACTGCTCTGTGTTCTGTTAATTCATCTCACAGAGTTACATATTTCCCTTCAAGAAGCCTTTCGCTAAGGCTGTTCTTGTGGAATTGGCAAAGGGATATTTGGAAGCCCATAGAGGGCTATGGTGAAAAAGGAAATACCTTCCGTTCAAAACTGGAAAGAAGCTTTCTGAGAAACTGCTCTGTGTTCTGTTAATTCATCTCACAGAGTTACATCTTTCCCTTCAAAAAGCCTTTCGCTAAGCCTGTTCTTGTGGAATTGGCAAAGGGATATTTGGAAACCCGTGGAGGGCTACGGTGAAAAAGGAAATATCTTGCGTTCCATACTGGAAAGAAGCTTTCTGAGAAACTGCTCTGTGTATTGTTAATTCATCTCACAGAGCTACATCTTTCCCTTCAAGAAGCCTTTCGCTAAGGTGGTTCTTGTGGAATTGGCAAAGTGATATCTGGAAGCCCATAGAGGGCTAAGGTTAAAAAGGAAATATCTTCCGTTCAAAACTGGAAAGAAGCTTTCTGAGAAACTGCTCTGTGTTCTGTTAATTCATCTCACAGAGTTACATCTTTCCCTTCAAGAACCCTTTCGCTAAGGCTGTTCTTGTGGAATTCTCAAAGTGATATTTGGAAGCCCATAGAGGGCTATGGTGAAAAAGGAAATATCTTCCATTCAAAACTGGAAAGAAGCTTTCTGAGAAACTGCTCTGTGGTCTGTTAATTCATCCAACAGAGCTACATCTTTGCCTTCAAGAAGCCTATCGCTAAGGCTGTTCTTGTGGAATTGGCAAAGTGATATTTGGAAGGCCATAGTTGGCTACGGTGAAAAAGGAAATATCTTCCGTTCAATACTGGAAAGAAGCTTTCTGAGAAACTGCTCTGTGTTCCGTTAATTCATCTCACAGACTTACATCTTTCCCTTCAATAAGCCTTTCGCTAAGGCTGTTCTTGTGGAATTGGCAAAGTGATATTTGGAAGTCCATAGTGGGCTAAGGTGAAAAAGGAAATATCTTCCGTTCAAAACCGGAAAGAAGCTTTCTGAGAAACTCCTCTGTGTTCTGTTAATTCATCTCACAGAGTTACATCTTTCCCTTCAAGAAGCCTTTTGGTAAGGCTGTTCTTGTGGAATTGGCAAAGGGATATTTGGAAGCCCATAGAGGTCTATGGTGAAAAACGACGTATCTTCCGTTCAAAACTGGAAAGAAGCTTTATGAGAACTGCTCTGTGTTCTGTTAATTCATCTCACAGAGTTACATCTTTCCCTTCAAGAAGCCTTTCGCTAAGGCTGTTCTTGTGGAATTGGCAAAGGGATATTTGGAAGCCCATAGAGGGCTATGGTGAAAAAGGAAGTATCTTCCGTTCAAAACTGGAAAGAAGCTTTCTGAGAAACTGATCTGTGTTCTGTTAATTTATCTCACAGAGTTACATCTTTCCCTTCAAGAAGCCTTTCGCTAAGGCTGTTCTTGTGGAATTGGCAAAGGGATATTTGGAAGCCCATAGAGGGCACTGGTGAAAAAGGAATTATCTTCCGTTCAAAACTGGAAAGAAGCTTTCTGAGAAACTGCTCTGTGTTCTGTTAATTCATCTCACAGAGTTACATCTTTCCCTTCAAGAAGCCTTTCGCTAAGGCTGTTCTTGTGGAATTGGCAAAGGGATATTTGGAAGCCCATAGAGGGCTATGGTGAAAAAGGAAGTATCTTCCGTTCAAAACTGGAAAGAAGCTTTCTGAGAAACTGATCTGTGTTCTGTTAATTTATCTCACAGAGTTACATCTTTCCCTTCAAGAAGCCTTTCGCTAAGGCTGTTCTTGTGGAATTGGCAAAGGGATATTTGGAAGCCCATAGAGGGCACTGGTGAAAAAGAAATTATCTTCCGTTCAAAACTGGAAAGAAGCTTTCTGAGAAACTGCGTTGTGTTCTGTTAATTCATCTCACAGAGTTACATCTTTACATTCAAGAAGCCTTTCGCTAAGGCTGTTCTTGTGGAATTGGCAAAGGTATATTTGGAAGCCCATAGAGGGCTATGGTGAAAAAGGAAATGTCTTCCGTTCAAAACTGGAAGGAAGCTTTCTGAGAAACTGCTCTGTGTTCTGTTAATTCATATAACAGAGTTACATCTTTCCCTTCAAGACGCCTTTCGCTTAGGCTGTTCTTTTGGAATTGGCAAAGGGATATTTGGGAGCCCATAGAGAGGTATGGTGAAAAAGGAAGTAACTTCCGTTCAAAACTGGAGAGAAGTTTTCTTAGAAACTGCTCTGTGTTCTGTTAATTCATCTCACTGAGTTACATCTTTTCCTTCAAGAAGCCTTTAGCTAAGGCTGTTCTTGTGGAGTTGGCAAAGTGATATTTGGAAGCCCATAGAGGGCTATGGTGAAAAAGGAAATATCTTCCGTTCAAAACTTGAAAGAATCTTTCTGAGAAACTGCTCTGTGTTCTGTTAATTCATCTCACAGAGTTACATCTTTCCCTTCAAGAAGTCTTTCCTAAGGCTGTTCTTGTGGAATTGGCAAAGTGATATTTGGAAGCCCATAGAGGGCAATGGTTAAAAAGGAAATATCTTCCGTTCAAAACTGGAAAGAAGCTTTTTGAGAAACTGCTCTGTGTTCTGTTAATTCATCTCACAGAGTTATATCTTTCCCTTCAAGAAGACTTTCGCTAAGGCTGTTCTTCTGGAATTGTCAAAGTGATATTTCGAAGCCCATAGAGGGCTACGGTGAAAAAGGAAATATCTCCGGTTCAATACTGGAAAGAAGCTTTCTGAGAAACTGCTCTGTGTTCTGTTAATTCATCTCACAGAGTTACATCTTTCCCTTCAAGAAGCCTTTCGTTAAGTGTGTTCTTGTGGAATTGGCAAAGGGATATTTGGAAGCCCATTAAGGGCTATGGTGAAAAACGAAATAACTTCCGTTCAAAACTGGAAAGAAGCTTTCTGAGAAACTGCTCTGTGTTCAGTTAATTCATCTCACAGACTTGCATCTTTCCATTCAAGAAGCCATTTGCTAAGGCTGTTCTTGTGGAATTCGCAAAGTGATATTTGGAAATCCTTAGAGTTCTACGGTGAAATAGGAAATATCTTCCTTTCAAAACTGGAAAGAAGCTTTCTGAGAAACTGCTCTGTGTTCTGTTAATTCATCTCACAGAGTTACATCTTTCCCTTCAGGAAGCCTTTCGCTAAGGCTGTTCTTGTGGAATTGGCAAAGTGATATCTGGAAGCCCATAGAGGGCTATGGTGAAAAAGGAAATATCTTCCGTTCAAAACTGGAAAGAAGCTTTCTGAGAAACTGCTCTGTGTTCTGTTAATTCATCTCACAGAGTTACATCTTTCCCTTCAAGAAGCCTTTCGCTAAGGCTGTTCTTGTGGAATTGGCAAAGGGTTATTTGGAAGTCCATGTAGCGCTACGGTGAAAAGGGTAATATCTTGCGTTTAATACTGGAAAGAAGCTTTCTGAGAAACTGCTCTGTGTTTCGTTAATTCATCTCACAGAGTTACATCTTTCCCTTCAAGAAGCCTTTCGCTAAGGTTGTGCTTGTGGAATTGGCAAAGTGATCCTTGGAAGCCCATAGAGGGCTATGTTGAAAAAGGAAATATCTTCCGTTCAAAACTGGAAAGAAGCTTTCTGAGAAACTGCTCTGTGTTCTGTTAATTCATCTCACAGAGTCACATCTTTCCCTTCAAGAAGCCTTAGGCTAAGGCTGTTCTTGTGGAATTGGGAAAGGGATATTTGGAAGCCCATTGAGGGCTATGGTGAAAAAGGAAGTATCTTCCGTTCAAAACTGGAAAGAAGCTTTCTAAGAAACTACTCTGTGTTCTGTTAATTCATCTCACAGAGTTAAATCTTTCAATTCAAGAATCCTTTCGCTAAGGCTGTTCTTGTGGAGTTGGCAAAGTGATATTTGGAAGCCCATAGAGGGCTATGGTGAAAAAGGAAATATCTTCCGTTCAAAACTGGAAAGAAGCTTTCTGAGAAACTGCTCTGTGTTCTGTTAATTCACCTCACAGAGTTATATCTTTCCCTTCAAGAAGACTTTCGCTAAGGCTGTTCTTGTGGAATTGGCAAAGGGATATTTGGAAGCCCATAGAGGGCCATGGTGAAAAAGGAAATATCTCCGGTTCAATACAGGAAAGAAGTTTTCTGAGAAACTGCTCTGTTTTCTGTTAATTCATGTCACAGAGTTACATCTTTCCCTTCAAGAAGCCTTTCGCTAAGGGTGTTCTTGTGGAATTGGCAAACCGATATTTGGAAGCCCATTAAGGGCTATGGTGAAAAACGAAATAACTTCCGTTCAAAACTGGAAAGAAGCTTTCTGAGAAACTGCTTTGTGTTCTGTTAATTCAACTCACAGAGTTACATCTTTCCCTTCAAGAAGCCTTTCGCTAAGGCTGTTCTTGAGGAATTGGCAAAGGGATATTTGGAAACCCATGGAGGGCTACGGTGAAAAAGGAAATATCTTGCGTTCAATACTGGAAAGAAACTTTCTGAGAAACTGCTCTGTGTTTTGTTAATTCATCTCACAGAGTTACATCTTTCCCTTCAAGAAGCCTTTCTTTAAGGCTGTTCTTGTGGAGTTGGCAAAGTGATATTTGGAAGCCCATAGAAGGATATGGTGAAAAAGGAAATATCTTCCTTTCAAAACTGGAAAGAAGCTTTCAGAGAAACTGCTCTGTGTTCTGTTAATTCATCTCACAGAGTTACATCTTTCTCTTCAAGAAGCCTTTCGCTAAGGCTGTTCTTGTGGAATTGGCAAAGTGATATTTGGAAGCCCATAGAGGGCTACGGTGAAAAAGGAAATATCTTCCGTTCAAAACTGGAAAGAAGCTTTCTGAGAAACTGCTCTGTGTTCTGTTAATTCATCTCACAGAGTTACATCTTTCCCTTCAAGAAGCCTTTCGCTAATGCTGTTCTTGTGGAATTGGCAAAGTGATATTTGGAAGCCCATAGAGGGCTATGGTGAAAAAGGAAATATCTTCCGTTAAAAAATGGAAAGAAGCTTTCTGAGAAACGCCTGTGTGTTCTGTGAATTCATCTCACAGAGTTGCATCTTTCCTTTCAAGAAGCCATTCGCTAAGGCTGTTCTTGTGGAGTTCGCAAAGTGATATTTGGAAGCCCATAGAGGGCTATGGTGAAAAAGTAAATATCTTCCGTTCAAAACTGGAAAGTAGCTTTCTGAGAAACTGCTCTGTGTTCTGTTAATTCATCTCACAGAGTTACATCTTTCCCTTCAAGAAGCCTTTCCCTAAGGCTGTTCTTGTGGAATTGGCAAAGGGATATTTGGAAGCCCATAGAGGGCTATGGTGAAAAAGGAAATATCTTCCGTTCAAAACTGGAAAGAAGCTTTCTGAGAAACTGCTCTGTGTTCTGTTAATTCATCTCACAGAGTTACATCTTTGCCTTCAAGGCGCCTTTCGCTAAGGTTGTTGTTGTGGAATTGGGAAAGGGATATTTGGAAGCCCATAGAGGCCTATGGTGAAAAAGGAAATATCTTCCGTTCAAAACTGGAAAGAAGCTTTCTGAGAAACTGCTCTGTGTTCTTTTAATTCATCTCACAGAGTTACATCTTTCCCTTTAAGAAGCCTTTCGCTAAGGCTGTTCTTGTGGAATTGGCAAAGGGATATTTGGAAGCCCATAGAGGGCTATGTTGAAAAAGGAAATATCTTCCGTTCAAAACTGGAAAGAAGCTTTCTGAGAAACTGCTCTGTGTTCTGCTAATTCATCTCACAGAGTTACATCTTTCCCTTCAAGAAGCCTTTCGCTAAGGCTGTTCTTGTGGAATTGGCAAAGGGATATTTGGAAGCCCATAGAGGGCTATGGTGAAAAAGGAAATATCTTGCGTTCAATACTGGAATGAAGCTTTCTGAGAAACTGCTCTGTGTTCTGTTAATTCATCTCACAGAGTTACATCTTTCCCTTCAAGAAGCCTTTCGCTATGGCCGTTCTTGTGGAATTGGCAAAGTGATCTTTTGAAGCACATATAGGGCTATGGTGAAAAAGGAATTATCTTCCGTTCAAAACTGGAAAGAAGCTTTCTGAGAAACTGCTCTGTGTTCTGTTAATTCATCTCACAGAGTTACATCTTTCCCTTCAAGAAGCCTTTCGCTAAGGCTGTTCTTATGGAATTGGCAAAGGGATATCTGGAAGCCCATAGAAGATTATGGTAAAAAAGGAAGTATCTTCCGTTCAAAACTGGAAAGAATCTTTCTGAGAAACTGCTCTGTGTTCTGTTAATTCATCTCACAGAGTTACATCTTTCCCTTCAAGAAGCCTTTCGCTAAGGCTGTTCTTGTGGAATTGGCAAAGGGATATTTGGAAGCCCATAGAGGGCTATGTTGAAAAAGGAAATATCTTCCGTTCAAAACTGGAAAGAAGCTTTCTGTGAAACTGCTCTGTGTTCTGTTAATTCATCTCACAGAGTTACATCTTTCCCTTCAAGAAGCCTTTCGCTAAGGCTGTTCTTGTGGAATTGGCAAAGTGATCCTTGGAAGCCCATAGAGGGCTATGGTGAAAAAGGAAATAACTTCTGTTCAAAACTGGAAAGAAGCTTTCTGAGAAACTGCTCTGTGTTCTGTTAATTCATCTCACACAGTTACATCTTTCCCTTCAAGAAGCCTTTCCCCAAGGCTGTTCTTGTGGAATTGGCAAAGGGATATTTGGAAGCCCATAGAGGGCTATGTTGAAAAAGGAAGTATCTTCCGTTCAAAAGGGGAAAGAAGCTTTCTTAGAAACTGTTCTGTGTTCTGTTAATTCATCTCACAGAGTTACATCTTTCCCTTCAAGAAGCCTTTCGCTAATGCTGTTCTTGTGGAATTGGCAAAGTGATATTTGGAAGCCCATAGAGGGCTATTGTGAAAAAGGAAATATCTTCCGTTCAAAAATGGAAAGAAGCTTTCTGAGAAACGCCTGTGTGTTCTGTGAATTCATCTCACAGAGTTGCACCTTTCCCTTCAAGAAGCCATTCGCTAAGGCTGTTCTTGTGGAGTTCGCAAAGTGATATTTGGAAGCCCATAGAGGGCTATGGTGAAAAAGGAAATATCTTCCGTTCAAAACTGGAAACAAGCTTTCTGAGAAACTGCTCTGTGTTCTGTTAATTCATCTCACAGAGTTATATCTTTCCCTTCAAGAAGACTTTCGCTAAGGCTGTTCTTGTGAAATTGGCAAAAGGATATTTGGAAGCCCATAGAAGGCTATGGTGAAAAAGGAAATATCTCCGGTTCAATACTGGAAAGAAGTTTTCTGAGAAACTGCTCTGTGTTCTGTTTATTCATCTCACAGAGTTACATCTTTCCTTTCAAGAAGCCTTTCGCTAAGGGTGTTCTTGTGGAATTGGCAAAGGGATATTTGGAAGCCCATTAAGGGCTATGGTGAAAAACGAAATAACTTCCGTTTAAAACTGGAAAGAAGCTTTCTGAGAAACTGCTTTGTGTTCTGTTAATTCATCTCACAGAGTTACATCTTTCCCTTCAAGAAGCCTTTCGCTAAGGCTGTTCTTGAGGAATTGGCAAAGGGATATTTGGAAACCCATGGAGGGCTACGGTGAAAAAGGAAATATCTTGCTTTCAATAATGGAAAGAAACTTTCTCAGAAACTGCTCTGTGTTTTGTTAATTCATCCCACAGAGTTACATCTTTCCCTTCAAGAAGCCTTTCGTTAAGGCTGTTCTTGTGGAGTTGGCAAAGTGATATTTGGAAGCGCATAGAAGGATATGGTGAAAAAGGAAATATCTTCCTTTCAAAACTGGAAAGAAGCTTTCAGAGAAACTGCTCTGTGTTCTGTTAATTCATCTCACAGAGTTACATCTTTCCCTTCAAGAAGCCTTTCGCTAAGGCTGTTCTTGTGGAATTGGCAAAGGGATATTTGGAAGCCCGTAGAGGGCTACGGTGAAAAAGGAAATATCTTCCGTTCAAAACTGGAAAGAAGCTTTCTGAGAAACTGCTCTGTGTTCTGTTAATTCATCTCACAGAGTTACATCTTTCCCTTCAAGAAGCCTTTCGCTAATGCTGTTCTTGTGGAATTGGCAAAGTGATATTTGGAAGCCCATAGAGGGCTATGGTGAAAAAGGAAGTATCTTCCGTTCAAAAATGGAAAGAAGCTTTCTGAGAAACTGCTCTGTGTTCTGTTAATTCATCTCACAGAGTTACATCTTTCCCTTCAAGAAGCCTTTCGCTAAGGCTGTTCTTGTGGAATTGGCAAAGTGATATCTGGAAGCGCATAGAGGGCTATGGTGAAAAAGGAAATATCTTCCGTTCAAAACTGGAAAGAAGCTTTCTGAGAAACTGCTCTGTGTTCTGCTAATTCATCTCACAGTGTTACAACTTTCCCTTCAAGAAGGCTTTCGCTAAGGCTGTTCTTGTGGAATTGGCAAAGGGGTATTTGGAAGTCCATGTAGCGCTTCGGTGAAAAAGGAAATATCTTGCGTTTAATACTGGAAAGAAGCTTTCTGAGAAACTGCTCTGTGTTTTGTTAATTCATCTCACAGAGTTACATCTTTCCCTACAAGAAGCCTTTCGCTAAGGTTGTTCTTGTGGAATTGGCAAAGTGATCCTTGGAAGCCCATAGAGGGGTATGTTGAAAAAGGAAATATCTTCCGTTCAAAACTGGAAAGAAGCTTTATGAGAAACTACTCTGTGTTCTGTTAATTCAACTCACAGAGTTACATCTTTCCCTTCAAGAAGCCTTAGGCTAAGGCAGTTCTTGTGGAATTGGGAAAGGGATATTTGGAAGCCCATTGAGGGCTATGGTGAAAAAGGAAATATCTTCCGTTCAAAACTGCAAAGAAGCTTTCTGAGAAACTGCTCTGTGTTCTGTTAATTCATCTCACAGAGTTATATCTTTCCCTTCAAGACGCCTTTCGCTTAGGCTGTTCTTGTGGAATTGGCAAAGGGATATTTGGGAGCCCATAGAGAGGTATGGTGAAAAAGGAAGTAACTTCCGTTCAAAACTGGAGAGAAGTTTTCGTAGAAACTGCTCTGTGTTCTGTTAATTCATCTCACTGAGTTACATCTTTTCCTTCAAGAAGCCTTTCGCTAAGGCTGTTCTTGTGGAGTTGGCAAAGTGATATTTGGAAGCCCATAGAGGGCTATGGTGAAAAAGGAAATATCTTCCGTTCAAAACTTGAAAGAAGGTTTCTGAGAAACTGCTCTGTGTTCTGTTAATTCATCTCACAGAGTTACATCTTTCCCTTCAAGAAGACTTTCGCTAAGGCTGTTCTTGTGGAATTGGCAAAGTGATATTTGGAAGCCCATAGAGGGCTATGGTTAAAAAGGAAATATCTTCCGTTCAAAACTGGAAAGAAGCTTTTTGAGAAACTGCTCTGTGTTCTGTTAATTCATCTCACAGAGTTATATCTTTCCCTTCAGGAAGACTTTAGCTAAGGCTGTTCTTGTGGAATTGTCAAAGTGATATTTCGAAGCCCATAGAGGGCTACGGTGAAAAAGGAAATATCTCCTGTTCAATACTGGAAAGAAGCTTTCTGAGAAACTGCTCTGTGTTCTGTTAATTCATCTCACAGAGTTACATCTTTCCCTTCAAGAAGCCTTTCGCTAAGGCTGTTCTTGTGGAATTGGCAAAGTGATATCTGGAAGCGCATAGTGGGCTATGGTGAAAAAGGAAATATCTTCCGTTCAAAACTGGAAAGAAGCTTTCTGAGAAACTGCTCTGTGTTCTGCTAATTCATCTCACAGAGTTACAACTTTCCCTTCAAGAAGGCTTTCGCTAAGGCTGTTCTTGTGGAATTGGCAAAGGGGTATTTGGAAGTCCATGTAGCGCTACGGTGAAAAAGGAAATATCTTGCGTTTAATACTGGAAAGAAGCTTTCTGAGAAACTGCTCTGTGTTTTGTTAATTCATCTCACAGAGTTACATCTTTCCCTACAAGAAGCCTTTCGCTAAGGTTGTTCTTGTGGAATTGGCAAAGTGATCCTTGGAAGCCCATAGAGGGCTATGTTGAAAAAGGAAATATCTTCCATTCAAAACTGGAAAGAAGCTTTATGAGAAACTGCTCTGTGTTCTGTTAATTCATCTCACAGAGTTACATCTTTCCCTTCAAGAAGCCTTAGGCTAAGGCTGTTCTTGTGGAATTGGGAAAGGGATA
Source organism: Chlorocebus sabaeus (assembly GCF_047675955.1). Lineage (NCBI taxonomy): Eukaryota > Metazoa > Chordata > Mammalia > Primates > Cercopithecidae > Chlorocebus > Chlorocebus sabaeus. The sequence goes on from NC_132933.1 coordinate 92,456,657, forward strand.
TTTGGAAGCCCATTGAGGGCTATGGTGAAAAAGGAAGTATCTTCCGTTCAAAACTGGAAAGAAGCTTTCTGAGAAACTGCTCTGTGTTCTGTTAATTCACCTCACAGAGTTACATCTTTCCCTTCAAGAAGCCTTTCGCTAAGGCTGTTCTTTTGGAGTTGGCAAAGTGATATTTGGAATCCCATAGAGGGCTATGGTGAAAAAGGAAATATCTTCCGTTCAAAACTGGAAAGAAGCTTTCTGAGAAACTGCTCTGTGATCCGTTAATTCATCTCACAGAGTTATATCTTTCCCTTCAAGAAGACTTTCGCTAAGGCTGTTCTTGTGGAATTGGCAAAGGGATATTTGGAAGCCCATAGAAGGCTATGGTGAAAAAGGAAATATCTCCGGTTCAATACTGGAAAGAAGTTTTCTGAGAAACTGCTCTGTGTTCTGTTAATTCATCTCACAGAGTTACATCTTTCCCTTCAAGAAGCCTTTCGCTAAGGGTGTTCTTGTGGAATTGGCCAAGGGATATTTGGAAGCCCATTAAGAGCTATGGTGAAAAACGAAATAACTTCCGTTCAAAACTGGAAAGAAGCTTTCTGAGAAACTGCTCTGTGTTATGTTAATTCATCTCACAGAGTTACATATTTCCCTTCAAGAAGCCTTTCGCTAAGGCTGTTCTTGTGGAATTGGCAAAGGGATATTTGGAAGCCCATAGAGAGCTATGGTGAAAAAGGAAATACCTTCCGTTCAAAACTGGAAAGAAGCTTTCTGAGAAACTGCTCTGTGTTCTGTTAATTCATCTCACAGAGTTACATCTTTCCCTTCAAGAAGCCTTTCGCTAAGGCTGTTCTTGTGGAATTGGCAAAGGGATATTTGGAAACCCGTGGAGGGCTATGGTGAAAAAGGAAATATCTTGCGTTCAATACTGGAAAGAAGCTTTCTGAGAAACTGCTCTGTGTTCCGGTAATTCATCTCACAGAGTTACATCTTTCCCTTCAAGAAGCCTTTCGCTAAGGCTGTTCTTGTGGAGTTCGCAAAGTGATATTTGGAAGCCCATAGAGGGCTACGGTGAAATAGGAAATATCTTCCGTTCAAAACTGGAAAGAAGCTTTCTGAGAAACTGCTCTGTGTTCTGTTAATTCATCTCACAGAGTTACATCTTTCCCTTCAAGAAGCCTTTCGCTAAGGTGGTTCTTGTGGAATTGGCAAAGTGATATCTGGAAGCCCATAGAGGGCTAAGGTTAAAAAGGAAATATCTTCCGTTCAAAACTGGAAAGAAGCTTTCTGAGAAACTCCTCTGTGTTCTGTTAATTCATCTCACAGAGTTACATCTTTCCCTTCAAGAACCCTTTCGCTAAGGCTGTTCTTGTGGAATTCTCAAAGTGATATTTGGAAGCCCATAGATGGCTATGGTGAAAAAGGAAATATCTTCCGTTCAAAACTGGAAAGAAGCTTTCTGAGAAACTGCTCTGTGGTCTGTTAATTCATCCAACAGAGCTACATCTTTGCCTTCAAGAAGCCTATCGCTAAGGCTGTTCTTGTGGAATTGGCAAAGTGATATTTGGAAGGCCATAGTGGGCTACGGTGAAAAAGGAAATATCTTCCGTTCAATACTGGAAAGAAGCTTTCTGAGAAACTGCTCTGTGTTCCGTTAATTCATCTCACAGACTTACATCTTTCCCTTCAATAAGCCTTTCGCTAAGGCTGTTCTTGTGGAATTGGCAAAGTTATATTTGGAAGTCCATAGTGGGCTATGGTGAAAAAGGAAATATCTTCCGTTCAAAAGTGGAAAGAAGCTTTCTGAGAAACTGCTCTGTGTTCTGTTAATTCATCTCACAGAGTTGCATCTTTCCATTCAAGAAGCCATTCGCTATGGCTGTTCTTGTGTAATTCGCAAAGTGATACTTGGAAGCCCTTAGAGGGCTACGGTGAAATAGGAAATATCTTCGGTTCAATACTGGAAAGAAGCTTTCTGAGAAACTGCTCTGTGTTCTGTTAATTCATCTCACAGAGTTACATCTTTCCCTTCAAGAAGCATTTCGCTACGTCTGTTCTTGTGGAATTGGCAAAGTGGTATTTGGAAGTCCATGGATGGCTACGGTGAAAAAGGAAATATCTGGCGTTCAATACTGGAAAGAAGCTTTCTGAGAAACTGCTCTGTGTTCTGTTAATTCATCTCACAGAGTTACATCTTTCCCTTCAAGAAGCCTTTCCCTAAGGCTGTTCCTGTGGAATTGGCAAAGGGATATTTGGAAGCCCATAGAGGGCTCTGGTGAAAAAGGAAATATCTTCCGTTCAAAACTGGAAAGAAGCTTTCTGAGAAACTGCTCTGTGTTCTGTTAATTCATCTCACAGAGTTACATCCTTGCCTTCAAGGCGCCTTTCGCTAAGGTTGTTGTTGTGGAATTGGGAAAGGGATATTTGGAAGCCCATAGAGGGCTATGGTGAAAAAGGAAATATCTTCCGTTCAAAACTGGAAAGAAGCTTTCTGAGAAACTGCTCTGTGTTCTGTTAATTCATCTCACAGAGTTACATCTTTCCCTTCAAGAAGCCTTTCGCTAAGTCTGTTCTTGTGGAATTCGCAAAGTGATATTTGGAAGCCCATAGAGGGCTATGGTGAAAAACGAAATATCTTCCGTTCAAAACTGGAAAGAAGCTTTCTGAGAAACTGCTCTGTGTTCTGTTAATTCATCTCACAGAGTTACATCTTTCCCTTCAAGAAGCCTTTCGCTAAGACTGTTCCTGTGGAATAGGCAAAGGGATATTTGGAAGCCCATAGAGGGCTATGGTGAAAAAGGAAATATCTTGCGTTCAATACTGGAATGAAGCTTTCTGAGAAACTGCTCTGTGTTCTGTTAATTCATCTCACAGAGTTACATCTTTCCCTTCAAGAAGCCTTTCGCTACGGCTGTTCTTGTGGAATTGGCAAAGTGATCTTTTGAAGCACATATAGGGCTATGGTGAAAAAGGAAATATCTTCCGTTCAAAACTGGAAAGAAGCTTTCTGAGAAACTGCTCTGTGTTCTGTTAATTCATCTCACAGAGTTACATCTTTCCCTTCAAGAAGCCTTTCGCTAAGGCTGTTCTTATGGAATTGGCAAAGGGATATCTGGAAGCCCATAGAAGATTATGGTGAAAAAGGAAGTATCTTCCGTTTAAAACTGGAAAGAATCTTTCTGAGAAACTGCTCTGTGTTCTGTTAATTCATCTCACAGAGTTACATCTTTCCCTTCAAGAAGCCTTTCGCTAAGGCTGTTCTTGTGGAATTGGCAAAGGGATATTTGGAAGCCCATAGAGGGCTATGGTGAAAAAGGAAATATCTTCCGTTCAAAACTGGAAAGAAGCTTTCTGAGAAACTGCTCTGTGTTCTGTTAATTCATCTCACAGAGTTACATCTTTCCCTTCAAGAACCCTTTCGCTAAGGATGTTCTTGTGGAATTGGCAAAGGGATATTGGGAAGCCCATAGAGGGCTATGTTGAAAAAGGAAATATCTTCTGTTCAAAACTGGAAAGAAGCTTTCTGAGAAACGGCTCTGTGTTCTGTTAATTCATCTCACAGAGTTACATCTTTCCCTTCAAGAAGCCTTTCGCTAAGGCTGTTCTTGTGGAATTGGCAAAGTGATCCTTGGAAGCCCATAGAGGGCTATGGTGAAAAAGGAAATAACTTCTGTTCAAAACTGGAAAGAAGTTTTCTGAGAAACTGCTCTGTGTTCTGTTAATTCATCTCACAGGGTTACATCTTTCCCTTCAAGAAGCCTTTCGCTAATGCAGTTCTTGTGGAATTGGCAAAGTGATATTTGGAAGCCCATAGAGGGCTATGGTGAAAAAGGAAATATCTTCCGTTCAAAAATGGAAAGATGCTTTCTGAGAAACGCCTGTGTGTTCTGTGAATTCATCTCACAGAGTTGCATCTTTCCTTTCAAGAAGCCATTCGCTAAGTCTGCTCTTGTTGAGTTCGCAAAGTGATATTTGGAAGCCCATAGAGGGCTATGGTGAAAAAGGAAATATCTTCCGTTCAAAACTGGAAAGAAGCTTTCTGAGAAACTGCTCTGTGTTCTGTTAATTCATCTCACAGAGTTACATCTTTCCTTTCAAGAAGCCTTTCGCTAAGGCTATTCTTGTGGAATTGGCAAAGTGATATCTGGAAGCGCATAGAGGGCTATGGTGAAAAAGGAAATATCTTCCGTTCAAAACTGGAAAGAAGCTTTCTGAGAAACTGCTCTGTGTTCTGTTAATTCATCTCACAGAGTTACATCTTTCCCTTCAAGAAGCCTTTCGCTAAGGCTGTTCTTGTGGAATTGGCAAAGGGGTATTTGGAAGTCCATGTAGCCCTACGGTGAAAAAGGAATTATCTTGCGTTTAATAGTGGAAAGAAGCTTTCTGAGAAACTGCTCTGTGTTTTGTTAATTCATCTCACAGAGTTACATCTTTCCCTACAAGAAGCCTTTCGCTAAGGTTGTTCTTGTGGAATTGGCAAAGTGATCCTTGGAAGCCCATAGAGGGCTATGTTGAAAAAGGAAATATCTTCCGTTCAAAACTGGAAAGAAGCTTTATGAGAAACTGCTCTGTGTTCTGTTAATTCATCTCACAGAGTTACATCTTTCCCTTCAAGAAGCCTTTCGCTAAGGCTGTTCTTGTGGAATTGGGAAAGGGATATTTGGAAGCCCATTGAGGGCTATGGTGACAAAGGAAGTATCTTCCGTTCAAAACTGGAAAGAAGCTTTCTGAGAAACTGCTCTGTGTTCTGTTAATTCATCTCACAGAGTTACATCTTTCCCTTCAAGAAGCCTTTCGCTAAGGCTGTTCTTTTGGAGTTGGCAAAGTGATATTTGGAAGCCCATAGAGGGCTATGGTGAAAAAGCAAATATCTTCCGTTCAAAACTGGAAAGAAGCTTTCTGAGAAACTGCTCTGTGTTCTGTTAATTCATCTCACAGAGTTATATCTTTCCCTTCAACAAGACTTTCGCTAAGGCTGTTCTTGTGGAATTGGCAAGGGATATTTGGAAGCCCATAGAAAGCTATGGTGAAAAAGGAAATATCTCCGGTTCAATACTGGAAAGAAGTTTTCTGAGAAACTGCTCTGTGTTCTGTTAATTCATCTCACAGAGTTACATCTTTCCCTTCAAGAAGCCTTTCGCTAAGGGTGTTCTTGTGGAATTGGCCAAGGGATATTTGGAAGCCCATTAAGGGCTATGGTGAAAAACGAAATAACTTCCGTTCAAAGCTGGAAAGAAGCTTTCTGAGAAACTGCTCTGTGTTCTGTTAATTCATCTCACAGAGTTACATATTTCCCTTCAAGAAGCCTTTCGCTAAGGCTGTTCTTGTGGAATTGGCAAAGGGATATTTGGAAGCCCATTAAGGGCTATGGTGTAAAACGAAATAACTTCCGTTCAAAACTGGAAAGAAGCTTTCTGAGAAACTGCTCTGTGTTCTGTTAATTCATCTCACAGAGTTGCATCTTTCCATTCAAGAAGCCATTTGCTAAGGCTGTTCTTGTGGAATTCGCAAAGTGATATTTGGAAATCCTTAGAGGGCTACGGTGAAATAGGAAATATCTTCCTTTCAAAACTGGAAAGAAGCTTTCTGAGAAACTGCTCTGTGTTCTGTTAATTCATCTGACAGAGTTACATCTTTCCCTTCAAGAAGCCTTTCGCTAAGGCTGTTCTTGTGGAATTGGCAAAGGGGTATTTGGAAGTCCATGTAGCGCTACGGTGAAAAGGGAAATATCCTGCGTTTAATACTGGAAAGAAGCTTTCTGAGAAACTGCTCTGTGTTTTGTTAATTCATCTCACAGAGTTACATCTTTCCCTTCAAGAAGCCTTTCGCTAAGGTTGTGCTTGTGGAATTGGCAAAGTGATCCTTGGAAGCCCATAGAGGGCTATGTTGAAAAAGGAAATATCTTCCGTTCAAAACTGGAAAGAAGCTTTCTGAGAAACTGCTCTGTGTTCTGTTAATTCATCTCACAGAGTCACATCTTTCCCTTCAAGAAGCCTTAGGCTAAGGCTGTTCTTGTGGAATTGGCAAAGGGATATTTGGAAGCCCATAGAGGGCTACGGTGAAAAAGGAAATATCTCCGGTTCAATACTGGAAAGAAGTTTTCTGAGAAACTGCTCTGTGTTCTGTTTATTCATCTCACAGAGTTACATCTTTCCTTTCAAGAAGCCTTTCGCTAAGGGTGTTCTTGTGGAATTGGCAAAGGGATATTTGGAAGCCCATTAAGGGCTATGGTGAAAAACGAAATAACTTCCGTTCAAAACTGGAAAGAAGCTTTCTGAGAAACTGCTTTGTGTTCTGTTAATTCATCTCACAGAGTTACATCTTTCCCTTCAAGAAGCCTTTCGCTAAGGCTGTTCTTGAGGAATTGGCAAACGGATATTTGGAAACCCATGGAGGGCTACGGTGAAAAAGGAAATATCTTGCGTTCAATACTGGAAAGAAACTTTCTCAGAAACTGCTCTGTGTTTTGTTAATTCATCCCACAGAGTTACATCTTTCCCTTCAAGAAGCCTTTCGTTAAGGCTGTTCTTGTGGAGTTGGCAAAGTGATATTTGGAAGCCCATAGAAGGATATGGTGAAAAAGGAAATATCTTCCTTTCAAAACTGGAAAGAAGCTTTCAGAGAAACTGCTCTGTGTTCTGTTAATTCATCTCACAGAGTTACATCTTTCTCTTCAAGAAGCCTTTCGCTAAGGCTGTTCTTGTGGAATTGGCAAAGTGATATTTGGAAGCCCATAGAGGGCTACGGTGAAAAAGGAAATATCTTCCGTTCAAAACTGGAAAGAAGCTTTCTGAGAAACTGCTCTGTGTTCTGTTAATTCATCTCACAGTGTTACATCTTTCCCTTCAAGAAGCCTTTCGCTAAGGCTGTTCTTGTGGAATTGGCTGAGTGGTATTTGGAAGCCCATGGAGGGCTACGGTGAAAAAGGAAATATCTTGCATTCAATATTGGAAAGAAGCTTTCTGAGAAACTGCTCTGTGTTCTGTTAATTCATTTCAAAGAGTTACATCTTTCCCTTCAAGAAGGCTTTCGCTAATGCTGTTCTTGTGGAATTGGCAAAGTGATATTTGGAAGCCCATAGAGGGCTATGGTGAAAAAGGAAGTATCTTCCGTTCAAAAATGGAAAGAAGCTTTCTGAAAAACGCCTGTGTGTTCTGTGAATTCATCTCACAGAGTTGCATCTTTCCTTTCAAGAAGCCATTCTCTAAGGCTGTTCTTGTGGAGTTCGCAAAGTGATATTTGGAAGCCCATAGAGGGCTATGGTGAAAAAGTAAATATCTTCCGTTCAAAACTGGAAAGAAGCTTTCTGAGAAACTGCTCTGTGTTCTGTTAATTCATCTCACAGAGTTACATCTTTCCCTTCAAGAAGCCTTTCGCTAAGGCTGTTCTTGTGGAATTGGCAAAGGGATATTTGGAAGCCCATAGAGGGCTATGGTGAAAAAGGAAATATCTTGCGTTCAATACTGGAATGAAGCTTTCTGAGAAACTGCTCTGTGTTCTGTTAATTCATCTCACAGAGTTACATCTTTCCCTTCAAGAAGCCTTTCGCTAAGGCTATTCTTGTGGAATTGGCAAAGTGATCTTTTGAAGCACATATAGGGCTATGGTGAAAAAGAAAATATCTTCCGTTCAAAACTGGAAAGAAGCTTTCTGAGAAACTGCTCTGTGTTCGGTTAATTCATCTCACAGAGTTACATCTTTCCCTTCAAGAAGCCTTTCGCTAAGGCTGTTCTTATGGAATTGGCAAAGGGATATCTGGAAGCCCATAGAAGATTATGGTGAAAAAGGAAGTATCTTCCGTTCAAAACTGGAAAGAATCTTTCTGAGAAACTGCTCTGTGTTCTGTTAATTCATCTCACAGAGTTACATCTTTCCCTTCAAGAAGCCTTTCGCTAAGGCTGTTCTTGTCGAATTGGCAAAGGGATATTTGGAAGCCCATAGAGGGCTATGGTGAAAAAGGAAATATCTTCCGTTCAAAACTCGAAAGAAGCTTTCTGAGAAACTGCTCTGTGTTCTGTTAATTCATCTCACAGAGTTACATCTTTCCTTTCAAGAAGCCTTTCGCTAAGGCTGTTCTTGTGGAATTGGCAAAGGGATATTTGGAAGCCCATAGTGGGCTATGTTGAAAAAGGAAATATCTTCCGTTCAAAACTGGAAAGAAGCTTTCTGTGAAATTGCTCTGTGTTCTGTTAATTCATCTCACAGAGTTACATCTTTCCCTTCAAGAAGCCTTTCACTAAGGCTGTTCTTGTGGAATTGGCAAAGTGATCCTTGGAAGCCCATAGAGGGCTATGGTGAAAAAGGAAATAACTTCTGTTCAAAACTGGAAAGAAGCTTTCTGAGAAACTGCTCTGTGTTCTGTTAATTCATCTCACACAGTTACATCTTTCCCTTCAAGAAGCCTTTCGCTAAGGGTGTTCTTGTGGAATTGGCCAAGGGATATTTGGAAGCCCATTAAGGGCTATGGTGAAAAACGAAATAACTTCCGTTCAAAACTGGAAAGAAGCTTTCTGAGAAACTGCTCTGTGTTCTGTTAATTCATCTCACAGAGTTACATATTTCCCTTCTAGATGCCTTTCGCTAAGGCTGTTCTTGTGGAATTGGCAAAGGGATATTTGGAAGCCCATAGAGGGCTATGGTGAAAAAGGAAGTACCTTCCGTTCAAAACTGGAAAGAAGCTTTCTGAAAAACTGCTCTGTGTTCTGTTAATTCATCTCACAGAGTTACATCTTTCCCTTCAAGAAGCCTTTCGCTAAGGCTGTTCTTGTGGAATTGGCAAAGGGATATTTGGAAACCCATGGAGGGCTACGCTGAAAAAGGAAATATCTTGCGTTCAATACTGGAAAGAAGCTTTCTGAGAAACTGCTCTGTGTTTTGTTAATTCATCTCACAGAGTTACATCTTTCCCTTCAAGAAGCCTTTCGCTAAGGCTGTTCTTGTGGAGTTGGCAAAGTGATATTTGGAAGCCCATAGAAGGATATGGTGAAAAAGGAAATATCTTCCTTTCAAAACTGGAAAGAAGCTTTCAGAGAAACTGCTCTGTGTTCCGGTAATTCATCTCACAGAGTTATATCTTTCCCTTCAAGAAGCCTTTCGCTAAGGTTGTTCTTGTGGAGTTCGCAAAGTGATATTTGGAAGCCCATAGAGGGCTACGGTGAAATAGGAAATATCTTCCGTTCAAAACTGGAAAGAAGCTTTCTGAGAAACTGCTCTGTGTTCTGTTAATTCATCTCACAGTGTTACATCTTTCCCTTCAAGAAGCCTTTCGCTAAGGTGGTTCTTGTGGATTTGGCAAAGGGATATTTGGAAGCCCATTAAGGGCTAAGGTGAAAAAGGAAATATCTTCCGTTCAAAACCGGAAAGAAGCTTTCTGAGAAACTGCTCTGTGTTCTGTTAATTCATCTCACAGGGTTACATCTTTCCCTTCAAGAAGCCTTTTGCTAAGGCTGTTCTTGTGGAATTGGCAAAGGGATATTTGGAAGCCCATAGAGGGCTATGGTGAAAAAGGAAATATCTTCCTTTCAAAACTGGAAAGAAGCTTTCTGAGAAACTGCTCTGTGTTCTGTTAATTCATCTCACAGAGTTACATCTTTGCCTTCAAGACGCCTTTCGCTAAGGTTGTTGTTGTGGAATTGGGAAAGGGAAATTTGGAAGCCCATAGAGGGCTATGGTGAAAAAGGAAATATCTTCCGTTCAAAACTGGAAAGAAGCTTTCTGAGAAACTGCTCTGTGTTCTGTTAATTCATCTCACAGAGTTACATCTTTCCCTTCAAGAAGCCTTTCGCTAAGTCTGTTCTTGTGGAATTCGCAAAGTGATATTTGGAAGCCCGTAGAGGGCTATGGTGAAAAACGAAATATCTTCTGTTCAAAACTGGAAAGAAGCTTTCTGAGAAACTGCTCTGTGTTCTGTTAATTCATCTTACAGAGTTACATCTTTCCCTTCAAGAAGCCTTTCGCTAAGGCTGTTCTTGTGGAATTGGCAAAGGGGTATTTGGAAGTCCCTGTAGCACTACGGTGAAAAAGGAAATATCTTGCGTTTAATACTGGAAAGAAGCTTTCTGAGAAACTGCTCTGTGTTTTGTTAATTCATCTCACAGAGTTACATCTTTCCCTTCAAGAAGCCTTTCGCTAAGGTTGTTCTTGTGGAATTGGCAAAGTGATCCTTGGAAGCCCATAGAGGGCTATGTTGAAAAAGGAAATATCTTCCGTTCAAAACTGGAAAGAATCTTTCAGAGAAACTGCTCTGTGTTCTGTTAATTCATCTCACACAGTTACATCTTTCCCTTCAAGAAGCCTTTCGCTACGGCTGTTCTTGTGGAATTGGGAAAGGGATCTTTGGAAGCCCATAGAGGGCTATGGTGAAAAAGGAAATATCTTCCGTTCAAAACTGGAAAGAAGCTTTCTGAGAAACTGCTCTGTGTTCTGTTAATTCATCTCACAGAGTTACATCTTTCCCTTCAACAAGCCTTTCGCTAAGGCTGCTCTTATGGAATTGGCAAAGGGATATCTGGAAGCCCATAGAAGGCTATGGTGAAAAAGTAAGTATTTTCCGTTCAAAACTGGAAAGAATCTTTCTGAGAAACTGCTCTGTGTTCTGTTAATTCATCTCACAGAGTTACATCTTTCCCTTCAAGAAGCCTTTCGCTAAGGCTGTTCTTGTGGAATTGGCAAAGGGATATTTGGAAGCCCATAGAGGGCTATGGTGAAAAAGGAAATATCTTCCGTTCAAAACTGGAAAGAAGCTTTCTGAGAAACTGCTCCGTGTTCTGTTAATTCATCTCACAGAGTTACATCTTTCCCTTCAAGAAGCCTTTCGCTAAGGCTGTTCTTGTGGAATTGGCAAAGGGATATTTAGAAGCCCATAGAGGGCTATGTTGAAAAAGGAAATATCTTCCTTTCAAAACTGGAAAGAAGCTTTCTGTGAAACTGCTCTGTGTTCTGTTAATTCATCTCACAGAGTTACATGTTTCCCTTCAAGAAGCCTTTCGCTAAGGCTGTTCTTGTGGAATTGGCAAAGTGATCCTTGGAAGACCATAGACGGCTATGGTGAAAAAGGAAATAACTTCTGTTCAAAACTGGAAAGAAGCTTTCTGTGAAACTCCTCTGTGTTCTGTTAATTCATCTCACAGAGTTACATCTTTACCTTCAAGAAGCCTTTCGCTAAGGCTGTTCTTGTGGAATTGGCAAAGTGATATTTGGAAGCTCATAGAGGGCTATGGTGAAAAAGGAAATGTCTTTAGTTCAAAACTGGAAAGAAGCTTTCTGAGAAACTGCTCTGTGTTCTGTTAATTCATATCACAGAGTTACATCTTTCCCTTCAAGACGCCTTTCGCTTAGGCTGTTCTTGTGGAATTGGCAAAGGAATATTTGGGAGCCCATAGAGAATTATGGTGAAAAAGGAAGTAACTTCCGTTCAAAACTGGAAAGAAGCTTTCTTAGAAACTGCGCTGTGTTCTGTTAATTCATCTCACAGAGTTACATCTTTCCCTTCAAGAAGCCTTTCGCTAAGGCTGTTCTTGTGGAATTGGAAAAGTGATATCTGGAATGGCATAGAGGGCTATGGTGATAAAGGAAATATCTTCCGTTCAAAACTGGAAAGAAGCTTTCTGAGAAACTGCTCTGTGTTCTGTTAATTCATCTCACAGAGTTACATCTTTCCCTTCAAGAAGCCTTTCGCTAAGGCTGTTCTTGTGGAATTGGCAAAGGGGTATTTGGAAGTCCATGTAGCGCTACGGTGAAAAAGGAAATATCTTGCGTTTAATACTGGAAAGAAGCTTTCTGAGAAACTGCTTTGTGTTTTGTTAATTCATCTCACAGAGTTACATCTTTCCCTTCAAGAAGCCTTTCGCTAAGGTTGTTCTTGTGGAATTGGCAAAGTGATCCTTGGAAGCCCATAGAGGGCTATGTTGAAAAAGGAAATATCTTCCGTTCAAAACTGGAAAGAAGCTTTCTGAGAAACTGCTCTGTGTTCTGTTAATTCATCTCACACAGTTACATCTTTCCCTTCAAGAAGCCTTTCGCTAAGGCTGTTCTTGTGGAATTGGCTGAGTGGTATTTGGAAGCCCATGGAGGGCTACGGTGAAAAAGGAAATATCTTGCGTTCAATATTGGAAAGAAGCTTTCTGAGAAACTGCTCTGTGTTCTGTTAATTCATTTCAAAGAGTTACATCTTTCCCTTCAAGAAGGCTTTCGCTAATGCTGTTCTTGTGGAATTGGCAAAGTGATATTTGGAAGCCCATAGAGGGCTATGGTGAAAAAGGAAGTATCTTCCGTTCAAAAATGGAAAGAAGCTTTCTGAAAAACGCCTGTGTGTTCTGTGAATTCATCTCACAGAGTTGCATCTTTCCTTTCAAGAAGCCATTCTCTAAGGCTGTTCTTGTGGAGTTCGCAAAGTGATATTTGGAAGCCCATAGAGGGCTATGGTGAAAAAGTAAATATCTTCCGTTCAAAACTGGAAAGAAGCTTTCTGAGAAACTGCTCTGTGTTCTGTTAATTCATCTCACAGAGTTACATCTTTCCCTTCAAGAAGCCTTTCGCTAAGGCTGTTCTTGTGGAATTGGCAAAGGGATATTTGGAAGCCCATAGAGGGCTATGGTGAAAAAGGAAATATCTTGCGTTCAATACTGGAATGAAGCTTTCTGAGAAACTGCTCTGTGTTCTGTTAATTCATCTCACAGAGTTACATCTTTCCCTTCAAGAAGCCTTTCGCTAAGGCTATTCTTGTGGAATTGGCAAAGTGATCTTTTGAAGCACATATAGGGCTATGGTGAAAAAGAAAATATCTTCCGTTCAAAACTGGAAAGAAGCTTTCTGAGAAACTGCTCTGTGTTCTGTTAATTCATCTCACAGAGTTACATCTTTCCCTTCAAGAAGCCTTTCGCTAAGGCTGTTCTTATGGAATTGGCAAAGGGATATCTGGAAGCCCATAGAAGATTATGGTGAAAAAGGAAGTATCTTCCGTTCAAAACTGGAAAGAATCTTTCTGAGAAACTGCTCTGTGTTCTGTTAATTCATCTCACAGAGTTACATCTTTCCCTTCAAGAAGCCTTTCGCTAAGGCTGTTCTTGTGGAATTGGCAAAGGGATATTTGGAAGCCCATAGAGGGCTATGGTGAAAAAGGAAATATCTTCCGTTCAAAACTCGAAAGAAGCTTTCTGAGAAACTGCTCTGTGTTCTGTTAATTCATCTCACAGAGTTACATCTTTCCTTTCAAGAAGCCTTTCGCTAAGGCTGTTCTTGTGGAATTGGCAAAGGGATATTTGGAAGCCCATAGTGGGCTATGTTGAAAAAGGAAATATCTTCCGTTCAAAACTGGAAAGAAGCTTTCTGTGAAACTGCTCTGTGTTCTGTTAATTCATCTCACAGAGTTACATCTTTCCCTTCAAGAAGCCTTTCACTAAGGCTGTTCTTGTGGAATTTGCAAAGTGATCCTTGGAAGCCCATAGAGGGCTATGGTGAAAAAGGAAATAACTTCTGTTCAAAACTGGAAAGAAGCTTTCTGAGAAACTGCTCTGTGTTCTGTTAATTCATCTCACACAGTTACATCTTTCCCTTCAAGAAGCCTTTCGCTAAAGGTGTTCTTGTGGAATTGGCCAAGGGATATTTGGAAGCCCATTAAGGGCTATGGTGAAAAACGAAATAACTTCCGTTCAAAACTGGAAAGAAGCTTTCTGAGAAACTGCTCTGTGTTCTGTTAATTCATCTCACAGAGTTACATATTTCCCTTCTAGATGCCTTTCGCTAAGGCTGTTCTTGTGGAATTGGCAAAGGGATATTTGGAAGCCCATAGAGGGCTATGGTGAAAAAGGAAGTACCTTCCGTTCAAAACTGGAAAGAAGCTTTCTGAAAAACTGCTCTGTGTTCTGTTAATTCATCTCACAGAGTTACATCTTTCCCTTCAAGAAGCCTTTCGCTAAGGCTGTTCTTGTGGAATTGGCAAAGGGATATTTGGAAACCCATGGAGGGCTACGCTGAAAAAGGAAATATCTTGCGTTCAATACTGGAAAGAAGCTTTCTGAGAAACTGCTCTGTGTTTTGTTAATTCATCTCACAGAGTTACATCTTTCCCTTCAAGAAGCCTTTCGCTAAGGCTGTTCTTGTGGAGTTGGCAAAGTGATATTTGGAAGCCCGTAGAAGGATATGGTGAAAAAGGAAATATCTTCCTTTCAAAACTGGAAAGAAGCTTTCAGAGAAACTGCTCTGTGTTCCGGTAATTCATCTCACAGAGTTATATCTTTCCCTTCAAGAAGCCTTTCGCTAAGGTTGTTCTTGTGGAGTTCGCAAAGTGATATTTGGAAGCCCATAGAGGGCTACGGTGAAATAGGAAATATCTTCCGTTCAAAACTGGAAAGAAGCTTTCTGAGAAACTGCTCTGTGTTCTGTTAATTCATCTCACAGTGTTACATCTTTCCCTTCAAGAAGCCTTTCGCTAAGGTGGTTCTTGTGGATTTGGCAAAGGGATATTTGGAAGCCCATTAAGGGCTAAGGAGAAAAAGGAAATATCTTCCGTTCAAAACCGGAAAGAAGCTTTCTGAGAAACTGCTCTGTGTTCTGTTAATTCATCTCACAGGGTTACATCTTTCCCTTCAAGAAGCCTTTTGCTAAGGCTGTTCTTGTGGAATTGGCAAAGGGATATTTGGAAGCCCATAGAGGGCTATGGTGAAAAAGGAAATATCTTCCGTTCAAAACTGGAAAGAAGCTTTCTGACAAACTGCTCTGTGTTCTGTTAATTCATCTCACAGAGTTACATCTTTGCCTTCAAGACGCCTTTCGCTAAGGTTGTTGTTGTGGAATTGGGAAAGGGATATTTGGAAGCCCATAGAGGGCTATGGTGAAAAAGGAAATATCTTCCGTTCAAAACTGGAAAGAAGCTTTCTGAGAAACTGCTCTGTGTTCTGTTAATTCATCTCACAGAGTTACATCTTTCCCTTCAAGAAGCCTTTCGCTAAGTCTGTTCTTGTGGAATTCGCAAAGTGATATTTGGAAGCCCGTAGAGGGCTATGGTGAAAAACGAAATATCTTCTGTTCAAAACTGGAAAGAAGCGTTCTGAGAAACTGCTCTGTGTTCTGTTAATTCATCTTACAGAGTTACATCTTTCCCTTCAAGAAGCCTTTCGCTAAGGCTGTTCTTGTGGAATTGGCAAAGGGGTATTTCGAAGTCCCTGTAGCACTACGGTGAAAAAGGAAATATCTTGCGTTTAATACTGGAAAGAAGCTTTCTGAGAAACTGCTCTGTGTTTTGTTAATTCATCTCACAGAGTTACATCTTTCCCTTCAAGAAGCCTTTCGCTAAGTTTGTTCTTGTGGAAATGGCAAAGGGATATTTGGAAGCCCATAGAGTGCTATGGTGAAAAAAGAAATGTCTTCCGTTCAAAACTGGAAAGAAGCTTTCTGAGAAACTGCTCTTTGTTCTGTTAATTCATATCACAGAGTTTCATCTTTCCCTTCAAGACGCCTTTCGCTTAGGCTGTTCTTGTGGAATTGGCAAAGGGATATTTGGGAGCCCATAGAGAGGTATGGTGAAAAAGGAAGTAACTTCCGTTCAAAACTGGAAAGAAGGTTTCTTAGAAACTGCTCTGTGTTCTGTTAATTCATCTCACAGATTTACATCTTTCCCTTCAAGAAGCCTTTCGCTAAGGCTGTTCTTGTGGAATTGGCAAAGTGATATCTGGAAGCGCATAGAGGGCTATGGTGAAAAAGGAAATATCTTCAGTTCAAAACTGGAAAGAATCTTTCAGAGAAACTGCTCTGTGTTCAGTTAATTCATCTCACAGAGTTACATCTTTCCCTTCAAGAAGCCTTTCGCTACGGCTGTTCTTGTGGAATTGGCAAAGGGATCTTTGGAAGCCCATATAGGGCTATGGTGAAAAAGGAAATATCTTCCGTTCAAAACTGGAAAGAAGCTTTCTGAGAAACTGCTCTGTGTTCTGTTAATTCATCTCACAGAGTTACATGTTTCCCTTCAAGAAGCCTTTCGCTAAGGCTGTTCTTGTGGAATTGGCAAAGTGATCCTTGGAAGACCATAGACGGCTATGGTGAAAAAGGAAATAACTTCTGTTCAAAACTGGAAAGAAGCTTTCTGTGAAACTCCTCTGTGTTCTGTTAATTCATCTCACAGAGTTACATCTTTACCTTCAAGAAGCCTTTCGCTAAGGCTGTTCTTGTGGAATTGGCAAAGTGATATTTGGAAGCTCATAGAGGGCTATGGTGAAAAAGGAAATCTCTTTAGTTCAAAACTGGAAAGAAGCTTTCTGAGAAACTGCTCTGTGTTCTGTTAATTCATATCACAGAGTTACATCTTTCCCTTCAAGACGCCTTTCGCTTAGGCTGTTCTTGTGGAATTGGCAAAGGAATATTTGGGAGCCCATAGAGAATTATGGTGAAAAAGGAAGTAACTTCCGTTCAAAACTGGAAAGAAGCTTTCTTAGAAACTGCGCTGTGTTCTGTTAATTCATCTCACAGAGTTACATCTTTCCCTTCAAGAAGCCTTTCGCTAAGGCTGTTCTTGTGGAATTGGAAAAGTGATATCTGGAATGGCATAGAGGGCTATGGTGATAAAGGAAATATCTTCCGTTCAAAACTGGAAAGAAGCTTTCTGAGAAACTGCTCTGTGTTCTGTTAATTCATCTCACAGAGTTACATCTTTCCCTTCAAGAAGCCTTTCGCTAAGGCTGTTCTTGTGGAATTGGCAAAGGGGTATTTGGAAGTCCATGTAGCGCTACGGTGAAAAAGGAAATATCTTGCGTTTAATACTGGAAAGAAGCTTTCTGAGAAACTGCTTTGTGTTTTGTTAATTCATCTCACAGAGTTACATCTTTCCCTTCAAGAAGCCTTTCGCTAAGGTTGTTCTTGTGGAATTGGCAAAGTGATCCTTGAAAGCCCATAGAGGGCTATGTTGAAAAAGGAAATATCTTCCGTTCAAAACTGGAAAGAAGCTTTCTGAGAAACTGCTCTGTGTTCTGTTAATTCATCTCACACAGTTACATCTTTCCCTTCAAGTAGCCTTTCCCTAAGGCTGTTCTTGTGGAATTGGCAAAGGGATATTTGGAAGCCCATAGAGGGCTATGGTGAAAAAGGAAGTATCTTCCGTTCAAAACTGGAAAGAAGCTTTCTGAGAAACTGATCTGTGTTCTGTTAATACATCTCACAGAGTTACATCTTTCCCTTCAAGATGCCTTTCTCTAAGGCTGTTCTTGTGGAATTGGCAAAGGGATATTTGGAAGCCCATAGAGGGCAATGATGAAAAAGGAATTATCTTCCGTTCAAAACTGGAAAGATACTTTCTGAGAAACTGCTCTGTGTTCTGTTAATTCATCTCACAGAGTTACATCTTTCCTTTCAAGAAGCCTTTCGCTAAGGCTGTTCTTGTGGAATTGGCAAAGGGATATTTGGAAGCCCATAGAGGGCTATGGTGAAAAAGGAAATGTCTTCCGTTCAAAACTGGAAAGAAGCTTTCTGAGAAACTGCTCTGTGTTCTGTTAATTCATATCACAGAGTTACATCTTTCCCTTCAAGACGCCTTTCGCTTAGTCTGTTCTTGTGGAATTGGCAAATGGATATTTGGGAGCCCATAGAGAGGTATGGTGAAAAAGGAAGTAACTTCCGTTCAAAACTGGTAAGAAGCTTTCTTAGAAACTGCTCTGTGTTCTGTTAATTCATCTCACAGAATTACATCTTTCCCTTCAAGAAGCCTTTCGCTAAGGCTGTTCTTGTGGAATTGGCAAAGTGATATCTGGAAGCGCATAGAGGGCTATGGTGAAAAAGGAAATATCTTCCGTTCAAAACTGGAAAGAAGCTTTCTGAGAAACTGCTCTGTGTTCTGGTAATTCATCTCACAGAGTTACATCTTTCCCTTCAAGAAGCCTTTCGCTAAGGCTGTTCTTGTGGAATTGGCAAAGGGGTATTTGGAAGTCCATGTAGCGCTACGGTGAAAAAGGAAATATCTTGCGTTTAATACTGGAAAGAAGCTTTCTGAGAAACTGCTCTGTGTTTTGTTAATTCATCTCACAGAGTTACATCTTTCCCTACAAGAAGCCTTTCGCTAAGGTTGTTCTTGTGGAATTGGCAAAGTGATCCTTGGAAGCCCATAGAGGGCTATGTTGAAAAAGGAAATATCTTCCGTTCAAAACTGGAAAGAAGCTTTCTGAGAAACTGCTCTGTGTTCTGTTAATTCATCTCACAGAGTTACATCTTTCCCTTCAAGAAGCCTTTCGCTAAGGCTGTTCTTGTGGCGTTGGCAAAGTGATATTTGGAAGCCCATAGAGGTCTATGGTGAAAAAGGAAATATCTTCCGTTCAAAACTTGAAAGAAGCTTTCTGAGAAACTGCTCTGTGTTCTGTTAATTCATCTCACAGAGTTATATCTTTCCCTTCAAGAAGACTTTCGCTAAGGCTGTTCTTGTGGAATTGGCAAAGTGATACTTGGAAGCCCATAGAAGGCTATGGTGAAAAAGGAAATATTTCCGGTTCAATACTGAAAAGAAGTTTTCTGAGAAACTGCTCTGTGTTCTGTTAATTCATCTCACAGAGTTACATCTTTCCCTTCAAGAAGCCTTTCGCTAAGGGTGTTCTTGTGGAATTGGCCAAGGGATATTTGGAAGCCCATTAAGGGCTATGTTGAAAAACGAAATAACTTCCGTTCAAAACTGGAAAGAAGCTTTCTGAGAAACTGCTCTGTGTTCTGTTAATTCATCTCACAGAGTTACATCTTTCCCTTCAAGAAGCCTTTCGCTAAGGCTGTTCTTTTGGAATTGGCAACGGGATATTTGGAAGCCCATAGAGGGCTATGGTGAAAAAGGAAATACCTTCCGTTCAAAACTGGAAAGAAGCTTTCTGAGAAACTGCTCTGTGTTCTATTAATTCATCTCACAGAGTTACATCTTTCCCTTCAAGAAGCCTTTCGCTAAGGCTGTTCTTGTGGAATTGGCAAAGGGATGTTTGGAAACCCATGGAGGGCTACGGTGAAAAAGGAAATATCTTGCGTTCAATACTGGAAAGAAGCTTTCTGAGAAACTGCCCTGTGTTTTGTTAATTCATCTCACAGAGTTACATCTTTCCCTTCAAGAAGCCTTTCGCTAAGGCTGTTCTTGTGGAGTTGGCAAAGTGATATTTGGAAGCCCATAGAAGGATATGGTGAAAAAGGAAATATCTTGCGTTTAATACTGGAAAGAAGCTTTCAGAGAAACTGCTCTGTGTTCTGGTAATTCAACTCACAGAGTTACATCTTTCCCTTCAAGAAGCCTTTCGCTAAGGCTGTTCTTGTGGAGTTCGCAAAGTGATATCTGGAAGCCCATAGAGGGCTACGGTGAAATAGGAAATATCTTCCGTTCAAAACTGGAAAGAAGCTTTCTGAGAAACTGCTCTGTGTTCTGTTAATTCATCTCACAGAGTTACATCTTTCCCTTCAAGAAGCCTTTCGCTAAGGTGGTTCTTGTGGAATTGGCAAAGTGATATCTGGAAGCCCATAGAGGGCTATGGTTAAAAAGGAAATATCCTCCGTTCAAAACTGGAAAGAAGCTTTTTGAGAAACTGCTCTGTTTTCTGTTAATTCATCTCACAGAGTTACATCTTTCCCTTCAAGAACCCTTTCGCTAAGGCTGTTCTTGTGGAATTGACAAAGTGATATTTGGAAGCCCAAAGAGGGCTATGGTGAAAAAGGAAATATCTTCCGTTCAAACCTGGAAAGAAGCTTTCTGAGAAACTGCTCTGTGGTCTGTTAATTCATCTCACAGAGCTACATCTTTGCCTTCAAGAAGCCTTTCGCTAAGGCTGTTCTTGTGGAATTGGCAAAGGGATATTTGGAAGCCCATAGAGGGCTACGGTGAAAAAGGAAATATCTTCCGTTCAATACTGGAAAGAAGCTTTCTGAGAAACTGCTCTGTGTTCCCTTAATTCATCTCACAGAGTTACATCTTTCCCTTCAATAAGCCTTTCGCTATGGCTGTTCTTGTGGAATTGGCAAAGTGATATTTGGAAGCCCATAGTGGGCTATGGTGAAAAAGGAAATATCTTCCGTTCGAAAGTGGAAAGAAGCTTTCTGAGAAACTGCTCTGTGCTCTGTTAATTCATCTCACAGAGTTGCATCTTTCCATTCAAGAAGCCATTCGCTATGGCTGTTCTTGTGGAATTGGCAAAGTGATATTTGGAAGCCCATAGAGGGCTATGGTGAAGAAGGAAATGTCTTCCGTTTTAAACTGGAAAGAAGCTTTCTGAGAAACTGCTCTGTGTTCTGTTAATTCATCTCACAGAGTTACATCTTTCCCTTCAAGAAGCCTTTCGCTAAGGCTGTTCTTGTGGAATTGGCAAAGTGGTAGTTGGAAGCCCAAAGAGGGCTATGGTGAAAAAGGAAATATCTTCCGTTCAAAACTGGAAAGAAGCTTTCTGAGAAACTGCTCTGCGTTCTGTTAATTCACCTCACAGAGTTACATCTTTCCCTTCATGAAGCCTTTCGCTAAGGCTGTTCTTGTGGAATTGGCAAAGTGATATTTGGAAGCCCATAGAGGGCTACGCTGAAAAACGAAATATCTTCCGTTCAAAACTGGAAAGAAGCTTTCTGAGAAACTGCTCTGTGTTCTGTTAATTCATCTCACAGAGTTACATCTTTCCCTTCAAGAAGCCTTTCGCTAAGTCTGTTCTTGTGGAATTCGCAAAGTGATATTTGGAAGCCCATAGAGGGCTATGGTGAAAAACGAAATATCTTCTGTTCAAAACTGGAAAGAAGCCTTCTGAGAAACTGCTCTGTGTTCTGTTAATTCATCTTACAGAGTTACATCTTTCCCTTCAAGGAGCCTTTCGCTAAGGCTGTTCTTGTGGAATTGGCAAAGGGATATTTGGAAGTCCTTGGAGGGATACTGTGAAAAAGGAAATATCTTGCGTTCAATACTGGAAAGAAGCTTTCTGAGAAACTGCTCTGTGTTCTGTTAATTCATCTCACAGAGTTACATCTTTCCCTTCAAGAAGCCTTTCGCTAAGGTTGTTCTTGTGGAATTGGCAAAGTGATCCTTGGAAGCCCATAGAGGGCTATGTTGAAAAAGGAAATATCTTCCGTTCAAAACTGGAAAGAAGCTTTTTGAGAAACTGCTCTGTGTTCTGTTAATTCATCTCACAGAGTTACATCTTTACCTTCAAGAAGCCTTTCGCTAAGGCTGTTCTTGTGGAATTGGCAAAGTGATATTTGGAAGCTCATAGAGGGCTATGGTGAAAAAGGAAATGTCTTTAGTTCAAAACTGGAAAGAAGCTTTGTGAGAAACTGCTCTGTGTTCTGTTAATTCATATCACAGAGTTACATCTTTCCCTTCAAGACGCCTTTCGCTTAGGCTGTTCTTGTGGAATTGGCAAAGGAATATTTGGGAGCCCATAGAGAATTATGGTGAAAAAGGAAGTAACTTCCGTTCAAAACTGGAAAGAAGCTTTCTTAGAAACTGCGCTGTGTTCTGTTAATTCATCTCACAGAGTTACATCTTTCCCTTCAAGAAGCCTTTCGCTAAGGCTGTTCTTGTGGAATTGGAAAAGTGATATCTGGAATGGCATAGAGGGCTATGGTGATAAAGGAAATATCTTCCGTTCAAAACTGGAAAGAAGCTTTCTGAGAAACTGCTCTGTGTTCTGTTAATTCATCTCACAGAGTTACATCTTTCCCTTCAAGAAGCCTTTCGCTAAGGCTGTTCTTGTGGAATTGGCAAAGGGGTATTTGGAAGTCCATGTAGCGCTACGGTGAAAAAGGAAATATCTTGCGTTTAATACTGGAAAGAAGCTTTCTGAGAAACTGCTTTGTGTTTTGTTAATTCATCTCACAGAGTTACATCTTTCCCTTCAAGAAGCCTTTCGCTAAGGTTGTTCTTGTGGAATTGGCAAAGTGATCCTTGGAAGCCCATAGAGGGCTATGTTGAAAAAGGAAATATCTTCCGTTCAAAACTGGAAAGAAGCTTTCTGAGAAACTGCTCTGTGTTCTGTTAATTCATCTCACACAGTTACATCTTTCCCTTCAAGAAGCCTTTCCCTAAGGCTGTTCTTGTGGAATTGGCAAAGGGATATTTGGAAGCCCATAGAGGGCTATGGTGAAAAAGGAAGTATCTTCCGTTCAAAACTGGAAAGAAGCTTTCTGAGAAACTGATCTGTGTTCTGTTAATTCATCTCACAGAGTTACATCTTTCCCTTCAAGATGCCTTTCTCTAAGGCTGTTCTTGTGGAATTGGCAAAGGGATATTTGGAAGCCCATAGAGGGCAATGATGAAAAAGGAATTATCTTCCGTTCAAAACTGGAAAGATACTTTCTGAGAAACTGCTCTGTGTTCTGTTAATTCATCTCACAGAGTTACATCTTTCCTTTCAAGAAGCCTTTCGCTAAGGCTGTTCTTGTGGAATTGGCAAAGGGATATTTGGAAGCCCATAGAGGGCTATGGTGAAAAAGGAAATGTCTTCCGTTCAAAACTGGAAAGAAGCTTTCTGAGAAACTGCTCTGTGTTCTGTTAATTCATATCACAGAGTTACATCTTTCCCTTCAAGACGCCTTTCGCTTAGTCTGTTCTTGTGGAATTGGCAAATGGATATTTGGGAGCCCATAGAGAGGTATGGTGAAAAAGGAAGTAACTTCCGTTCAAAACTGGTAAGAAGCTTTCTTAGAAACTGCTCTGTGTTCTGTTAATTCATCTCACAGAGTTACATCTTTCCCTTCAAGAAGCCTTTCGCTAAGGCTGTTCTTGTGGAATTGGCAAAGGGGTATTTGGAAGTCCATGTAGCGCTATGTTGAAAAAGGAAATATCTTCCGTTCAAAACTGGAAAGAAGCTTTCTGAGAAACTGCTCTGTGTTCTGTTAATTCATCTCACAGAGTCACATCTTTCCCTTCAAGAAGCCTTAGGCTAAGGCTGTTCTTGTGGAATTGGCAAAGGGATATTTGGAAGCCCATAGAGGGCTACGGTGAAAAAGGAAATATCTCCGGTTCAATACTGGAAAGAAGTTTTCTGAGAAACTGCTCTGTGTTCTGTTTATTCATCTCACAGAGTTACATCTTTCCTTTCAAGAAGCCTTTCGCTAAGGGTGTTCTTGTGGAATTGGCAAAGGGATATTTGGAAGCCCATTAAGGGCTATGGTGAAAAACGAAATAACTTCCGTTCAAAACTGGAAAGAAGCTTTCTGAGAAACTGCTTTGTGTTCTGTTAATTCATCTCACAGAGTTACATCTTTCCCTTCAAGAAGCCTTTCGCTAAGGCTGTTCTTGAGGAATTGGCAAACGGATATTTGGAAACCCATGGAGGGCTACGGTGAAAAAGGAAATATCTTGCGTTCAATACTGGAAAGAAACTTTCTCAGAAACTGCTCTGTGTTTTGTTAATTCATCCCACAGAGTTACATCTTTCCCTTCAAGAAGCCTTTCGTTAAGGCTGTTCTTGTGGAGTTGGCAAAGTGATATTTGGAAGCCCATAGAAGGATATGGTGAAAAAGGAAATATCTTCCTTTCAAAACTGGAAAGAAGCTTTCAGAGAAACTGCTCTGTGTTCTGTTAATTCATCTCACAGAGTTACATCTTTCTCTTCAAGAAGCCTTTCGCTAAGGCTGTTCTTGTGGAATTGGCAAAGTGATATTTGGAAGCCCATAGAGGGCTACGGTGAAAAAGGAAATATCTTCCGTTCAAAACTGGAAAGAAGCTTTCTGAGAAACTGCTCTGTGTTCTGTTAATTCATCTCACAGTGTTACATCTTTCCCTTCAAGAAGCCTTTCGCTAAGGCTGTTCTTGTGGAATTGGCTGAGTGGTATTTGGAAGCCCATGGAGGGCTACGGTGAAAAAGGAAATATCTTGCGTTCAATATTGGAAAGAAGCTTTCTGAGAAACTGCTCTGTGTTCTGTTAATTCATTTCAAAGAGTTACATCTTTCCCTTCAAGAAGGCTTTCGCTAATGCTGTTCTTGTGGAATTGGCAAAGTGATATTTGGAAGCCCATAGAGGGCTATGGTGAAAAAGGAAGTATCTTCCGTTCAAAAATGGAAAGAAGCTTTCTGAAAAACGCCTGTGTGTTCTGTGAATTCATCTCACAGAGTTGCATCTTTCCTTTCAAGAAGCCATTCTCTAAGGCTGTTCTTGTGGAGTTCGCAAAGTGATATTTGGAAGCCCATAGAGGGCTATGGTGAAAAAGTAAATATCTTCCGTTCAAAACTGGAAAGAAGCTTTCTGAGAAACTGCTCTGTGTTCTGTTAATTCATCTCACAGAGTTACATCTTTCCCTTCAAGAAGCCTTTCGCTAAGGCTGTTCTTGTGGAATTGGCAAAGGGATATTTGGAAGCCCATAGAGGGCTATGGTGAAAAAGGAAATATCTTGCGTTCAATACTGGAATGAAGCTTTCTGAGAAACTGCTCTGTGTTCTGTTAATTCATCTCACAGAGTTACATCTTTCCCTTCAAGAAGCCTTTCGCTAAGGCTATTCTTGTGGAATTGGCAAAGTGATCTTTTGAAGCACATATAGGGCTATGGTGAAAAAGAAAATATCTTCCGTTCAAAACTGGAAAGAAGCTTTCTGAGAAACTGCTCTGTGTTCGGTTAATTCATCTCACAGAGTTACATCTTTCCCTTCAAGAAGCCTTTCGCTAAGGCTGTTCTTATGGAATTGGCAAAGGGATATCTGGAAGCCCATAGAAGATTATGGTGAAAAAGGAAGTATCTTCCGTTCAAAACTGGAAAGAATCTTTCTGAGAAACTGCTCTGTGTTCTGTTAATTCATCTCACAGAGTTACATCTTTCCCTTCAAGAAGCCTTTCGCTAAGGCTGTTCTTGTCGAATTGGCAAAGGGATATTTGGAAGCCCATAGAGGGCTATGGTGAAAAAGGAAATATCTTCCGTTCAAAACTCGAAAGAAGCTTTCTGAGAAACTGCTCTGTGTTCTGTTAATTCATCTCACAGAGTTACATCTTTCCTTTCAAGAAGCCTTTCGCTAAGGCTGTTCTTGTGGAATTGGCAAAGGGATATTTGGAAGCCCATAGTGGGCTATGTTGAAAAAGGAAATATCTTCCGTTCAAAACTGGAAAGAAGCTTTCTGTGAAATTGCTCTGTGTTCTGTTAATTCATCTCACAGAGTTACATCTTTCCCTTCAAGAAGCCTTTCACTAAGGCTGTTCTTGTGGAATTGGCAAAGTGATCCTTGGAAGCCCATAGAGGGCTATGGTGAAAAAGGAAATAACTTCTGTTCAAAACTGGAAAGAAGCTTTCTGAGAAACTGCTCTGTGTTCTGTTAATTCATCTCACACAGTTACATCTTTCCCTTCAAGAAGCCTTTCGCTAAGGGTGTTCTTGTGGAATTGGCCAAGGGATATTTGGAAGCCCATTAAGGGCTATGGTGAAAAACGAAATAACTTCCGTTCAAAACTGGAAAGAAGCTTTCTGAGAAACTGCTCTGTGTTCTGTTAATTCATCTCACAGAGTTACATATTTCCCTTCTAGATGCCTTTCGCTAAGGCTGTTCTTGTGGAATTGGCAAAGGGATATTTGGAAGCCCATAGAGGGCTATGGTGAAAAAGGAAGTACCTTCCGTTCAAAACTGGAAAGAAGCTTTCTGAAAAACTGCTCTGTGTTCTGTTAATTCATCTCACAGAGTTACATCTTTCCCTTCAAGAAGCCTTTCGCTAAGGCTGTTCTTGTGGAATTGGCAAAGGGATATTTGGAAACCCATGGAGGGCTACGCTGAAAAAGGAAATATCTTGCGTTCAATACTGGAAAGAAGCTTTCTGAGAAACTGCTCTGTGTTTTGTTAATTCATCTCACAGAGTTACATCTTTCCCTTCAAGAAGCCTTTCGCTAAGGCTGTTCTTGTGGAGTTGGCAAAGTGATATTTGGAAGCCCATAGAAGGATATGGTGAAAAAGGAAATATCTTCCTTTCAAAACTGGAAAGAAGCTTTCAGAGAAACTGCTCTGTGTTCCGGTAATTCATCTCACAGAGTTATATCTTTCCCTTCAAGAAGCCTTTCGCTAAGGTTGTTCTTGTGGAGTTCGCAAAGTGATATTTGGAAGCCCATAGAGGGCTACGGTGAAATAGGAAATATCTTCCGTTCAAAACTGGAAAGAAGCTTTCTGAGAAACTGCTCTGTGTTCTGTTAATTCATCTCACAGTGTTACATCTTTCCCTTCAAGAAGCCTTTCGCTAAGGTGGTTCTTGTGGATTTGGCAAAGGGATATTTGGAAGCCCATTAAGGGCTAAGGTGAAAAAGGAAATATCTTCCGTTCAAAACCGGAAAGAAGCTTTCTGAGAAACTGCTCTGTGTTCTGTTAATTCATCTCACAGGGTTACATCTTTCCCTTCAAGAAGCCTTTTGCTAAGGCTGTTCTTGTGGAATTGGCAAAGGGATATTTGGAAGCCCATAGAGGGCTATGGTGAAAAAGGAAATATCTTCCTTTCAAAACTGGAAAGAAGCTTTCTGAGAAACTGCTCTGTGTTCTGTTAATTCATCTCACAGAGTTACATCTTTGCCTTCAAGACGCCTTTCGCTAAGGTTGTTGTTGTGGAATTGGGAAAGGGATATTTGGAAGCCCATAGAGGGCTATGGTGAAAAAGGAAATATCTTCCGTTCAAAACTGGAAAGAAGCTTTCTGAGAAACTGCTCTGTGTTCTGTTAATTCATCTCACAGAGTTACATCTTTCCCTTCAAGAAGCCTTTCGCTAAGTCTGTTCTTGTGGAATTCGCAAAGTGATATTTGGAAGCCCGTAGAGGGCTATGGTGAAAAACGAAATATCTTCTGTTCAAAACTGGAAAGAAGCTTTCTGAGAAACTGCTCTGTGTTCTGTTAATTCATCTTACAGAGTTACATCTTTCCCTTCAAGAAGCCTTTCGCTAAGGCTGTTCTTGTGGAATTGGCAAAGGGGTATTTGGAAGTCCCTGTAGCACTACGGTGAAAAAGGAAATATCTTGCGTTTAATACTGGAAAGAAGCTTTCTGAGAAACTGCTCTGTGTTTTGTTAATTCATCTCACAGAGTTACATCTTTCCCTTCAAGAAGCCTTTCGCTAAGGTTGTTCTTGTGGAATTGGCAAAGTGATCCTTGGAAGCCCATAGAGGGCTATGTTGAAAAAGGAAATATCTTCCGTTCAAAACTGGAAAGAAGCTTTTTGAGAAACTGCTCTGTGTTCTGTTAATTCATCTCACACAGTTACATCTTTCCCTTCAAGAAGCCTTTCCCTAAGGCTGTTCTTGTGGAATTGGGAAAGGGATATTTGGAAGCCCATAGAGGGCTATGGTGAAAAAGGAAGTATCTTCCGTTCAAAACTGGAAAGAAGCTTTCTGAGAAACTGATCTGTGTTCTGTTAATTCATCTCACAGAGTTACATCTTTCCCTTCAAGATGCCTTTCTCTAAGGCTGTTTTTGTGGAATTGGCAAAGGGATATTTGGAAGCCCATAGAGGGCAATGGTGAAAAAGGAATTATCTTCCGTTCAAAACTGGAAAGATACTTTCTGAGAAACTGCTCTGTGTTCTGTTAATTCATCTCACAGAGTTACATCTTTCCCTTCAAGAAGCCTTTCGCTAAGTTTGTTCTTGTGGAAATGGCAAAGGGATATTTGGAAGCCCATAGAGTGCTAGGGTGAAAAAAGAAATGTCTTCCGTTCAAAACTGGAAAGAAGCTTTCTGAGAAACTGCTCTTTGTTCTGTTAATTCATATCACAGAGTTTCATCTTTCCCTTCAAGACGCCTTTCGCTTAGGCTGTTCTTGTGGAATTGGCAAAGGGATATTTGGGAGCCCATAGAGAGGTATGGTGAAAAAGGAAGTAACTTCCGTTCAAAACTGGAAAGAAGGTTTCTTAGAAACTGCTCTGTGTTCTGTTAATTCATCTCACAGATTTACATCTTTCCCTTCAAGAAGCCTTTCGCTAAGGCTGTTCTTGTGGAATTGGCAAAGTGATATCTGGAAGCGCATAGAGGGCTATGGTGAAAAAGGAAATATCTTCAGTTCAAAACTGGAAAGAATCTTTCAGAGAAACTGCTCTGTGTTCTGTTAATTCATCTCACAGAGTTACATCTTTCCCTTCAAGAAGCCTTTCGCTACGGCTGTTCTTGTGGAATTGGCAAAGGGATCTTTGGAAGCCCATATAGGGCTATGGTGAAAAAGGAAATATCTTCCGTTCAAAACTGGAAAGAAGCTTTCTGAGAAACTGCTCTGTGTTCTGTTAATTCATCTCACAGAGTTACATCTTTCCCTTCAACAAGCCTTTCGCTAAGGCTGCTCTTATGGAATTGGCAAAGGGATATCTGGAAGCCCATAGAAGGCTATGGTGAAAAAGTAAGTATTTTCCGTTCAAAACTGGAAAGAATCTTTCTGAGAAACTGCTCTGTGTTCTGTTAATTCATCTCACAGAGTTACATCTTTCCCTTCAAGAAGCCTTTCGCTAAGGCTGTTCTTGTGGAATTGGCAAAGGGATATTTGGAAGCCCATAGAGGGCTATGGTGAAAAAGGAAATATCTTCCGTTCAAAACTGGAAAGAAGCTTTCTGAGAAACTGCTCCGTGTTCTGTTAATTCATCTCACAGAGTTACATCTTTCCCTTCAAGAAGCCTTTCGCTAAGGCTGTTCTTGTGGAATTGGCAAAGGGATATTTAGAAGCCCATAGAGGGCTATGTTGAAAAAGGAAATATCTTCCTTTCAAAACTGGAAAGAAGCTTTCTGTGAAACTGCTCTGTGTTCTGTTAATTCATCTCACAGAGTTACATGTTTCCCTTCAAGAAGCCTTTCGCTAAGGCTGTTCTTGTGGAATTGGCAAAGTGATCCTTGGAAGACCATAGACGGCTATGGTGAAAAAGGAAATAACTTCTGTTCAAAACTGGAAAGAAGCTTTCTGTGAAACTCCTCTGTGTTCTGTTAATTCATCTCACAGAGTTACATCTTTACCTTCAAGAAGCCTTTCGCTAAGGCTGTTCTTGTGGAATTGGCAAAGTGATATTTGGAAGCTCATAGAGGGCTATGGTGAAAAAGGAAATGTCTTTAGTTCAAAACTGGAAAGAAGCTTTCTGAGAAACTGCTCTGTGTTCTGTTAATTCATATCACAGAGTTACATCTTTCCCTTCAAGACGCCTTTCGCTTAGGCTGTTCTTGTGGAATTGGCAAAGGAATATTTGGGAGCCCATAGAGAATTATGGTGAAAAAGGAAGTAACTTCCGTTCAAAACTGGAAAGAAGCTTTCTTAGAAACTGCGCTGTGTTCTGTTAATTCATCTCACAGAGTTACATCTTTCCCTTCAAGAAGCCTTTCGCTAAGGCTGTTCTTGTGGAATTGGAAAAGTGATATCTGGAATGGCATAGAGGGCTATGGTGATAAAGGAAATATCTTCCGTTCAAAACTGGAAAGAAGCTTTCTGAGAAACTGCTCTGTGTTCTGTTAATTCATCTCACAGAGTTACATCTTTCCCTTCAAGAAGCCTTTCGCTAAGGCTGTTCTTGTGGAATTGGCAAAGGGGTATTTGGAAGTCCATGTAGCGCTACGGTGAAAAAGGAAATATCTTGCGTTTAATACTGGAAAGAAGCTTTCTGAGAAACTGCTTTGTGTTTTGTTAATTCATCTCACAGAGTTACATCTTTCCCTTCAAGAAGCCTTTCGCTAAGGTTGTTCTTGTGGAATTGGCAAAGTGATCCTTGGAAGCCCATAGAGGGCTATGTTGAAAAAGGAAATATCTTCCGTTCAAAACTGGAAAGAAGCTTTCTGAGAAACTGCTCTGTGTTCTGTTAATTCATCTCACACAGTTACATCTTTCCCTTCAAGAAGCCTTTCGCTAAGGCTGTTCTTGTGGAATTGGCTGAGTGGTATTTGGAAGCCCATGGAGGGCTACGGTGAAAAAGGAAATATCTTGCGTTCAATATTGGAAAGAAGCTTTCTGAGAAACTGCTCTGTGTTCTGTTAATTCATTTCAAAGAGTTACATCTTTCCCTTCAAGAAGGCTTTCGCTAATGCTGTTCTTGTGGAATTGGCAAAGTGATATTTGGAAGCCCATAGAGGGCTATGGTGAAAAAGGAAGTATCTTCCGTTCAAAAATGGAAAGAAGCTTTCTGAAAAACGCCTGTGTGTTCTGTGAATTCATCTCACAGAGTTGCATCTTTCCTTTCAAGAAGCCATTCTCTAAGGCTGTTCTTGTGGAGTTCGCAAAGTGATATTTGGAAGCCCATAGAGGGCTATGGTGAAAAAGTAAATATCTTCCGTTCAAAACTGGAAAGAAGCTTTCTGAGAAACTGCTCTGTGTTCTGTTAATTCATCTCACAGAGTTACATCTTTCCCTTCAAGAAGCCTTTCGCTAAGGCTGTTCTTGTGGAATTGGCAAAGGGATATTTGGAAGCCCATAGAGGGCTATGGTGAAAAAGGAAATATCTTGCGTTCAATACTGGAATGAAGCTTTCTGAGAAACTGCTCTGTGTTCTGTTAATTCATCTCACAGAGTTACATCTTTCCCTTCAAGAAGCCTTTCGCTAAGGCTATTCTTGTGGAATTGGCAAAGTGATCTTTTGAAGCACATATAGGGCTATGGTGAAAAAGAAAATATCTTCCGTTCAAAACTGGAAAGAAGCTTTCTGAGAAACTGCTCTGTGTTCTGTTAATTCATCTCACAGAGTTACATCTTTCCCTTCAAGAAGCCTTTCGCTAAGGCTGTTCTTATGGAATTGGCAAAGGGATATCTGGAAGCCCATAGAAGATTATGGTGAAAAAGGAAGTATCTTCCGTTCAAAACTGGAAAGAATCTTTCTGAGAAACTGCTCTGTGTTCTGTTAATTCATCTCAC
Organism: Chlorocebus sabaeus; assembly: GCF_047675955.1. Lineage (NCBI taxonomy): Eukaryota > Metazoa > Chordata > Mammalia > Primates > Cercopithecidae > Chlorocebus > Chlorocebus sabaeus. The sequence goes on from NC_132933.1 coordinate 92,487,377, forward strand.
AGAGTTACATCTTTCCCTTCAAGAAGCCTTTCGCTAAGGCTGTTCTTGTGGAATTGGCAAAGGGATATTTGGAAGCCCATAGAGGGCTATGGTGAAAAAGGAAATATCTTCCGTTCAAAACTCGAAAGAAGCTTTCTGAGAAACTGCTCTGTGTTCTGTTAATTCATCTCACAGAGTTACATCTTTCCTTTCAAGAAGCCTTTCGCTAAGGCTGTTCTTGTGGAATTGGCAAAGGGATATTTGGAAGCCCATAGTGGGCTATGTTGAAAAAGGAAATATCTTCCGTTCAAAACTGGAAAGAAGCTTTCTGTGAAACTGCTCTGTGTTCTGTTAATTCATCTCACAGAGTTACATCTTTCCCTTCAAGAAGCCTTTCACTAAGGCTGTTCTTGTGGAATTTGCAAAGTGATCCTTGGAAGCCCATAGAGGGCTATGGTGAAAAAGGAAATAACTTCTGTTCAAAACTGGAAAGAAGCTTTCTGAGAAACTGCTCTGTGTTCTGTTAATTCATCTCACACAGTTACATCTTTCCCTTCAAGAAGCCTTTCGCTAAAGGTGTTCTTGTGGAATTGGCCAAGGGATATTTGGAAGCCCATTAAGGGCTATGGTGAAAAACGAAATAACTTCCGTTCAAAACTGGAAAGAAGCTTTCTGAGAAACTGCTCTGTGTTCTGTTAATTCATCTCACAGAGTTACATATTTCCCTTCTAGATGCCTTTCGCTAAGGCTGTTCTTGTGGAATTGGCAAAGGGATATTTGGAAGCCCATAGAGGGCTATGGTGAAAAAGGAAGTACCTTCCGTTCAAAACTGGAAAGAAGCTTTCTGAAAAACTGCTCTGTGTTCTGTTAATTCATCTCACAGAGTTACATCTTTCCCTTCAAGAAGCCTTTCGCTAAGGCTGTTCTTGTGGAATTGGCAAAGGGATATTTGGAAACCCATGGAGGGCTACGCTGAAAAAGGAAATATCTTGCGTTCAATACTGGAAAGAAGCTTTCTGAGAAACTGCTCTGTGTTTTGTTAATTCATCTCACAGAGTTACATCTTTCCCTTCAAGAAGCCTTTCGCTAAGGCTGTTCTTGTGGAGTTGGCAAAGTGATATTTGGAAGCCCGTAGAAGGATATGGTGAAAAAGGAAATATCTTCCTTTCAAAACTGGAAAGAAGCTTTCAGAGAAACTGCTCTGTGTTCCGGTAATTCATCTCACAGAGTTATATCTTTCCCTTCAAGAAGCCTTTCGCTAAGGTTGTTCTTGTGGAGTTCGCAAAGCGATATTTGGAAGCCCATAGAGGGCTACGGTGAAATAGGAAATATCTTCCGTTCAAAACTGGAAAGAAGCTTTCTGAGAAACTGCTCTGTGTTCTGTTAATTCATCTCACAGTGTTACATCTTTCCCTTCAAGAAGCCTTTCGCTAAGGTGGTTCTTGTGGATTTGGCAAAGGGATATTTGGAAGCCCATTAAGGGCTAAGGAGAAAAAGGAAATATCTTCCGTTCAAAACCGGAAAGAAGCTTTCTGAGAAACTGCTCTGTGTTCTGTTAATTCATCTCACAGGGTTACATCTTTCCCTTCAAGAAGCCTTTTGCTAAGGCTGTTCTTGTGGAATTGGCAAAGGGATATTTGGAAGCCCATAGAGGGCTATGGTGAAAAAGGAAATATCTTCCGTTCAAAACTGGAAAGAAGCTTTCTGACAAACTGCTCTGTGTTCTGTTAATTCATCTCACAGAGTTACATCTTTGCCTTCAAGACGCCTTTCGCTAAGGTTGTTGTTGTGGAATTGGGAAAGGGATATTTGGAAGCCCATAGAGGGCTATGGTGAAAAAGGAAATATCTTCCGTTCAAAACTGGAAAGAAGCTTTCTGAGAAACTGCTCTGTGTTCTGTTAATTCATCTCACAGAGTTACATCTTTCCCTTCAAGAAGCCTTTCGCTAAGTCTGTTCTTGTGGAATTCGCAAAGTGATATTTGGAAGCCCGTAGAGGGCTATGGTGAAAAACGAAATATCTTCTGTTCAAAACTGGAAAGAAGCGTTCTGAGAAACTGCTCTGTGTTCTGTTAATTCATCTTACAGAGTTACATCTTTCCCTTCAAGAAGCCTTTCGCTAAGGCTGTTCTTGTGGAATTGGCAAAGGGGTATTTCGAAGTCCCTGTAGCACTACGGTGAAAAAGGAAATATCTTGCGTTTAATACTGGAAAGAAGCTTTCTGAGAAACTGCTCTGTGTTTTGTTAATTCATCTCACAGAGTTACATCTTTCCCTTCAAGAAGCCTTTCGCTAAGTTTGTTCTTGTGGAAATGGCAAAGGGATATTTGGAAGCCCATAGAGTGCTATGGTGAAAAAAGAAATGTCTTCCGTTCAAAACTGGAAAGAAGCTTTCTGAGAAACTGCTCTTTGTTCTGTTAATTCATATCACAGAGTTTCATCTTTCCCTTCAAGACGCCTTTCGCTTAGGCTGTTCTTGTGGAATTGGCAAAGGGATATTTGGGAGCCCATAGAGAGGTATGGTGAAAAAGGAAGTAACTTCCGTTCAAAACTGGAAAGAAGGTTTCTTAGAAACTGCTCTGTGTTCTGTTAATTCATCTCACAGATTTACATCTTTCCCTTCAAGAAGCCTTTCGCTAAGGCTGTTCTTGTGGAATTGGCAAAGTGATATCTGGAAGCGCATAGAGGGCTATGGTGAAAAAGGAAATATCTTCAGTTCAAAACTGGAAAGAATCTTTCAGAGAAACTGCTCTGTGTTCAGTTAATTCATCTCACAGAGTTACATCTTTCCCTTCAAGAAGCCTTTCGCTACGGCTGTTCTTGTGGAATTGGCAAAGGGATCTTTGGAAGCCCATATAGGGCTATGGTGAAAAAGGAAATATCTTCCGTTCAAAACTGGAAAGAAGCTTTCTGAGAAACTGCTCTGTGTTCTGTTAATTCATCTCACAGAGTTACATGTTTCCCTTCAAGAAGCCTTTCGCTAAGGCTGTTCTTGTGGAATTGGCAAAGTGATCCTTGGAAGACCATAGACGGCTATGGTGAAAAAGGAAATAACTTCTGTTCAAAACTGGAAAGAAGCTTTCTGTGAAACTCCTCTGTGTTCTGTTAATTCATCTCACAGAGTTACATCTTTACCTTCAAGAAGCCTTTCGCTAAGGCTGTTCTTGTGGAATTGGCAAAGTGATATTTGGAAGCTCATAGAGGGCTATGGTGAAAAAGGAAATCTCTTTAGTTCAAAACTGGAAAGAAGCTTTCTGAGAAACTGCTCTGTGTTCTGTTAATTCATATCACAGAGTTACATCTTTCCCTTCAAGACGCCTTTCGCTTAGGCTGTTCTTGTGGAATTGGCAAAGGAATATTTGGGAGCCCATAGAGAATTATGGTGAAAAAGGAAGTAACTTCCGTTCAAAACTGGAAAGAAGCTTTCTTAGAAACTGCGCTGTGTTCTGTTAATTCATCTCACAGAGTTACATCTTTCCCTTCAAGAAGCCTTTCGCTAAGGCTGTTCTTGTGGAATTGGAAAAGTGATATCTGGAATGGCATAGAGGGCTATGGTGATAAAGGAAATATCTTCCGTTCAAAACTGGAAAGAAGCTTTCTGAGAAACTGCTCTGTGTTCTGTTAATTCATCTCACAGAGTTACATCTTTCCCTTCAAGAAGCCTTTCGCTAAGGCTGTTCTTGTGGAATTGGCAAAGGGGTATTTGGAAGTCCATGTAGCGCTACGGTGAAAAAGGAAATATCTTGCGTTTAATACTGGAAAGAAGCTTTCTGAGAAACTGCTTTGTGTTTTGTTAATTCATCTCACAGAGTTACATCTTTCCCTTCAAGAAGCCTTTCGCTAAGGTTGTTCTTGTGGAATTGGCAAAGTGATCCTTGAAAGCCCATAGAGGGCTATGTTGAAAAAGGAAATATCTTCCGTTCAAAACTGGAAAGAAGCTTTCTGAGAAACTGCTCTGTGTTCTGTTAATTCATCTCACACAGTTACATCTTTCCCTTCAAGTAGCCTTTCCCTAAGGCTGTTCTTGTGGAATTGGCAAAGGGATATTTGGAAGCCCATAGAGGGCTATGGTGAAAAAGGAAGTATCTTCCGTTCAAAACTGGAAAGAAGCTTTCTGAGAAACTGATCTGTGTTCTGTTAATACATCTCACAGAGTTACATCTTTCCCTTCAAGATGCCTTTCTCTAAGGCTGTTCTTGTGGAATTGGCAAAGGGATATTTGGAAGCCCATAGAGGGCAATGATGAAAAAGGAATTATCTTCCGTTCAAAACTGGAAAGATACTTTCTGAGAAACTGCTCTGTGTTCTGTTAATTCATCTCACAGAGTTACATCTTTCCTTTCAAGAAGCCTTTCGCTAAGGCTGTTCTTGTGGAATTGGCAAAGGGATATTTGGAAGCCCATAGAGGGCTATGGTGAAAAAGGAAATGTCTTCCGTTCAAAACTGGAAAGAAGCTTTCTGAGAAACTGCTCTGTGTTCTGTTAATTCATATCACAGAGTTACATCTTTCCCTTCAAGACGCCTTTCGCTTAGTCTGTTCTTGTGGAATTGGCAAATGGATATTTGGGAGCCCATAGAGAGGTATGGTGAAAAAGGAAGTAACTTCCGTTCAAAACTGGTAAGAAGCTTTCTTAGAAACTGCTCTGTGTTCTGTTAATTCATCTCACAGAATTACATCTTTCCCTTCAAGAAGCCTTTCGCTAAGGCTGTTCTTGTGGAATTGGCAAAGTGATATCTGGAAGCGCATAGAGGGCTATGGTGAAAAAGGAAATATCTTCCGTTCAAAACTGGAAAGAAGCTTTCTGAGAAACTGCTCTGTGTTCTGGTAATTCATCTCACAGAGTTACATCTTTCCCTTCAAGAAGCCTTTCGCTAAGGCTGTTCTTGTGGAATTGGCAAAGGGGTATTTGGAAGTCCATGTAGCGCTACGGTGAAAAAGGAAATATCTTGCGTTTAATACTGGAAAGAAGCTTTCTGAGAAACTGCTCTGTGTTTTGTTAATTCATCTCACAGAGTTACATCTTTCCCTACAAGAAGCCTTTCGCTAAGGTTGTTCTTGTGGAATTGGCAAAGTGATCCTTGGAAGCCCATAGAGGGCTATGTTGAAAAAGGAAATATCTTCCGTTCAAAACTGGAAAGAAGCTTTCTGAGAAACTGCTCTGTGTTCTGTTAATTCATCTCACAGAGTTACATCTTTCCCTTCAAGAAGCCTTTCGCTAAGGCTGTTCTTGTGGCGTTGGCAAAGTGATATTTGGAAGCCCATAGAGGTCTATGGTGAAAAAGGAAATATCTTCCGTTCAAAACTTGAAAGAAGCTTTCTGAGAAACTGCTCTGTGTTCTGTTAATTCATCTCACAGAGTTATATCTTTCCCTTCAAGAAGACTTTCGCTAAGGCTGTTCTTGTGGAATTGGCAAAGTGATACTTGGAAGCCCATAGAAGGCTATGGTGAAAAAGGAAATATTTCCGGTTCAATACTGAAAAGAAGTTTTCTGAGAAACTGCTCTGTGTTCTGTTAATTCATCTCACAGAGTTACATCTTTCCCTTCAAGAAGCCTTTCGCTAAGGGTGTTCTTGTGGAATTGGCCAAGGGATATTTGGAAGCCCATTAAGGGCTATGTTGAAAAACGAAATAACTTCCGTTCAAAACTGGAAAGAAGCTTTCTGAGAAACTGCTCTGTGTTCTGTTAATTCATCTCACAGAGTTACATCTTTCCCTTCAAGAAGCCTTTCGCTAAGGCTGTTCTTTTGGAATTGGCAACGGGATATTTGGAAGCCCATAGAGGGCTATGGTGAAAAAGGAAATACCTTCCGTTCAAAACTGGAAAGAAGCTTTCTGAGAAACTGCTCTGTGTTCTATTAATTCATCTCACAGAGTTACATCTTTCCCTTCAAGAAGCCTTTCGCTAAGGCTGTTCTTGTGGAATTGGCAAAGGGATGTTTGGAAACCCATGGAGGGCTACGGTGAAAAAGGAAATATCTTGCGTTCAATACTGGAAAGAAGCTTTCTGAGAAACTGCCCTGTGTTTTGTTAATTCATCTCACAGAGTTACATCTTTCCCTTCAAGAAGCCTTTCGCTAAGGCTGTTCTTGTGGAGTTGGCAAAGTGATATTTGGAAGCCCATAGAAGGATATGGTGAAAAAGGAAATATCTTGCGTTTAATACTGGAAAGAAGCTTTCAGAGAAACTGCTCTGTGTTCTGGTAATTCATCTCACAGAGTTACATCTTTCCCTTCAAGAAGCCTTTCGCTAAGGCTGTTCTTGTGGAGTTCGCAAAGTGATATCTGGAAGCCCATAGAGGGCTACGGTGAAATAGGAAATATCTTCCGTTCAAAACTGGAAAGAAGCTTTCTGAGAAACTGCTCTGTGTTCTGTTAATTCATCTCACAGAGTTACATCTTTCCCTTCAAGAAGCCTTTCGCTAAGGTGGTTCTTGTGGAATTGGCAAAGTGATATCTGGAAGCCCATAGAGGGCTATGGTTAAAAAGGAAATATCCTCCGTTCAAAACTGGAAAGAAGCTTTTTGAGAAACTGCTCTGTTTTCTGTTAATTCATCTCACAGAGTTACATCTTTCCCTTCAAGAACCCTTTCGCTAAGGCTGTTCTTGTGGAATTGACAAAGTGATATTTGGAAGCCCAAAGAGGGCTATGGTGAAAAAGGAAATATCTTCCGTTCAAACCTGGAAAGAAGCTTTCTGAGAAACTGCTCTGTGGTCTGTTAATTCATCTCACAGAGCTACATCTTTGCCTTCAAGAAGCCTTTCGCTAAGGCTGTTCTTGTGGAATTGGCAAAGGGATATTTGGAAGCCCATAGAGGGCTACGGTGAAAAAGGAAATATCTTCCGTTCAATACTGGAAAGAAGCTTTCTGAGAAACTGCTCTGTGTTCCCTTAATTCATCTCACAGAGTTACATCTTTCCCTTCAATAAGCCTTTCGCTATGGCTGTTCTTGTGGAATTGGCAAAGTGATATTTGGAAGCCCATAGTGGGCTATGGTGAAAAAGGAAATATCTTCCGTTCGAAAGTGGAAAGAAGCTTTCTGAGAAACTGCTCTGTGTTCTGTTAATTCATCTCACAGAGTTGCATCTTTCCATTCAAGAAGCCATTCGCTATGGCTGTTCTTGTGGAATTGGCAAAGTGATATTTGGAAGCCCATAGAGGGCTATGGTGAAGAAGGAAATGTCTTCCGTTTTAAACTGGAAAGAAGCTTTCTGAGAAACTGCTCTGTGTTCTGTTAATTCATCTCACAGAGTTACATCTTTCCCTTCAAGAAGCCTTTCGCTAAGGCTGTTCTTGTGGAATTGGCAAAGTGGTAGTTGGAAGCCCAAAGAGGGCTATGGTGAAAAAGGAAATATCTTCCGTTCAAAACTGGAAAGAAGCTTTCTGAGAAACTGCTCTGCGTTCTGTTAATTCACCTCACAGAGTTACATCTTTCCCTTCATGAAGCCTTTCGCTAAGGCTGTTCTTGTGGAATTGGCAAAGTGATATTTGGAAGCCCATAGAGGGCTACGCTGAAAAACGAAATATCTTCCGTTCAAAACTGGAAAGAAGCTTTCTGAGAAACTGCTCTGTGTTCTGTTAATTCATCTCACAGAGTTACATCTTTCCCTTCAAGAAGCCTTTCGCTAAGTCTGTTCTTGTGGAATTCGCAAAGTGATATTTGGAAGCCCATAGAGGGCTATGGTGAAAAACGAAATATCTTCTGTTCAAAACTGGAAAGAAGCCTTCTGAGAAACTGCTCTGTGTTCTGTTAATTCATCTTACAGAGTTACATCTTTCCCTTCAAGGAGCCTTTCGCTAAGGCTGTTCTTGTGGAATTGGCAAAGGGATATTTGGAAGTCCTTGGAGGGATACTGTGAAAAAGGAAATATCTTGCGTTCAATACTGGAAAGAAGCTTTCTGAGAAACTGCTCTGTGTTCTGTTAATTCATCTCACAGAGTTACATCTTTCCCTTCAAGAAGCCTTTCGCTAAGGTTGTTCTTGTGGAATTGGCAAAGTGATCCTTGGAAGCCCATAGAGGGCTATGTTGAAAAAGGAAATATCTTCCGTTCAAAACTGGAAAGAAGCTTTTTGAGAAACTGCTCTGTGTTCTGTTAATTCATCTCACAGAGTTACATCTTTACCTTCAAGAAGCCTTTCGCTAAGGCTGTTCTTGTGGAATTGGCAAAGTGATATTTGGAAGCTCATAGAGGGCTATGGTGAAAAAGGAAATGTCTTTAGTTCAAAACTGGAAAGAAGCTTTGTGAGAAACTGCTCTGTGTTCTGTTAATTCATATCACAGAGTTACATCTTTCCCTTCAAGACGCCTTTCGCTTAGGCTGTTCTTGTGGAATTGGCAAAGGAATATTTGGGAGCCCATAGAGAATTATGGTGAAAAAGGAAGTAACTTCCGTTCAAAACTGGAAAGAAGCTTTCTTAGAAACTGCGCTGTGTTCTGTTAATTCATCTCACAGAGTTACATCTTTCCCTTCAAGAAGCCTTTCGCTAAGGCTGTTCTTGTGGAATTGGAAAAGTGATATCTGGAATGGCATAGAGGGCTATGGTGATAAAGGAAATATCTTCCGTTCAAAACTGGAAAGAAGCTTTCTGAGAAACTGCTCTGTGTTCTGTTAATTCATCTCACAGAGTTACATCTTTCCCTTCAAGAAGCCTTTCGCTAAGGCTGTTCTTGTGGAATTGGCAAAGGGGTATTTGGAAGTCCATGTAGCGCTACGGTGAAAAAGGAAATATCTTGCGTTTAATACTGGAAAGAAGCTTTCTGAGAAACTGCTTTGTGTTTTGTTAATTCATCTCACAGAGTTACATCTTTCCCTTCAAGAAGCCTTTCGCTAAGGTTGTTCTTGTGGAATTGGCAAAGTGATCCTTGGAAGCCCATAGAGGGCTATGTTGAAAAAGGAAATATCTTCCGTTCAAAACTGGAAAGAAGCTTTCTGAGAAACTGCTCTGTGTTCTGTTAATTCATCTCACACAGTTACATCTTTCCCTTCAAGAAGCCTTTCCCTAAGGCTGTTCTTGTGGAATTGGCAAAGGGATATTTGGAAGCCCATAGAGGGCTATGGTGAAAAAGGAAGTATCTTCCGTTCAAAACTGGAAAGAAGCTTTCTGAGAAACTGATCTGTGTTCTGTTAATTCATCTCACAGAGTTACATCTTTCCCTTCAAGATGCCTTTCTCTAAGGCTGTTCTTGTGGAATTGGCAAAGGGATATTTGGAAGCCCATAGAGGGCAATGATGAAAAAGGAATTATCTTCCGTTCAAAACTGGAAAGATACTTTCTGAGAAACTGCTCTGTGTTCTGTTAATTCATCTCACAGAGTTACATCTTTCCTTTCAAGAAGCCTTTCGCTAAGGCTGTTCTTGTGGAATTGGCAAAGGGATATTTGGAAGCCCATAGAGGGCTATGGTGAAAAAGGAAATGTCTTCCGTTCAAAACTGGAAAGAAGCTTTCTGAGAAACTGCTCTGTGTTCTGTTAATTCATATCACAGAGTTACATCTTTCCCTTCAAGACGCCTTTCGCTTAGTCTGTTCTTGTGGAATTGGCAAATGGATATTTGGGAGCCCATAGAGAGGTATGGTGAAAAAGGAAGTAACTTCCGTTCAAAACTGGTAAGAAGCTTTCTTAGAAACTGCTCTGTGTTCTGTTAATTCATCTCACAGAGTTACATCTTTCCCTTCAAGAAGCCTTTCGCTAAGGCTGTTCTTGTGGAATTGGCAAAGGGGTATTTGGAAGTCCATGTAGCGCTACGGTGAAAAAGGAAATATCTTGCGTTTAATACTGGAAAGAAGCTTTCTGAGAAACTGCTTTGTGTTTTGTTAATTCATCTCACAGAGTTACATCTTTCCCTTCAAGAAGCCTTTCGCTAAGGTTGTTCTTGTGGAATTGGCAAAGTGATCCTTGGAAGCCCATAGAGGGCTATGTTGAAAAAGGAAATATCTTCCGTTCAAAACTGGAAAGAAGCTTTCTGAGAAACTGCTCTGTGTTCTGTTAATTCATCTCACACAGTTACATCTTTCCCTTCAAGAAGCCTTTCCCTAAGGCTGTTCTTGTGGAATTGGCAAAGGGATATTTGGAAGCCCATAGAGGGCTATGGTGAAAAAGGAAGTATCTTCCGTTCAAAACTGGAAAGAAGCTTTCTGAGAAACTGATCTGTGTTCTGTTAATTCATCTCACAGAGTTACATCTTTCCCTTCAAGATGCCTTTCTCTAAGGCTGTTCTTGTGGAATTGGCAAAGGGATATTTGGAAGCCCATAGAGGGCAATGATGAAAAAGGAATTATCTTCCGTTCAAAACTGGAAAGATACTTTCTGAGAAACTGCTCTGTGTTCTGTTAATTCATCTCACAGAGTTACATCTTTCCTTTCAAGAAGCCTTTCGCTAAGGCTGTTCTTGTGGAATTGGCAAAGGGATATTTGGAAGCCCATAGAGGGCTATGGTGAAAAAGGAAATGTCTTCCGATCAAAACTGGAAAGAAGCTTTCTGAGAAACTGCTCTGTGTTCTGTTAATTCATATCACAGAGTTACATCTTTCCCTTCAAGACGCCTTTCGCTTAGTCTGTTCTTGTGGAATTGGCAAATGGATATTTGGGAGCCCATAGAGAGGTATGGTGAAAAAGGAAGTAACTTCCGTTCAAAACTGGTAAGAAGCTTTCTTAGAAACTGCTCTGTGTTCTGTTAATTCATCTCACAGAATTACATCTTTCCCTTCAAGAAGCCTTTCGCTAAGGCTGTTCTTGTGGAATTGGCAAAGTGATATCTGGAAGCGCATAGAGGGCTATGGTGAAAAAGGAAATATCTTCCGTTCAAAACTGGAAAGAAGCTTTCTGAGAAACTGCTCTGTGTTCTGGTAATTCATCTCACAGAGTTACATCTTTCCCTTCAAGAAGCCTTTCGCTAAGGCTGTTCTTGTGGAATTGGCAAAGGGGTATTTGGAAGTCCATGTAGCGCTACGGTGAAAAAGGAAATATCTTGCGTTTAATACTGGAAAGAAGCTTTCTGAGAAACTGCTCTGTGTTTTGTTAATTCATCTCACAGAGTTACATCTTTCCCTACAAGAAGCCTTTCGCTAAGGTTGTTCTTGTGGAATTGGCAAAGTGATCCTTGGAAGCCCATAGAGGGCTATGTTGAAAAAGGAAATATCTTCCGTTCAAAACTGGAAAGAAGCTTTCTGAGAAACTGCTCTGTGTTCTGTTAATTCATCTCACAGAGTTACATCTTTCCCTTCAAGAAGCCTTTCGCTAAGGCTGTTCTTGTGGCGTTGGCAAAGTGATATTTGGAAGCCCATAGAGGTCTATGGTGAAAAAGGAAATATCTTCCGTTCAAAACTTGAAAGAAGCTTTCTGAGAAACTGCTCTGTGTTCTGTTAATTCATCTCACAGAGTTATATCTTTCCCTTCAAGAAGACTTTCGCTAAGGCTGTTCTTGTGGAATTGGCAAAGTGATACTTGGAAGCCCATAGAAGGCTATGGTGAAAAAGGAAATATTTCCGGTTCAATACTGGAAAGAAGTTTTCTGAGAAACTGCTCTGTGTTCTGTTAATTCATCTCACAGAGTTACATCTTTCCCTTCAAGAAGCCTTTCGCTAAGGGTGTTCTTGTGGAATTGGCCAAGGGATATTTGGAAGCCCATTAAGGGCTATGTTGAAAAACGAAATAACTTCCGTTCAAAACTGGAAAGAAGCTTTCTGAGAAACTGCTCTGTGTTCTGTTAATTCATCTCACAGAGTTACATCTTTCCCTTCAAGAAGCCTTTCGCTAAGGCTGTTCTTTTGGAATTGGCAACGGGATATTTGGAAGCCCATAGAGGGCTATGGTGAAAAAGGAAATACCTTCCGTTCAAAACTGGAAAGAAGCTTTCTGAGAAACTGCTCTGTGTTCTATTAATTCATCTCACAGAGTTACATCTTTCCCTTCAAGAAGCCTTTCGCTAAGGCTGTTCTTGTGGAATTGGCAAAGGGATGTTTGGAAACCCATGGAGGGCTACGGTGAAAAAGGAAATATCTTGCGTTCAATACTGGAAAGAAGCTTTCTGAGAAACTGCCCTGTGTTTTGTTAATTCATCTCACAGAGTTACATCTTTCCCTTCAAGAAGCCTTTCGCTAAGGCTGTTCTTGTGGAGTTGGCAAAGTGATATTTGGAAGCCCATAGAAGGATATGGTGAAAAAGGAAATATCTTGCGTTTAATACTGGAAAGAAGCTTTCAGAGAAACTGCTCTGTGTTCTGGTAATTCATCTCACAGAGTTACATCTTTCCCTTCAAGAAGCCTTTCGCTAAGGCTGTTCTTGTGGAGTTCGCAAAGTGATATCTGGAAGCCCATAGAGGGCTACGGTGAAATAGGAAATATCTTCCGTTCAAAACTGGAAAGAAGCTTTCTGAGAAACTGCTCTGTGTTCTGTTAATTCATCTCACAGAGTTACATCTTTCCCTTCAAGAAGCCTTTCGCTAAGGTGGTTCTTGTGGAATTGGCAAAGTGATATCTGGAAGCCCATAGAGGGCTATGGTTAAAAAGGAAATATCCTCCGTTCAAAACTGGAAAGAAGCTTTTTGAGAAACTGCTCTGTTTTCTGTTAATTCATCTCACAGAGTTACATCTTTCCCTTCAAGAACCCTTTCGCTAAGGCTGTTCTTGTGGAATTGTCAAAGTGATATTTGGAAGCCCAAAGAGGGCTGTGGTGAAAAAGGAAATATCTTCCGTTCAAACCTGGAAAGAAGCTTTCTGAGAAACTGCTCTGTGGTCTGTTAATTCATCTCACAGAGCTACATCTTTGCCTTCAAGAAGCCTTTCGCTAAGGCTGTTCTTGTGGAATTGGCAAAGTGATATTTGGAAGGCCATAGAGGGCTACGGTGAAAAAGGAAATATGTTCCGTTCAATACTGGAAAGAAGCTTTCTGAGAAACTGCTCTGTGTTCCCTTAATTCATCTCACAGAGTTACATCTTTCCCTTCAATAAGCCTTTCGCTAAGGCTGTTCTTGTGGAATTGGCAAAGTGATATTTGGAAGCCCATAGTGGGCTATGGTGAAAAAGGAAATATCTTCCGTTCGAAAGTGGAAAGAAGCTTTCTGAGAAACTGCTCTGTGTTCTGTTAATTCATCTCACAGAGTTGCATCTTTCCATTCAAGAAGCCATTCGCTATGGCTGTTCTTGTGGAATTGGCAAAGTGATATTTGGAAGCCCATAGAGGGCTATGGTGAAAAAGGAAATGTCTTCCGTTTTAAACTGGAAAGAAGCTTTCTGAGAAACTGCTCTGTGTTCTGTTAATTCATCTCACAGAGTTACATCTTTCCCTTCAAGAAGCCTTTCGCTAAGGCTGTTCTTGTGGAATTGGCAAAGTGGTAGTTGGAAGCCCAAAGAGGGCTATGGTGAAAAAGGAAATATCTTCCGTTCAAAACTGGAAAGAAGCTTTCTGAGAAACTGCTCTGCGTTCTGTTAATTCACCTCACAGAGTTACATCTTTCCCTTCATGAAGCCTTTCGCTAAGGCTGTTCTTGTGGAATTGGCAAAGTGATATTTGGAAGCCCATAGAGGGCTACGCTGAAAAACGAAATATCTTCCGTTCAAAACTGGAAAGAAGCTTTCTGAGAAACTGCTCTGTGTTCTGTTAATTCATCTCACAGAGTTACATCTTTCCCTTCAAGAAGCCTTTCGCTAAGTCTGTTCTTGTGGAATTCGCAAAGTGATATTTGGAAACCCATAGAGGGCTATGGTGAAAAACGAAATATCTTCTGTTCAAAACTGGAAAGAAGCCTTCTGAGAAACTGCTCTGTGTTCTGTTAATTCATCTCACAGAGTTACATCTTTCCCTTCAAGGAGCCTTTCGCTAAGTCTGTTCTTGTGGAATTGGCAAAGGGATATTTGGAAGTCCTTGGAGGGATACTGTGAAAAAGGAAATATCTTGCGTTCAATACTGGAAAGAAGCTTTCTGAGAAACTGCTCTGTGTTCTGTTAATTCATCTCACAGAGTTACATCTTTCCCTTCAAGAAGCCTTTCGCTAAGGTTGTTCTTGTGGAATTGGCAAAGTGATCCTTGGAAGCCCATAGAGGGCTATGTTGAAAAAGGAAATATCTTCCGTTCAAAACTGGAAAGAAGCTTTTTGAGAAACTGCTCTGTGTTCTGTTAATTCATCTCACACAGTTACATCTTTCCCTTCAAGAAGCCTTTCCCTAAGGTTGTTCTTGTGGAATTGGCAAAGGGATATTTGGAAGCCCATAGAGGGCTATGGTGAAAAAGGAAGTATCTTCCGTTCAAAACTGGAAAGAAGCTTTCTGAGAAACTGATCTGTGTTCTGTTAATTCATCTCACAGAGTTACATCTTTCCCTTCAAGAAGCCTTTCGCTAAGGCTGTTCTTGTGGAATTGGCAAAGTGATATCTGGAAGCGCATAGAGGGCTATGGTGAAAAAGGAAATATCTTCAGTTCAAAACTGGAAAGAAGCTTTCTGAGAAACTGCTCTGTGTTCTGTTAATTCATCTCACAGAGTTACATCTTTCCCTTCAAGACGCCTTTCGCTTAGGCTGTTCTTGTGGAATTGGCAAAGGAATATTTGGGAGCCCATAGAGAGTTATGGTGAAAAAGGAAGTAACTTCCGTTCAAAACTGGAAAGAAGCTTTCTTAGAAACTGCGCTGTGTTCTGTTAATTCATCTCACAGAGTTACATCTTTCCCTTCAAGAAGCCTTTCGCTAAGGCTGTTCTTGTGGAATTGGAAAAGTGATATCTGGAATGGCATAGAGGGCTATGGTGAAAAGGAAATATCTTCCGTTCAAAACTGGAAAGAAGCTTTCTGAGAAACTGCTCTGTGTTCTGTTAATTCATCTCACAGAGTTACATCTTTCCCTTCAAGAAGCCTTTCGCTAAGGCTGTTCTTGTGGAATTGGCAAAGGGGTATTTGGAAGTCCATGTAGCGCTACGGTGAAAAAGGAAATATCTTGCGTTTAATACTGGAAAGAAGCTTTCTGAGAAACTGCTCTGTGTTTTGTTAATTCATCTCACAGAGTTACATCTTTCCCTTCAAGAAGCCTTTCGCTAAGGTTGTTCTTGTGGAATTGGCAAAGTGATCCTTGGAAGTCCATAGAGGGCTATGTTGAAAAAGGAAATATCTTCCGTTCAAAACTGGAAAGAAGCTTTCTGAGAAACTGCTCTGTGTTCTGTTAATTCATCTCACACACTTACATCTTTCCCTTCAAGAAGCCTTTCCCTAAGGCTGTTCTTGTGGAATTGGCAAAGGGATATTTGGAAGCCCATAGAGGGCTATGGTGAAAAAGGAAGTATCTTCCGTTCAAAACTGGAAAGAAGCTTTCTGAGAAACTGATCTGTGTTCTGTTAATTCATCTCACAGAGTTACATCTTTCCCTTCAAGATGCCTTTCTCTAAGGCTGTTCTTGTGGAATTGGCAAAGGGATATTTGGAAGCCCATAGAGGGCAATGGTGAAAAAGGAATTATCTTCCGTTCAAAACTGGAAAGATACTTTCTGAGAAACTGCTCTGTGTTCTGTTAATTCATCTCACAGAGTTACATCTTTCCTTTCAAGAAGCCTTTCGCTAAGGCTGTTCTTGTGGAATTGGCAAAGGGATATTTGGAAGCCCATAGAGGGCTATGGTGAAAAAGGAAATGTCTTCCGTTCAAAACTGGAAAGAAGCTTTCTGAGAAACTGCTCTGTGTTCTGTTAATTCATATCACAGAGTTACATCTTTCCCTTCAAGACGCCTTTCGCTTAGTCTGTTCTTGTGGAATTGGCAAATGGATATTTGGGAGCCCATAGAGAGGTATGGTGAAAAAGGAAGTAACTTCCGTTCAAAACTGGTAAGAAGCATTCTTAGAAACTGCTCTGTGTTCTGTTAATTCATCTCACAGAATTCCATCTTTCCCTTCAAGAAGCCTTTCGCTAAGGCTGTTCTTGTGGAATTGGCAAAGTGATATCTGGAAGCGCATAGAGGGCTATGGTGAAAAAGGAAATATCTTCCGTTCAAAACTGGAAAGAAGCTTTCTGAGAAACTGCTCTGTGTTCTGGTAATTCATCTCAGAGTGTTACATCTTTCCCTTCAAGAAGCCTTTCGCTAAGGCTGTTCTTATGGATTTGGCAAAGGGATATCTGGAAGCCCATAGAAGATTATGGTGAAAAAGAAAGTATCTTCCGTTCAAAACTGGAAAGAATCTTTCTGAGAAACTGCTCTGTGTTCTGTTAATTCATCTCACAGAGTTACATCTTTCCCTTCAAGAAGCCTTTCGCTAAGGCTGTTCTTGTCGAATTGGCAAAGGG
This sequence comes from Chlorocebus sabaeus, assembly GCF_047675955.1. NCBI lineage: Eukaryota > Metazoa > Chordata > Mammalia > Primates > Cercopithecidae > Chlorocebus > Chlorocebus sabaeus. The sequence goes on from NC_132933.1 coordinate 92,503,608, forward strand.
ATATTTGGAAGCCCATAGAGGGCTATGGTGAAAAAGGAAATATCTTCCGTTCAAAACTCGAAAGAAGCTTTCTGAGAAACTGCTCTGTGTTCTGTTAATTCATCTCACAGAGTTACATCTTTCCTTTCAAGAAGCCTTTCACTAAGGCTGTTCTTGTGGAATTGGCAAAGGGATATTTGGAAGCCCATAGTGGGCTATGTTGAAAAAGGAAATAACTTCTGTTCAAAACTGGAAAGAAGCTTTCTGAGAAACTGCTCTGTGTTCTGTTAATTCATCTCACACAGTTACATCTTTCCCTTCAAGAAGCCTTTCGCTAAGGGTGTTCTTGTGGAATTGGCCAAGGGATATTTGGAAGCCCATTAAGGGCTATGGTGAAAAACGAAATAACTTCCGTTCAAAACTGGAAAGAAGCTTACTGAGAAACTGCTCTGTGTTCTGTTAATTCATCTCACAGAGTTACATATTTCCCTTCTAGATGCCTTTCGCTAAGGCTGTTCTTGTGGAATTGGCAAAGGGATATTTGGAAGCCCATAGAGGGCTATGGTGAAAAAGGAAGTACCTTCCGTTCAAAACTGGAAAGAAGCTTTCTGAAAAACTGCTCTGTGTTCTGTTAATTCATCTCACAGAGTTACATCTTTCCCTTCAAGAAGCCTTTCGCTAAGGCTGTTCTTGTGGAATTGGCAAAGGGATATTTGGAAACCCATGGAGGGCTACGCTGAAAAAGGAAATATCTTGCGTTCAATACTGGAAAGAAGCTTTCTGAGAAACTGCTCTGTGTTTTGTTAATTCATCTCACAGAGTTACATCTTTCCCTTCAAGAAGCCTTTCGCTAAGGCTGTTCTTGTGGAGTTGGCAAAGTGATATTTGGAAGCCCATAGAAGGATATGGTGAAAAAGGAAATATCTTCCTTTCAAAACTGGAAAGAAGCTTTCAGAGAAACTGCTCTGTGTTCCGGTAATTCATCTCACAGAGTTACATCTTTCCCTTCAAGAAGCCTTTCGCTAAGGCTGTTCTTGTGGAGTTCGCAAAGTGATATTTGGAAGCCCATAGAGGGCTACGGTGAAATAGGAAATATCTTCCGTTCAAAACTGGAAAGAAGCTTTCTGAGAAACTGCTCTGTGTTCTGTTAATTCATCTCACAGTGTTACATCTTTCCCTTCAAGAAGCCTTTCGCTAAGGTGGTTCTTGTGGATTTGGCAAAGGGATATTTGGAAGCCCATTAAGGGCTAAGGTGAAAAAGGAAATATCTTCCGTTCAAAACCGGAAAGAAGCTTTCTGAGAAACTGCTCTGTGTTCTGTTAATTCATCTCACAGGGTTACATCTTTCCCTTCAAGAAGCCTTTTGCTAAGGCTGTTCTTGTGGAATTGGCAAAGGGATATTTGGAAGCCCATAGAGGGCTATGGTGAAAAAGGAAATATCTTCCTTTCAAAACTGGAAAGAAGCTTTCTGAGAAACTGCTCTGTGTTCTGTTAATTCATCTCACAGAGTTACATCTTTGCCTTCAAGACGCCTTTCGCTAAGGTTGTTGTTGTGGAATTGGGAAAGGGATATTTGGAAGCCCATAGAGGGCTATGGTGAAAAAGGAAATATCTTCCGTTCAAAACTGGAAAGAAGCTTTCTGAGAAACTGCTCTGTGTTCTGTTAATTCCTTTCACAGAGTTACATCTTTCCCTTCAAGAAGCCTTTCGCTAAGTCTTTTCTTGTGGAATTCGCAAAGTGATATTTGGAAGCCCGTAGAGGGCTATGGTGAAAAACGAAATATCTTCTGTTCAAAACTGGAAAGAAGCTTTCTGAGAAACTGCTCTGTGTTCTGTTAATTCATCTCACAGAGTTACATCTTTCCCTTCAAGAAGCCTTTCGCTAAGGCTGTTCTTGTGGAATTGGCAAAGGGATATTTGGAAGTCCATGGGGGGATACTGTGAAAAAGGAAATATCTTGCGTTCAATACTGGAAAGAAGCTTTCAGAGAAACTGCTCTGTGTTCTGTTAATTCATCTCACAGAGTTACATCTTTCTCTTCAAGAAGCCTTTCGCTAAGGCTGTTCTTGTGGAATTGGCAAAGGGATATTTGGAAGCCCATAGAGGGCAATGGTGAAAAAGGAATTATCTTCCGTTCAAAACTGGAAAGAAGCTTTCTGAGAAACTGCTCTGTGTTCTGTTAATTCATCTCACAGAGTTACATCTTTACCTTCAAGAAGCCTTTCGCTAAGGCTGTTCTTGTGGAATTGGCAAAGTGATATTTGGAAGCCCATAGAGGGCTATGGTGAAAAAGGAAATGTCTTTAGTTCAAAACTGGAAAGAAGCTATCTGAGAAACTGCTCTGTGTTCTGTTAATTCATATCACAGAGTTACATCTTTCCCTTCAAGACGCCTTTCGCTTAGGCTGTTCTTGTGGAATTGGCAAAGGAATATTTGGGAGCCCATAGAGAGTTATGGTGAAAAAGGAAGTAACTTCCGTTCAAAACTGGAAAGAAGCTTTCTTAGAAACTGCTCTGTGTTCTGTTAATTCATCTCACAGAGTTACATCTTTCCCTTCAAGAAGCCTTTCGCTAAGGCTGTTCTTGTGGAATTGGAAAAGTGATATCTGGAATGGCATAGAGGGCTATGGTGAAAAAGGAAATATCTTCCGTTCAAAACTGGAAAGAAGCTTTCTGAGAAACTGCTCTGTGTTCTGTTAATTCATCTTACAGAGTTACATCTTTCCCTTCAAGAAGCCTTTCGCTAAGGCTGTTCTTGTGGAATTGGCAAAGGGGTATTTGGAAGTCCCTGTAGCACTACGGTGAAAAAGGAAATATCTTGCGTTTAATACTCGAAAGAAGCTTTCTGAGAAACTGCTCTGTGTTTTGTTAATTCATCTCACAGAGTTACATCTTTCCCTTCAAGAAGCCTTTCGCTAAGGTTGTTCTTGTGGAATTGGCAAAGTGATCCTTGGAAGCCCATAGAGGGCTATGTTGAAAAAGGAAATATCTTCCGTTCAAAACTGGAAAGAAGCTTTTTGAGAAACTGCTCTGTGTTCTGTTAATTCATCTCACACAGTTACATCTTTCCCTTCAAGAAGCCTTTCCCTAAGGCTGTTCTTGTGGAATTGGCAAAGGGATATTTGGAAGCCCATAGAGGTCTATGGTGAAAAAGGAAGTATCTTCCGTTCAAAACTGGAAAGAAGCTTTCTGAGAAACTGATCTGTGTTCTGTTAATTCATCTCACAGAGTTACATCTTTCCCTTCAAGATGCCTTTCTCTAAGGCTGTTCTTGTGGAATTGGCAAAGGGATATTTGGAAGCCCATAGAGGGCAATGGTGAAAAAGGAATTATCTTCCGTTCAAAACTGGAAAGATACTTTCTGAGAAACTGCTCTGTGTTCTGTTAATTCATCTCACAGAGTTACATCTTTCCCTTCAAGAAGCCTTTCGCTAAGTTTGTTCTTGTGGAAATGGCAAAGGGATATTTGGAAGCCCATAGAGTGCTATGGTGAAAAAAGAAATGTCTTCCGTTCAAAACTGGAAAGAAGCTTTCTGAGAAACTGCTCTTTGTTCTGTTAATTCATATCACAGAGTTACATCTTTCCCTTCAAGACGCCTTTCGCTTAGGCTGTTCTTGTGGAATTGGCAAAGGGATATTTGGGAGCCCATAGAGAGGTATGGTGAAAAAGGAAGTAACTTCCGTTCAAAACTGGAAAGAAAGTTTCTTAGAAACTGCTCTGTGTTCTGTTAATTCATCTCACAGTGTTACATCTTTCCCTTCAAGAAGCCTTTCGCTAAGGCTGTTCTTGTGGAATTGGCAAAGTGATATCTGGAAGCGCATAGAGGGCTATGGTGAAAAAGGAAATATCTTCAGTTCAAAACTGGAAAGAAGCTTTCAGAGAAACTGCTCTGTGTTCTGTTAATTCATCTCACAGAGTTACATCTTTCCCTTCAAGAAGCCTTTCGCTACGGCTGTTCTTGTGGAATTGGCAAAGGGATCTTTGGAAGCCCATATAGGGCTATGGTGAAAAAGGAAATATCTTCCGTTCAAAACTGGAAAGAAGCTTTCTGAGAAACTGCTCTGTGTTCTGTTAATTCATCTCACAGAGTTACATCTTTCCCTTCAACAAGCCTTTCGCTAAGGCTGCTCTTATGGAATTGGCAAAGGGATATCTGGAAGCCCATAGAAGGCTATGGTGAAAAAGTAAGTATTTTCCGTTCAAAACTGGAAAGAATCTTTCTGAGAAACTGCTCTGTGTTCTGTTAATTCATCTCACAGAGTTACATCTTTCCCTTCAAGAAGCCTTTCGCTAAGGCTGTTCTTGTGGAATTGGCAAAGGGATATTTGGAAGCCCATAGAGGGCTATGGTGAAAAAGGAAATATCTTCCGTTCAAAACTGGAAAGAAGCTTTCTGAGAAACTGCTCCGTGTTCTGTTAATTCATCTCACAGAGTTACATCTTTCCCTTCAAGAAGCCTTTCGCTAAGGCTGTTCTTGTGGAATTGGCAAAGGGATATTTAGAAGCCCATAGAGGGCTATGTTGAAAAAGGAAATATCTTCCTTTCAAAACTGGAAAGAAGCTTTCTGTGAAACTGCTCTGTGTTCTGTTAATTCATCTCACAGAGTTACATGTTTCCCTTCAAGAAGCCTTTCGCTAAGGCTGTTCTTGTGGAATTGGCAAAGTGATCCTTGGAAGACCATAGACGGCTATGGTGAAAAAGGAAATAACTTCTGTTCAAAACTGGAAAGAAGCTTTCTGTGAAACTCCTCTGTGTTCTGTTAATTCATCTCACAGAGTTACATCTTTACCTTCAAGAAGCCTTTCGCTAAGGCTGTTCTTGTGGAATTGGCAAAGTGATATTTGGAAGCTCATAGAGGGCTATGGTGAAAAAGGAAATGTCTTTAGTTCAAAACTGGAAAGAAGCTTTCTGAGAAACTGCTCTGTGTTCTGTTAATTCATATCACAGAGTTACATCTTTCACTTCAAGACGCCTTTCGCTTAGGCTGTTCTTGTGGAATTGGCAAAGGAATATTTGGGAGCCCATAGAGAGTTATGGTGAAAAAGGAAGTAACTTCCGTTCAAAACTGGAAAGATGCTTTCTTAGAAACTGCGCTGTGTTCTGTTAATTCATCTCACAGAGTTACATCTTTCCCTTCAAGAAGCCTTTCGCTAAGGCTGTTCTTGTGGAATTGGAAAAGTGATATCTGGAATGGCATAGAGGGCTATGGTGAAAAAGGAAATATCTTCCGTTCAAAACTGGAAAGAAGCTTTCTGAGAAACTGCTCTGTGTTCTGTTAATTCATCTCACAGAGTTACATCTTTCCCTTCAAGAAGCCTTTCGCTAAGGCTGTTCTTGTGGAATTGGCAAAGGGATATTTGGAAGCCCATAGAGGGCTATGGTGAAAAAGGAAATATCTTCCGTTCAAAACTGGAAAGAAGCTTTCTGAGAAACTGCTCTGTGTTCTGTTAATTCATATCACAGAGTTACATCTTTCCCTTCAAGACGCCTTTCGCTTAGTCTGTTCTTGTGGAATTGGCAAATGGATATTTGGGAGCCCATAGAGAGGTATGGTGAAAAAGGAAGTAACTTCCGTTCAAAACTGGTAAGAAGCATTCTTAGAAACTGCTCTGTGTTCTGTTAATTCATCTCACAGAATTCCATCTTTCCCTTCAAGAAGCCTTTCGCTAAGGCTGTTCTTGTGGAATTGGCAAAGTGATATCTGGAAGCGCATAGAGGGCTATGGTGAAAAAGGAAATATCTTCCGTTCAAAACTGGAAAGAAGCTTTCTGAGAAACTGCTCTGTGTTCTGGTAATTCATCTCACAGTGTTACATCTTTCCCTTCAAGAAGCCTTTCGCTAAGGCTGTTCTTATGGATTTGGCAAAGGGATATCTGGAAGCCCATAGAAGATTATGGTGAAAAAGGAAGTATCTTCCGTTCAAAACTGGAAAGAATCTTTCTGAGAAACTGCTCTGTGTTCTGTTAATTCATCTCACAGAGTTACATCTTTCCCTTCAAGAAGCCTTTCGCTAAGGCTGTTCTTGTCGAATTGGCAAAGGGATATTTGGAAGCCCATAGAGGGCTATGGTGAAAAAGGAAATATCTTCCGTTCAAAACTCGAAAGAAGCTTTCTGAGAAACTGCTCTGTGTTCTGTTAATTCATCTCACAGAGTTACATCTTTCCTTTCAAGAAGCCTTTCACTAAGGCTGTTCTTGTGGAATTGGCAAAGGGATATTTGGAAGCCCATAGTGGGCTATGTTGAAAAAGGAAATAACTTCTGTTCAAAACTGGAAAGAAGCTTTCTGAGAAACTGCTCTGTGTTCTGTTAATTCATCTCACACAGTTACATCTTTCCCTTCAAGAAGCCTTTCGCTAAGGGTGTTCTTGTGGAATTGGCCAAGGGATATTTGGAAGCCCATTAAGGGCTATGGTGAAAAACGAAATAACTTCCGTTCAAAACTGGAAAGAAGCTTACTGAGAAACTGCTCTGTGTTCTGTTAATTCATCTCACAGAGTTACATATTTCCCTTCTAGATGCCTTTCGCTAAGGCTGTTCTTGTGGAATTGGCAAAGGGATATTTGGAAGCCCATAGAGGGCTATGGTGAAAAAGGAAGTACCTTCCGTTCAAAACTGGAAAGAAGCTTTCTGAAAAACTGCTCTGTGTTCTGTTAATTCATCTCACAGAGTTACATCTTTCCCTTCAAGAAGCCTTTCGCTAAGGCTGTTCTTGTGGAATTGGCAAAGGGATATTTGGAAACCCATGGAGGGCTACGCTGAAAAAGGAAATATCTTGCGTTCAATACTGGAAAGAAGCTTTCTGAGAAACTGCTCTGTGTTTTGTTAATTCATCTCACAGAGTTACATCTTTCCCTTCAAGAAGCCTTTCGCTAAGGCTGTTCTTGTGGAGTTGGCAAAGTGATATTTGGAAGCCCATAGAAGGATATGGTGAAAAAGGAAATATCTTCCTTTCAAAACTGGAAAGAAGCTTTCAGAGAAACTGCTCTGTGTTCCGGTAATTCATCTCACAGAGTTACATCTTTCCCTTCAAGAAGCCTTTCGCTAAGGCTGTTCTTGTGGAGTTCGCAAAGTGATATTTGGAAGCCCATAGAGGGCTACGGTGAAATAGGAAATATCTTCCGTTCAAAACTGGAAAGAAGCTTTCTGAGAAACTGCTCTGTGTTCTGTTAATTCATCTCACAGTGTTACATCTTTCCCTTCAAGAAGCCTTTCGCTAAGGTGGTTCTTGTGGATTTGGCAAAGGGATATTTGGAAGCCCATTAAGGGCTAAGGTGAAAAAGGAAATATCTTCCGTTCAAAACCGGAAAGAAGCTTTCTGAGAAACTGCTCTGTGTTCTGTTAATTCATCTCACAGGGTTACATCTTTCCCTTCAAGAAGCCTTTTGCTAAGGCTGTTCTTGTGGAATTGGCAAAGGGATATTTGGAAGCCCATAGAGGGCTATGGTGAAAAAGGAAATATCTTCCTTTCAAAACTGGAAAGAAGCTTTCTGAGAAACTGCTCTGTGTTCTGTTAATTCATCTCACAGAGTTACATCTTTGCCTTCAAGACGCCTTTCGCTAAGGTTGTTGTTGTGGAATTGGGAAAGGGATATTTGGAAGCCCATAGAGGGCTATGGTGAAAAAGGAAATATCTTCCGTTCAAAACTGGAAAGAAGCTTTCTGAGAAACTGCTCTGTGTTCTGTTAATTCCTTTCACAGAGTTACATCTTTCCCTTCAAGAAGCCTTTCGCTAAGTCTGTTCTTGTGGAATTCGCAAAGTGATATTTGGAAGCCCGTAGAGGGCTATGGTGAAAAACGAAATATCTTCTGTTCAAAACTGGAAAGAAGCTTTCTGAGAAACTGCTCTGTGTTCTGTTAATTCATCTCACAGAGTTACATCTTTCCCTTCAAGAAGCCTTTCGCTAAGGCTGTTCTTGTGGAATTGGCAAAGGGATATTTGGAAGTCCATGGGGGGATACTGTGAAAAAGGAAATATCTTGCGTTCAATACTGGAAAGAAGCTTTCAGAGAAACTGCTCTGTGTTCTGTTAATTCATCTCACAGAGTTACATCTTTCTCTTCAAGAAGCCTTTCGCTAAGGCTGTTCTTGTGGAATTGGCAAAGGGATATTTGGAAGCCCATAGAGGGCAATGGTGAAAAAGGAATTATCTTCCGTTCAAAACTGGAAAGAAGCTTTCTGAGAAACTGCTCTGTGTTCTGTTAATTCATCTCACAGAGTTACATCTTTACCTTCAAGAAGCCTTTCGCTAAGGCTGTTCTTGTGGAATTGGCAAAGTGATATTTGGAAGCCCATAGAGGGCTATGGTGAAAAAGGAAATGTCTTTAGTTCAAAACTGGAAAGAAGCTATCTGAGAAACTGCTCTGTGTTCTGTTAATTCATATCACAGAGTTACATCTTTCCCTTCAAGACGCCTTTCGCTTAGGCTGTTCTTGTGGAATTGGCAAAGGAATATTTGGGAGCCCATAGAGAGTTATGGTGAAAAAGGAAGTAACTTCCGTTCAAAACTGGAAAGAAGCTTTCTTAGAAACTGCTCTGTGTTCTGTTAATTCATCTCACAGAGTTACATCTTTCCCTTCAAGAAGCCTTTCGCTAAGGCTGTTCTTGTGGAATTGGAAAAGTGATATCTGGAATGGCATAGAGGGCTATGGTGAAAAAGGAAATATCTTCCGTTCAAAACTGGAAAGAAGCTTTCTGAGAAACTGCTCTGTGTTCTGTTAATTCATCTTACAGAGTTACATCTTTCCCTTCAAGAAGCCTTTCGCTAAGGCTGTTCTTGTGGAATTGGCAAAGGGGTATTTGGAAGTCCCTGTAGCACTACGGTGAAAAAGGAAATATCTTGCGTTTAATACTCGAAAGAAGCTTTCTGAGAAACTGCTCTGTGTTTTGTTAATTCATCTCACAGAGTTACATCTTTCCCTTCAAGAAGCCTTTCGCTAAGGTTGTTCTTGTGGAATTGGCAAAGTGATCCTTGGAAGCCCATAGAGGGCTATGTTGAAAAAGGAAATATCTTCCGTTCAAAACTGGAAAGAAGCTTTTTGAGAAACTGCTCTGTGTTCTGTTAATTCATCTCACACAGTTACATCTTTCCCTTCAAGAAGCCTTTCCCTAAGGCTGTTCTTGTGGAATTGGCAAAGGGATATTTGGAAGCCCATAGAGGTCTATGGTGAAAAAGGAAGTATCTTCCGTTCAAAACTGGAAAGAAGCTTTCTGAGAAACTGATCTGTGTTCTGTTAATTCATCTCACAGAGTTACATCTTTCCCTTCAAGATGCCTTTCTCTAAGGCTGTTCTTGTGGAATTGGCAAAGGGATATTTGGAAGCCCATAGAGGGCAATGGTGAAAAAGGAATTATCTTCCGTTCAAAACTGGAAAGATACTTTCAGAGAAACTGCTCTGTGTTCTGTTAATTCATCTCACAGAGTTACATCTTTCCCTTCAAGAAGCCTTTCGCTAAGTTTGTTCTTGTGGAAATGGCAAAGGGATATTTGGAAGCCCATAGAGTGCTATGGTGAAAAAAGAAATGTCTTCCGTTCAAAACTGGAAAGAAGCTTTCTGAGAAACTGCTCTTTGTTCTGTTAATTCATATCACAGAGTTTCATCTTTCCCTTCAAGACGCCTTTCGCTTAGGCTGTTCTTGTGGAATTGGCAAAGGGATATTTAGGAGCCCATAGAGAGGTATGGTGAAAAAGGAAGTAACTTCCGTTCAAAACTGGAAAGAAAGTTTCTTAGAAACTGCTCTGTGTTCTGTTAATTCATCTCACAGTGTTACATCTTTCCCTTCAAGAAGCCTTTCGCTAAGGCTGTTCTTGTGGAATTGGCAAAGTGATATCTGGAAGCGCATAGAGGGCTATGGTGAAAAAGGAAATATCTTCAGTTCAAAACTGGAAAGAATCTTTCAGAGAAACTGCTCTGTGTTCTGTTAATTCATCTCACAGAGTTACATCTTTCCCTTCAAGAAGCCTTTCGCTACGGCTGTTCTTGTGGAATTGGCAAAGGGATCTTTGGAAGCCCATATAGGGCTATGGTGAAAAAGGAAATATCTTCCGTTCAAAACTGGAAAGAAGCTTTCTGAGAAACTGCTCTGTGTTCTGTTAATTCATCTCACAGAGTTACATCTTTCCCTTCAACAAGCCTTTCGCTAAGGCTGCTCTTATGGAATTGGCAAAGGGATATCTGGAAGCCCATAGAAGGCTATGGTGAAAAAGTAAGTATTTTCCGTTCAAAACTGGAAAGAATCTTTCTGAGAAACTGCTCTGTGTTCTGTTAATTCATCTCACAGAGTTACATCTTTCCCTTCAAGAAGCCTTTCGCTAAGGCTGTTCTTGTGGAATTGGCAAAGGGATATTTGGAAGCCCATAGAGGGCTATGGTGAAAAAGGAAATATCTTCCGTTCAAAACTGGAAAGAAGCTTTCTGAGAAACTGCTCCGTGTTCTGTTAATTCATCTCACAGAGTTACATCTTTCCCTTCAAGAAGCCTTTCGCTAAGGCTGTTCTTGTGGAATTGGCAAAGGGATATTTAGAAGCCCATAGAGGGCTATGTTGAAAAAGGAAATATCTTCCTTTCAAAACTGGAAAGAAGCTTTCTGTGAAACTGCTCTGTGTTCTGTTAATTCATCTCACAGAGTTACATGTTTCCCTTCAAGAAGCCTTTCGCTAAGGCTGTTCTTGTGGAATTGGCAAAGTGATCCTTGGAAGACCATAGACGGCTATGGTGAAAAAGGAAATAACTTCTGTTCAAAACTTTAAAGAAGCTTTCTGTGAAACTCCTCTGTGTTCTGTTAATTCATCTCACAGAGTTACATCTTTACCTTCAAGAAGCCTTTCGCTAAGGCTGTTCTTGTGGAATTGGCAAAGTGATATTTGGAAGCTCATAGAGGGCTATGGTGAAAAAGGAAATGTCTTTAGTTCAAAACTGGAAAGAAGCTTTCTGAGAAACTGCTCTGTGTTCTGTTAATTCATATCACAGAGTTACATCTTTCCCTTCAAGACGCCTTTCGCTTAGGCTGTTCTTGTGGAATTGGCAAAGGAATATTTGGGAGCCCATAGAGAATTATGGTGAAAAAGGAAGTAACTTCCGTTCAAAACTGGAAAGAAGCTTTCTTAGAAACTGCGCTGTGTTCTGTTAATTCATCTCACAGAGTTACATCTTTCCCTTCAAGAAGCCTTTCGCTAAGGCTGTTCTTGTGGAATTGGAAAAGTGATATCTGGAATGGCATAGAGGGCTATGGTGATAAAGGAAATATCTTCCGTTCAAAACTGGAAAGAAGCTTTCTGAGAAACTGCTCTGTGTTCTGTTAATTCATCTCACAGAGTTACATCTTTCCCTTCAAGAAGCCTTTCGCTAAGGCTGTTCTTGTGGAATTGGCAAAGGGGTATTTGGAAGTCCATGTAGCGCTACGGTGAAAAAGGAAATATCTTGCGTTTAATACTGGAAAGAAGCTTTCTGAGAAACTGCTTTGTGTTTTGTTAATTCATCTCACAGAGTTACATCTTTCCCTTCAAGAAGCCTTTCGCTAAGGTTGTTCTTGTGGAATTGGCAAAGTGATCCTTGGAAGCCCATAGAGGGCTATGTTGAAAAAGGAAATATCTTCCGTTCAAAACTGGAAAGAAGCTTTCTGAGAAACTGCTCTGTGTTCTGTTAATTCATCTCACACAGTTACATCTTTCCCTTCAAGAAGCCTTTCGCTAAGGCTGTTCTTGTGGAATTGGCTGAGTGGTATTTGGAAGCCCATGGAGGGCTACGGTGAAAAAGGAAATATCTTGCGTTCAATATTGGAAAGAAGCTTTCTGAGAAACTGCTCTGTGTTCTGTTAATTCATTTCAAAGAGTTACATCTTTCCCTTCAAGAAGGCTTTCGCTAATGCTGTTCTTGTGGAATTGGCAAAGTGATATTTGGAAGCCCATAGAGGGCTATGGTGAAAAAGGAAGTATCTTCCGTTCAAAAATGGAAAGAAGCTTTCTGAAAAACGCCTGTGTGTTCTGTGAATTCATCTCACAGAGTTGCATCTTTCCTTTCAAGAAGCCATTCTCTAAGGCTGTTCTTGTGGAGTTCGCAAAGTGATATTTGGAAGCCCATAGAGGGCTATGGTGAAAAAGTAAATATCTTCCGTTCAAAACTGGAAAGAAGCTTTCTGAGAAACTGCTCTGTGTTCTGTTAATTCATCTCACAGAGTTACATCTTTCCCTTCAAGAAGCCTTTCGCTAAGGCTGTTCTTGTGGAATTGGCAAAGGGATATTTGGAAGCCCATAGAGGGCTATGGTGAAAAAGGAAATATCTTGCGTTCAATACTGGAATGAAGCTTTCTGAGAAACTGCTCTGTGTTCTGTTAATTCATCTCACAGAGTTACATCTTTCCCTTCAAGAAGCCTTTCGCTAAGGCTATTCTTGTGGAATTGGCAAAGTGATCTTTTGAAGCACATATAGGGCTATGGTGAAAAAGAAAATATCTTCCGTTCAAAACTGGAAAGAAGCTTTCTGAGAAACTGCTCTGTGTTCTGTTAATTCATCTCACAGAGTTACATCTTTCCCTTCAAGAAGCCTTTCGCTAAGGCTGTTCTTATGGAATTGGCAAAGGGATATCTGGAAGCCCATAGAAGATTATGGTGAAAAAGGAAGTATCTTCCGTTCAAAACTGGAAAGAATCTTTCTGAGAAACTGCTCTGTGTTCTGTTAATTCATCTCACAGAGTTACATCTTTCCCTTCAAGAAGCCTTTCGCTAAGGCTGTTCTTGTGGAATTGGCAAAGGGATATTTGGAAGCCCATAGAGGGCTATGGTGAAAAAGGAAATATCTTCCGTTCAAAACTCGAAAGAAGCTTTCTGAGAAACTGCTCTGTGTTCTGTTAATTCATCTCACAGAGTTACATCTTTCCTTTCAAGAAGCCTTTCGCTAAGGCTGTTCTTGTGGAATTGGCAAAGGGATATTTGGAAGCCCATAGTGGGCTATGTTGAAAAAGGAAATATCTTCCGTTCAAAACTGGAAAGAAGCTTTCTGTGAAACTGCTCTGTGTTCTGTTAATTCATCTCACAGAGTTACATCTTTCCCTTCAAGAAGCCTTTCACTAAGGCTGTTCTTGTGGAATTTGCAAAGTGATCCTTGGAAGCCCATAGAGGGCTATGGTGAAAAAGGAAATAACTTCTGTTCAAAACTGGAAAGAAGCTTTCTGAGAAACTGCTCTGTGTTCTGTTAATTCATCTCACACAGTTACATCTTTCCCTTCAAGAAGCCTTTCGCTAAGGGTGTTCTTGTGGAATTGGCCAAGGGATATTTGGAAGCCCATTAAGGGCTATGGTGAAAAACGAAATAACTTCCGTTCAAAACTGGAAAGAAGCTTTCTGAGAAACTGCTCTGTGTTCTGTTAATTCATCTCACAGAGTTACATATTTCCCTTCTAGATGCCTTTCGCTAAGGCTGTTCTTGTGGAATTGGCAAAGGGATATTTGGAAGCCCATAGAGGGCTATGGTGAAAAAGGAAGTACCTTCCGTTCAAAACTGGAAAGAAGCTTTCTGAAAAACTGCTCTGTGTTCTGTTAATTCATCTCACAGAGTTACATCTTTCCCTTCAAGAAGCCTTTCGCTAAGGCTGTTCTTGTGGAATTGGCAAAGGGATATTTGGAAACCCATGGAGGGCTACGCTGAAAAAGGAAATATCTTGCGTTCAATACTGGAAAGAAGCTTTCTGAGAAACTGCTCTGTGTTTTGTTAATTCATCTCACAGAGTTACATCTTTCCCTTCAAGAAGCCTTTCGCTAAGGCTGTTCTTGTGGAGTTGGCAAAGTGATATTTGGAAGCCCGTAGAAGGATATGGTGAAAAAGGAAATATCTTCCTTTCAAAACTGGAAAGAAGCTTTCAGAGAAACTGCTCTGTGTTCCGGTAATTCATCTCACAGAGTTATATCTTTCCCTTCAAGAAGCCTTTCGCTAAGGTTGTTCTTGTGGAGTTCGCAAAGTGATATTTGGAAGCCCATAGAGGGCTACGGTGAAATAGGAAATATCTTCCGTTCAAAACTGGAAAGAAGCTTTCTGAGAAACTGCTCTGTGTTCTGTTAATTCATCTCACAGTGTTACATCTTTCCCTTCAAGAAGCCTTTCGCTAAGGTGGTTCTTGTGGATTTGGCAAAGGGATATTTGGAAGCCCATTAAGGGCTAAGGAGAAAAAGGAAATATCTTCCGTTCAAAACCGGAAAGAAGCTTTCTGAGAAACTGCTCTGTGTTCTGTTAATTCATCTCACAGGGTTACATCTTTCCCTTCAAGAAGCCTTTTGCTAAGGCTGTTCTTGTGGAATTGGCAAAGGGATATTTGGAAGCCCATAGAGGGCTATGGTGAAAAAGGAAATATCTTCCGTTCAAAACTGGAAAGAAGCTTTCTGACAAACTGCTCTGTGTTCTGTTAATTCATCTCACAGAGTTACATCTTTGCCTTCAAGACGCCTTTCGCTAAGGTTGTTGTTGTGGAATTGGGAAAGGGATATTTGGAAGCCCATAGAGGGCTATGGTGAAAAAGGAAATATCTTCCGTTCAAAACTGGAAAGAAGCTTTCTGAGAAACTGCTCTGTGTTCTGTTAATTCATCTCACAGAGTTACATCTTTCCCTTCAAGAAGCCTTTCGCTAAGTCTGTTCTTGTGGAATTCGCAAAGTGATATTTGGAAGCCCGTAGAGGGCTATGGTGAAAAACGAAATATCTTCTGTTCAAAACTGGAAAGAAGCGTTCTGAGAAACTGCTCTGTGTTCTGTTAATTCATCTTACAGAGTTACATCTTTCCCTTCAAGAAGCCTTTCGCTAAGGCTGTTCTTGTGGAATTGGCAAAGGGGTATTTCGAAGTCCCTGTAGCACTACGGTGAAAAAGGAAATATCTTGCGTTTAATACTGGAAAGAAGCTTTCTGAGAAACTGCTCTGTGTTTTGTTAATTCATCTCACAGAGTTACATCTTTCCCTTCAAGAAGCCTTTCGCTAAGTTTGTTCTTGTGGAAATGGCAAAGGGATATTTGGAAGCCCATAGAGTGCTATGGTGAAAAAAGAAATGTCTTCCGTTCAAAACTGGAAAGAAGCTTTCTGAGAAACTGCTCTTTGTTCTGTTAATTCATATCACAGAGTTTCATCTTTCCCTTCAAGACGCCTTTCGCTTAGGCTGTTCTTGTGGAATTGGCAAAGGGATATTTGGGAGCCCATAGAGAGGTATGGTGAAAAAGGAAGTAACTTCCGTTCAAAACTGGAAAGAAGGTTTCTTAGAAACTGCTCTGTGTTCTGTTAATTCATCTCACAGATTTACATCTTTCCCTTCAAGAAGCCTTTCGCTAAGGCTGTTCTTGTGGAATTGGCAAAGTGATATCTGGAAGCGCATAGAGGGCTATGGTGAAAAAGGAAATATCTTCAGTTCAAAACTGGAAAGAATCTTTCAGAGAAACTGCTCTGTGTTCAGTTAATTCATCTCACAGAGTTACATCTTTCCCTTCAAGAAGCCTTTCGCTACGGCTGTTCTTGTGGAATTGGCAAAGGGATCTTTGGAAGCCCATATAGGGCTATGGTGAAAAAGGAAATATCTTCCGTTCAAAACTGGAAAGAAGCTTTCTGAGAAACTGCTCTGTGTTCTGTTAATTCATCTCACAGAGTTACATGTTTCCCTTCAAGAAGCCTTTCGCTAAGGCTGTTCTTGTGGAATTGGCAAAGTGATCCTTGGAAGACCATAGACGGCTATGGTGAAAAAGGAAATAACTTCTGTTCAAAACTGGAAAGAAGCTTTCTGTGAAACTCCTCTGTGTTCTGTTAATTCATCTCACAGAGTTACATCTTTCCCTTCAAGAAGCCTTTCGCTAAGGCTGTTCTTGTGGAATTGGAAAAGTGATATCTGGAATGGCATAGAGGGCTATGGTGATAAAGGAAATATCTTCCGTTCAAAACTGGAAAGAAGCTTTCTGAGAAACTGCTCTGTGTTCTGTTAATTCATCTCACAGAGTTACATCTTTCCCTTCAAGAAGCCTTTCGCTAAGGCTGTTCTTGTGGAATTGGCAAAGGGGTATTTGGAAGTCCATGTAGCGCTACGGTGAAAAAGGAAATATCTTGCGTTTAATACTGGAAAGAAGCTTTCTGAGAAACTGCTTTGTGTTTTGTTAATTCATCTCACAGAGTTACATCTTTCCCTTCAAGAAGCCTTTCGCTAAGGTTGTTCTTGTGGAATTGGCAAAGTGATCCTTGAAAGCCCATAGAGGGCTATGTTGAAAAAGGAAATATCTTCCGTTCAAAACTGGAAAGAAGCTTTCTGAGAAACTGCTCTGTGTTCTGTTAATTCATCTCACACAGTTACATCTTTCCCTTCAAGTAGCCTTTCCCTAAGGCTGTTCTTGTGGAATTGGCAAAGGGATATTTGGAAGCCCATAGAGGGCTATGGTGAAAAAGGAAGCATCTTCCGTTCAAAACTGGAAAGAAGCTTTCTGAGAAACTGATCTGTGTTCTGTTAATACATCTCACAGAGTTACATCTTTCCCTTCAAGATGCCTTTCTCTAAGGCTGTTCTTGTGGAATTGGCAAAGGGATATTTGGAAGCCCATAGAGGGCAATGATGAAAAAGGAATTATCTTCCGTTCAAAACTGGAAAGATACTTTCTGAGAAACTGCTCTGTGTTCTGTTAATTCATCT
Organism: Chlorocebus sabaeus; assembly: GCF_047675955.1. Taxonomy (NCBI): domain Eukaryota; kingdom Metazoa; phylum Chordata; class Mammalia; order Primates; family Cercopithecidae; genus Chlorocebus; species Chlorocebus sabaeus. The sequence continues at coordinate 92,520,225 of NC_132933.1, forward strand.
CACAGAGTTACATCTTTCCTTTCAAGAAGCCTTTCGCTAAGGCTGTTCTTGTGGAATTGGCAAAGGGATATTTGGAAGCCCATAGAGGGCTATGGTGAAAAAGGAAATGTCTTCCGTTCAAAACTGGAAAGAAGCTTTCTGAGAAACTGCTCTGTGTTCTGTTAATTCATATCACAGAGTTACATCTTTCCCTTCAAGACGCCTTTCGCTTAGTCTGTTCTTGTGGAATTGGCAAATGGATATTTGGGAGCCCATAGAGAGGTATGGTGAAAAAGGAAGTAACTTCCGTTCAAAACTGGTAAGAAGCTTTCTTAGAAACTGCTCTGTGTTCTGTTAATTCATCTCACAGAATTACATCTTTCCCTTCAAGAAGCCTTTCGCTAAGGCTGTTCTTGTGGAATTGGCAAAGTGATATCTGGAAGCGCATAGAGGGCTATGGTGAAAAAGGAAATATCTTCCGTTCAAAACTGGAAAGAAGCTTTCTGAGAAACTGCTCTGTGTTCTGGTAATTCATCTCACAGAGTTACATCTTTCCCTTCAAGAAGCCTTTCGCTAAGGCTGTTCTTGTGGAATTGGCAAAGGGGTATTTGGAAGTCCATGTAGCGCTACGGTGAAAAAGGAAATATCTTGCGTTTAATACTGGAAAGAAGCTTTCTGAGAAACTGCTCTGTGTTTTGTTAATTCATCTCACAGAGTTACATCTTTCCCTACAAGAAGCCTTTCGCTAAGGTTGTTCTTGTGGAATTGGCAAAGTGATCCTTGGAAGCCCATAGAGGGCTATGTTGAAAAAGGAAATATCTTCCGTTCAAAACTGGAAAGAAGCTTTCTGAGAAACTGCTCTGTGTTCTGTTAATTCATCTCACAGAGTTACATCTTTCCCTTCAAGAAGCCTTTCGCTAAGGCTGTTCTTGTGGCGTTGGCAAAGTGATATTTGGAAGCCCATAGAGGTCTATGGTGAAAAAGGAAATATCTTCCGTTCAAAACTTGAAAGAAGCTTTCTGAGAAACTGCTCTGTGTTCTGTTAATTCATCTCACAGAGTTATATCTTTCCCTTCAAGAAGACTTTCGCTAAGGCTGTTCTTGTGGAATTGGCAAAGTGATACTTGGAAGCCCATAGAAGGCTATGGTGAAAAAGGAAATATTTCCGGTTCAATACTGAAAAGAAGTTTTCTGAGAAACTGCTCTGTGTTCTGTTAATTCATCTCACAGAGTTACATCTTTCCCTTCAAGAAGCCTTTCGCTAAGGGTGTTCTTGTGGAATTGGCCAAGGGATATTTGGAAGCCCATTAAGGGCTATGTTGAAAAACGAAATAACTTCCGTTCAAAACTGGAAAGAAGCTTTCTGAGAAACTGCTCTGTGTTCTGTTAATTCATCTCACAGAGTTACATCTTTCCCTTCAAGAAGCCTTTCGCTAAGGCTGTTCTTTTGGAATTGGCAACGGGATATTTGGAAGCCCATAGAGGGCTATGGTGAAAAAGGAAATACCTTCCGTTCAAAACTGGAAAGAAGCTTTCTGAGAAACTGCTCTGTGTTCTATTAATTCATCTCACAGAGTTACATCTTTCCCTTCAAGAAGCCTTTCGCTAAGGCTGTTCTTGTGGAATTGGCAAAGGGATGTTTGGAAACCCATGGAGGGCTACGGTGAAAAAGGAAATATCTTGCGTTCAATACTGGAAAGAAGCTTTCTGAGAAACTGCCCTGTGTTTTGTTAATTCATCTCACAGAGTTACATCTTTCCCTTCAAGAAGCCTTTCGCTAAGGCTGTTCTTGTGGAGTTGGCAAAGTGATATTTGGAAGCCCATAGAAGGATATGGTGAAAAAGGAAATATCTTGCGTTTAATACTGGAAAGAAGCTTTCAGAGAAACTGCTCTGTGTTCTGGTAATTCATCTCACAGAGTTACATCTTTCCCTTCAAGAAGCCTTTCGCTAAGGCTGTTCTTGTGGAGTTCGCAAAGTGATATCTGGAAGCCCATAGAGGGCTACGGTGAAATAGGAAATATCTTCCGTTCAAAACTGGAAAGAAGCTTTCTGAGAAACTGCTCTGTGTTCTGTTAATTCATCTCACAGAGTTACATCTTTCCCTTCAAGAAGCCTTTCGCTAAGGTGGTTCTTGTGGAATTGGCAAAGTGATATCTGGAAGCCCATAGAGGGCTATGGTTAAAAAGGAAATATCCTCCGTTCAAAACTGGAAAGAAGCTTTTTGAGAAACTGCTCTGTTTTCTGTTAATTCATCTCACAGAGTTACATCTTTCCCTTCAAGAACCCTTTCGCTAAGGCTGTTCTTGTGGAATTGACAAAGTGATATTTGGAAGCCCAAAGAGGGCTATGGTGAAAAAGGAAATATCTTCCGTTCAAACCTGGAAAGAAGCTTTCTGAGAAACTGCTCTGTGGTCTGTTAATTCATCTCACAGAGCTACATCTTTGCCTTCAAGAAGCCTTTCGCTAAGGCTGTTCTTGTGGAATTGGCAAAGGGATATTTGGAAGCCCATAGAGGGCTACGGTGAAAAAGGAAATATCTTCCGTTCAATACTGGAAAGAAGCTTTCTGAGAAACTGCTCTGTGTTCCCTTAATTCATCTCACAGAGTTACATCTTTCCCTTCAATAAGCCTTTCGCTATGGCTGTTCTTGTGGAATTGGCAAAGTGATATTTGGAAGCCCATAGTGGGCTATGGTGAAAAAGGAAATATCTTCCGTTCGAAAGTGGAAAGAAGCTTTCTGAGAAACTGCTCTGTGTTCTGTTAATTCATCTCACAGAGTTGCATCTTTCCATTCAAGAAGCCATTCGCTATGGCTGTTCTTGTGGAATTGGCAAAGTGATATTTGGAAGCCCATAGAGGGCTATGGTGAAGAAGGAAATGTCTTCCGTTTTAAACTGGAAAGAAGCTTTCTGAGAAACTGCTCTGTGTTCTGTTAATTCATCTCACAGAGTTACATCTTTCCCTTCAAGAAGCCTTTCGCTAAGGCTGTTCTTGTGGAATTGGCAAAGTGGTAGTTGGAAGCCCAAAGAGGGCTATGGTGAAAAAGGAAATATCTTCCGTTCAAAACTGGAAAGAAGCTTTCTGAGAAACTGCTCTGCGTTCTGTTAATTCACCTCACAGAGTTACATCTTTCCCTTCATGAAGCCTTTCGCTAAGGCTGTTCTTGTGGAATTGGCAAAGTGATATTTGGAAGCCCATAGAGGGCTACGCTGAAAAACGAAATATCTTCCGTTCAAAACTGGAAAGAAGCTTTCTGAGAAACTGCTCTGTGTTCTGTTAATTCATCTCACAGAGTTACATCTTTCCCTTCAAGAAGCCTTTCGCTAAGTCTGTTCTTGTGGAATTCGCAAAGTGATATTTGGAAGCCCATAGAGGGCTATGGTGAAAAACGAAATATCTTCTGTTCAAAACTGGAAAGAAGCCTTCTGAGAAACTGCTCTGTGTTCTGTTAATTCATCTTACAGAGTTACATCTTTCCCTTCAAGGAGCCTTTCGCTAAGGCTGTTCTTGTGGAATTGGCAAAGGGATATTTGGAAGTCCTTGGAGGGATACTGTGAAAAAGGAAATATCTTGCGTTCAATACTGGAAAGAAGCTTTCTGAGAAACTGCTCTGTGTTCTGTTAATTCATCTCACAGAGTTACATCTTTCCCTTCAAGAAGCCTTTCGCTAAGGTTGTTCTTGTGGAATTGGCAAAGTGATCCTTGGAAGCCCATAGAGGGCTATGTTGAAAAAGGAAATATCTTCCGTTCAAAACTGGAAAGAAGCTTTTTGAGAAACTGCTCTGTGTTCTGTTAATTCATCTCACAGAGTTACATCTTTACCTTCAAGAAGCCTTTCGCTAAGGCTGTTCTTGTGGAATTGGCAAAGTGATATTTGGAAGCTCATAGAGGGCTATGGTGAAAAAGGAAATGTCTTTAGTTCAAAACTGGAAAGAAGCTTTGTGAGAAACTGCTCTGTGTTCTGTTAATTCATATCACAGAGTTACATCTTTCCCTTCAAGACGCCTTTCGCTTAGGCTGTTCTTGTGGAATTGGCAAAGGAATATTTGGGAGCCCATAGAGAATTATGGTGAAAAAGGAAGTAACTTCCGTTCAAAACTGGAAAGAAGCTTTCTTAGAAACTGCGCTGTGTTCTGTTAATTCATCTCACAGAGTTACATCTTTCCCTTCAAGAAGCCTTTCGCTAAGGCTGTTCTTGTGGAATTGGAAAAGTGATATCTGGAATGGCATAGAGGGCTATGGTGATAAAGGAAATATCTTCCGTTCAAAACTGGAAAGAAGCTTTCTGAGAAACTGCTCTGTGTTCTGTTAATTCATCTCACAGAGTTACATCTTTCCCTTCAAGAAGCCTTTCGCTAAGGCTGTTCTTGTGGAATTGGCAAAGGGGTATTTGGAAGTCCATGTAGCGCTACGGTGAAAAAGGAAATATCTTGCGTTTAATACTGGAAAGAAGCTTTCTGAGAAACTGCTTTGTGTTTTGTTAATTCATCTCACAGAGTTACATCTTTCCCTTCAAGAAGCCTTTCGCTAAGGTTGTTCTTGTGGAATTGGCAAAGTGATCCTTGAAAGCCCATAGAGGGCTATGTTGAAAAAGGAAATATCTTCCGTTCAAAACTGGAAAGAAGCTTTCTGAGAAACTGCTCTGTGTTCTGTTAATTCATCTCACACAGTTACATCTTTCCCTTCAAGTAGCCTTTCCCTAAGGCTGTTCTTGTGGAATTGGCAAAGGGATATTTGGAAGCCCATAGAGGGCTATGGTGAAAAAGGAAGTATCTTCCGTTCAAAACTGGAAAGAAGCTTTCTGAGAAACTGATCTGTGTTCTGTTAATACATCTCACAGAGTTACATCTTTCCCTTCAAGATGCCTTTCTCTAAGGCTGTTCTTGTGGAATTGGCAAAGGGATATTTGGAAGCCCATAGAGGGCAATGATGAAAAAGGAATTATCTTCCGTTCAAAACTGGAAAGATACTTTCTGAGAAACTGCTCTGTGTTCTGTTAATTCATCTCACAGAGTTACATCTTTCCTTTCAAGAAGCCTTTCGCTAAGGCTGTTCTTGTGGAATTGGCAAAGGGATATTTGGAAGCCCATAGAGGGCTATGGTGAAAAAGGAAATGTCTTCCGTTCAAAACTGGAAAGAAGCTTTCTGAGAAACTGCTCTGTGTTCTGTTAATTCATATCACAGAGTTACATCTTTCCCTTCAAGACGCCTTTCGCTTAGTCTGTTCTTGTGGAATTGGCAAATGGATATTTGGGAGCCCATAGAGAGGTATGGTGAAAAAGGAAGTAACTTCCGTTCAAAACTGGTAAGAAGCTTTCTTAGAAACTGCTCTGTGTTCTGTTAATTCATCTCACAGAATTACATCTTTCCCTTCAAGAAGCCTTTCGCTAAGGCTGTTCTTGTGGAATTGGCAAAGTGATATCTGGAAGCGCATAGAGGGCTATGGTGAAAAAGGAAATATCTTCCGTTCAAAACTGGAAAGAAGCTTTCTGAGAAACTGCTCTGTGTTCTGGTAATTCATCTCACAGAGTTACATCTTTCCCTTCAAGAAGCCTTTCGCTAAGGCTGTTCTTGTGGAATTGGCAAAGGGGTATTTGGAAGTCCATGTAGCGCTACGGTGAAAAAGGAAATATCTTGCGTTTAATACTGGAAAGAAGCTTTCTGAGAAACTGCTCTGTGTTTTGTTAATTCATCTCACAGAGTTACATCTTTCCCTACAAGAAGCCTTTCGCTAAGGTTGTTCTTGTGGAATTGGCAAAGTGATCCTTGGAAGCCCATAGAGGGCTATGTTGAAAAAGGAAATATCTTCCGTTCAAAACTGGAAAGAAGCTTTCTGAGAAACTGCTCTGTGTTCTGTTAATTCATCTCACAGAGTTACATCTTTCCCTTCAAGAAGCCTTTCGCTAAGGCTGTTCTTGTGGCGTTGGCAAAGTGATATTTGGAAGCCCATAGAGGTCTATGGTGAAAAAGGAAATATCTTCCGTTCAAAACTTGAAAGAAGCTTTCTGAGAAACTGCTCTGTGTTCTGTTAATTCATCTCACAGAGTTATATCTTTCCCTTCAAGAAGACTTTCGCTAAGGCTGTTCTTGTGGAATTGGCAAAGTGATACTTGGAAGCCCATAGAAGGCTATGGTGAAAAAGGAAATATTTCCGGTTCAATACTGAAAAGAAGTTTTCTGAGAAACTGCTCTGTGTTCTGTTAATTCATCTCACAGAGTTACATCTTTCCCTTCAAGAAGCCTTTCGCTAAGGGTGTTCTTGTGGAATTGGCCAAGGGATATTTGGAAGCCCATTAAGGGCTATGTTGAAAAACGAAATAACTTCCGTTCAAAACTGGAAAGAAGCTTTCTGAGAAACTGCTCTGTGTTCTGTTAATTCATCTCACAGAGTTACATCTTTCCCTTCAAGAAGCCTTTCGCTAAGGCTGTTCTTTTGGAATTGGCAACGGGATATTTGGAAGCCCATAGAGGGCTATGGTGAAAAAGGAAATACCTTCCGTTCAAAACTGGAAAGAAGCTTTCTGAGAAACTGCTCTGTGTTCTATTAATTCATCTCACAGAGTTACATCTTTCCCTTCAAGAAGCCTTTCGCTAAGGCTGTTCTTGTGGAATTGGCAAAGGGATGTTTGGAAACCCATGGAGGGCTACGGTGAAAAAGGAAATATCTTGCGTTCAGTACTGGAAAGAAGCTTTCTGAGAAACTGCCCTGTGTTTTGTTAATTCATCTCACAGAGTTACATCTTTCCCTTCAAGAAGCCTTTCGCTAAGGCTGTTCTTGTGGAGTTGGCAAAGTGATATTTGGAAGCCCATAGAAGGATATGGTGAAAAAGGAAATATCTTGCGTTTAATACTGGAAAGAAGCTTTCAGAGAAACTGCTCTGTGTTCTGGTAATTCATCTCACAGAGTTACATCTTTCCCTTCAAGAAGCCTTTCGCTAAGGCTGTTCTTGTGGAGTTCGCAAAGTGATATCTGGAAGCCCATAGAGGGCTACGGTGAAATAGGAAATATCTTCCGTTCAAAACTGGAAAGAAGCTTTCTGAGAAACTGCTCTGTGTTCTGTTAATTCATCTCACAGAGTTACATCTTTCCCTTCAAGAAGCCTTTCGCTAAGGTGGTTCTTGTGGAATTGGCAAAGTGATATCTGGAAGCCCATAGAGGGCTATGGTTAAAAAGGAAATATCCTCCGTTCAAAACTGGAAAGAAGCTTTTTGAGAAACTGCTCTGTTTTCTGTTAATTCATCTCACAGAGTTACATCTTTCCCTTCAAGAACCCTTTCGCTAAGGCTGTTCTTGTGGAATTGACAAAGTGATATTTGGAAGCCCAAAGAGGGCTATGGTGAAAAAGGAAATATCTTCCGTTCAAACCTGGAAAGAAGCTTTCTGAGAAACTGCTCTGTGGTCTGTTAATTCATCTCACAGAGCTACATCTTTGCCTTCAAGAAGCCTTTCGCTAAGGCTGTTCTTGTGGAATTGGCAAAGGGATATTTGGAAGCCCATAGAGGGCTACGGTGAAAAAGGAAATATCTTCCGTTCAATACTGGAAAGAAGCTTTCTGAGAAACTGCTCTGTGTTCCCTTAATTCATCTCACAGAGTTACATCTTTCCCTTCAATAAGCCTTTCGCTATGGCTGTTCTTGTGGAATTGGCAAAGTGATATTTGGAAGCCCATAGTGGGCTATGGTGAAAAAGGAAATATCTTCCGTTCGAAAGTGGAAAGAAGCTTTCTGAGAAACTGCTCTGTGTTCTGTTAATTCATCTCACAGAGTTGCATCTTTCCATTCAAGAAGCCATTCGCTATGGCTGTTCTTGTGGAATTGGCAAAGTGATATTTGGAAGCCCATAGAGGGCTATGGTGAAGAAGGAAATGTCTTCCGTTTTAAACTGGAAAGAAGCTTTCTGAGAAACTGCTCTGTGTTCTGTTAATTCATCTCACAGAGTTACATCTTTCCCTTCAAGAAGCCTTTCGCTAAGGCTGTTCTTGTGGAATTGGCAAAGTGGTAGTTGGAAGCCCAAAGAGGGCTATGGTGAAAAAGGAAATATCTTCCGTTCAAAACTGGAAAGAAGCTTTCTGAGAAACTGCTCTGCGTTCTGTTAATTCACCTCACAGAGTTACATCTTTCCCTTCATGAAGCCTTTCGCTAAGGCTGTTCTTGTGGAATTGGCAAAGTGATATTTGGAAGCCCATAGAGGGCTACGCTGAAAAACGAAATATCTTCCGTTCAAAACTGGAAAGAAGCTTTCTGAGAAACTGCTCTGTGTTCTGTTAATTCATCTCACAGAGTTACATCTTTCCCTTCAAGAAGCCTTTCGCTAAGTCTGTTCTTGTGGAATTCGCAAAGTGATATTTGGAAGCCCATAGAGGGCTATGGTGAAAAACGAAATATCTTCTGTTCAAAACTGGAAAGAAGCCTTCTGAGAAACTGCTCTGTGTTCTGTTAATTCATCTTACAGAGTTACATCTTTCCCTTCAAGGAGCCTTTCGCTAAGGCTGTTCTTGTGGAATTGGCAAAGGGATATTTGGAAGTCCTTGGAGGGATACTGTGAAAAAGGAAATATCTTGCGTTCAATACTGGAAAGAAGCTTTCTGAGAAACTGCTCTGTGTTCTGTTAATTCATCTCACAGAGTTACATCTTTCCCTTCAAGAAGCCTTTCGCTAAGGTTGTTCTTGTGGAATTGGCAAAGTGATCCTTGGAAGCCCATAGAGGGCTATGTTGAAAAAGGAAATATCTTCCGTTCAAAACTGGAAAGAAGCTTTTTGAGAAACTGCTCTGTGTTCTGTTAATTCATCTCACAGAGTTACATCTTTACCTTCAAGAAGCCTTTCGCTAAGGCTGTTCTTGTGGAATTGGCAAAGTGATATTTGGAAGCTCATAGAGGGCTATGGTGAAAAAGGAAATGTCTTTAGTTCAAAACTGGAAAGAAGCTTTGTGAGAAACTGCTCTGTGTTCTGTTAATTCATATCACAGAGTTACATCTTTCCCTTCAAGACGCCTTTCGCTTAGGCTGTTCTTGTGGAATTGGCAAAGGAATATTTGGGAGCCCATAGAGAATTATGGTGAAAAAGGAAGTAACTTCGGTTCAAAACTGGAAAGAAGCTTTCTTAGAAACTGCGCTGTGTTCTGTTAATTCATCTCACAGAGTTACATCTTTCCCTTCAAGAAGCCTTTCGCTAAGGCTGTTCTTGTGGAATTGGAAAAGTGATATCTGGAATGGCATAGAGGGCTATGGTGATAAAGGAAATATCTTCCGTTCAAAACTGGAAAGAAGCTTTCTGAGAAACTGCTCTGTGTTCTGTTAATTCATCTCACAGAGTTACATCTTTCCCTTCAAGAAGCCTTTCGCTAAGGCTGTTCTTGTGGAATTGGCAAAGGGGTATTTGGAAGTCCATGTAGCGCTACGGTGAAAAAGGAAATATCTTGCGTTTAATACTGGAAAGAAGCTTTCTGAGAAACTGCTTTGTGTTTTGTTAATTCATCTCACAGAGTTACATCTTTCCCTTCAAGAAGCCTTTCGCTAAGGTTGTTCTTGTGGAATTGGCAAAGTGATCCTTGAAAGCCCATAGAGGGCTATGTTGAAAAAGGAAATATCTTCCGTTCAAAACTGGAAAGAAGCTTTCTGAGAAACTGCTCTGTGTTCTGTTAATTCATCTCACACAGTTACATCTTTCCCTTCAAGTAGCCTTTCCCTAAGGCTGTTCTTGTGGAATTGGCAAAGGGATATTTGGAAGCCCATAGAGGGCTATGGTGAAAAAGGAAGTATCTTCCGTTCAAAACTGGAAAGAAGCTTTCTGAGAAACTGATCTGTGTTCTGTTAATACATCTCACAGAGTTACATCTTTCCCTTCAAGATGCCTTTCTCTAAGGCTGTTCTTGTGGAATTGGCAAAGGGATATTTGGAAGCCCATAGAGGGCAATGATGAAAAAGGAATTATCTTCCGTTCAAAACTGGAAAGATACTTTCTGAGAAACTGCTCTGTGTTCTGTTAATTCATCTCACAGAGTTACATCTTTCCTTTCAAGAAGCCTTTCGCTAAGGCTGTTCTTGTGGAATTGGCAAAGGGATATTTGGAAGCCCATAGAGGGCTATGGTGAAAAAGGAAATGTCTTCCGTTCAAAACTGGAAAGAAGCTTTCTGAGAAACTGCTCTGTGTTCTGTTAATTCATATCACAGAGTTACATCTTTCCCTTCAAGACGCCTTTCGCTTAGGCTGTTCTTGTGGAATTGGCAAAGGAATATTTGGGAGCCCATAGAGAATTATGGTGAAAAAGGAAGTAACTTCCGTTCAAAACTGGAAAGAAGCTTTCTTAGAAACTGCGCTGTGTTCTGTTAATTCATCTCACAGAGTTACATCTTTCCCTTCAAGAAGCCTTTCGCTAAGGTTGTTCTTGTGGAATTGGCAAAGTGATCCTTGAAAGCCCATAGAGGGCTATGTTGAAAAAGGAAATATCTTCCGTTCAAAACTGGAAAGAAGCTTTCTGAGAAACTGCTCTGTGTTCTGTTAATTCATCTCACACAGTTACATCTTTCCCTTCAAGTAGCCTTTCCCTAAGGCTGTTCTTGTGGAATTGGCAAAGGGATATTTGGAAGCCCATAGAGGGCTATGGTGAAAAAGGAAGTATCTTCCGTTCAAAACTGGAAAGAAGCTTTCTGAGAAACTGATCTGTGTTCTGTTAATACATCTCACAGAGTTACATCTTTCCCTTCAAGATGCCTTTCTCTAAGGCTGTTCTTGTGGAATTGGCAAAGGGATATTTGGAAGCCCATAGAGGGCAATGATGAAAAAGGAATTATCTTCCGTTCAAAACTGGAAAGATACTTTCTGAGAAACTGCTCTGTGTTCTGTTAATTCATCTCACAGAGTTACATCTTTCCTTTCAAGAAGCCTTTCGCTAAGGCTGTTCTTGTGGAATTGGCAAAGGGATATTTGGAAGCCCATAGAGGGCTATGGTGAAAAAGGAAATGTCTTCCGTTCAAAACTGGAAAGAAGCTTTCTGAGAAACTGCTCTGTGTTCTGTTAATTCATATCACAGAGTTACATCTTTCCCTTCAAGACGCCTTTCGCTTAGTCTGTTCTTGTGGAATTGGCAAATGGATATTTGGGAGCCCATAGAGAGGTATGGTGAAAAAGGAAGTAACTTCCGTTCAAAACTGGTAAGAAGCTTTCTTAGAAACTGCTCTGTGTTCTGTTAATTCATCTCACAGAATTACATCTTTCCCTTCAAGAAGCCTTTCGCTAAGGCTGTTCTTGTGGAATTGGCAAAGTGATATCTGGAAGCGCATAGAGGGCTATGGTGAAAAAGGAAATATCTTCCGTTCAAAACTGGAAAGAAGCTTTCTGAGAAACTGCTCTGTGTTCTGGTAATTCATCTCACAGAGTTACATCTTTCCCTTCAAGAAGCCTTTCGCTAAGGCTGTTCTTGTGGAATTGGCAAAGGGGTATTTGGAAGTCCATGTAGCGCTACGGTGAAAAAGGAAATATCTTGCGTTTAATACTGGAAAGAAGCTTTCTGAGAAACTGCTCTGTGTTTTGTTAATTCATCTCACAGAGTTACATCTTTCCCTACAAGAAGCCTTTCGCTAAGGTTGTTCTTGTGGAATTGGCAAAGTGATACTTGGAAGCCCATAGAGGGCTATGTTGAAAAAGGAAATATCTTCCGTTCAAAACTGGAAAGAAGCTTTCTGAGAAACTGCTCTGTGTTCTGTTAATTCATCTCACAGAGTTACATCTTTCCCTTCAAGAAGCCTTTCGCTAAGGCTGTTCTTGTGGCGTTGGCAAAGTGATATTTGGAAGCCCATAGAGGTCTATGGTGAAAAAGGAAATATCTTCCGTTCAAAACTTGAAAGAAGCTTTCTGAGAAACTGCTCTGTGTTCTGTTAATTCATCTCACAGAGTTATATCTTTCCCTTCAAGAAGACTTTCGCTAAGGCTGTTCTTGTGGAATTGGCAAAGTGATACTTGGAAGCCCATAGAAGGCTATGGTGAAAAAGGAAATATTTCCGGTTCAATACTGGAAAGAAGTTTTCTGAGAAACTGCTCTGTGTTCTGTTAATTCATCTCACAGAGTTACATCCTTCCCTTCAAGAAGCCTTTCGCTAAGGGTGTTCTTGTGGAATTGGCCAAGGGATATTTGGAAGCCCATTAAGGGCTATGTTGAAAAACGAAATAACTTCCGTTCAAAACTGGAAAGAAGCTTTCTGAGAAACTGCTCTGTGTTCTGTTAATTCATCTCACAGAGTTACATCTTTCCCTTCAAGAAGCCTTTCGCTAAGGCTGTTCTTTTGGAATTGGCAACGGGATATTTGGAAGCCCATAGAGGGCTATGGTGAAAAAGGAAATACCTTCCGTTCAAAACTGGAAAGAAGCTTTCTGAGAAACTGCTCTGTGTTCTATTAATTCATCTCACAGAGTTACATCTTTCCCTTCAAGAAGCCTTTCGCTAAGGCTGTTCTTGTGGAATTGGCAAAGGGATGTTTGGAAACCCATGGAGGGCTACGGTGAAAAAGGAAATATCTTGCGTTCAATACTGGAAAGAAGCTTTCTGAGAAACTGCCCTGTGTTTTGTTAATTCATCTCACAGAGTTACATCTTTCCCTTCAAGAAGCCTTTCGCTAAGGCTGTTCTTGTGGAGTTGGCAAAGTGATATTTGGAAGCCCATAGAAGGATATGGTGAAAAAGGAAATATCTTGCGTTTAATACTGGAAAGAAGCTTTCAGAGAAACTGCTCTGTGTTCTGGTAATTCATCTCACAGAGTTACATCTTTCCCTTCAAGAAGCCTTTCGCTAAGGCTGTTCTTGTGGAGTTCGCAAAGTGATATCTGGAAGCCCATAGAGGGCTACGGTGAAATAGGAAATATCTTCCGTTCAAAACTGGAAAGAAGCTTTCTGAGAAACTGCTCTGTGTTCTGTTAATTCATCTCACAGAGTTACATCTTTCCCTTCAAGAAGCCTTTCGCTAAGGTGGTTCTTGTGGAATTGGCAAAGTGATATCTGGAAGCCCATAGAGGGCTATGGTTAAAAAGGAAATATCCTCCGTTCAAAACTGGAAAGAAGCTTTTTGAGAAACTGCTCTGTTTTCTGTTAATTCATCTCACAGAGTTACATCTTTCCCTTCAAGAACCCTTTCGCTAAGGCTGTTCTTGTGGAATTGTCAAAGTGATATTTGGAAGCCCAAAGAGGGCTGTGGTGAAAAAGGAAATATCTTCCGTTCAAACCTGGAAAGAAGCTTTCTGAGAAACTGCTCTGTGGTCTGTTAATTCATCTCACAGAGCTACATCTTTGCCTTCAAGAAGCCTTTCGCTAAGGCTGTTCTTGTGGAATTGGCAAAGTGATATTTGGAAGGCCATAGAGGGCTACGGTGAAAAAGGAAATATGTTCCGTTCAATACTGGAAAGAAGCTTTCTGAGAAACTGCTCTGTGTTCCCTTAATTCATCTCACAGAGTTACATCTTTCCCTTCAATAAGCCTTTCGCTAAGGCTGTTCTTGTGGAATTGGCAAAGTGATATTTGGAAGCCCATAGTGGGCTATGGTGAAAAAGGAAATATCTTCCGTTCGAAAGTGGAAAGAAGCTTTCTGAGAAACTGCTCTGTGTTCTGTTAATTCATCTCACAGAGTTGCATCTTTCCATTCAAGAAGCCATTCGCTATGGCTGTTCTTGTGGAATTGGCAAAGTGATATTTGGAAGCCCATAGAGGGCTATGGTGAAAAAGGAAATGTCTTCCGTTTTAAACTGGAAAGAAGCTTTCTGAGAAACTGCTCTGTGTTCTGTTAATTCATCTCACAGAGTTACATCTTTCCCTTCAAGAAGCCTTTCGCTAAGGCTGTTCTTGTGGAATTGGCAAAGTGGTAGTTGGAAGCCCAAAGAGGGCTATGGTGAAAAAGGAAATATCTTCCGTTCAAAACTGGAAAGAAGCTTTCTGAGAAACTGCTCTGCGTTCTGTTAATTCACCTCACAGAGTTACATCTTTCCCTTCATGAAGCCTTTCGCTAAGGCTGTTCTTGTGGAATTGGCAAAGTGATATTTGGAAGCCCATAGAGGGCTACGCTGAAAAACGAAATATCTTCCGTTCAAAACTGGAAAGAAGCTTTCTGAGAAACTGCTCTGTGTTCTGTTAATTCATCTCACAGAGTTACATCTTTCCCTTCAAGAAGCCTTTCGCTAAGTCTGTTCTTGTGGAATTCGCAAAGTGATATTTGGAAGCCCATAGAGGGCTATGGTGAAAAACGAAATATCTTCTGTTCAAAACTGGAAAGAAGCCTTCTGAGAAACTGCTCTGTGTTCTGTTAATTCATCTTACAGAGTTACATCTTTCCCTTCAAGGAGCCTTTCGCTAAGGCTGTTCTTGTGGAATTGGCAAAGGGATATTTGGAAGTCCTTGGAGGGATACTGTGAAAAAGGAAATATCTTGCGTTCAATACTGGAAAGAAGCTTTCTGAGAAACTGCTCTGTGTTCTGTTAATTCATCTCACAGAGTTACATCTTTCCCTTCAAGAAGCCTTTCGCTAAGGTTGTTCTTGTGGAATTGGCAAAGTGATCCTTGGAAGCCCATAGAGGGCTATGTTGAAAAAGGAAATATCTTCCGTTCAAAACTGGAAAGAAGCTTTTTGAGAAACTGCTCTGTGTTCTGTTAATTCATCTCACAGAGTTACATCTTTACCTTCAAGAAGCCTTTCGCTAAGGCTGTTCTTGTGGAATTGGCAAAGTGATATTTGGAAGCTCATAGAGGGCTATGGTGAAAAAGGAAATGTCTTTAGTTCAAAACTGGAAAGAAGCTTTGTGAGAAACTGCTCTGTGTTCTGTTAATTCATATCACAGAGTTACATCTTTCCCTTCAAGACGCCTTTCGCTTAGGCTGTTCTTGTGGAATTGGCAAAGGAATATTTGGGAGCCCATAGAGAATTATGGTGAAAAAGGAAGTAACTTCGGTTCAAAACTGGAAAGAAGCTTTCTTAGAAACTGCGCTGTGTTCTGTTAATTCATCTCACAGAGTTACATCTTTCCCTTCAAGAAGCCTTTCGCTAAGGCTGTTCTTGTGGAATTGGAAAAGTGATATCTGGAATGGCATAGAGGGCTATGGTGATAAAGGAAATATCTTCCGTTCAAAACTGGAAAGAAGCTTTCTGAGAAACTGCTCTGTGTTCTCTTAATTCATCTCACAGAGTTACATCTTTCCCTTCAAGAAGCCTTTCGCTAAGGCTGTTCTTGTGGAATTGGCAAAGGGGTATTTGGAAGTCCATGTAGCGCTACGGTGAAAAAGGAAATATCTTGCGTTTAATACTGGAAAGAAGCTTTCTGAGAAACTGCTTTGTGTTTTGTTAATTCATCTCACAGAGTTACATCTTTCCCTTCAAGAAGCCTTTCGCTAAGGTTGTTCTTGTGGAATTGGCAAAGTGATCCTTGAAAGCCCATAGAGGGCTATGTTGAAAAAGGAAATATCTTCCGTTCAAAACTGGAAAGAAGCTTTCTGAGAAACTGCTCTGTGTTCTGTTAATTCATCTCACACAGTTACATCTTTCCCTTCAAGTAGCCTTTCCCTAAGGCTGTTCTTGTGGAATTGGCAAAGGGATATTTGGAAGCCCATAGAGGGCTATGGTGAAAAAGGAAGTATCTTCCGTTCAAAACTGGAAAGAAGCTTTCTGAGAAACTGATCTGTGTTCTGTTAATACATCTCACAGAGTTACATCTTTCCCTTCAAGATGCCTTTCTCTAAGGCTGTTCTTGTGGAATTGGCAAAGGGATATTTGGAAGCCCATAGAGGGCAATGATGAAAAAGGAATTATCTTCCGTTCAAAACTGGAAAGATACTTTCTGAGAAACTGCTCTGTGTTCTGTTAATTCATCTCACAGAGTTACATCTTTCCTTTCAAGAAGCCTTTCGCTAAGGCTGTTCTTGTGGAATTGGCAAAGGGATATTTGGAAGCCCATAGAGGGCTATGGTGAAAAAGGAAATGTCTTCCGTTCAAAACTGGAAAGAAGCTTTCTGAGAAACTGCTCTGTGTTCTGTTAATTCATATCACAGAGTTACATCTTTCCCTTCAAGACGCCTTTCGCTTAGGCTGTTCTTGTGGAATTGGCAAAGGAATATTTGTTAGCCCATAGAGAATTATGGTGAAAAAGGAAGTAACTTCCGTTCAAAACTGGAAAGAAGCTTTCTTAGAAACTGCGCTGTGTTCTGTTAATTCATCTCACAGAGTTACATCTTTCCCTTCAAGAAGCCTTTCGCTAAGGTTGTTCTTGTGGAATTGGCAAAGTGATCCTTGAAAGCCCATAGAGGGCTATGTTGAAAAAGGAAATATCTTCCGTTCAAAACTGGAAAGAAGCTTTCTGAGAAACTGCTCTGTGTTCTGTTAATTCATCTCACACAGTTACATCTTTCCCTTCAAGTAGCCTTTCCCTAAGGCTGTTCTTGTGGAATTGGCAAAGGGATATTTGGAAGCCCATAGAGGGCTATGGTGAAAAAGGAAGTATCTTCCGTTCAAAACTGGAAAGAAGCTTTCTGAGAAACTGATCTGTGTTCTGTTAATACATCTCACAGAGTTACATCTTTCCCTTCAAGATGCCTTTCTCTAAGGCTGTTCTTGTGGAATTGGCAAAGGGATATTTGGAAGCCCATAGAGGGCAATGATGAAAAAGGAATTATCTTCCGTTCAAAACTGGAAAGATACTTTCTGAGAAACTGCTCTGTGTTCTGTTAATTCATCTCACAGAGTTACATCTTTCCTTTCAAGAAGCCTTTCGCTAAGGCTGTTCTTGTGGAATTGGCAAAGGGATATTTGGAAGCCCATAGAGGGCTATGGTGAAAAAGGAAATGTCTTCCGTTCAAAACTGGAAAGAAGCTTTCTGAGAAACTGCTCTGTGTTCTGTTAATTCATATCACAGAGTTACATCTTTCCCTTCAAGACGCCTTTCGCTTAGTCTGTTCTTGTGGAATTGGCAAATGGATATTTGGGAGCCCATAGAGAGGTATGGTGAAAAAGGAAGTAACTTCCGTTCAAAACTGGTAAGAAGCTTTCTTAGAAACTGCTCTGTGTTCTGTTAATTCATCTCACAGAATTACATCTTTCCCTTCAAGAAGCCTTTCGCTAAGGCTGTTCTTGTGGAATTGGCAAAGTGATATCTGGAAGCGCATAGAGGGCTATGGTGAAAAAGGAAATATCTTCCGTTCAAAACTGGAAAGAAGCTTTCTGAGAAACTGCTCTGTGTTCTGGTAATTCATCTCACAGAGTTACATCTTTCCCTTCAAGAAGCCTTTCGCTAAGGCTGTTCTTGTGGAATTGGCAAAGGGGTATTTGGAAGTCCATGTAGCGCTACGGTGAAAAAGGAAATATCTTGCGTTTAATACTGGAAAGAAGCTTTCTGAGAAACTGCTCTGTGTTTTGTTAATTCATCTCACAGAGTTACATCTTTCCCTACAAGAAGCCTTTCGCTAAGGTTGTTCTTGTGGAATTGGCAAAGTGATACTTGGAAGCCCATAGAGGGCTATGTTGAAAAAGGAAATATCTTCCGTTCAAAACTGGAAAGAAGCTTTCTGAGAAACTGCTCTGTGTTCTGTTAATTCATCTCACAGAGTTACATCTTTCCCTTCAAGAAGCCTTTCGCTAAGGCTGTTCTTGTGGCGTTGGCAAAGTGATATTTGGAAGCCCATAGAGGTCTATGGTGAAAAAGGAAATATCTTCCGTTCAAAACTTGAAAGAAGCTTTCTGAGAAACTGCTCTGTGTTCTGTTAATTCATCTCACAGAGTTATATCTTTCCCTTCAAGAAGACTTTCGCTAAGGCTGTTCTTGTGGAATTGGCAAAGTGATACTTGGAAGCCCATAGAAGGCTATGGTGAAAAAGGAAATATTTCCGGTTCAATACTGGAAAGAAGTTTTCTGAGAAACTGCTCTGTGTTCTGTTAATTCATCTCACAGAGTTACATCCTTCCCTTCAAGAAGCCTTTCGCTAAGGGTGTTCTTGTGGAATTGGCCAAGGGATATTTGGAAGCCCATTAAGGGCTATGTTGAAAAACGAAATAACTTCCGTTCAAAACTGGAAAGAAGCTTTCTGAGAAACTGCTCTGTGTTCTGTTAATTCATCTCACAGAGTTACATCTTTCCCTTCAAGAAGCCTTTCGCTAAGGCTGTTCTTTTGGAATTGGCAACGGGATATTTGGAAGCCCATAGAGGGCTATGGTGAAAAAGGAAATACCTTCCGTTCAAAACTGGAAAGAAGCTTTCTGAGAAACTGCTCTGTGTTCTATTAATTCATCTCACAGAGTTACATCTTTCCCTTCAAGAAGCCTTTCGCTAAGGCTGTTCTTGTGGAATTGGCAAAGGGATGTTTGGAAACCCATGGAGGGCTACGGTGAAAAAGGAAATATCTTGCGTTCAATACTGGAAAGAAGCTTTCTGAGAAACTGCCCTGTGTTTTGTTAATTCATCTCACAGAGTTACATCTTTCCCTTCAAGAAGCCTTTCGCTAAGGCTGTTCTTGTGGAGTTGGCAAAGTGATATTTGGAAGCCCATAGAAGGATATGGTGAAAAAGGAAATATCTTGCGTTTAATACTGGAAAGAAGCTTTCAGAGAAACTGCTCTGTGTTCTGGTAATTCATCTCACAGAGTTACATCTTTCCCTTCAAGAAGCCTTTCGCTAAGGCTGTTCTTGTGGAGTTCGCAAAGTGATATCTGGAAGCCCATAGAGGGCTACGGTGAAATAGGAAATATCTTCCGTTCAAAACTGGAAAGAAGCTTTCTGAGAAACTGCTCTGTGTTCTGTTAATTCATCTCACAGAGTTACATCTTTCCCTTCAAGAAGCCTTTCGCTAAGGTGGTTCTTGTGGAATTGGCAAAGTGATATCTGGAAGCCCATAGAGGGCTATGGTTAAAAAGGAAATATCCTCCGTTCAAAACTGGAAAGAAGCTTTTTGAGAAACTGCTCTGTTTTCTGTTAATTCATCTCACAGAGTTACATCTTTCCCTTCAAGAACCCTTTCGCTAAGGCTGTTCTTGTGGAATTGTCAAAGTGATATTTGGAAGCCCAAAGAGGGCTGTGGTGAAAAAGGAAATATCTTCCGTTCAAACCTGGAAAGAAGCTTTCTGAGAAACTGCTCTGTGGTCTGTTAATTCATCTCACAGAGCTACATCTTTGCCTTCAAGAAGCCTTTCGCTAAGGCTGTTCTTGTGGAATTGGCAAAGTGATATTTGGAAGGCCATAGAGGGCTACGGTGAAAAAGGAAATATGTTCCGTTCAATACTGGAAAGAAGCTTTCTGAGAAACTGCTCTGTGTTCCCTTAATTCATCTCACAGAGTTACATCTTTCCCTTCAATAAGCCTTTCGCTAAGGCTGTTCTTGTGGAATTGGCAAAGTGATATTTGGAAGCCCATAGTGGGCTATGGTGAAAAAGGAAATATCTTCCGTTCGAAAGTGGAAAGAAGCTTTCTGAGAAACTGCTCTGTGTTCTGTTAATTCATCTCACAGAGTTGCATCTTTCCATTCAAGAAGCCATTCGCTATGGCTGTTCTTGTGGAATTGGCAAAGTGATATTTGGAAGCCCATAGAGGGCTATGGTGAAAAAGGAAATGTCTTCCGTTTTAAACTGGAAAGAAGCTTTCTGAGAAACTGCTCTGTGTTCTGTTAATTCATCTCACAGAGTTACATCTTTCCCTTCAAGAAGCCTTTCGCTAAGGCTGTTCTTGTGGAATTGGCAAAGTGGTAGTTGGAAGCCCAAAGAGGGCTATGGTGAAAAAGGAAATATCTTCCGTTCAAAACTGGAAAGAAGCTTTCTGAGAAACTGCTCTGCGTTCTGTTAATTCACCTCACAGAGTTACATCTTTCCCTTCATGAAGCCTTTCGCTAAGGCTGTTCTTGTGGAATTGGCAAAGTGATATTTGGAAGCCCATAGAGGGCTACGCTGAAAAACGAAATATCTTCCGTTCAAAACTGGAAAGAAGCTTTCTGAGAAACTGCTCTGTGTTCTGTTAATTCATCTCACAGAGTTACATCTTTCCCTTCAAGAAGCCTTTCGCTAAGTCTGTTCTTGTGGAATTCGCAAAGTGATATTTGGAAACCCATAGAGGGCTATGGTGAAAAACGAAATATCTTCTGTTCAAAACTGGAAAGAAGCCTTCTGAGAAACTGCTCTGTGTTCTGTTAATTCATCTCACAGAGTTACATCTTTCCCTTCAAGGAGCCTTTCGCTAAGTCTGTTCTTGTGGAATTGGCAAAGGGATATTTGGAAGTCCTTGGAGGGATACTGTGAAAAAGGAAATATCTTGCGTTCAATACTGGAAAGAAGCTTTCTGAGAAACTGCTCTGTGTTCTGTTAATTCATCTCACAGAGTTACATCTTTCCCTTCAAGAAGCCTTTCGCTAAGGTTGTTCTTGTGGAATTGGCAAAGTGATCCTTGGAAGCCCATAGAGGGCTATGTTGAAAAAGGAAATATCTTCCGTTCAAAACTGGAAAGAAGCTTTTTGAGAAACTGCTCTGTGTTCTGTTAATTCATCTCACACAGTTACATCTTTCCCTTCAAGAAGCCTTTCCCTAAGGTTGTTCTTGTGGAATTGGCAAAGGGATATTTGGAAGCCCATAGAGGGCTATGGTGAAAAAGGAAGTATCTTCCGTTCAAAACTGGAAAGAAGCTTTCTGAGAAACTGATCTGTGTTCTGTTAATTCATCTCACAGAGTTACATCTTTCCCTTCAAGAAGCCTTTCGCTAAGGCTGTTCTTGTGGAATTGGCAAAGTGATATCTGGAAGCGCATAGAGGGCTATGGTGAAAAAGGAAATATCTTCAGTTCAAAACTGGAAAGAAGCTTTCTGAGAAACTGCTCTGTGTTCTGTTAATTCATCTCACAGAGTTACATCTTTCCCTTCAAGACGCCTTTCGCTTAGGCTGTTCTTGTGGAATTGGCAAAGGAATATTTGGGAGCCCATAGAGAGTTATGGTGAAAAAGGAAGTAACTTCCGTTCAAAACTGGAAAGAAGCTTTCTTAGAAACTGCGCTGTGTTCTGTTAATTCATCTCACAGAGTTACATCTTTCCCTTCAAGAAGCCTTTCGCTAAGGCTGTTCTTGTGGAATTGGAAAAGTGATATCTGGAATGGCATAGAGGGCTATGGTGAAAAGGAAATATCTTCCGTTCAAAACTGGAAAGAAGCTTTCTGAGAAACTGCTCTGTGTTCTGTTAATTCATCTCACAGAGTTACATCTTTCCCTTCAAGAAGCCTTTCGCTAAGGCTGTTCTTGTGGAATTGGCAAAGGGGTATTTGGAAGTCCATGTAGCGCTACGGTGAAAAAGGAAATATCTTGCGTTTAATACTGGAAAGAAGCTTTCTGAGAAACTGCTCTGTGTTTTGTTAATTCATCTCACAGAGTTACATCTTTCCCTTCAAGAAGCCTTTCGCTAAGGTTGTTCTTGTGGAATTGGCAAAGTGATCCTTGGAAGCCCATAGAGGGCTATGTTGAAAAAGGAAATATCTTCCGTTCAAAACTGGAAAGAAGCTTTCTGAGAAACTGCTCTGTGTTCTGTTAATTCATCTCACACAGTTACATCTTTCCCTTCAAGAAGCCTTTCCCTAAGGCTGTTCTTGTGGAATTGGCAAAGGGATATTTGGAAGCCCATAGAGGGCTATGGTGAAAAAGGAAGTATCTTCCGTTCAAAACTGGAAAGAAGCTTTCTGAGAAACTGATCTGTGTTCTGTTAATTCATCTCACAGAGTTACATCTTTCCCTTCAAGATGCCTTTCTCTAAGGCTGTTCTTGTGGAATTGGCAAAGGGATATTTGGAAGCCCATAGAGGGCAATGGTGAAAAAGGAATTATCTTCCGTTCAAAACTGGAAAGATACTTTCTGAGAAACTGCTCTGTGTTCTGTTAATTCATCTCACAGAGTTACATCTTTCCTTTCAAGAAGCCTTTCGCTAAGGCTGTTCTTGTGGAATTGGCAAAGGGATATTTGGAAGCCCATAGAGGGCTATGGTGAAAAAGGAAATGTCTTCCGTTCAAAACTGGAAAGAAGCTTTCTGAGAAACTGCTCTGTGTTCTGTTAATTCATATCACAGAGTTACATCTTTCCCTTCAAGACGCCTTTCGCTTAGTCTGTTCTTGTGGAATTGGCAAATGGATATTTGGGAGCCCATAGAGAGGTATGGTGAAAAAGGAAGTAACTTCCGTTCAAAACTGGTAAGAAGCATTCTTAGAAACTGCTCTGTGTTCTGTTAATTCATCTCACAGAATTCCATCTTTCCCTTCAAGAAGCCTTTCGCTAAGGCTGTTCTTGTGGAATTGGCAAAGTGATATCTGGAAGCGCATAGAGGGCTATGGTGAAAAAGGAAATATCTTCCGTTCAAAACTGGAAAGAAGCTTTCTGAGAAACTGCTCTGTGTTCTGGTAATTCATCTCAGAGTGTTACATCTTTCCCTTCAAGAAGCCTTTCGCTAAGGCTGTTCTTATGGATTTGGCAAAGGGATATCTGGAAGCCCATAGAAGATTATGGTGAAAAAGGAAGTATCTTCCGTTCAAAACTGGAAAGAATCTTTCTGAGAAACTGCTCTGTGTTCTGTTAATTCATCTCACAGAGTTACATCTTTCCCTTCAAGAAGCCTTTCGCTAAGGCTGTTCTTGTCGAATTGGCAAAGGGATATTTGGAAGCCCATAGAGGGCTATGGTGAAAAAGGAAATATCTTCCGTTCAAAACTCGAAAGAAGCTTTCTGAGAAACTGCTCTGTGTTCTGTTAATTCATCTCACAGAGTTACATCTTTCCTTTCAAGAAGCCTTTCACTAAGGCTGTTCTTGTGGAATTGGCAAAGGGATATTTGGAAGCCCATAGTGGGCTATGTTGAAAAAGGAAATAACTTCTGTTCAAAACTGGAAAGAAGCTTTCTGAGAAACTGCTCTGTGTTCTGTTAATTCATCTCACACAGTTACATCTTTCCCTTCAAGAAGCCTTTCGCTAAGGGTGTTCTTGTGGAATTGGCCAAGGGATATTTGGAAGCCCATTAAGGGCTATGGTGAAAAACGAAATAACTTCCGTTCAAAACTGGAAAGAAGCTTACTGAGAAACTGCTCTGTGTTCTGTTAATTCATCTCACAGAGTTACATATTTCCCTTCTAGATGCCTTTCGCTAAGGCTGTTCTTGTGGAATTGGCAAAGGGATATTTGGAAGCCCATAGAGGGCTATGGTGAAAAAGGAAGTACCTTCCGTTCAAAACTGGAAAGAAGCTTTCTGAAAAACTGCTCTGTGTTCTGTTAATTCATCTCACAGAGTTACATCTTTCCCTTCAAGAAGCCTTTCGCTAAGGCTGTTCTTGTGGAATTGGCAAAGGGATATTTGGAAACCCATGGAGGGCTACGCTGAAAAAGGAAATATCTTGCGTTCAATACTGGAAAGAAGCTTTCTGAGAAACTGCTCTGTGTTTTGTTAATTCATCTCACAGAGTTACATCTTTCCCTTCAAGAAGCCTTTCGCTAAGGCTGTTCTTGTGGAGTTGGCAAAGTGATATTTGGAAGCCCATAGAAGGATATGGTGAAAAAGGAAATATCTTCCTTTCAAAACTGGAAAGAAGCTTTCAGAGAAACTGCTCTGTGTTCCGGTAATTCATCTCACAGAGTTACATCTTTCCCTTCAAGAAGCCTTTCGCTAAGGCTGTTCTTGTGGAGTTCGCAAAGTGATATTTGGAAGCCCATAGAGGGCTACGGTGAAATAGGAAATATCTTCCGTTCAAAACTGGAAAGAAGCTTTCTGAGAAACTGCTCTGTGTTCTGTTAATTCATCTCACAGTGTTACATCTTTCCCTTCAAGAAGCCTTTCGCTAAGGTGGTTCTTGTGGATTTGGCAAAGGGATATTTGGAAGCCCATTAAGGGCTAAGGTGAAAAAGGAAATATCTTCCGTTCAAAACCGGAAAGAAGCTTTCTGAGAAACTGCTCTGTGTTCTGTTAATTCATCTCACAGGGTTACATCTTTCCCTTCAAGAAGCCTTTTGCTAAGGCTGTTCTTGTGGAATTGGCAAAGGGATATTTGGAAGCCCATAGAGGGCTATGGTGAAAAAGGAAATATCTTCCTTTCAAAACTGGAAAGAAGCTTTCTGAGAAACTGCTCTGTGTTCTGTTAATTCATCTCACAGAGTTACATCTTTGCCTTCAAGACGCCTTTCGCTACGGTTGTTGTTGTGGAATTGGGAAAGGGATATTTGGAAGCCCATAGAGGGCTATGGTGAAAAAGGAAATATCTTCCGTTCAAAACTGGAAAGAAGCTTTCTGAGAAACTGCTCTGTGTTCTGTTAATTCCTTTCACAGAGTTACATCTTTCCCTTCAAGAAGCCTTTCGCTAAGTCTGTTCTTGTGGAATTCGCAAAGTGATATTTGGAAGCCCGTAGAGGGCTATGGTGAAAAACGAAATATCTTCTGTTCAAAACTGGAAAGAAGCTTTCTGAGAAACTGCTCTGTGTTCTGTTAATTCATCTCACAGAGTTACATCTTTCCCTTCAAGAAGCCTTTCGCTAAGGCTGTTCTTGTGGAATTGGCAAAGGGATATTTGGAAGTCCATGGGGGGATACTGTGAAAAAGGAAATATCTTGCGTTCAATACTGGAAAGAAGCTTTCAGAGAAACTGCTCTGTGTTCTGTTAATTCATCTCACAGAGTTACATCTTTCTCTTCAAGAAGCCTTTCGCTAAGGCTGTTCTTGTGGAATTGGCAAAGGGATATTTGGAAGCCCATAGAGGGCAATGGTGAAAAAGGAATTATCTTCCGTTCAAAACTGGAAAGAAGCTTTCTGAGAAACTGCTCTGTGTTCTGTTAATTCATCTCACAGAGTTACATCTTTACCTTCAAGAAGCCTTTCGCTAAGGCTGTTCTTGTGGAATTGGCAAAGTGATATTTGGAAGCCCATAGAGGGCTATGGTGAAAAAGGAAATGTCTTTAGTTCAAAACTGGAAAGAAGCTATCTGAGAAACTGCTCTGTGTTCTGTTAATTCATATCACAGAGTTACATCTTTCCCTTCAAGACGCCTTTCGCTTAGGCTGTTCTTGTGGAATTGGCAAAGGAATATTTGGGAGCCCATAGAGAGTTATGGTGAAAAAGGAAGTAACTTCCGTTCAAAACTGGAAAGAAGCTTTCTTAGAAACTGCTCTGTGTTCTGTTAATTCATCTCACAGAGTTACATCTTTCCCTTCAAGAAGCCTTTCGCTAAGGCTGTTCTTGTGGAATTGGAAAAGTGATATCTGGAATGGCATAGAGGGCTATGGTGAAAAAGGAAATATCTTCCGTTCAAAACTGGAAAGAAGCTTTCTGAGAAACTGCTCTGTGTTCTGTTAATTCATCTTACAGAGTTACATCTTTCCCTTCAAGAAGCCTTTCGCTAAGGCTGTTCTTGTGGAATTGGCAAAGGGGTATTTGGAAGTCCCTGTAGCACTACGGTGAAAAAGGAAATATCTTGCGTTTAATACTCGAAAGAAGCTTTCTGAGAAACTGCTCTGTGTTTTGTTAATTCATCTCACAGAGTTACATCTTTCCCTTCAAGAAGCCTTTCGCTAAGGTTGTTCTTGTGGAATTGGCAAAGTGATCCTTGGAAGCCCATAGAGGGCTATGTTGAAAAAGGAAATATCTTCCGTTCAAAACTGGAAAGAAGCTTTTTGAGAAACTGCTCTGTGTTCTGTTAATTCATCTCACACAGTTACATCTTTCCCTTCAAGAAGCCTTTCCCTAAGGCTGTTCTTGTGGAATTGGCAAAGGGATATTTGGAAGCCCATAGAGGTCTATGGTGAAAAAGGAAGTATCTTCCGTTCAAAACTGGAAAGAAGCTTTCTGAGAAACTGATCTGTGTTCTGTTAATTCATCTCACAGAGTTACATCTTTCCCTTCAAGATGCCTTTCTCTAAGGCTGTTCTTGTGGAATTGGCAAAGGGATATTTGGAAGCCCATAGAGGGCAATGGTGAAAAAGGAATTATCTTCCGTTCAAAACTGGAAAGATACTTTCTGAGAAACTGCTCTGTGTTCTGTTAATTCATCTCACAGAGTTACATCTTTCCCTTCAAGAAGCCTTTCGCTAAGTTTGTTCTTGTGGAAATGGCAAAGGGATATTTGGAAGCCCATAGAGTGCTATGGTGAAAAAAGAAATGTCTTCCGTTCAAAACTGGAAAGAAGCTTTCTGAGAAACTGCTCTTTGTTCTGTTAATTCATATCACAGAGTTACATCTTTCCCTTCAAGACGCCTTTCGCTTAGGCTGTTCTTGTGGAATTGGCAAAGGGATATTTGGGAGCCCATAGAGAGGTATGGTGAAAAAGGAAGTAACTTCCGTTCAAAACTGGAAAGAAAGTTTCTTAGAAACTGCTCTGTGTTCTGTTAATTCATCTCACAGTGTTACATCTTTCCCTTCAAGAAGCCTTTCGCTAAGGCTGTTCTTGTGGAATTGGCAAAGTGATATCTGGAAGCGCATAGAGGGCTATGGTGAAAAAGGAAATATCTTCAGTTCAAAACTGGAAAGAAGCTTTCAGAGAAACTGCTCTGTGTTCTGTTAATTCATCTCACAGAGTTACATCTTTCCCTTCAAGAAGCCTTTCGCTACGGCTGTTCTTGTGGAATTGGCAAAGGGATCTTTGGAAGCCCATATAGGGCTATGGTGAAAAAGGAAATATCTTCCGTTCAAAACTGGAAAGAAGCTTTCTGAGAAACTGCTCTGTGTTCTGTTAATTCATCTCACAGAGTTACATCTTTCCCTTCAACAAGCCTTTCGCTAAGGCTGCTCTTATGGAATTGGCAAAGGGATATCTGGAAGCCCATAGAAGGCTATGGTGAAAAAGTAAGTATTTTCCGTTCAAAACTGGAAAGAATCTTTCTGAGAAACTGCTCTGTGTTCTGTTAATTCATCTCACAGAGTTACATCTTTCCCTTCAAGAAGCCTTTCGCTAAGGCTGTTCTTGTGGAATTGGCAAAGGGATATTTGGAAGCCCATAGAGGGCTATGGTGAAAAAGGAAATATCTTCCGTTCAAAACTGGAAAGAAGCTTTCTGAGAAACTGCTCCGTGTTCTGTTAATTCATCTCACAGAGTTACATCTTTCCCTTCAAGAAGCCTTTCGCTAAGGCTGTTCTTGTGGAATTGGCAAAGGGATATTTAGAAGCCCATAGAGGGCTATGTTGAAAAAGGAAATATCTTCCTTTCAAAACTGGAAAGAAGCTTTCTGTGAAACTGCTCTGTGTTCTGTTAATTCATCTCACAGAGTTACATGTTTCCCTTCAAGAAGCCTTTCGCTAAGGCTGTTCTTGTGGAATTGGCAAAGTGATCCTTGGAAGACCATAGACGGCTATGGTGAAAAAGGAAATAACTTCTGTTCAAAACTGGAAAGAAGCTTTCTGTGAAACTCCTCTGTGTTCTGTTAATTCATCTCACAGAGTTACATCTTTACCTTCAAGAAGCCTTTCGCTAAGGCTGTTCTTGTGGAATTGGCAAAGTGATATTTGGAAGCTCATAGAGGGCTATGGTGAAAAAGGAAATGTCTTTAGTTCAAAACTGGAAAGAAGCTTTCTGAGAAACTGCTCTGTGTTCTGTTAATTCATATCACAGAGTTACATCTTTCACTTCAAGACGCCTTTCGCTTAGGCTGTTCTTGTGGAATTGGCAAAGGAATATTTGGGAGCCCATAGAGAGTTATGGTGAAAAAGGAAGTAACTTCCGTTCAAAACTGGAAAGAAGCTTTCTTAGAAACTGCGCTGTGTTCTGTTAATTCATCTCACAGAGTTACATCTTTCCCTTCAAGAAGCCTTTCGCTAAGGCTGTTCTTGTGGAATTGGAAAAGTGATATCTGGAATGGCATAGAGGGCTATGGTGAAAAAGGAAATATCTTCCGTTCAAAACTGGAAAGAAGCTTTCTGAGAAACTGCTCTGTGTTCTGTTAATTCATCTCACAGAGTTACATCTTTCCCTTCAAGAAGCCTTTCGCTAAGGCTGTTCTTGTGGAATTGGCAAAGGGGTATTTGGAAGTCCATGTAGCGCTACGGTGAAAAAGGAAATATCTTGCGTTTAATACTGGAAAGAAGCTTTCTGAGAAACTGCTCTGTGTTTTGTTAATTCATCTCACAGAGTTACATCTTTCCCTTCAAGAAGCCTTTCGCTAAGGTTGTTCTTGTGGAATTGGCAAAGTGATCCTTGGAAGCCCATAGAGGGCTATGTTGAAAAAGGAAATATCTTCCGTTCAAAACTGGAAAGAAGCTTTCTGAGAAACTGCTCTGTGTTCTGTTAATTCATCTCACACAGTTACATCTTTCCCTTCAAGAAGCCTTTCCCTAAGGCTGTTCTTGTGGAATTGGCAAAGGGATATTTGGAAGCCCATAGAGGGCTATGGTGAAAAAGGAAGTATCTTCCGTTCAAAACTGGAAAGAAGCTTTCTGAGAAACTGATCTGTGTTCTGTTAATTCATCTCACAGAGTTACATCTTTCCCTTCAAGATGCCTTTCTCTAAGGCTGTTCTTGTGGAATTGGCAAAGGGATATTTGGAAGCCCATAGAGGGCAATGGTGAAAAAGGAATTATCTTCCGTTCAAAACTGGAAAGATACTTTCTGAGAAACTGCTCTGTGTTCTGTTAATTCATCTCACAGAGTTACATCTTTCCTTTCAAGAAGCCTTTCCCTAAGGCTGTTCTTGTGGAATTGGCAAAGGGATATTTGGAAGCCCATAGAGGGCTATGGTGAAAAAGGAAATGTCTTCCGTTCAAAACTGGAAAGAAGCTTTCTGAGAAACTGCTCTGTGTTCTGTTAATTCATATCACAGAGTTACATCTTTCCCTTCAAGACGCCTTTCGCTTAGTCTGTTCTTGTGGAATTGGCAAATGGATATTTGGGAGCCCATAGAGAGGTATGGTGAAAAAGGAAGTAACTTCCGTTCAAAACTGGTAAGAAGCTTTCTTAGAAACGGCTCTGTGTTCTGTTAATTCATCTCACAGAATTACATCTTTCCCTTCAAGAAGCCCTTCGCTAAGGCTGTTCTTGTGGAATTGGCAAAGTGATATCTGGAAGCGCATAGAGGGCTATGGTGAAAAAGGAAATATCTTCCGTTCAAAACTGGAAAGAAGCTTTCTGAGAAACTGCTCTGTGTTCTGGTAATTCATCTCACAGAGTTACATCTTTCCCTTCAAGAAGCCTTAGGCTAAGGCTGTTCTTGTGGAATTGGCAAAGGGGTATTTGGAAGTCCATGTAGCGCTACGGTGAAAAAGGAAATACCTTGCGTTTAATACTGGAAAGAACCTTTCTGAGAAACTGCTCTGTGTTTTGTTAATTCATCTCACAGAGTTACATCTTTCCCTACAAGAAGCCTTTCGCTAAGGTTGTTCTTGTGGAATTGGCAAAGTGATCCTTGGAAGCCCATAGAGGGCTATGTTGAAAAAGGAAATATCTTCCGTTCAAAACTGGAAAGAAGCTTTCTGAGAAACTGCTCTGTGTTCTGTTAATTCATCTCACAGAGTTACATCTTTCCCTTCAAGAAGCCTTTCGCTAAGGCTGTTTTTGTGGAGTTGGCAAAGTGATATTTGGAACCCCATAGAGGTCTATGGTGAAAAAGGAAATATCTTCCGTTCAAAACTTGAAAGAAGCTTTCTGAGAAACTGCTCTGTGTTCTGTTAATTCATCTCACAGAGTTATATCTTTCCCTTCAAGAAGACTTTCGCTAAGGCTGTTCTTGTGGAATTGGCAAAGTGATATTTGGAAGCCCATAGAAGGCTATGTTGAAAAAGGAAATATTTCCGGTTCAATACTGGAAAGAAGTTTTCTGAGAAACTGCTCTGTGTTCTGTTAATTCATCTCACAGAGTTACATCTTTCCCTTCAAGAAGCCTTTTGCTAAGGTGGTTCTTGTGGAATTGGCAAAGTGATATCTGGAAGCCCATAGAGGGCTATGGTTAAAAAGGAAATATCCTCCGTTCAAAACTGGAAAGAAGCTTTTTGAGAAACTGCTCTGTGTTCTGTTAATTCGTCTCACAGAGTTACATCTTTCCCTTCAAGAACCCTTTCGATAAGGCTGTTCTTGTGGAATTGTCAAAGTGATATTTGGAAGCCCAAAGAGGGCTATGGTGAAAAAGGAAATATCTTCCGTTCAAACCTGGAAAGAAGCTTTCTGAGAAACTGCTCTGTGGTCTGTTAATTCATCTCACAGAGCTACATCTTTGCCTTCAAGAAGCCTTTCGCTAAGGCTGTTCTTGTGGAATTGGCAAAGTGATATTTGGAAGGCCATAGAGGGCTACGGTGAAAAAGGAAATATCTTCCGTTCAATACTGGAAAGAAGCTTTCTGAGAAACTGCTCTGTGTTCCCTTAATTCATCTCACAGAGTTACATCTTTCCCTTCAATAAGCCTTTCGCTAAGGCTGTTCTTGTGGAATTGGCAAAGTGATATTTGGAAGCCCATAGTGGGCTATGGTGAAAAAGGAAATATCTTCCGTTCGAAAGTGGAAAGAAGCTTTCTGAGAAACTGCTCTGTGTTCTGTTAATTCATCTCACAGAGTTGCATCTTTCCATTCAAGAAGCCATTCGCTATGGCTGTTCTTGTGGAATTCGCAAAGTGATATTTGGAAGCCCATAGAGGGCTACGGTGAAATAGGAAATATCTTCGGTTCAATACTGGAAAGAAGCTTTCTGAGAAACTGCTTTGTGTTCTGTTAATTCATCTCACAGAGTTACATCTTTCCCTTCAAGAAGCCTTTCGCTAAGGCTGTTCTTGTGGAATTGGCAAAGGGGTATTTGGAAGTCCATGTAGCGCTACGGTGAAAAAGGAAATATCTTGCGTTTAATACTGGAAAGAAGCTTTCTGAGAAACTGCTCTGTGTTTTGTTAATTCATCTCACAGAGTTACATCTTTCCCTTCAAGAAGCCTTTCGCTAAGGTTGTTCTTGTGGAATTGGCAAAGTGATCCTTGGAAGCCCATAGAGGGCTATGTTGAAAAAGGAAATATCTTCCGTTCAAAACTGGAAAGAAGCTTTCTGAGAAACTGCTCTGTGTTCTGTTAATTCATCTCACACAGTTACATCTTTCCCTTCAAGAAGCCTTTCCCTAAGGCTGTTCTTGTGGAATTGGCAAAGGGATATTTGGAAGCCCATAGAGGGCTATGGTGAAAAAGGAAGTATCTTCCGTTCAAAACTGGAAAGAAGCTTTCTGAGAAACTGATCTGTGTTCTGTTAATTCATCTCACAGAGTTACATCTTTCCCTTCAAGATGCCTTTCTCTAAGGCTGTTCTTGTGGAATTGGCAAAGGGATATTTGGAAGCCCATAGAGGGCAATGGTGAAAAAGGAATTATCTTCCGTTCAAAACTGGAAAGAAGCTTTCTGAGAAACTGCTCTGTGTTCTGTTAATTCATATCACAGAGTTACATCTTTCCCTTCAAGACGCCTTTCGCTTAGTCTGTTCTTGTGGAATTGGCAAATGGATATTTGGGAGCCCATAGAGAGGTATGGTGAAAAAGGAAGTAACTTCCGTTCAAAACTGGTAAGAAGCTTTCTTAGAAACTGCTCTGTGTTCTGTTAATTCATCTCACAGAATTACATCTTTCCCTTCAAGAAGCCTTTCGCTAAGGCTGTTCTTGTGGAATTGGCAAAGTGATATCTGGAAGCGCATAGAGGGCTATGGTGAAAAAGGACATATCTTCCGTTCAAAACTGGAAAGAAGCTTTCTGAGAAACTGCTCTGTGCTCTGTTAATTCATCTCACAGAGTTACATCTTTCCCTTCAAGAAGCCTTTCGCTAAGGCTGTTCTTGTGGAATTGGCAAAGGGGTATTTGGAAGTCCATGTAGCGCTACGGTGAAAAAGGAAATATCTTGCGTTTAATACTGGAAAGAACCTTTCTGAGAAACTGCTCTGTGTTTTGTTAATTCATCTCACAGAGTTACATCTTTCCCTACAAGAAGCCTTTCGCTAAGGTTGTTCTTGTGGAATTGGCAAAGTGATCCTTGGAAGCCCATAGAGGGTTATGTTGAAAAAGGAAATATCTTCCGTTCAAAACTGGAAAGAAGCTTTCTGAGAAACTGCTCTGTGTTCTGTTAATTCATCTCACAGAGTTACATCTTTCCCTTCAAGAAGCCTTTCGCTAATGCTGTTCTTGTGGAGTTGGCAAAGTGATATTTGGAAGCCCATAGACGTCTATGGTGAAAAAGGAAATATCTTCCGTTCAAAACTTGAAAGAAGCTTTCTGAGAAACTGCTGTGTGTTCTGTTAATTCATCTCACAGAGTTATATCTTTCCCTTCAAGAAGACTTTCGCTAAGGCTGTTCTTGTGGAATTGGCAAAGTGATATTTGGAAGCCCATAGAAGGCTATGGTGAAAAAGGAAATATTTCCGGTTCAATACTGGAAAGAAGTTTTCTGAGAAACTGCTCTGTGTTCTGTTAATTCATCTCACAGAGTTACATCTTTCCCTTCAAGAGGCCTTTCGCTAAGGGTGTTCTTGTGGAATTGGCCAAGGGATATTTGGAAGCCCATTAAGGGCTATGTTGAAAAACGAAATAACTTCCGTTCAAAACTGGAAAGAAGCTTTCTGAGAAACTGCTCTGTGTTCTGTTAATTCATCTCACAGAGTTACATCTTTCCCTTCAAGAAGCCTTTCGCTAAGGCTGTTCTTTTGGAATTGGCAATGGGATATTTGGAAGCCCATAGAGGGCTATGGTGAAAAAGGAAATACCTTCCGTTCAAAACTGGAAAGAAGCTTTCTGAGAAACTGCTCTGTGTTCTATTAATTCATCTCACAGAGTTACATCTTTCCCTTCAAGAAGCCTTTCGCTAAGGCTGTTCTTGTGGAATTGGCAAAGGGATGTTTGG
Source organism: Chlorocebus sabaeus (assembly GCF_047675955.1). Taxonomy (NCBI): domain Eukaryota; kingdom Metazoa; phylum Chordata; class Mammalia; order Primates; family Cercopithecidae; genus Chlorocebus; species Chlorocebus sabaeus. Next base: position 92,552,979 of record NC_132933.1, read on the forward strand.
AAACCCATGGAGGGCTACGGTGAAAAAGGAAATATCTTGCGTTCAATACTGGCAAGAAGCTTTCTGAGAAACTGCTCTGTGTTTTGTTAATTCATCTCACAGAGTTACATCTTTCCCTTCAAGAAGCCTTTCGCTAAGGCTGTTCTTGTGGAGTTGGCAAAGTGATATTTGGAAGCCCATAGAAGGATATGGTGAAAAAGGAAATATCTTGCGTTTAATACTGGAAAGAAGCTTTCAGAGAAACTGCTCTGTGTTCTGGTAATTCATCTCACAGAGTTACATCTTTCCCTTCAAGAAGCCTTTCGCTAAGGCTGTTCTTGTGGAGTTCGCAAAGTGATATCTGGAAGCCCATAGAGGGCTACGGTGAAATAGGAAATATCTTCCGTTCAAAACTGGAAAGAAGCTTTGTGAGAAACTGCTCTGTGTTCTGTTAATTCATCTCACAGAGTTACATCTTTCCCTTCAAGAAGCCTTTCGCTAAGGTGGTTCTTGTGGAATTGGCAAAGTGATATCTGGAAGCCCATAGAGGGCTATGGTTAAAAAGGAAATATCCTCCGTTCAAAACTGGAAAGAAGCTTTTTGAGAAACTGCTCTGTGTTCTGTTAATTCATCTCACAGAGTTACATCTTTCCCTTCAAGAACCCTTTCGCTAAGGCTGTTCTTGTGTAATTGTCAAAGTGATATTTGGAAGCCCAAAGAGGGCTATGGTGAAAAAGGAAATATCTTCCGTTCAAACCTGGAAAGAAGCTTTCTGAGAAACTGCTCTGCGGTCTGTTAATTCATCTCACAGAGCTACATCTTGGCCTTCAAGAAGCCTTTCGCTAAGGCTGTTCTTGTGGAATTGGCAAAGTGATATTTGGAAGGCCATAGAGGGCTACGGTGAAAAAGGAAATATCTTCCGTTCAATACTGGAAAGAAGCTTTCTGAGAAACTGCTCTGTGTTCCCTTAATTCATCTCACAGAGTTACATCTTTCCCTTCAATAAGCCTTTCGCTAAGGCTGTTCTTGTGGAATTGGCAAAGTGATATTTGGAAGCCCATAGTGGGCTATGGTGAAAAAGGAAATATCTTCCGTTCGAAAGTGGAAAGAAGCTTTCTGAGAAACTGCTCTGTGTTCTGTTAATTCATCTCACAGAGTTGCATCTTTCCATGCAAGAAGCCATTCGCTATGGCTGTTCTTGTGGAATTCGCAAAGTGATATTTGGAAGCCCATAGAGGGCTACGGTGAAATAGGAAATATCTTCGGTTCAATACTGGAAAGAAGCTTTCTGAGAAACTGCTTTGTGTTCTGTTAATTCATCTCACAGAGTTACATCTTTCCCATCAAGACGCCTTTCGCTAAGGTTGTTCTTGTGGAATTGGCAAAGTGATATTTGGAAGCCCATAGAGGGCTATGGTGAAAAAGGAAATGTCTTCCGTTTTAAACTGGAAAGAAGCTTTCTGAGAAACTGCTCTGCGTTCTGTTAATTCACCTCACAGAGTTACATCTTTCCCTTCATGAAGCCTTTCGCTAAGGCTGTTCTTGTGGAATTGGCAAAGTGATATTTGGAAGCCCATAGAGGGCTACGCTGAAAAACGAAATATCTTCCGTTCAAAACTGGAAAGAAGCTTTCTGAGAAACTGCTCTGTGTTCTGTTAATTCATCTCACAGAGTTACATCTTTCCCTTCAAGAATCCTTTCGCTAAGTCTGTTCTTGTGGAATTCGCAAAGTGATATTTGGAAGCCCATAGAGGGCTATGGTGAAAAACGAAATATCTTCTGTTCAAAACTGGAAAGAAGCCTTCTGAGAAACTGCTCTGTGTTCTGTTAATTTATCTCACAGAGTTACATCTTTCCCTTCAAGGAGCCTTTCGCTAAGGCTGTTCTTGTGGAATTGGCAAAGGGATATTTGGAAGTCCTTGGAGGGATACTGTGAAAAAGGAAATATCTTGCGTTCAATACTGGAAAGAAGCTTTCTGAGAAACAGCTCTGTGTTCTGTTAATTCATCTCACAGAGTTACATCTTTCCCTTCAAGAAGCCTTTCGCTAAGGCTGTTCTTATGGAATTGGCAAAGGGATATTTGGAAGCCCATAGAGGGCTATGGTGAAAAAGGAAATATCTCCCATTCAAAACTGGAAAGAAGCTTTCGGAGAAACTGCTCTGTGTTCTGTTAATTCATCTCACAGAGTTACATCTTTCCCTTCAAGAAGCCTTTCGCTAAGGTTGTTCTTGTGGAATTGGCAAAGTGATCCTTGGAAGCCCATAGAGGGCTATGTTGAAAAAGGAAATATCTTCCGTTCAAAACTGGAAAGAAGCTTTTTGAGAAACTGCTCTGTGTTCTGTTAATTCATCTCACACAGTTACATCTTTCCCTTCAAGAAGCCTTTCCCTAAGGCTGTTCTTGTGGAATTGGCAAAGGGATATTTGGAAGCCCATAGAGGGCTATGGTGAAAAAGGAAATATCTTCCGTTCAAAACTGGAAAGAAGCTTTCTGAGAAACTGATCTGTGTTCTGTTAATTCATCTCACAGAGTTACATCTTTCCCTTCAAGATGCCTTTCTCTAAGGCTGTTCTTGTGGAATTGGCAAAGGGATATTTGGAAGCCCATAGAGGGCAATGGTGAAAAAGGAATTATCTTCCGTTCAAAACTGGAAAGATACTTTCTGAGAAACTGCTCTGTGTTCTGTTAATTCATCTCACAGAGTTACATCTTTCCCTTCAAGAAGCCTTTCGCTAAGTTTGTTCTTGTGGAAATGGCAAAGGGATATTTGGAAGCCCATAGAGTGCTATGGTGAAAAAGGAAATGTCTTCCGTTCAAAACTGGAAAGAAGCTTTCTGAGAAACTGCTCTTTGTTCTGTTAATTCATATCACAGAGTTACATCTTTCCCTTCAAGACGCCTTTCGCTTAGGCTGTTCTTGTGGAATTGGCAAAGGGATATTTGGGAGCCCATAGAGAGGTATGGTGAAAAAGGAAGTAACTTCCGTTCAAAACTGGAAAGAAGGTTTCTTAGAAACTGCTCTGTGTTCTGTTAATTCATCTCACAGAGTTACATCTTTCCCTTCAAGAAGCCTTTCGCTAAGGCTGTTCTTGTGGAATTGGCAAAGTGATATCTGGAAGCGCATAGAGGGCTATGGTGAAAAAGGAAATATCTTCAGTTCAAAACTGGAAAGAAGCTTTCAGAGAAACTGCTCTGTGTTCTGTTAATTCATCTCACAGAGTTACATCTTTCCCTTCAAGAAGCCTTTCGCTACGGCTGTTCTTGTGGAATTGGCAAAGGGATCTTTGGAAGCCCATATAGGGCTATGGTGAAAAAGGAAATATCTTCCGTTCAAAACTGGAAAGAAGCTTTCTGAGAAACTGCTCTGTGTTCTGTTAATTCATCTCACAGAGTTACATCTTTCCCTTCAAGACGCCTTTCGCTTAGGCTGTTCTTGTGGAATTGGCAAAGGAATATTTGGGAGCCCATAGAGAGTTATGGTGAAAAAGGAAGTAACTTCCGTTCAAAACTGGAAAGAAGCTTTCTTAGAAACTGTTCTGTGTTCTGTTAATTCATCTCACAGAGTTACATCTTTCCCTTCAAGAAGCCTTTCGCTAAGGCTGTTCTTGTGGAATTGGAAAAGTGATATCTGGAATGGCATAGAGGGCTATGGTGAAAAAGGAAATATCTTCCGTTCAAAACTGGAAAGAAGCTTTCTGAGAAACTGCTCTGTGTTCTGTTAATTCATATCACAGAGTTACATCTTTCCCTTCAAGACGCCTTTCGCTTAGTCTGTTCTTGTGGAATTGGCAAATGGATATTTGGGAGCCCATAGAGAGGTATGGTGAAAAAGGAAGTAACTTCCGTTCAAAACTGGTAAGAAGCTTTCTTAGAAACTGCTCTGTGTTCTGTTAATTCATCTCACAGAATTACATCTTTCCCTTCAAGAAGCCTTTCGCTAAGGCTGTTCTTGTGGAATTGGCAAAGTGATATCTGGAAGCGCATAGAGGGCTATGGTGAAAAAGGACATATCTTCCGTTCAAAACTGGAAAGAAGCTTTCTGAGAAACTGCTCTGTGTTCTGTTAATTCATCTCACAGAGTTACATCTTTCCCTTCAAGAAGCCTTTCGCTAAGGCTGTTCTTGTGGAATTGGCAAAGGGGTATTTGGAAGTCCATGTAGCGCTACGGTGAAAAAGGAAATATCTTGCGTTTAATACTGGAAAGAACCTTTCTGAGAAACTGCTCTGTGTTTTGTTAATTCATCTCACAGAGTTACATCTTTCCCTACAAGAAGCCTTTCGCTAAGGTTGTTCTTGTGGAATTGGCAAAGTGATCCTTGGAAGCCCATAGAGGGTTATGTTGAAAAAGGAAATATCTTCCGTTCAAAACTGGAAAGAAGCTTTCTGAGAAACTGCTCTGTGTTCTGTTAATTCATCTCACAGAGTTACATCTTTCCCTTCAAGAAGCCTTTCGCTAATGCTGTTCTTGTGGAGTTGGCAAAGTGATATTTGGAAGCCCATAGACGTCTATGGTGAAAAAGGAAATATCTTCCGTTCAAAACTTGAAAGAAGCTTTCTGAGAAACTGCTGTGTGTTCTGTTAATTCATCTCACAGAGTTATATCTTTCCCTTCAAGAAGACTTTCGCTAAGGCTGTTCTTGTGGAATTGGCAAAGTGATATTTGGAAGCCCATAGAAGGCTATGGTGAAAAAGGAAATATTTCCGGTTCAATACTGGAAAGAAGTTTTCTGAGAAACTGCTCTGTGTTCTGTTAATTCATCTCACAGAGTTACATCTTTCCCTTCAAGAGGCCTTTCGCTAAGGGTGTTCTTGTGGAATTGGCCAAGGGATATTTGGAAGCCCATTAAGGGCTATGTTGAAAAACGAAATAACTTCCGTTCAAAACTGGAAAGAAGCTTTCTGAGAAACTGCTCTGTGTTCTGTTAATTCATCTCACAGAGTTACATCTTTCCCTTCAAGAAGCCTTTCGCTAAGGCTGTTCTTTTGGAATTGGCAATGGGATATTTGGAAGCCCATAGAGGGCTATGGTGAAAAAGGAAATACCTTCCGTTCAAAACTGGAAAGAAGCTTTCTGAGAAACTGCTCTGTGTTCTATTAATTCATCTCACAGAGTTACATCTTTCCCTTCAAGAAGCCTTTCGCTAAGGCTGTTCTTGTGGAATTGGCAAAGGGATGTTTGGAAACCCATGGAGGGCTACGGTGAAAAAGGAAATATCTTGCGTTCAATACTGGAAAGAAGCTTTCTGAGAAACTGCTCTGTGTTTTGTTAATTCATCTCACAGAGTTACATCTTTCCCTTCAAGAAGCCTTTCGCTAAGGCTGTTCTTGTGGAGTTGGCAAAGTGATATTTGGAAGCCCATAGAAGGATATGGTGAAAAAGGAAATATCTTGCGTTTAATACTGGAAAGAAGCTTTCAGAGAAACTGCTCTGTGTTCTGGTAATTCATCTCACAGAGTTACATCTTTCCCTTCAAGAAGCCTTTCGCTAAGGCTGTTCTTGTGGAGTTCGCAAAGTGATATCTGGAAGCCCATAGAGGGCTACGGTGAAATAGGAAATATCTTCCGTTCAAAACTGGAAAGAAGCTTTGTGAGAAACTGCTCTGTGTTCTGTTAATTCATCTCACAGAGTTACATCTTTCCCTTCAAGAAGCCTTTCGCTAAGGTGGTTCTTGTGGAATTGGCAAAGTGATATCTGGAAGCCCATAGAGGGCTATGGTTAAAAAGGAAATATCCTCCGTTCAAAACTGGAAAGAAGCTTTTTGAGAAACTGCTCTGTGTTCTGTTAATTCATCTCACAGAGTTACATCTTTCCCTTCAAGAACCCTTTCGCTAAGGCTGTTCTTGTGTAATTGTCAAAGTGATATTTGGAAGCCCAAAGAGGGCTATGGTGAAAAAGGAAATATCTTCCGTTCAAACCTGGAAAGAAGCTTTCTGAGAAACTGCTCTGCGGTCTGTTAATTCATCTCACAGAGCTACATCTTGGCCTTCAAGAAGCCTTTCGCTAAGGCTGTTCTTGTGGAATTGGCAAAGTGATATTTGGAAGGCCATAGAGGGCTACGGTGAAAAAGGAAATATCTTCCGTTCAATACTGGAAAGAAGCTTTCTGAGAAACTGCTCTGTGTTCCCTTAATTCATCTCACAGAGTTACATCTTTCCCTTCAATAAGCCTTTCGCTAAGGCTGTTCTTGTGGAATTGGCAAAGTGATATTTGGAAGCCCATAGTGGGCTATGGTGAAAAAGGAAATATCTTCCGTTCGAAAGTGGAAAGAAGCTTTCTGAGAAACTGCTCTGTGTTCTGTTAATTCATCTCACAGAGTTGCATCTTTCCATGCAAGAAGCCATTCGCTATGGCTGTTCTTGTGGAATTCGCAAAGTGATATTTGGAAGCCCATAGAGGGCTACGGTGAAATAGGAAATATCTTCGGTTCAATACTGGAAAGAAGCTTTCTGAGAAACTGCTTTGTGTTCTGTTAATTCATCTCACAGAGTTACATCTTTCCCATCAAGACGCCTTTCGCTAAGGTTGTTCTTGTGGAATTGGCAAAGTGATATTTGGAAGCCCATAGAGGGCTATGGTGAAAAAGGAAATGTCTTCCGTTTTAAACTGGAAAGAAGCTTTCTGAGAAACTGCTCTGCGTTCTGTTAATTCACCTCACAGAGTTACATCTTTCCCTTCATGAAGCCTTTCGCTAAGGCTGTTCTTGTGGAATTGGCAAAGTGATATTTGGAAGCCCATAGAGGGCTACGCTGAAAAACGAAATATCTTCCGTTCAAAACTGGAAAGAAGCTTTCTGAGAAACTGCTCTGTGTTCTGTTAATTCATCTCACAGAGTTACATCTTTCCCTTCAAGAATCCTTTCGCTAAGTCTGTTCTTGTGGAATTCGCAAAGTGATATTTGGAAGCCCATAGAGGGCTATGGTGAAAAACGAAATATCTTCTGTTCAAAACTGGAAAGAAGCCTTCTGAGAAACTGCTCTGTGTTCTGTTAATTTATCTCACAGAGTTACATCTTTCCCTTCAAGGAGCCTTTCGCTAAGGCTGTTCTTGTGGAATTGGCAAAGGGATATTTGGAAGTCCTTGGAGGGATACTGTGAAAAAGGAAATATCTTGCGTTCAATACTGGAAAGAAGCTTTCTGAGAAACAGCTCTGTGTTCTGTTAATTCATCTCACAGAGTTACATCTTTCCCTTCAAGAAGCCTTTCGCTAAGGCTGTTCTTATGGAATTGGCAAAGGGATATTTGGAAGCCCATAGAGGGCTATGGTGAAAAAGGAAATATCTCCCATTCAAAACTGGAAAGAAGCTTTCGGAGAAACTGCTCTGTGTTCTGTTAATTCATCTCACAGAGTTACATCTTTCCCTTCAAGAAGCCTTTCGCTAAGGTTGTTCTTGTGGAATTGGCAAAGTGATCCTTGGAAGCCCATAGAGGGCTATGTTGAAAAAGGAAATATCTTCCGTTCAAAACTGGAAAGAAGCTTTTTGAGAAACTGCTCTGTGTTCTGTTAATTCATCTCACACAGTTACATCTTTCCCTTCAAGAAGCCTTTCCCTAAGGCTGTTCTTGTGGAATTGGCAAAGGGATATTTGGAAGCCCATAGAGGGCTATGGTGAAAAAGGAAATATCTTCCGTTCAAAACTGGAAAGAAGCTTTCTGAGAAACTGATCTGTGTTCTGTTAATTCATCTCACAGAGTTACATCTTTCCCTTCAAGATGCCTTTCTCTAAGGCTGTTCTTGTGGAATTGGCAAAGGGATATTTGGAAGCCCATAGAGGGCAATGGTGAAAAAGGAATTATCTTCCGTTCAAAACTGGAAAGATACTTTCTGAGAAACTGCTCTGTGTTCTGTTAATTCATCTCACAGAGTTACATCTTTCCCTTCAAGAAGCCTTTCGCTAAGTTTGTTCTTGTGGAAATGGCAAAGGGATATTTGGAAGCCCATAGAGTGCTATGGTGAAAAAGGAAATGTCTTCCGTTCAAAACTGGAAAGAAGCTTTCTGAGAAACTGCTCTTTGTTCTGTTAATTCATATCACAGAGTTACATCTTTCCCTTCAAGACGCCTTTCGCTTAGGCTGTTCTTGTGGAATTGGCAAAGGGATATTTGGGAGCCCATAGAGAGGTATGGTGAAAAAGGAAGTAACTTCCGTTCAAAACTGGAAAGAAGGTTTCTTAGAAACTGCTCTGTGTTCTGTTAATTCATCTCACAGAGTTACATCTTTCCCTTCAAGAAGCCTTTCGCTAAGGCTGTTCTTGTGGAATTGGCAAAGTGATATCTGGAAGCGCATAGAGGGCTATGGTGAAAAAGGAAATATCTTCAGTTCAAAACTGGAAAGAAGCTTTCAGAGAAACTGCTCTGTGTTCTGTTAATTCATCTCACAGAGTTACATCTTTCCCTTCAAGAAGCCTTTCGCTACGGCTGTTCTTGTGGAATTGGCAAAGGGATCTTTGGAAGCCCATATAGGGCTATGGTGAAAAAGGAAATATCTTCCGTTCAAAACTGGAAAGAAGCTTTCTGAGAAACTGCTCTGTGTTCTGTTAATTCATCTCACAGAGTTACATCTTTCCCTTCAAGACGCCTTTCGCTTAGGCTGTTCTTGTGGAATTGGCAAAGGAATATTTGGGAGCCCATAGAGAGTTATGGTGAAAAAGGAAGTAACTTCCGTTCAAAACTGGAAAGAAGCTTTCTTAGAAACTGCGCTGTGTTCTGTTAATTCATCTCACAGAGTTACATCTTTCCCTTCAAGAAGCCTTTCGCTAAGGCTGTTCTTGTGGAATTGGAAAAGTGATATCTGGAATGGCATAGAGGGCTATGGTGAAAAAGGAAATATCTTCCGTTCAAAACTGGAAAGAAGCTTTCTGAGAAACTGCTCTGTGTTCTGGTAATTCATCTCACAGAGTTACATCTTTCCCTTCAAGAAGCCTTTCGCTAAGGCTGTTCTTGTGGAATTGGCAAAGGGGTATTTGGAAGTCCATGTAGCGCTACGGTGAAAAAGGAAATATCTTGCGTTTAATACTGGAAAGAACCTTTCTGAGAAACTGCTCTGTGTTTTGTTAATTCATCTCACAGAGTTACATCTTTCCCTACAAGAAGCCTTTCGCTAAGGTTGTTCTTGTGGAATTGGCAAAGTGATCCTTGGAAGCCCATAGAGGGCAATGTTGAAAAAGGAAATATCTTCCGTTCAAAACTGGAAAGAAGCTTTCTGAGAAACTGCTCTGTGTTCTGTTAATTCATCTCACAGAGTTACATCTTTCCCTTCAAGAAGCCTTTCGCTAAGGCTGTTCTTGTGGAGTTGGCAAAGTGACATTTGGAAGCCCAAAGAGGTCTATGGTGAAAAAGGAAATATCTTCCGTTCAAAACTTGAAAGAAGCTTTCTGAGAAACTGCTCTGTGTTCTGTTAATTCATCTCACAGAGTTATATCTTTCCCTTCAAGAAGACTTTCGCTAAGGCTGTTCTTGTGGAATTGGCAAAGTGATATTTGGAAGCCCATAGAAGGCTATGGTGAAAAAGGAAATATTTCCGGTTCAATACTGGAAAGAAGTTTTCTGAGAAACTGCTCTGTGTTCTGTTAATTCATCTCACAGAGTTACATCTTTCCCTTCAAGAAGCCTTTCGCTAAGGGTGTTCTTGTGGAATTGGCCAAGGGATATTTGGAAGCCAATTAAGGGCTATGTTGAAAAACGAAATAACTTCCGTTCAAAACTGGAAAGAAGCTTTCTGAGAAACTGCTCTGTGTTCTGTTAATTCATCTCACAGAGTTACATCTTTCCCTTCAAGAAGCCTTTCGCTAAGGCTGTTCTTGTGGAGTTGGCAAAGTGATATTTGGAAGCCCATAGAAGGATATGGTGAAAAAGGAAATATCTTGCGTTTAATACTGGAAAGAAGCTTTCAGAGAAACTGCTCTGTGTTCTGGTAATTCATCTCACAGAGTTACATCTTTCCCTTCAAGAAGCCTTTCGCTAAGGCTGTTCTTGTGGAGTTCGCAAAGTGATATCTGGAAGAACATAGAGGGCTACGGTGAAATAGGAAATATCTTCCGTTCAAAACTGGAAAGAAGCTTTCTGAGAAACTGCTCTGTGTTCTGTTAATTCATCTCACAGAGTTACATCTTTCCCTTCAAGAAGCCTTTCGCTAAGGTGGTTCTTGTGGAATTGGCAAAGTGATATCTGGAAGCCCATAGAGGGCTATGGTTAAAAAGGAAATATCCTCCGTTCAAAACTGGAAAGAAGCTTTTTGAGAAACTGCTCTGTGTTCCGTTAATTCATCTCACAGAGTTACATCTTTCCCTTCAAGAAGCCTTTCGCTAAGGCTGTTCTTGTGGAATTGGCAAAGTGATATTTGGAAGCCCATAGAGGGCTATGGTGAAAAACGAAATATCTTCCGTTCAAAACTGGAAAGAAGCTTTCTGAGAAACTGCTCTGTGTTCCGTTAATTCATCTCACAGTGTTAAAACTTTCCCTTCAAGAAGCCTTTCGCTAAGGCTGTTCTTGTGGAATTGGCAAAGTGATATTTGGAAGGCCATAGAGGGCTACGGTGAAAAAGGAAATATCTTCCGTTCAATACTGGAAAGAAGCTTTCTGAGAAACTGCTCTGTGTTCCCTTAATTCATCTCACAGAGTTACATCTTTCCCTTCAATAAGCCTTTCGCTAAGGCTGTTCTTGTGGAATTGGCAAAGTGATATTTGGAAGCCCATAGTGGGCTATGGTGAAAAAGGAAATATCTTCCGTTCGAAAGTGGAAAGAAGCTTTCTGGGAAACTGCTCTGTGTTCTGTTAATTCATCTCACAGAGTTGCATCTTTCCATTCAAGAAGCCATTCGCTATGGCTGTTCTAGTGGAATTCGCAAAGTGATATTTGGAAGCCCATAGAGGGCTACGGTGAAATAGGAAATATCTTCGGTTCAATACTGGAAAGAAGCTTTCTGAGAAACTGCTTTGTGTTCTGTTAATTCATCTCACAGAGTTACATCTTTCCCATCAAGACGCCTTTCGCTAAGGTTGTTCTTGTGGAATTGGCAAAGTGATATTTGGAAGCCCATAGAGGGCTATGGTGAAAAAGGAAATGTCTTCCGTTTTAAACTGGAAAGAAGCTTTCTGAGAAACTGCTCTGTGTTCTGTTAATTCATCTCACAGAGTTACATCTTTCCCTTCAAGAAGCCTTTCGCTAAGGCTGTTCTTGTGGAATTGGCAAAGTGGTAGTTGGAAGCCCAAAGAGGGCTATGGTGAAAAAGGAAATATCTTCCGTTCAAAACTGGAAAGAAGCTTTCTGAGAAACTGCTCTGCGTTCTGTTAATTCACCTCACAGAGTTACATCTTTCCCTTCATGAAGCCTTTCGCTAAGGCTGTTCTTGTGGAATTGGCAAAGTGATATTTGGAAGCCCATAGAGGGCTACGCTGAAAAACGAAATATCTTCCGTTCAAAACTGGAAAGAAGCTTTCTGAGAAACTGCTCTGTGTTCTGTTAATTCATCTCACAGAGTTACATCTTTCCCTTCAAGAAGCCTTTCGCTAAGTCTGTTCTTGTGGAATTCGCAAAGTGATATTTGGAAGCCCATAGAGGGCTATGGTGAAAAACGAAATATCTTCTGTTCAAAACTGGAAAGAAGCCTTCTGAGAAACTGCTCTGTGTTCTGTTAATTCATCTCACAGAGTTACATCTTTCCCTTCAAGGAGCCTTTCGCTAAGGCTGTTCTTGTGGAATTGGCAAAGGGATATTTGGAAGTCCTTGGAGGGATACTGTGAAAAAGGAAATATCTTGCGTTCAATACTGGAAAGAAGCTTTCTGAGAAACTGCTCTGTGTTCTGTTAATTCATCTCACAGAGTTACATCTTTCCCTTCAAGAAGCCTTTCGCTAAGTCTGTTCTTGTGGAATTGGCAAAGGGATATTTGGAAGCCCATAGAGGGCTATGGTGAAAAAGGAAATATCTCCCATTCAAAACTGGAAAGAAGCTTTCGGAGAAACTGCTCTGTGTTCTGTTAATTCATCTCACAGAGTTACATCTTTCCCTTCAAGAAGCCTTTCGCTAAGGCTGTTCTTGTGGAATTGGCAAAGTGATATTTGGAAGCCCATAGAGGGCTATGTTGAAAAAGGAAATATCTTCCGTTCAAAACTGGAAAGAAGCTTTCTGTGAAACTGCTCTGTGTTCTGTTAATTCATCTCACAGAGTTACATGTTTCCCTTCAAGAAGCCTTTCGCTAAGGCTGTTCTTGTGGAATTGGCAAAGTGATCCTTGGAAGCCCATAGAGGGCTATGGTGAAAAAGGAAATAACGTCTGTTCAAAACTGGAAAGAAGCTTTCTGAGAAACTGCTCTGTGTTCTGTTAATTCATCTCACACAGTTACATCTTTCCCTTCAAGAAGCCTTTCCCTAAGGCTGTTCTTGTGGATTTGGCAAAGGGATATTTGGAAGCCCATAGAGGGCTATGGTGAAAAACGAAGTATCTTCCATTCAAAACTGGAAAGAATCTTTCTGAGAAACTGATCTGTGTTTTGTTAATTCATCTCACAGAGTTACATCTTTCCCTTCAAGATGTCTTTCGCTAAGGCTGTTCTTGTGGAATTGGCAAAGGGATATTTGGAAGCCCATAGTGGGCTATGGTGAAAAAGGAAATATCTTCCGTTCAAAACTGGAAAGAAGCTTTCTGAGAAATTGCTCTGTGTTTTGTTAATTCATCTCACAGAGTTACATCTTTCCCTTCAAGAAGCCTTTCGCTAAGACTGTTCTTGTGGAATTGGCCAAGTGATATTTGGAAGCCCATAGAGGGCTATGGTGAAAAATGAAATATCTTACATTCAAAACTGGAAAGAAGCTTTCTGAGAAACTGCTCTGTGTTCTGTTAATTCATCTCACAGAGTTACATCTTTCCCTTCAAGAATCCTTTCGCTAAGGCTGTTCTTGTGGAATTGGCTGAGTGGTATTTGGTAGCCCATGGAGGGCTACGGTGAAAAAGGAAATATCTTGCGTTGAATACTGGAAAGAAGCTTTCTGAGAAACTGCTCTGTGTTTTGTTAATTCATCTCACAGAGTTACATCTTTCCCTTCAAGAAGCCTTTCGCTAAGGCTGTTCTTGTGGAATTGGCAAAGGGATATTGGGAAGCCCATAGAGGACTATGGTGAAAAAGGAAATATCTTCCGTTCAAAACCGGAAAGAAGCTTTCTGAGAAACTGCTCTGTGTTCTGTTAATTCATCCCACAGAGTTACATCTTTCCCTTCAAGAAGCCTTTCGCTAAGGATGTTCTTGTGGAATTGGCAAAGGGATATTTGGAAGCCCAGAGAGGATTATGGTGAAAAAGGAAATATCTTCCGTTCAAAACTGGAAAGAAGCTTTCTGAGAAACTGCTCTGTGTTCTGTTAATTCATTTCACAGAGTTACATCTTTCCCTTCAAGAACCCTTTCGCTAAGGCTGTTCTTGTGGAATTGGCAAAGGGATATTTGGAAGCCCATAGAGGGCTATGGTGAAAAAGGAAATGTCTTTCGTTCAAAACTGGAAAGAAGCTTTCTGAGAAACTGCTCTGTGTTCTGTTAATACATATCACAGAGTTACATCTTTCCCTTCAAGACGCCTTTCGCTTAGGCTGTTCTTGTGGAATTGGGAAAGGGATATTTGGAAGCCCATAGAGGGCTATGGTGAAAAAGGAAATATCTTGCGTTGAATACTGGAAAGAAGCTTTCTGAGAAACTGCTCTGTGTTTTGTTAATTCATCTCACAGAGTTACATCTTTCCCTTCAAGAAGCCTTTCGCTAAGGCTGTTCTTGTGGAATTGGCAAAGGGATATTTGGAAGCCCATAGAGGACTATGGTGAAAAAGGAAATATCTTCCGTTCAGAACCGGAAAGAAGCTTTCTGAGAAACTGCTCTGTGTTCTGTTAATTCATTCCACAGAGTTACATCTTTCCCTTCAAGAAGCCTTTCGCTAAGGATGTTCTTGTGGAATTGGCAAAGGGATATTTGGAAGCCCATAGAGGACTACGGTGAAAAAGGAAATATCTTCCGTTCAAAACTGGAAAGAAGCTTTCTGAGAAACTGCTCTGTGTTCTGTTAATTCATTTCACAGAGTTACATCTTTCCCTTCAAGAACCCTTTCGCTAAGGCGCTTCTTGTGGAATTGGCAAAGAGATATTTGGAAGTCCATGGAGGGATACTGTGAAAAAGGAAATATCTTGCGTTCAATACTGGAAAGAAGCTTTCTGAGAAACTGCTCTGTGTTCTGTTAATTCATCTCACAGAGTTACATCTTTCCCTTCAAGAAGCCTTTCGCTACGGCTGTTCTTGTGGAATTGACAAAGTGATCTTTGGAAGCCCATAGAGGGCTATGGTGAAAAAGGAAATATCTTCCGTTCAAAACTGGAAACAAGCTTTCTGAGAAACTGCTCTGTGTTCTGTTAATTCATCTCACAGAGTTACATCTTTCCCTTCAAGAAGCCTTTCGCTAAGGCTGTTCTTATGGAATTGGCAAAGGGATATCTGGAAGCCCATAGAAGGCTATGGTGAAAAAGGAAGTATCTTCCGTTGAAAACTGGAAAGAATCTTTCTGAGAAACTGCTCTGTGTTCTGTTAATTCATCCCACAGAGTTACATCTTTCCCTTCAAGAATCCTTTCGCTAAGGATGTTCTTATGGAATTGGCAAAGGGATATTTGGAAGCCCAAAGAAGACTATGGTGAAAAAGGAAATATCTTCCGTTCAAAACTGGAAAGAAGCTTTCTGAGAAACTGATCTGTGTTCTGTTAATTCATCTCACAGAGTTACATCTTTCCCTTCAAGAAGCCTTTCGCTAAGGCTGTTCTTGTGGAATTGGCAAAGGGATATTTGGAAGTCCATGGAGGGATACTGTGAAAAAGGAAATATCTTGCGTTCAATACTGGAAAGAAGCTTTCTGAGAAACTGCTCTGTGTTCTGTTAATTCATCTCACAGAGTTACATCTTTCCCTTCAAGAAGCCTTTCGCTACGGCTGTTCTTGTGGAATTGACAAAGTGATCTTTGGAAGCCCATATAGGGCTATGGTGAAAAAGGAAATATCTTCCGTTCAAAACTGGAAAGAAGCTTTCTGAGAAACTGCTCTGTGTTCTGTTAATTCATCTCACAGAGTTACATCTTTCCCTTCAAGAAGCCTTTCGCTAAGGCTGTTCTTATGGAATTGGCAAAGGGATATCTGGAGGCCCATAGAAGGCTATGGTGAAAAAGGAAGTATCTTCCATTCAAAACTGGAAAGAATCTTTCTGAGAAACTTCTCTGTGTTCTGTTAATTCATCTCACAGAGTTACATCTTTCCCTTCAAGAAGCCTTTCGCTAAGGCTCTTCTTGTGGAATTGGCAAAGGGATATTTGGAAGCCCATAGAGGGCTATGGTGAAAAAGGAAATATCTTCCGTTCAAAACTGGAAAGAAGCTTTCTGAGAAACTGCTCTGTGTTCTGTTAATTCATCTCACAGAATTACATCTTTCCCTTCAAGAAGCCTTTCGCTAAGGCTGTTCTTGTGGAATTGGCAAAGGGATATTTGGAAGCCCATAGAAGGCTATGGTGAAAAAGGAAATATCTTCCTTTCAAAACTGGAAAGAAGCTTTCTGTGAAACTGCTCTGTGTTCTGTTAGTTCATCTCACAGAGTTACATGTTTCCCTTCAAGAAGCCTTTCGCTAAGGCTCTTCTTGTGGAATTGGCAAAGTGATCCTTGGAAGACCATAGACGGCTATGGTGAAAAAGGAAATAACTTCTGTTCAAACCTGGAAAGAAGCTTTCTGAGAAACTGCTCTTTGTTCTGTTAATTCATCTCACACAGTTACATCTTTCCCTTCAAGAAGCCTTTCCCTATGGCTGTTCTTGTGGAATTGGCAAAGGGATATTTGGAAGCCCATAGAGGGCTATGGTGAAAAAGGAAGTATCTTCCGTTCAAAACTGGAAAGAAGCTTTCTGAGAAACTGCTCTATGTTCTGTTAATTAATCTCACAGAGTTACATCTTTACCTTCAAGAAGCCTTTCGCTAAGGCTGTTCTTGTGGAATTGGCAAAGTGATATTTGGAAGCCCATAGAGGGCTATAGTGAAAAAGGAAATGTCTTCAGTTCAAAACTGGAAAGAAGCTTTCTGAGAAACTGCTCTGTGTTCTGTTAATTCATATCACAGAGTTACATCTTTCCCTTCAAGACGCCTTTCGCTTAGGCTGTTCTTGTTTAATTGGCAAAGGGATATTTGGGAGCCCATAGAGAGGTATGGTGAAAAAGGAAGTACCTTCCGTTCAAAACTGGAAAGAAGCTTTCTTAGAAACTGCTCTGTGTTCTGATAATTCATCTCACAGAATTACATCTTTCCCTTCAAGAAGCCTTTCGCTAAGGCTGTTCTTGTGGAATTGGCAAAGTGATATCTGGAATGGCAAAGAGGGCTATGGTGAAAAAGGAAATATCTTCCGTTCAAAACTGGAAAGAAGCTTTCTGAGAAACTGCTCTGTGTTCTGGTAATTCATCTCACAGAGTTACATCTTTCCCTTCAAGAAGCCTTTCGCTAAGGCTGTTCTTGTGGAATTGGCAAAGGGGTATTTGGAAGTCCATGTAGCGCTACGGTGAAAAAGGAAATATCTTGCGTTTAATACTGGAAAGAAGCTTTCTGAGAAATTGCTCTGTGTTTTGTTAACTCATCTCACAGAGTTACATCTTTCCCTACAAGAAGCCTTTCGCTAAGGTTGTTCTTGTGGAATTGGCAAAGTGATCCTTGGAAGCCCATAGAGGGCCATGTTGAAAAAGGAAATATCTTCCGTTCAAAACTGGAAAGAAGCTTTCTGAGAAACTGCTCTGTGTTCTGTTAATTCATCTCACAGAGTTACATCTTTCCCTTCAAGAAGCCTTTCGCTAAGGCTGTTCTTGTGGAGTTGGCAAAGTGATATTTGGAAGCCCATAGAGGGCTATGGTGAAAAAGGAAATATCTTCCGTTCAAAACAAGAAAGAAGCTTTCTGAGAAACTGCTCTGTGTTCTGTTAATTCATCTCACAGACTTATATCTTTCCCTTCAAGAAGACTTTCGCTAAGGCTGTTCTTGTGGAATTGGCAAAGTGATATTTGGAAGCCCATAGAAGGCTATGGTGAAAAAGGAAATATCTCCGGTTCAATACTGGAAAGATGTTTTCTGAGAAACTGCTCTGTGTTCTGTTAATTCATCTCACAGAGTTACATCTTTCCCTTCAAGAAGCCTTTCGCTAAGGGTGTTCTTGTGGAATTGTCCAAGGGATATTTGGAAGCCCATTAAGGGCTATGTTGAAAAACGAAATAACTTCCGTTCAAAACTGGAAAGAAGCTTTCTGAGAAACTGCTCTGTGTTCTGTTAATTCATCTCACAGAGTTACATCTTTCCCTTCAAGAAGCCTTTCGCTAAGGCTGTTCTTGTGGAATTGGCAAAGGGATATTTGGAAGCCCATAGAGGGCTACGGTGAAAAAGGAAATACCTTCCGTTCAAAACTGGAAAGAAGCTTTCTGAGAAACTGCTCTGTGTTCTGTTAATTCATCTCACAGAGTTACATCTTTCCCTTCAAGAAGCCTTTCGCTAAGGCTGTTCTTGTGGAATTGGCAAAGTGATATTTGGAAGCCCATAGAAGGATATGGTGAAAAAGGAAATATCTTGCGTTTAATACTGGAAAGAAGCTTTCAGAGAAACTGCTCTGTGTTCTGGTAATTCATCTCACAGAGTTACATCTTTCCCTTCAAGAAGCCTTTCGCTAAGGCTGTTCTTGTGGAATTGGCAAAGGGATATTTGGAAGCCCATAGAGGGCTATGGTGAAAAAGGAAGTATCTTCCGTTCAAAACTGGAAAGAAGCTTTCTGAGAAACTGATCTGTGTTCTGTTAATTCATCTCACAGAGTTACATCTTTCCCTTCAAGATGCCTTTCTCTAAGGCTGTTCTTGTGGAATTGGCAAAGGGATATTTGGAAGCCCATAGAGGGCTTTGGTGAAAAAGGAAATGTCCTCCGTTCAAAGCTGGAAAGAAGCTTTCTGAGAAACTGCTCTGTGTTCTGTTAATTCATCTCACAGAGTTACATCTTTCCCTTCAAGAAGCCTTTCGCTAAGGCTCTTCTTGTGGAATTGGCAAAGTGATATTTGGAAGCCCATGGAGGGCTATGGTGAAAAAAGAAATATCTTGCGTTCAAAACTGGAAAGAAGCTTTCTGAGAAACTGCTCTGTGTTCTGTTAATTCATCTCACAGAGTTACATCTTTCCCATCAAGAAACCTTTGGCTAAGGCTCTTCTTGTGGAATTGGCAAAGGGATATTTCGAAGCCCATAGATGGCTATGGTGAAAAAGGAAGTATCTTCCGTTGAAAACTGGAAAGAAGCTTTCTGAGAAACTGCTCTGTGTTCTGTTAATTCATCTCACATAGTTACATCTTTCGCTTCAAGAAGCCTTTCGCTAAGGCTGTTCTTGTGGAATTGGCAAAGGGATATTTGGAAGCCCATAGAGGGCAATATTGAAAAAGGAAGTATCTTCCGTTCAAATTGGAAAGAAGGTTTCTGAGAAACTGCTCTGTGTTCTGTTAATTCATCTCACAGAGTTATATCTTTCCCTTCAAGAAGCCTTTCGACTAGGATGTTCTTGTGGAATTGACAAACTGATATTTGGAAGCCCATAGAGTTCTATGGTGAAAAAGGAAGTATCTTCCGTTCAAAACTGGAAAGAAGCTTTCTGAGAAACCGCTCTGTGTTCTGTTAATTCATCTCACAGAGTTACATCTTTCCCTTCAAGAAGCCTTTCGCTAAGGCTGTTCTTGTGGAGTTGGCAAAGTGATATTTGGAAGCCCATAGAGGGCTAAGGTGAAAAAGTAAATATCTTCCGTTCAAAACTGGAAAGAAGCTTTCTGAGAAACTGCTCTGTGTTCTGTTAATTCATCTCACAGTGGTACATCTTTCCCTTCAAGAAGCCTTTCGCTAAGGCTGTTCTTGTGGTTGGCAAAGTGATATTTGGAAGCCCATAGAGGGCAATGATGAAAAAGGAAGTATCTTCCGTTCAAAACTGGAAAGAAGCTTTCTGAGAAACTGCTCTGTGTTGTGTTAATTCATCTCACAGAGTTACATCTTTCCCTTCAAGAAGCCTTTCGATTAGGCTGTTCTTGTGGAATTGGCAAAGTGATATTTGGAAGCCCATAGAGTGCTACGGTGAAAAAGGAAATATCTTCCGTTCAAAACTGTAAAGAAGCTTTCTGAGAAACTGCTCTGTGTTCTGTTAATTCATCTCACAGAGTTACATCTTTCCCTTCATGAAGCCTTTCGCTAAGGCTGTTCTTGTGGAATTGGCAAAGTGATATTTGGAAGCCCATAGAGGGCTATGGTGAAAAAGGAAATATCTTCCGTTCAAAACTGGAAAGAAACTTTCTGAGAAACTGCTCTGTGTTCTGTTAATTCATCTCACAGAGTTACATCTTTGCCTTCAAGAAGCCTTTCGCTAAGGCCGTTCTTGTGGAATTGGCAAAGCGATATTTGGAAGGCCATAGAGGGCTACGGTGAAAAAGGAAATATCTTCCGTTCAATACTGGAAAGAAGCTTTCTGAGAAACTGCTCTGTGTTCTGTTAATTCATCTCACAGAGTTACATCTTTCCCTTCAAGAAGCCTTTCGCTAAGGCTGTTCTTGTGGAATTGGCAAAGGGATATTTGGAAGCCCATAGAGGGCTATGGTGAAAAAGGAAATATCTTCCGTTCAAAACTGGAAAGAAGCTTTCTGAGAAACTGCTCCGTGTTCTGTTAATTCATCTCACAGAGTTACATCTTTCCCTTCAAGAAGCCTTTCGCTAAGGCTGTTCTTGTGGAATTGGCAAAGGGATATTTGGAAGCCCATAGAGGGCTATGGTGAAAAAGGAATTATCTTCCGTTCAAAACTGGAAAGAAGCTTTCTGAGAAACTGCTCCTTGTTCTGTTAATTCATCTCACAGAGTTACATCTTTCCCTTCAAGAAGCCTTTCGCTAAGGCTGTTCTTGTGGAATTGGCAAAGTTATCCTTGGAAGACCATAGACGGCTATGTTAAAAAAGGAAATAACTTCCCTTCAAAACTGGAAAGAAGCTTTCTGAGAAACTTCTCTGTGTTCTGTTAATTCATCTCACACAGTTACATCTTTCCCTTCAAGAAGCCTTTCCCTAAGGCTGTTCTTGTGGAATTGGCAAAGGGATATTTGGAAGCCCATAGAGGGCTATGGTGAAAAAGGAAGTATCTTCTGTTCAAAACTGGAAAGAAGCTTTCTGAGAAACTGCTCTGTGTTCTGTTAATTCATCTCACAGAGTTACATCTTTCTCTTCAAGAAGCCTTTCGCTAAGGCTGTTCTTGTGGAATTGGCAAAGGGATATTTGGAAGCCCATAGAGGGCAATGGTGAAAAAGGAAGTATCTTCCGTTCAAAACTGGAAAGAAGCTTTCTGAGAAACTGCTCTGTGTTCTGTTAATTCACCTCACAGAGTTACATCTTTACCTTCAAGAAGCCTTTCGCTAAGGCTGTTCTTGTGGAATTGGCAAAGTGATATTTGGAAGCCCATAGAGGGCTATGGTGATAAAGGAAATGTCTTTAGTTCAAAACTGGAAAGAAGCTTTCTGAGAAACTGCTCTGTGTTCCGTTAATTCATATCACAGAGTTACATCTTTCCCTTCAAGACGCCTTTCGGTTAGGCTGTTCTTGTGGAATTGGCAAAGGAATATTTGGGAGCCCATAGAGAGTTATGGTGAAAAAGGAAGTAACTTCCGTTCAAAACTGGAAAGAAGCTTTCTTAGAAACTGCTCTGTGTTCTGTTAATTCATCTCACAGAGTTACATCTTTCCCTTCAAGAAGCCTTTCGCTAAGGCTGTTCTTGTGGAATTGGAAAAGTGATATCTGGAATGGCATAGAGGGCTATGGTGAAAAAGGAAATATCTTCCGTTCAAAACTGGAAAGAAGCTTTCTGAGAAACTGCTCTGTGTTCTGTTAATTCATCTCACAGAGTTACATCTTTCCCTTCAAGAAGCCTTTCGCTAAGGCTGTTCTTGTGGAATTGGCAAAGGAGTATTTGGAAGTCCATGTAGCGCTACGGTGAAAAAGGAAATATCTTGCGTTTAATACTCGAAAGAAGCTTTCTGAGAAACTGCTCTGTGTTTTGTTAATTCATCTCACAGAGTTACATCTTTCCCTTCAAGAAGCCTTTCGCTAAGGTTGTTCTTGTGGAATTGGCAAAGTGATCCTTGGAAGCCCATAGAGGGCTATGCTGAAAAAGGAAATATCTTCCGTTCAAAACTGGAAAGAAGCTTTCTGAGAAACTGCTCTGTGTTGTGTTAATTCATCTCACACAGTTACATCTTTCCCTTCAAGAAGCCTTTCCCTAAGGCTGTTTTTGTGGAATTGGCAAAGGGATATTTGGAAGCCCATAGAGGGCTATGGTGAAAAAGGAAGTATCTTCCGTTCAAAACTGGAAAGAAGCTTTCTGAGAAACTGATCTGTGTTCTGTTAATTCATCTCACAGAGTTACATCTTTCCCTTCAAGATGCCTTTCTCTAAGGCTGTTCTTGTGGAATTGGCAAAGGGATATTTGGAAGCCCATAGAGGGCAATGGTGAAAAAGGAATTATCTTCCGTTCAAAACTGGAAAGATACTTTCTGAGAAACTGCTCTGTGTTCTGTTAATTCATCTCACAGAGTTACATCTTTCCTTTCAAGAAGCCTTTCGCTAAGGCTGTTCTTGTGGAATTGGCAAAGGGATATTTGGAAGATCATGGAGGGCTACGGTGAAAAAGGAAATATCTTCCGTTCAAAACTGGAAAGAAGCTTTCTGAGAAACTGCTCTGTGTTCCGTTAATTCATCTCACAGAGTTACATCTTTCCCTTCAATAAGCCTTTCGCTAAGGCTGTTCTTGTCGAATTGGCAAAGTGATATTTGGTAGATCATGGAGGGCTACGGTGAAAAAGGAAATATCTTCCGTTCAAAACTGGAAAGAAGCTTTCTGAGAAACTGCTCTGTGTTCCGTTAATTCATCTCACAAAGTTACATCTTTCCCTTCAAGAAGCCTTTCGTAAGGCTGTTCTTGTGGAACTGGCAAAGGGATATTTGGAAGCCCATAGAGGGCTATGGTGAAAATGGAAATATCTTGCGTTCAAAACTGGAAAGAAGCTTTCTGAGAAACTGCTCTGTGTTCTGTTAATTCATCTCACAGAGTTACATCTTTCCCTTCAAGAAGCCTTTCGCTAAGGCTGTTCTTGTGGAATTGGCAAAGGGATATTTGGAAGCCCATAGAGGGCTATGGTGAAAAAGGAAATATCTTCCGTTCAAAACTGGAAAGAAGCTTTCTGAGAAACTGCTCCGTGTTCTGTTAATTCATCTCACAGAGTTACATCTTTCCCTTCAAGAAGCCTTTCGCTAAGGCTGTTCTTGTGGAATTGGCAAAGGGATATTTGGAAGCCCATAGAGGGCTATGTTGAAAAAGGAAATATCTTCCTTTCAAAACTGGAAAGAAGCTTTCTGTGAAACTGCTCTGTGTTCTGTTAATTCATCTCACAGAGTTACATGTTTCCCTTCAAGAAGCCTTTCGCTAAGGCTGTTCTTGTGGAATTGGCAAAGTTATCCTTGGAAGACCATAGACGGCTATGTTAAAAAAGGAAATAACTTCTGTTCAAAACTGGAAAGAAGCTTTCTGAGAAACTGCTCCGTGTTCTGTTAATTCATCTCACACAGTTACATCTTTCCCTTCAAGAAGCCTTTCCCTAAGGCTGTTCTTGTGGAATTGGCAAAGGGATATTTGGAAGCCCATAGAGGGCTATGATGAAAAAGGAAGTATCTTCCGTTCAAAACTGGAAAGAAGCTTTCTGAGAAACTGATCTGTGTTCTGTTAATTCATCTCACAGAGTTACATCTTTCCCTTCAAGAAGCCTTTCGCTAAGGCTGTTCTTGTGGAATTGGCAAAGGGATATTTGGAAGCCCATAGAGGGCAATGGTGAAAAAGGAAGTATCTTCCGTTCAAAACTGGAAATAAGCTTTCTGAGAAACTGCTCTGTGTTCTGTTAATTCATCTCACAGAGTTACATCTTTACCTTCAAGAAGCCTTTCGCTAAGGCTGTTCTTGTGGAATTGGCAAAGTGATATTGGGAAGCCCATAGAGGGCTATGGTGATAAAGGAAATGTCTTTAGTTCAAAACTGGAAAGAAGCTTTCTGAGAAACTGCTCTGTGTTCTGTTAATTCATATCACAGAGTTACATCTTTCCCTTCAAGACGCCTTTCGCTTAGGCTGTTCTTGTGGAATTGGCAAAGGAATATTTGGGAGCCCATAGAGAGTTATGGTGAAAAAGGAAGTAACTTCCGTTCAAAACTGGAAAGAAGCTTTCTTAGAAACTGCTCTGTGTTCTGTTAATTCATCTCACAGAGTTACATCTTTCCCTTCAAGAAGCCTTTCGCTAAGGCTGTTCTTGTGGAATTGGAAAAGTGATATCTGGAATGGCATAGAGGGCTATGGTGAAAAAGGAAATATCTTCCGTTCAAAACTGGAAAGAAGCTTTCTGAGAAACTGCTCTGTGTTCTGTTAATTCATCTCACAGAGTTACATCTTTCCCTTCAAGAAGCCTTTCGCTAAGGTTGTTTTTGTGGAATTGGCAAAGTGATCCTTGGAAGCCCATAGAGGGCTATGCTGAAAAAGGAAATATCTTCCGTTCGAAACTGGAAAGAAGCTTTCTGAGAAACTGCTCTGTGTTGTGTTAATTCATCTCACACAGTTACATCTTTCCCTTCAAGAAGCCTTTCCCTAAGGCTGTTCTTGTGGAATTGGCAAAGGGATATTGGGAAGCCCATAGAGGGCTATGGTGAAAAAGGAAGTATCTTCCGTTCAAAACTGGAAAGAAGCTTTCTGAGAAACTGATCTGTGTTCTGTTAATTCATCTCACAGAGTTACATCTTTCCCTTCAAGATGCCTTTCTCTAAGGCTGTTCTTGTGGAATTGGCAAAGGGATATTTGGAAGCCCATAGAGGGCAATGGTGAAAAAGGAATTATCTTCCGTTCAAAACTGCAAAGATACTTTCTGAGAAACTGCTCTGTGTTCTGTTAATTCATCTCACAGAGTTACATCTTTCCTTTCAAGAAGCCTTTCGCTAAGGCTGTTCTTGTGGAATTGGCAAAGGGATATTTGGAAGATCATGGAGGGCTACTGTGAAAAAGGAAATATCTTCCGTTCAAAACTGGAAAGAAGCTTTCTGAGAAACTGCTCTGTGTTCCGTTAATTCATCTCACAGAGTTACATCTTTCCCTTCAATAAGCCTTTCGCTAAGGCTGTTCTTGTCGAATTGGCAAAGTGATATTTGGTGGATCATGGAGGGCTACGGTGAAAAAGGAAATATCTTCCGTTCAAAACTGGAAAGAAGCTTTCTGAGAAACTGCTCTGTGTTCCGTTAATTCATCTCACAAAGTTACATATTTCCCTTCAAGAAGCCTTTCGTAAGGCTGTTCTTGTGGAACTGGCAAAGGGATATTTGGAAGCCCATAGAGGGCTATGGTGAAAATGGAAATATCTTGCGTTCAAAACTGGAAAGAAGCTTTCTGAGAAACTGCTCTGTGTTCTGTTAATTCATCTCACAGAGTTACATCTTTCCCTTCAAGAAGCCTTTCGCTAAGGCTGTTCTTGTGGAATTGGCAAAGTGATATTTGGAAGCCCATGGAGGGCTATGGTGAAAAAAGAAATATCTTCCGTTCAAAACTGGAAAGAAGCTTTCTGAGAAACTGCTCTGTGTTCTGTTAATTCATCTAACAGAGTTACATCTTTCCCTTCAAGAAACCTTTGGCTAAGGCTGTTCTTGTGGAATTGGCAAAGGGATATTTGGAAGCCCATAGAGGGCTATGGTGAAAAAGGAAATATCTTCCGTTCAATACTGGAAAAAGCTTTCTGAGAAACTGCGCTGTGTTCTGTTAATTCATCTCACAGAGTTACATCTTTCCCTTCAAGAAGCCTTTCGCTAAGTCTGTTCTTGTGGAGATGGCAAGGTGATATTTGGAAGCCCATAGAGGGCTATGGTGAAACACGAAATATCTTCCGTTCAAAACTGGAAAGAAGCTTTCTGAGAAACTGCTCTGTGTTCTGTTAATTCATCTCACAGTGTAACATCTTTCCCTTCAAGAAGCCTTTGGCTAAGGCGCTTCTTGTGGAATTGGCAAAGGGATATTTGGAAGTCCATGGAGGGCTACTGTGAAAAAGGAAATATCTTGCGTTCAATACTGGAAAGAAGCTTTCTGAGATACTGCTCTGTGTTCTGTTAATTCATCTCACAGAGTTACATCTTTCCCTTCAAGAAGCCTTTCGCTAAGGCTGTTCTTGTGGAATTGGCAAAGTGATCTTTGGAAGGCCATAGAGGGATATGGTGAAAAAGGAAATATCTTCCGTTCAAAACTGGAAAGAAGCTTTCTGAGAAACTGCTCTGTGTTCTGTTAATTCATCTCACAGAGTTACATCTTTCCCTTCAAGAAGACTTTCGCTAAGGCTGTTCTTGTGGAATTGGCAAAGGGATATTTCGAAGCCCATAGATGGCTATGGTGAAAAAGGAAGTATCTTCCGTTCAAAACTGGAAAGAAGCTTTCTGAGAAACTGTTCTGTGTTCTGTTAATTCATCTCACATAGTTACATCTTTCGCTTCAAGAAGCCTTTCGCTAAGGCTGTTCATGTGGAATTGGCAAAGGGATATTTGGAAGCCCATAGAGGGCAATGGTGAAAAAGGAAGTATCTTCCTTTCAAAACTGGAAAGAAGGTTTCTGAGAAACTGCTCTGTGTTCTGTTAATTCATCTCACAGAGTTACATCTTTCCCTTCAAGAAGCCTTTCGACTAGGATGTTCTTGTGGAATTGACAAACTGATATTTGGAAGCCCATAGAGTTCTATGGTGAAAAAGGAAGTATCTTCCGTTCAAAACTGGAAAGAAGCTTTCTGAGAAACCGCTCTGTGTTCTGTTAATTCATCTCACAGAGTTACATCTTTCCCTTCAAGAAGCCTTTCGCTAAGGCTGTTCTTGTGGAGTTGGCAAAGTGATATTTGGAAGCCCATAGAGGGCTATGGTGAAAAAGTAAATATCTTCCGTTCAAAACTGGAAAGAAGCTTTCTGAGAAACTGCTCTGTGTTCTTTTAATTCATATCACAGTGGTACATCTTTCCCTTCAAGAAGCCTTTTGCTAAGGCTGTTCTTGTGGTTGGCAAAGTGATATTTGGAAGCCCATAGAGGGCAATGATGAAAAAGGAAGTATCTTCCGTTCAAAACTGGAAAGAAGCTTTCTGAGAAACTGCTCTGTGTTGTGTTAATTCATCTCACAGAGTTACATCTTTCCCTTCAAGAAGCCTTTCGATTAGGCTGTTCTTGTGGAATTGGCAAAGTGATATTTGGAAGCCCATAGAGGGCTATGGTGAAAAAGGAAATATCTTCCGTTCAAAACTGTAAAGAAGCTTTCTGAGAAACTGCTCTGTGTTCTGTTAATTCATCTCACAGAGTTACATCTTTCCCTTCATGAAGCCTTTCGCTAAGGCTGTTCTTGTGGAATTGGCAAAGTGATATTTGGAAGCCCATAGAGGGCTATGTTGAAAAGGAAATATCTTCCGTTCAAAACTGGAAAGAAGCTTTCTGAGAAACTGCTCTGTGTTCTGTTAATTCATCTCACAGAGTTACATCTTTGCCTTCAAGAAGCCTTTCGCTAAGGCTGTTCTTGTGGAATTGGCAAAGCGATATTTGGAAGGCCATAGAGGGCTACGGTGAAAAAGGAAATATATTCCGTTCAATACTGGAAAGAAGCTTTCTGAGAAACTGCTCTGTGTTCTGTTAATTCTTCTCACAGAGTTACATCTTTCCCTTCAAGAAGCCTTTCGCTAAGGCTGTTCTTGTGGAATTGGCAAAGGGATATTTGGAAGCCCATATAGGGCTGTGGTGAAAAAGGAAGTATCTTCCATTCAAAACTGGAAAGAAGCTTTCTGAGAAACTGCTCTGTGTTCTGTTAATTCATCTCACAGAGTTACATCTTTCCCTTCAAGAAACCTTTCGCTAAGGCTGTTCTTGTGGAATTCGCAAAGGGATATTTGGAAGCCCATAGAGGGCAATGTTGAAAAAGGAAGTATATTCCGTTCAAAATTGGAAAGAAGCTTTCTGAGAAACTGCACTGTGTTCCGTTAATTCATCTCACAGAGTTACATCTTTCCCTTCAAGAAGCCTTTCCCTAAGGCTGTTCTTGTGGAATTGGCAAAGTGATCTTTGGAAGCCCTTAGAGGGCTATGGTGAAAAAGGAAATATCTTCCGTTCAAAACTGGAAAGAATCTTTCTGAGAAACTGCTCTCTGTTCTCTTAATTCATCTCACAGAGTTACATCTTTCCCTTCAAGAAGCCTTTCCATTAGGCTGTTCTTGTGGAATTGGCAATGGGATATTTGGAAGCCCATAGAGGGCTATGGTGAAAAAGGAAGTATCTTCCGTTCAAAACTGGAAAGAAGCTTTCTGAGAAACTGCTCTGTGTTCTGTTAATTAGTCTCACAGAGTTACATCTTTCCCTTCAAGAAGCCTTTCGCTACGGCTGTTCTTGTGGAATTGGCAAAGTGATCTTTGGAAGCCCATATAGGGCTATGGTGAAAAAGGAAATATCTTCCGTTCAAAACTGGAAAGAAGCTTTCTGAGAAACTGCTCTGTGTTCTGTTAATTCATCTCACAGAGTTACATCTTTGCCTTCAAGACCCCTTTCGCTAAGGCTGTTCTTGTGGAATTGGCAAAGGGATATTTGGAAGCCCATAGAGGGCTATGGTGAAAAAGGAAATATCTTCCGTTCAAAACTGGAAAGAAGCTTTCTGAGAAACTGCTCCGTGTTCTGTTAATTCATCTCACAGAGTTACATCTTTCCCTTCAAGAAGCCTTTCGCTAAGGCTGTTCTTGTGGAATTGGCAAAGGGATATTTGGAAGCCCATAGAGGGCTATGTTGAAAAAGGAAATATCTTCCTTTCAAAACTGGAAAGAAGCTTTCTGTGAAACTGCTCTGTGTTCTGTTAATTCATCTCACAGAGTTACATGTTTCCCTTCAAGAAGCCTTTCGCTAAGGCTGTTCTTGTGGAATTGGCAAAGTTATCCTTGGAAGACCATAGACGGCTATGTTAAAAAAGGAAATAACTTCTGTTCAAAACTGGAAAGAAGCTTTCTGAGAAACTGCTCTGTGTTCTGTTAATTCATCTCATACAGTTACATCTTTCCCTTCAAGAAGCCTTTCCCTAAGGCTGTTCTTGTGGAATTGGCAAAGGGATATTTGGAAGCCCATAGAGGGCTATGGTGAAAAAGGAAGTATCTTCCGTTCAAAACTGGAAAGAAGCTTTCTGAGAAACTGCTCTGTGTTCTGTTAATTCATATCACAGAGTTACATCTTTCCCTTCAAGACGCCTTTCGCTTAGGCTGTTCTTGTGGAATTGGCAAAGGAATATTTGTGAACCCATAGAGAGTTATGGTGAAAAAGGAAGTAACTTCCGTTCAAAATTGGAAAGAAGCTTTCATAGAAACTGCTCTGTGTTCTGTTAATTCATCTCACAGAGTTACATCTTTCCCTTCAAGAAGCCTTTCGCTAAGGCTGTTCTTGTGGAATTGGCAAAGTGATATCTGGAATGGCATAGAGGGCTATGGTGAAAAAGGAAATATCTTCCGTTCAAAACTGGAAAGAAGCGTTCTGAGAAACTGCTCTGTGTTCTGTTAATTCATCTCACAGTGTTACATCTTTCCCTTCAAGAAGCCTTTCGCTAAGGCTGTTCTTGTGGAATTGGCTGAGTGGTATTTGGAAGCCCATGGAGGGCTACGGTGAAAAAGGAAATATCTTGCGTTGAATACTGGAAAGAAGCTTTCTGAGAAACTGCTCTGTGTTTTGTTAATTCATCTCACAGAGTTACATCTTTCCCTTCAAGAAGCCTTTCGCTAAGGATGTTCTTGTGGAATTGGCAAAGGGATATTTGGAAGCCCATAGAGGACTATGGTGAAAAAGGAAATATCTTCCGTTCAAAACTGGAAAGAAGCTTTCTGAGAAACTGCTCTGTGTTCTGTTAATTCATCTCACAGAGTTACATCTTTCCCTTCAAGAAGCCTTTCGCTACGGCTGTTCTTATGGAATTGGCAAAGGGATATCTGGAAGCCCATAGAAGGCTATGGTGAAAAAGGAAGAATCTTCCGTTCAAAACTGGAAAGAAGCTTTCTGAGAAACTGCTCTGTGTTCTGTTAATTCATCTCACAGAGTTACATCTTTCCCTTCAAGAAGCCTTTCGCTAAGGCTGTTCTTGTGGAATTGGCAAAGTGATATCTGGAAGCCCATAGAGGGCTATGGTGAAAAAGGAAATATCTTCCGTTCAAAACTGGAAAGAAGCTTTCTGAGAAACTGCTCTGTGTTCTGTTAATTCATCTCACAGAGTTACATCTTTGCCTTCAAGAAGCCTTTCGCTAAGGCTGTTCTTGTGGAATTGGCGAAGCGATAATTGGAAGGCCATAGATTGCTACGGTGAAAAAGGAAATATCTTCCGTTCAATACTGGAAAGAAGCTTTCTGAGAAACTGCTCTGTGTTCTGTTAATTCATCTCACAGAGTTACATCTTTCCCTTCAAGAAGCCTTTCGCTAAGGCTGTTCTTGTGGAATTGGCAAAGGGATATTTGGAAGCCCATAAAGGGCTATGGTGAAAAAGGAAGTATCTTCCATTCAAAACTGGAAAGAAGCTTTCTGAGAAACTGCTCTGTGTTCTGTTAATTCATCTCACAGAGTTACATCTTTCCCTTCAAGAAACCTTTCGCTAAGGCTGTTCTTGTGGAATTCGCAAAGGGATATTTGGAAGCCCATAGAGGGCAATGTTGAAAAAGGAAGTATCTTCCGTTCAAAACTGGAAAGAAGCTTTCTGAGAAACTGCTCTGTGTTCTGTTAATTCATCTCACAGAGTTACATCTTTCCCTTCAAGAAGCCTTTCGATTAGGCTGTTCTTGTGGAATTGGCAAAGTGATATTTGGATGCCCATAGAGGGTTATGGTGAAAAAGGAAATATCTTCCGTTCAAAACTGGAAGGAAGCTTTCTGAGAAACTGCACTGTGTTCCGTTAATTCATCTCACAGAGTTACATCTTTCCCTTCAAGAAGCCTTTCCCTAAGGCTGTTCTTGTGGAATTGGCAAAGTGATCTTTGGAAGCCCATAGAGGGCTATGGTGAAAAAGGAAATATCTTCCGTTCAAAACTGGAAAGAATCTTTCTGAGAAACTGCTCTCTGTTCTCTTAATTCATCTCACAGAGTTACATCTTTCCCTTCAAGAAGCCTTTCGATTAGGCTCTTCTTGTGGAATTGGCAATGGGATATTTGGAAGCCCATAGATGGCTATGGTGAAAAAGGAAGTATCTTCCGTTCAAAACTGGAAAGAAGCTTTCTGAGAAACTGCTCTGTGTTCTGTTAATTCGTCTCACAGAGTTACATCTTTCCCTTCAAGAAGCCTTTCGCTAAGGCTGTTCTTGTGGAGTTGGCAAAGTGATATTTGGAAGCCCATAGAGGGCTATTTTGAAAAAGGAAATATCTTCCGTTCAAAATGGAAGGAAGCTTTCTGAGAAACTGCTGTGTGTTCTGTTAATTCATCTCACAGAGTTACATCTTTCCCTTCAAGAAGCCTTTCGCTAAGGCTGTTCTTGTGGAATTGGTAAAGGGATATTTGGAAGCCCATAGAGGACTATGGTGAAAAAGGAAATGTCTTCCGTTCAAAACTGGAAAGAAGCTTTCTGAGAAACTGCTCTGTATTCTGTTAATTCATCTCACAGAGTTACATATTTCCCTTCAAGAAGCCTTTCGCTAAGGCTGTTCTTTTGGAATTGGCAAAGTGATATTTGGAAGCCCATAGAGGGCTATGGTGAAAAAGGAAATACCTTCCGTTCAAAACTGGAAAGAAGCTTTCTGAGAAACTGCTCTGTGTTCTGTTAATTCATCTCACAGAGTTACATCTTTCTCTTCAAGAAGCCTTTCGCTAAGGCTGTTCTTGTGGAATTGGCAAAGGGATATTTGGAAGCCCATAGAGGGCTATGTTGAAAAAGGAAATATCTTCCTTTCAAAACTGGAAAGAAGCTTTCTGTGAAACTGCTCTGTGTTCTGTTAATTCATCTCACAGAGTTACATGTTTCCCTTCAAGAAGCCTTTCGCTAAGGCTGTTCTTGTGGAATTGGCAAAGTTATCCTTGGAAGACCATAGACGGCTATGGTAAAAAAGGAAATAACTTCTGTTCAAAACTGGAAAGAAGCTTTCTGAGAAACTGCTCTGTGTTCTGTTAATTCATCTCACACAGTTACATCTTTCCCTTCTAGAAGCCTTTCCCTAAGGCTGTTCTTGTGGAATTGGCAAAGGGATATTTGGAAGCCCATAGAGGGCTATGGTGAAAAAGGAAGTATCTTCCGTTCAAAACTGGAAAGAAGCTTTCTGAGAAACTGCTCTGTGTTCTGTTAATTCATATCACAGAGTTACATCTTTCCCTTCAAGACGCCTTTCGCTTAGGCTGTTCTTGTGGAATTGGCAAAGGAATATTTGTGAACCCATAGAGAGTTATGGTGAAAAAGGAAGTAACTTCCGTTCAAAACTGGAAAGAAGCTTTCATAGAAACTGCTCTGTGTTCTGTTAATTCATCTCACAGAGTTACATCTTTCCCTTCAAGAAGCCTTTCGCTAAGGCTGTTCTTGTGGAATTGGCAAAGTGATATCTGGAATGGCATAGAGGGCTATGGTGAAAAAGGAAATATCTTCCGTTCAAAACTGGAAAGAAGCTTTCTGAGAAACTGCTCTGTGTTCTGTTAATTCATCTCACAGAGTTACATCTTTCCCTTCAAGAAGCCTTTCGCTAAGGCTGTTCTTGTGGAATTGGCAAAGGGGTATTTGGAAGTCCATGTAGCGCTACGGTGAAAAAGGAAATATCTTGCGTTTAATACTGGAAAGAAGCTTTCTGAGAAACTGCTCTGTGTTTTGTTAATTCATCTCACAGAGTTACATCTTTCCCTACAAGAAGCCTTTCGCTAAGGTTGTTCTTGTGGCATTGGCAAAGTGATCCTTGGAAGCCCATAGAGGGCTATGGTGAAAAAGGAAATAACTTCTGTTCAAAACTGGAAAGAAGCTTTCTGAGAAACTGCTCCGTGTTCTGTTAATTCATCTCACACAGTTACATCTTTCCCTTCAAGAAGTCTTTCGCTAAGGCTGTTCTTGTGGAATTGGCAAAGGGATATTTGGAAGCCCATAGAGGGCAATGGTGAAAAAGGAATTATCTTCCGTTCAAAACTGGAAAGAAGCTTTCTGAGAAACTGCTCTGTGTTCTGTTAATTCATATGACAGAGTTACATCTTTCCCTTCAAGAAGCCTTTCGCTAAGGCTGTTCTTGTGGAATTGGCAAAGTGATATTTGGATGCCCTTAGTGGGCTATGGTGAAAAAGGAAATATCTTCCGTTCAAAACTGGAAAGAAGCTTTCTGAGAAACTGCTCTGTGTTTTGTTAATTCATCTCACAGAGTTACATCTTTCCCTTCAAGAAGCCTTTCGCTAAGACTGTTCTTGTGGAATTGGCCAAGTGATATTTGGAAGCCCATAGAGGGCTATGGTGAAAAATGAAATATTTTACATTCAAAACTGGAAAGAAGCTTTCTGAGAAACTGCTCTGTATTCTGATAATTCATCTCACAGAGTTACATCTTTCCCTTCAAGAAGCCTTTCTTTAAGGCTGTTCTTGTGGAATTGGTAAAGGGATATTTGGAAGCCCATAGAGGACTATGGTTAAAAAGGAAATATCTTCCGTTCAAAACTGAAAAGAAGCTTTCTGAGAAACTGCTCTGTATTCTGTTAATTCATCTCACAGAGTTACATATTTCCCTTCAAGAAGCCTTTCGCTAAGGCTGTTCTTTTGCAATTGGCAAAGTGATATTTGGAAGCCCATAGAGGGCTACTGTGAAAAAGGAAATATCTTCCGTTCAAAACTGGAAAGAAGCGTTCTGAGAAACTGCTCTGTGTTCTGTTAATTCATCTCACAGTGTTACATCTTTCCCTTCAAGAAGCCTTTCGCTAAGGCTGTTCTTGTGGAATTGGCTGAGTGGTATTTGGAAGCCCATGGAGGGCTACGGTGAAAAAGGAAATATCTTGCGTTGAATACTGGAAAGAAGCTTTCTGAGAAACTGCTCTGTGTTTTGTTAATTCATCTCACAGAGTTACATCTTTCCCTTCAAGAAGCCTTTCGCTAAGGATGTTCTTGTGGAATTGGCAAAGGGATATTTGGAAGCACATAGAGGACTATGGTGAAAAAGGAAATATCTTCCGTTCAAAACTGGAAAGAAGCTTTCTGAGAAACTGCTCTGTGTTCTGTTAATTCATTTCACAGAGTTACATCTTTCCCTTCAAGAACCCTTTCGCTAAGGCTGTTCTTGTGGAATTGGCAAAGGGATATTTGGAAGCCCATAGAGGGCTATGGTGAAAAAGGAAATGTCTTCCGTTCAAAACTGGAAAGAAGCTTTCTGAGAAACTGCTCTGTGTTCTGTTAATACATATCACAGAGTTACATCTTTCCCTTCAAGACGCCTTTCGCTTAGGCTGTTCTTGTGGAATTGGGAAAGGGATATTTGGAAGCCCATAGAGGGCTATGGTGAAAAAGGAAATATCTTCCCTTCAAAACTGGAAAGAAGCTTTCTGAGAACCTGCTCTGTGTTCTGTTAATTCATCTCACAGAGTTACATCTTTCCCTTCAAGAAGCCTTTCGCTAAGGCTGTTCTTATGGAATTGGCAAAGGGATATCTGGAAGCCCATAGAAGGCTATGGTGAAAAAGGAAGAATCTTCCGTTCAAAACTGGAAAGAAGCTTTCTGAGAAACTGCTCTGTGTTCTGTTAATTCATCTCACAGAGTTACATCTTTCCCTTCAAGAAGCCTTTCGCTAAGGCTGTTCTTGTGGAATTGGCAAAGTGATATCTGGAAGCCCATAGAGGGCTATGGTGAAAAAGGAAATATCTTCCGTTCAAAACTGGAAAGAAGCTTTCTGAGAAACTGCTCTGTGTTCTGTTAATTCATCTCACAGAGTTACATCTTTGCCTTCAAGAAGCCTTTCGCTAAGGCTGTTCTTGTGGAATTGGCGAATCGATAATTGGAAGGCCATAGATTGCTACGGTGAAAAAGGAAATATCTTCCGTTCAATACTGGAAAGAAGCTTTCTGAGAAACTGCTCTGTGTTCTGTTAATTCATCTCACAGAGTTACATCTTTCCCTTCAAGAAGCCTTTCGCTAAGGCTGTTCTTGTGGAATTGGCAAAGGGATATTTGGAAGCCCATAAAGGGCTATGGTGAAAAAGGAAGTATCTTCCATTCAAAACTGGAAAGAAGCTTTCTGAGAAACTGCTCTGTGTTCTGTTAATTCATCTCACAGAGTTACATCTTTCCCTTCAAGAAGCCTTTCGCTAAGGCTGTTCTTGTGGAATTGGCAAAGTGATCTTTGGAAGCCCATAGAGGGCTATGGTGAAAAAGGAAATATCTTCCGTTCAAAACTGGAAAGAATCTTTCTGAGAAACTGCTCTCTGTTCTCTTAATTCATCTCACAGAGTTACATCTTTCCCTTCAAGAAGCCTTTCGATTAGGCTCTTCTTGTGGAATTGGCAATGGGATATTTGGAAGCCCATAGATGGCTATGGTGAAAAAGGAAGTATCTTCCGTTCAAAACTGGAAAGAAGCTTTCTGAGAAACTGCTCTGTGTTCTGTTAATTCGTCTCACAGAGTTACATCTTTCCCTTCAAGAAGCCTTTCGCTAAGGCTGTTCTTGTGGAGTTGGCAAAGTGATATTTGGAAGCCCATAGAGGGCTATTTTGAAAAAGGAAATATCTTCCGTTCAAAATGGAAGGAAGCTTTCTGAGAAACTGCTGTGTGTTCTGTTAATTCATCTCACAGAGTTACATCTTTCCCTTCAAGAAGCCTTTCGCTAAGGCTGTTCTTGTGGAATTGGTAAAGGGATATTTGGAAGCCCATAGAGGACTATGGTGAAAAAGGAAATGTCTTCCGTTCAAAACTGGAAAGAAGCTTTCTGAGAAACTGCTCTGTATTCTGTTAATTCATCTCACAGAGTTACATATTTCCCTTCAAGAAGCCTTTCGCTAAGGCTGTTCTTTTGGAATTGGCAAAGTGATATTTGGAAGCCCATAGAGGGCTATGGTGAAAAAGGAAATACCTTCCGTTCAAAACTGGAAAGAAGCTTTCTGAGAAACTGCTCTGTGTTCTGTTAATTCATCTCACAGAGTTACATCTTTCTCTTCAAGAAGCCTTTCGCTAAGGCTGTTCTTGTGGAATTGGCAAAGGGATATTTGGAAGCCCATAGAGGGCTATGTTGAAAAAGGAAATATCTTCCTTTCAAAACTGGAAAGAAGCTTTCTGTGAAACTGCTCTGTGTTCTGTTAATTCATCTCACAGAGTTACATGTTTCCCTTCAAGAAGCCTTTCGCTAAGGCTGTTCTTGTGGAATTGGCAAAGTTATCCTTGGAAGACCATAGACGGCTATGGTAAAAAAGGAAATAACTTCTGTTCAAAACTGGAAAGAAGCTTTCTGAGAAACTGCTCTGTGTTCTGTTAATTCATCTCACACAGTTACATCTTTCCCTTCTAGAAGCCTTTCCCTAAGGCTGTTCTTGTGGAATTGGCAAAGGGATATTTGGAAGCCCATAGAGGGCTATGGTGAAAAAGGAAGTATCTTCCGTTCAAAACTGGAAAGAAGCTTTCTGAGAAACTGCTCTGTGTTCTGTTAATTCATATCACAGAGTTACATCTTTCCCTTCAAGACGCCTTTCGCTTAGGCTGTTCTTGTGGAATTGGCAAAGGAATATTTGTGAACCCATAGAGAGTTATGGTGAAAAAGGAAGTAACTTCCGTTCAAAACTGGAAAGAAGCTTTCATAGAAACTGCTCTGTGTTGTGTTAATTCATCTCACAGAGTTACATCTTTCCCTTCAAGAAGCCTTTCGCTAAGGCTGTTCTTGTGGAATTGGCAAAGTGATATCTGGAATGGCATAGAGGGCTATGGTGAAAAAGGAAATATCTTCCGTTCAAAACTGGAAAGAAGCTTTCTGAGAAACTGCTCTGTGTTCTGTTAATTCATCTCACAGAGTTACATCTTTCCCTTCAAGAAGCCTTTCGCTAAGGCTGTTCTTGTGGAATTGGCAAAGGGGTATTTGGAAGTCCATGTAGCGCTACGGTGAAAAAGGAAATATCTTGCGTTTAATACTGGAAAGAAGCTTTCTGAGAAACTGCTCTGTGTTTTGTTAATTCATCTCACAGAGTTACATCTTTCCCTACAAGAAGCCTTTCGCTAAGGTTGTTCTTGTGGCATTGGCAAAGTGATCCTTGGAAGCCCATAGAGGGCTATGGTGAAAAAGGAAATAACTTCTGTTCAAAACTGGAAAGAAGCTTTCTGAGAAACTGCTCCGTGTTCTGTTAATTCATCTCACACAGTTACATCTTTCCCTTCAAGAAGTCTTTCGCTAAGGCTGTTCTTGTGGAATTGGCAAAGGGATATTTGGAAGCCCATAGAGGGCAATGGTGAAAAAGGAATTATCTTCCGTTCAAAACTGGAAAGAAGCTTTCTGAGAAACTGCTCTGTGTTCTGTTAATTCATATGACAGAGTTACATCTTTCCCTTCAAGAAGCCTTTCGCTAAGGCTGTTCTTGTGGAATTGGCAAAGTGATATTTGGATGCCCTTAGTGGGCTATGGTGAAAAAGGAAATATCTTCCGTTCAAAACTGGAAAGAAGCTTTCTGAGAAACTGCTCTGTGTTTTGTTAATTCATCTCACAGAGTTACATCTTTCCCTTCAAGAAGCCTTTCGCTAAGACTGTTCTTGTGGAATTGGCCAAGTGATATTTGGAAGCCCATAGAGGGCTATGGTGAAAAATGAAATATTTTACATTCAAAACTGGAAAGAAGCTTTCTGAGAAACTGCTCTGTATTCTGATAATTCATCTCACAGAGTTACATCTTTCCCTTCAAGAAGCCTTTCTTTAAGGCTGTTCTTGTGGAATTGGTAAAGGGATATTTGGAAGCCCATAGAGGACTATGGTTAAAAAGGAAATATCTTCCGTTCAAAACTGAAAAGAAGCTTTCTGAGAAACTGCTCTGTATTCTGTTAATTCATCTCACAGAGTTACATATTTCCCTTCAAGAAGCCTTTCGCTAAGGCTGTTCTTTTGCAATTGGCAAAGTGATATTTGGAAGCCCATAGAGGGCTACTGTGAAAAAGGAAATATCTTCCGTTCAAAACTGGAAAGAAGCGTTCTGAGAAACTGCTCTGTGTTCTGTTAATTCATCTCACAGTGTTACATCTTTCCCTTCAAGAAGCCTTTCGCTAAGGCTGTTCTTGTGGAATTGGCTGAGTGGTATTTGGAAGCCCATGGAGGGCTACGGTGAAAAAGGAAATATCTTGCGTTGAATACTGGAAAGAAGCTTTCTGAGAAACTGCTCTGTGTTTTGTTAATTCATCTCACAGAGTTACATCTTTCCCTTCAAGAAGCCTTTCGCTAAGGATGTTCTTGTGGAATTGGCAAAGGGATATTTGGAAGCACATAGAGGACTATGGTGAAAAAGGAAATATCTTCCGTTCAAAACTGGAAAGAAGCTTTCTGAGAAACTGCTCTGTGTTCTGTTAATTCATTTCACAGAGTTACATCTTTCCCTTCAAGAACCCTTTCGCTAAGGCTGTTCTTGTGGAATTGGCAAAGGGATATTTGGAAGCCCATAGAGGGCTATGGTGAAAAAGGAAATGTCTTCCGTTCAAAACTGGAAAGAAGCTTTCTGAGAAACTGCTCTGCGTTCTGTTAATACATATCACAGAGTTACATCTTTCCCTTCAAGACGCCTTTCGCTTAGGCTGTTCTTGTGGAATTGGGAAAGGGATATTTGGAAGCCCATAGAGGGCTATGGTGAAAAAGGAAATATCTTCCCTTCAAAACTGGAAAGAAGCTTTCTGAGAACCTGCTCTGTGTTCTGTTAATTCATCTCACAGAGTTACATCTTTCCCTTCAAGAAGCCTTTCGCTAAGGCTGTTCTTATGGAATTGGCAAAGGGATATCTGGAAGCCCATAGAAGGCTATGGTGAAAAAGGAAGAATCTTCCGTTCAAAACTGGAAAGAAGCTTTCTGAGAAACTGCTCTGTGTTCTGTTAATTCATCTCACAGAGTTACATCTTTCCCTTCAAGAAGCCTTTCGCTAAGGCTGTTCTTGTGGAATTGGCAAAGTGATATCTGGAAGCCCATAGAGGGCTATGGTGAAAAAGGAAATATCTTCCGTTCAAAACTGGAAAGAAGCTTTCTGAGAAACTGCTCTGTGTTCTGTTAATTCATCTCACAGAGTTACATCTTTGCCTTCAAGAAGCCTTTCGCTAAGGCTGTTCTTGTGGAATTGGCGAATCGATAATTGGAAGGCCATAGATTGCTACGGTGAAAAAGGAAATATCTTCCGTTCAATACTGGAAAGAAGCTTTCTGAGAAACTGCTCTGTGTTCTGTTAATTCATCTCACAGAGTTACATCTTTCCCTTCAAGAAGCCTTTCGCTAAGGCTGTTCTTGTGGAATTGGCAAAGGGATATTTGGAAGCCCATAAAGGGCTATGGTGAAAAAGGAAGTATCTTCCATTCAAAACTGGAAAGAAGCTTTCTGAGAAACTGCTCTGTGTTCTGTTAATTCATCTCACAGAGTTACATCTTTCCCTTCAAGAAGCCTTTCGCTAAGGCTGTTCTTGTGGAATTGGCAAAGTGATCTTTGGAAGCCCATAGAGGGCTATGGTGAAAAAGGAAATATCTTCCGTTCAAAACTGGAAAGAATCTTTCTGAGAAACTGCTCTCTGTTCTCTTAATTCATCTCACAGAGTTACATCTTTCCCTTCAAGAAGCCTTTCGATTAGGCTCTTCTTGTGGAATTGGCAATGGGATATTTGGAAGCCCATAGATGGCTATGGTGAAAAAGGAAGTATCTTCCGTTCAAAACTGGAAAGAAGCTTTCTGAGAAACTGCTCTGTGTTCTGTTAATTCGTCTCACAGAGTTACATCTTTCCCTTCAAGAAGCCTTTCGCTAAGGCTGTTCTTGTGGAGTTGGCAAAGTGATATTTGGAAGCCCATAGAGGGCTATTTTGAAAAAGGAAATATCTTCCGTTCAAAATGGAAGGAAGCTTTCTGAGAAACTGCTGTGTGTTCTGTTAATTCATCTCACAGAGTTACATCTTTCCCTTCAAGAAGCCTTTCGCTAAGGCTGTTCTTGTGGAATTGGTAAAGGGATATTTGGAAGCCCATAGAGGACTATGGTGAAAAAGGAAATGTCTTCCGTTCAAAACTGGAAAGAAGCTTTCTGAGAAACTGCTCTGTATTCTGTTAATTCATCTCACAGAGTTACATATTTCCCTTCAAGAAGCCTTTCGCTAAGGCTGTTCTTTTGGAATTGGCAAAGTGATATTTGGAAGCCCATAGACGGCTATGGTGAAAAAGGAAATATCTTCCGTTCAAAACTGGAAAGAAGCTTTCTGAGAAACTGCTCTGTGTCCTGTTAATTCATCTCACAGAGTTACATCTTTCCCTTCAAGAAGCCTTTCGCTGAGGCTGTTCTTGTGGAATTGGCAAAGTGATATTTGGAAGCCCATAGAGGGCTATGGTGAAAAAGGAAATATCTTCCGTTCAAAACCGGAAAGAACCTTTCTGAGAAACTGCTCTGTGTTCTGTTAATACATATCACAGAGTTACATCTTTCCCTTCAAGACGCCTTTCGCTTAGGCTGTTCTTGTGGAAGTGGCAAAGGAATATTTGGAAGCCCATAGAGGGCTATGGTGAAAAAGGGAGTAACTCCCGTTCAAAACTGGAAAGAAGCTTTCTGAGAAACTGCTCTGTGTTCTGTTAATTCATCTCACAGAGTTACATCTTTCCCTTCAAGAAGCCTTTCGCTAAGGCTGTTCTTGTGGAGTTGGGAAAGTGATATTTGGAAGCCCATAGAGGGCTATGGTGAAAAAGGAAATATCTTCCGTTCAAAACTGGAAAGAAGCTTTCTGAGAAACTGCTCTGTGTTCCGTTA
This sequence comes from Chlorocebus sabaeus, assembly GCF_047675955.1. Taxonomy (NCBI): domain Eukaryota; kingdom Metazoa; phylum Chordata; class Mammalia; order Primates; family Cercopithecidae; genus Chlorocebus; species Chlorocebus sabaeus. The sequence continues at coordinate 92,592,960 of NC_132933.1, forward strand.
ACTCATCTCACGCAGTTACATCTTTCCCTTCAAGAAGCCTTTCATTAAGGCTGTTCTTGTGGAATTGGCAAAGTGATATTTGGAAGCCCATAGAGGGCTATGGTGAAAAAGGAAATATCTTCCGTTCAAAACTGTAAAGAAGCTTTCTGAGAAACTGCTCTGTGTTCTGTTAATTCATCTCACAGAGTTACATCTTTGCCTTCAAGAAGCCTTTCGCTAAGGCTGTTCTTGTGGAATTGGCAAAGGGTTATTTGGAAGCCCATAGAGGGCTATGGTGAAAAAGGAAATATCTTCCATTCAAAACTGGAAAGAAGCTTTCTGAGAAACTGCTCTGTGTTCTGTTAATTCATATCACAGAGTTACATCTCTACCTTCAAGAAGCCTTTCGCTAAGGCTGTTCTTGTGGAATTGGTAATGGGATATTTGGAATCCCACAGAGGACTATGGTGAAAAAGGAAGTATTTCCGTTCAAAACTGGAAAGAAGCTTTCTGAGAAACTGCTCTGTATTCTGTTAATTCATCTCACGGAGTTACATATTTCCCTTCAAGAAGCCTTTCGCTAAGGCTGTTCTTTTGGATTTGGCAAAGTGATATTTGGAAGCCCATAGAGGGCTATGGTGAAAAAGGAAATATCTTCCGTTCAAAACTGGAAAGAAGCTTTCTGAGAAACTGCTCTGTGTTCTGTTAATTCATCTCACAGAGTTACATCTTTCCCTTCAAGAAGCCTTTCGCTAAGGCTGTTCTTGTGGAATTGGCTGAGTGGTATTTGGAAGTCCATGGAGGGCTACGGTGAAAAAGGAAATATCTTGCGTTGAATACTGGAAAGAAGCTTTCTGAGAAAGTGCTCTGTGTTTTGTTAATTCATCTCACAGAGTTACATCTTTCCCTTCAAGAAGCCTTTCGCTAAGGCTGTTCTTGTGGAATTTGCAAAGGGATATTTGGAAGCCCATAGAGGGCTATGGTGAAAAAGGAATTATCTTCCGTTCAAAACCGGAAAGAAGCTTTCTGAGAAACTGCTCTGTGTTCTGTTAATTCATCTCACAGAGTTACATCTTTCCTTTCAAGAAGCCTTTCGCTAAGTCTGTTCTTGTGGAATAGGCAAAGTGATATTTGGAAGCCCCTAGAGGCGTATTGTGAAAAAGGAAATATCTTCCATTCAAAACTGGAAAGAAGCTTTCTGAGAAACTGCTCTGTGTTCTGTTAATTCATCTCACCGAGTTACATCTTTCCCTTCAAGAACCCTTTCGCTAAGGCTGTTCTTGTGGAATTGTCAAAGTGATATTTGGAAGCCCATGGAGGGCTACGGTGAAAAAGGAAATATCTTCCGTTCAATACTGGAAAGAAGCTATATGAGAAACTGCTCTGTGTTCTTTTAATTCATCTTACAGAGTTACATCTTTCCCTTCAAGAAACCTTTCGCTAAGTCTGTTCTTGTGGAATTGGCAAAGGGATATTTGGAAGCTCATAGAGAGCTATGGTGAAAAAGGATATATCTTCCGTTCAAAACTGGAAAGAAGCTTTCTGAGAAACTGCTCTGTGTTCTGTTAATTCATTTCACAGAGCTACATCTTTCCCTTCAGGAAGCCCTTCGCTAAGGTTGTTCTTGTGGAATTGCCAAAGGGTTATTTGGAAGCCCATAGAGGGCTATGGTGGAAAAGGAAATAACTTCCGTTCAAAACTGGAAAGAAGCTTTCTGAGAAACTGGTCTGTGTTCTGTTAATTCATCTCACAGAGTTACATCTTTCCCTTCAAGAAGCCTTTCGCTAAGGCTGTTCTTGTGGAATTGGCAAAGGGTTATTTGGAAACCCATAGAGGGCTATGGTGAAAAACGAAATATCTTCCGTTCAAAACTGGAAAGAAGCTTTCTGAGAAACTGCTCTGTGTTCTGTTCATTCATCTCACAGAGTTACATCTTTCCCTTCAAGAAGTCTTTCGCTAAGGCTCTTCTTGTGGAATTGGCAAATTGGTATATGGAAGCCCATGGAGGGCTACGGAGAAAAAGGAAATATCTTGCGGTCAATACTGGAAAGAAGCTTTCTGAGAAACTGCTCTGTGTTTTGTTATTTCATCTCTCAGAGATACATCTTTCCCTTCAAGAAGCCTTTCGCTAAGGCTGTTCTTGTGGAATTGGCAAAGTGATATTTGGAAGCCCATAGAGGGTAACGGTGAAAAAGGAAATAACTTCTGTTCAAAACTGGAAAGAAGCTTTCTGAGAAACTGCTCTGGGTTCTGTTAATTCATCTCACAGAGTTACATCTTTCCCTTCAAGAAGCCTTTCGCTAAGTCTGTTCTTGTGGAATTGGCAAAGGGATATTTGGAAGCCCATAGAGGGCTACTGTTAAAAAGTAAATATCTTCCATTCAAAACTGGAAAGAAGTTTTCTGACAAACTGCTCTGTGTTCTGTTAATTCATCTCACAGAGTTACATCTTTCCCTTCAAGAAGCCTTTCGTTAAGGCTGTTCTTGTGGAATGGTCAAAGGGATATTTGGAAGCCCATAGAGGGCTATGGTGAAAAAGGAAATATCTTCCGTTCCAAACTGGAAAGAAGCTTTCTGAGAAACTGCTCTGTGTTCTGTTAATTCATCTCACAGAGTTACATATTTCCCTTCAAGACGCCTTTCGCTAAGGCTGTTCTTGTGGAATTGGCAAAGGGATATTTGGAAGTCCATGGAGGGCTACTGTGAAAAAGGAAATATCTTGCGTTCAATACTGGAAAGAAGCTTTCTGAGAAACTGCTCTGTGTTCTGTTAATTCATCTCACAGACTTACATCTTTCCCTTGAAGAAGCCTTTCGCTAAGGCTGTTCTTGTGGAATTGGCAAAGTGATATTTGGAATCCCTTAGAGGGCTATGGTGAAAAAGGAAATATCTTCCGTTCAAAACTGTAAAGAAGCTTTCTGAGAAACTGCTCTGTGTTCTGTTAATTCATCTCACAGAGTTACATCTTTCCCTTCAAGAAGCCTTTCGCTAAGGTTGTTCTTGTGGAATTGGCAAAGGGATATTTGGAAGCCCATAGAGGGCTATGGTGAAAAAGGAAATATCTTCCGTTCAAAACTGTAAAGAAGCTTTCTGAGAAACTGCTCTGTGTTCTGTTAATTCATCTCACAGAGTTACATCTTTGCCTTCAAGAAGCCTTTCGCTAAGGCTGTTCTTGTGGAATTGGCAAAGGGTTATTTGGAAGCCCATAGAGGGCTATGGTGAAAAAGGAAATATCTTCCATTCAAAACTGGAAAGAAGCTTTCTGAGAAACTGCTCTGTGTTCTGTTAATTCATATCACAGAGTTACATCTCTACCTTCAAGAAGCCTTTCGCTAAGGCTGTTCTTGTGGAATTGGTAATGGGATATTTGGAATCCCACAGAGGACTATGGTGAAAAAGGAAGTATTTCCGTTCAAAACTGGAAAGAAGCTTTCTGAGAAACTGCTCTGTATTCTGTTAATTCATCTCACGGAGTTACATATTTCCCTTCAAGAAGCCTTTCGCTAAGGCTGTTCTTTTGGATTTGGCAAAGTGATATTTGGAAGCCCATAGAGGGCTATGGTGAAAAAGGAAATATCTTCCGTTCAAAACTGGAAAGAAGCTTTCTGAGAAACTGCTCTGTGTTCTGTTAATTCATCTCACAGAGTTACATCTTTCCCTTCAAGAAGCCTTTCGCTAAGGCTGTTCTTGTGGAATTGGCTGAGTGGTATTTGGAAGTCCATGGAGGGCTACGGTGAAAAAGGAAATATCTTGCGTTGAATACTGGAAAGAAGCTTTCTGAGAAAGTGCTCTGTGTTTTGTTAATTCATCTCACAGAGTTACATCTTTCCCTTCAAGAAGCCTTTCGCTAAGGCTGTTCTTGTGGAATTTGCAAAGGGATATTTGGAAGCCCATAGAGGGCTATGGTGAAAAAGGAATTATCTTCCGTTCAAAACCGGAAAGAAGCTTTCTGAGAAACTGCTCTGTGTTCTGTTAATTCATCTCACAGAGTTACATCTTTCCTTTCAAGAAGCCTTTCGCTAAGTCTGTTCTTGTGGAATAGGCAAAGTGATATTTGGAAGCCCCTAGAGGCGTATTGTGAAAAAGGAAATATCTTCCATTCAAAACTGGAAAGAAGCTTTCTGAGAAACTGCTCTGTGTTCTGTTAATTCATCTCACCGAGTTACATCTTTCCCTTCAAGAACCCTTTCGCTAAGGCTGTTCTTGTGGAATTGTCAAAGTGATATTTGGAAGCCCATGGAGGGCTACGGTGAAAAAGGAAATATCTTCCGTTCAATACTGGAAAGAAGCTATATGAGAAACTGCTCTGTGTTCTGTTAATTCATCTTACAGAGTTACATCTTTCCCTTCAAGAAACCTTTCGCTAAGTCTGTTCTTGTGGAATTGGCAAAGGGATATTTGGAAGCTCATAGAGAGCTATGGTGAAAAAGGATATATCTTCCGTTCAAAACTGGAAAGAAGCTTTCTGAGAAACTGCTCTGTGTTCTGTTAATTCATTTCACAGAGCTACATCTTTCCCTTCAGGAAGCCCTTCGCTAAGGTTGTTCTTGTGGAATTGCCAAAGGGTTATTTGGAAGCCCATAGAGGGCTATGGTGGAAAAGGAAATAACTTCCGTTCAAAACTGGAAAGAAGCTTTCTGAGAAACTGGTCTGTGTTCTGTTAATTCATCTCACAGAGTTACATCTTTCCCTTCAAGAAGCCTTTCGCTAAGGCTGTTCTTGTGGAATTGGCAAAGGGTTATTTGGAAACCCATAGAGGGCTATGGTGAAAAACGAAATATCTTCCGTTCAAAACTGGAAAGAAGCTTTCTGAGAAACTGCTCTGTGTTCTGTTCATTCATCTCACAGAGTTACATCTTTCCCTTCAAGAAGTCTTTCGCTAAGGCTCTTCTTGTGGAATTGGCAAATTGGTATATGGAAGCCCATGGAGGGCTACGGAGAAAAAGGAAATATCTTGCGGTCAATACTGGAAAGAAGCTTTCTGAGAAACTGCTCTGTGTTTTGTTATTTCATCTCTCAGAGATACATCTTTCCCTTCAAGAAGCCTTTCGCTAAGGCTGTTCTTGTGGAATTGGCAAAGTGATATTTGGAAGCCCATAGAGGGTAACGGTGAAAAAGGAAATAACTTCTGTTCAAAACTGGAAAGAAGCTTTCTGAGAAACTGCTCTGGGTTCTGTTAATTCATCTCACAGAGTTACATCTTTCCCTTCAAGAAGCCTTTCGCTAAGTCTGTTCTTGTGGAATTGGCAAAGGGATATTTGGAAGCCCATAGAGGGCTACTGTTAAAAAGTAAATATCTTCCATTCAAAACTGGAAAGAAGTTTTCTGACAAACTGCTCTGTGTTCTGTTAATTCATCTCACAGAGTTACATCTTTCCCTTCAAGAAGCCTTTCGTTAAGGCTGTTCTTGTGGAATGGTCAAAGGGATATTTGGAAGCCCATAGAGGGCTATGGTGAAAAAGGAAATATCTTCCGTTCCAAACTGGAAAGAAGCTTTCTGAGAAACTGCTCTGTGTTCTGTTAATTCATCTCACAGAGTTACATATTTCCCTTCAAGACGCCTTTCGCTAAGGCTGTTCTTGTGGAATTGGCAAAGGGATATTTGGAAGTCCATGGAGGGCTACTGTGAAAAAGGAAATATCTTGCGTTCAATACTGGAAAGAAGCTTTCTGAGAAACTGCTCTGTGTTCTGTTAATTCATCTCACAGACTTACATCTTTCCCTTGAAGAAGCCTTTCGCTAAGGCTGTTCTTGTGGAATTGGCAAAGTGATATTTGGAATCCCTTAGAGGGCTATGGTGAAAAAGGAAATATCTTCCGTTCAAAACTGTAAAGAAGCTTTCTGAGAAACTGCTCTGTGTTCTGTTAATTCATCTCACAGAGTTACATCTTTCCCTTCAAGAAGCCTTTCGCTAAGGTTGTTCTTGTGGAATTGGCAAAGGGATATTTGGAAGCCCATAAAGGGCTATGGTGAAAAAGGAAATGTCTTCCGTTCAAAACTGGAAAGAACCTTTCTGAGAAACTGCTCTGTGTTCTGTTAATTCATCTCACAGAGTTACATCTTTCCCTTCAAGAAACCTTTCGCCTAGGCTGTTCTTGTGGAATTGGCAAAGGGATATTTGGAAGCCCATAGAGGGCTATGGTGAAAAAGGAAATATCTTCCGTTCAAAACTGGAAAGAAACTTTCTGAGAAACTGCTCTGTGTTCTGTTAATTCATTTCACAGAGCTACATCTTTCCCTTCAAGAAGCCCTTCGCTAAGGCTGTTCTTGTGGAATTGGCAAAGGGTTATTTGGAAGCCCATAGAGGGCTATGGTGGAAAAGGAAATAACTTCCGTTCAAAACTGGAAAGAAGCTTTCTGAGAAACTGCTCTGTGTTCTGTTAATTCATCTCACAGAGTTACATCTTTCCCTTCAAGAAGCCTTTCGCTAAGGCTGTTCTTGTGGAATTGGCAAAGGGATATTTGGAAGCCCATAGAGGGCTATGATGAAAAACGAAATATCTTCCGTTTAAAACTGGAAAGAAGCTTTCTGAGAAACTGCTCTGTGTTCTGTTAATTCATCTCACAGAGTTACATCTTTCCCTTCAAGAAGCCTTTCGCTAAGGCTCTTCTTGTGGAATTGGCAAAGTGATATTTGGAAGCCCATAGAGGGCTACGGTGAAAAAGGAAATATCTCCGGTTCAATACTGGAAAGAAGCTTTCTGAGAAACTGCTCTGTGTTCTGTTAATTCATCTCACAGAGTTACATCTTTCCCTTCAAGAAGCCTTTCGCTAAGTCTGTTCTTGTGGAATTGGCAAGGGATATTTGGAAGCCCATAGAGGGCTATTGTTAAAAAGGAAATATGTTCCATTCAAAACTGGAAAGAAGTTTTCTGACAAACTGCTCTGTGTTCTGTTAATTCATCTCACAGAGTTACAACTTTCCCTCAAGAAACCTTTCGCTAAGGCTGTTCTTGTATAATTGGCAAAGGGATATTTGGAAGCCCATAGAGGGCTATGGTGAAAAACGAAATATCTTCCGTTCAAAACTGGAAAGAAGCTTTCTGAGAAACTGCTCTGTGTACTGTTAATTCACCTCACAGAGTTACATCTTTCCCTTCAAGAAGCCTTTCGCTAAGGCTCTTCTTGTGGAATTGGCAAAGTGATATTTGGAAGCCCATAGAGGGCTACGGTGAAAAAGAAAATATCTCCGGTTCAATACTGGAAAGAAGCCTTCTGAGAAACTGCTCTGTGTTCTGTTAATTCATCTCACAGAGTTACATCTTTCCCTTCAAGAAGCCTTTCCCTAAGTCTGTTCTTGTGGAATTGGAAAAGGGATATTCGGAAGCCCATAAAGGGCTATGGTGAAAAAGGAAATATCTTCCGTTCAAAACTGGAAAGAAGCTTTCTGAGAAACTGCTCTGTGTTCAGTTAATTCATCTCACAGAGTTGCATCTTTCCATTCAAGAAGCCATTCGCTAAGGCTGTTCTTGTGGAATTCGCAAAGTGATAATTGGAAGTCCTTAGAGGGCTACGGTGAAATAGGAAATATCTTCCTTTCAAAACTGGAAAGAAGCTTTCTGAGAAACTGCTCTGTGTTCTGTTAATTCATCTCACAGAGTTACATCTTTCCCTTCAAGAAGCCTTTCGCTAAGGCTGTTCTTGTGGAATTGGCAAAGTGGTATATGGAAGCCCATGGAGGGCTACAGAGAAAAAGGAAATATCTTGCGTTCAATACTGGAAAGAAGCTTTCTGAGAAACTGCTCTGTGTTTTGTTAATTCATCTCTCAGAGATACATCTTTCCCTTCAAGAAGCCTTTCGCTAAGGCTGTTCTTGTGGAATTGGCAAAGTGATATTTGGAAGCCCATAGAGGGTAATGGTGAAAAAGGAAATATCTTCTGTTCAAAACTGGAAAGAAGCTTTCTGAGAAACTGCTCTGTGTTCTGTTAATTCATCTCACAGAGTTACATCTTTCCCTTCAAGAAGCCTTTCGATTAGGCTGTTTTTGTGGAATTGGCAAAGGGATATTTGGAAGCCCATAGATGGCTATGGTGAAAAAGGAAGTATCTTCCGTTCAAAACTGGAAAGAAGCTTTCTGAGAAACTGCTCTGTGTTCTGTTAATTCATCTCACAGAGTTACATCTTTCCCTTCAAGAAGCCTTTCGATTAGGCTGTTCTTGTTGAATTGGCAATGGGATATTTGGGAGCCTATAGAGGGCTATGGTGCAAAAGGAATATCTTCCGTTCAAAACTGGAAAGAAGCTTTCTGAGAATCTGCTCTGTGTTCTGTTAATTCATCTCACAGAGATACATCTTTCCCTTCAAGAAGCCTTTCGCTAAGGCTGTTCTTGTGGAGTTGGCAAAGTGATATTTGGAAGCCCATAGAGGGCTATGGTGAAAAAGGAAATATCTTCCGTTCAAAACTGGAAAGAAGCTTTCTGAGAAACTGCTCTGTGTTCTGTTTATTCATCTCAGAGAGTTACATCTTTCCCTTCAAGAAGCCTTTCGCTAAGGCTGTTCTTGTGGAATTGGCTGAGTGGTATTTGCAAGCCCATGGAGGGCTACGGTGAAAAAGGAAATATCTTGCGTTCAATACTGGAAAGAAGCTTTCTGAGAAACTGCTCTGTGTTTTGTTAATTCATCTCACAGAGTTACATCTTTCCCTTCAAGAAGCCTTTCGCTAAGGCTGTTCTTCTGGAATTAGCAAAGTGATATTTGGAAGCCCATAGAGGGCTATGGTGAAAAAGGAAATATCTTCCGTTCAAAACTGGAAAGAAGCTTTCTGAGAAACTGCTCTGTGTTCTGTTAATTCATCTCACAGAGTTACATCTTTCCCTTCAAGAAGGCTTTCGTTAAGGCTGTTCTTGTAGAATTGGCAAAGGGATATTTGGAAGCCCATAGTGGACTATGGTGAAAAAGGAAATATCTTCCGTTCAAAACTGGAAAGAAGCTTTCTGAGAAACTGCTCTGTGTTCTGTTAATTCATTTCACAGAGTTACATCTTTCCCTTCAAGAAGCCGTTCGCTAAGGCTGTTCTTGTGGAATTGGAAAAGGAATATTTTTAAGCCCATAGAGGGGTATGGTGAAAAATGAAGTATCTTCCTTTCAAAACTGGAAAGAAGCTTTCTGAGAAACTGCTCTGTGTTCTGTTAATTCATCTCACAGAGTTACATCTTTCCCTTCAAGAAGCCTTTCGCTAAGGCAGTTCTTGTGGAATTGGCAAAGGGATATTTGGAAGCCCATAGAGGTCTATGGTGAAAAAGGAAATACCTTACTTTCAAAACTGGAAAGAAGCTTTCTGAGAAACTGCTCTGTGTTCTGTTAATTCATCTTACAGAGTTACATCTTTCCCTTAAAGAAGCCTTTCCCTAAGTCTGTTCTTGTGGAATTGGAAAAGGGATATTTGGAAGCCCATAAAGGGCTATGGTGAAAAAGGAAATATCTTCCTTTCAAAACTGGAAAGAAGCTTTCTGAGAAACTGCTCTGTGTTCAGTTAATTCATCTCACAGTTGCATCTTTCCATTCAAGAAGCCATTCGCTAAGGCTGTTCTTGTGGAATTCGCAAAGTGATATTTGGAAGTCCTTACAGGGCTACGGTGAAATAGGAAATATCTTCCTTTCAAAACTGGAAAGAAGCTTTCTGAGAAACTGGTCTGTGTTCTGTTAATTCATCTCAGAGAGTTACATCTTTCCCTTCAAGAAGCCTTTCGCTAAATCTGTTCTTGTGGAATTGGCAAAGTGGTATATGGAAGCCCATGGAGGGCTACGGATAAAAAGGAAATATCTTGCGTTCAATACTGGAAAGAAGCTTTCTGAGAAACTGCTCTGTGTTTTGTTAATTCATCTCTCAGAGATACATCTTTCCCTTCAAGAAGCCTTTCGCTAAGGCTGTTCTTGTGGAATTGGCAAAGGGATATTTGGAAGCCCATAGAGGGCAATGGTGAAAAAGGAAATATCTTCTGTTCAAAACTGGAAAGAAGCTTTCTGAGAAACTGCTCTGTGTTCTGTTAATTCATCTCCCAAGGTTACATCTTTCCCTTCAAGAAGCCTTTCGCTATGGCTGTTCTTGTGGAATTGGCAAAGGGATATTTGGAAGCCCATAGATGGCTGTGGTGGAAAAGGAAATATCTTCCGTTCAAAACTGGAAAGAAGCTTTCTGAGAAACTGCTCTGTGTTCTGTTAATTCATCTCACAGAGTTACATCTTTCCCTTCAAAAAGCCTTTCGCTGAGGCTGTTCTTGTGTAATTGGCAAAGGGATATTTGGAAGCCCATAGAGGGCTATGGTGAAAAAGGAAATGTCTTCCGTTCAAAACTGGAAAGAAGCTTTCTGAGAAACTGCTCTGTGTTCTGTTAATTCATATCACAGAGTTACATCTTTCCCTTCAAGACGCCTTTCTCTTAGGCTGTTCTTGTGGAATTGGCAAAGGGATATTTGGAAGCCCATAGAGGGCTATGGTGAAAAAGGAAGTAACTTCCGTTCAAAACTGGAAAGAAGCATTCTGAGAAACGGCTCTGTGTTCTGTTAATTCATCTCACAGAGTTACATCTTTCCCTTCAAGACGCCTTTCGCTAAGGCTGTTCTTGTGGAATTGGCAAAGGGATATTTGGAAGTCCATGGAGGGCTACTGTGAAAAAGGAAATATCTTGCGTTCAATACTGGAAAGAAGCTTTCTGAGAAACTGCTCTGTGTTCTGTTAATTCATCTCACAGAGTTACATCTTTCCCTTCAAGAAGCCTTTCGCTAAGGCTGTTCTTGTGGAATTGGCAAAGTGATCTTTGGAAGCCCATAGAGGGCTATGGTGAAAAATGAAATATCTTCCGTTCAAAACTGGAAAGAAGCTTTCTGAGAAACTGCTCTGTGTTCTGTTAATTCATCTCACAGAGTTACATCTTTCCCTTCAAGAAGCCTTTCGCTAAGGCTGTTCTTGTGGAATTGGCAAAGGGATATTTGGAAGCCCATAGAGGGCTATGTTGAAAAAGGAAGTATCTTCCGTTCAAAACTGCAAAGAAGCTTTCTGAGAAACTGCTCTGTTTTCTGGTAATTCATCTCACAGAGTTACATCTTTCCCTTCAAGAAGCCTTTCGCTAAGGCTGTTCTTGTGGAATTGGCAAAGGGATATTTGGAAGCCCATGGAGGGCTATGGTGAAAAAGGAAATATCTTCCGTTCAAAACTGGAAAGAACCTTTCTGAGAAACTGCTCTGTGTTCTGTTAATTCATCTCACAGAGTTACAACTTTCCCTCAAGAAACCTTTCGCTAAGGCTGTTCTTGTGGAATTGGCAAAGGGATATGTGAAAGCCCATAGAGGGCTATGGTGAAAAAGGAATTATCTTCCGTTCAAAACTGGAAAGAAGCTTTCTGAGAAAATGCTCTCTGTTCTGTTAATTCATCTCACAGATTTACATCTTTCCCTTCAAGAAGCCCTTCGCTAAGGCTGTTCTTGTGGAATTGGCAAAGGGTTATTTGGAAGCCCATAGAGGGCTATGGTGAAAAAGGAAATAACTTCCGTTCAAAACTGGAAAGAAGATTTCTGAGAAACTGCTCTGTGTTCTGTTAATTCATCTCACAGACTAACATCTTTCCCTTCAAGAAGCCATTCGCTAAGGCTGTTCTTGTGGAATTGGCAAAGTGATATTTGGAATCCCTTAGAGGGCTATGGTGAAAAAGGAAATACCTTCCGTTCAAAACTGGAAAGAATCTTTCTGAAAAACTGCTCTGTGTTCTGTTAATTCATCTCACAGAGTTACATCTTTCCCTTCAAGAAGCCTTTCCCTAAGGCTGTTCTTGTGGAATTGGCTGAGTGGTATTTGAAAGCCCATGGAGGGCTACGGTGAAAAAGGAAATATCTTGCGTTCAATACTGGAAAGAAGCTTTCTGAGAAACTGCTCTGTGTTTTGTTAATTCATCTCACAGAGTTACATCTTTCCCTTCAAGAAGCCTTTCGCTAAGGCTGTTCTTCTGGAATTGGCAAAGTGATATTTGGAAGCCCTAGAGGGCTATGGTGAAAAAGGAAATATCTTCCGTTCAAAACTGGAAAGAAGCTTTCTGAGAAACTGCTCTGTGTTCTGTTAATTCATCTCACAGAGTTACATCTTTCCCTTCAAGAAGGCTTTCGTTAAGGCTGTTCTTGTGGAATTGGCAAAGGGATATTTGGAAGCCCATAGTGGACTATGGTGAAAAAGGAAATATCTTCCGTTCAAAACTGGAAAGAAGCTTTCTGAGAAACTGCTCTGTGTTCTGTTAATTCATTTCACAGAGTTACATCTTTCCCTTCAAGAAGCCGTTCGCTAAGGCTGTTCTTGTGGAATTCAAAAGGAATATTTTTAAGCCCATAGAGGGCTATGGTGAAAAATGAAGTATCTTCCTTTCAAAACTGGAAAGAAGCTTTCTGAGAAACTGCTCTGTGTTCTGTTAATTCATCTCACAGAGTTACATCTTTCCCTTCAAGAAGCCTTTCGCTAAGGATGTTCTTGTGGAATTGGCAAAGGGATATTTGGAAGCACATAGAGGACTATGGTGAAAAAGGAAATATCTTCCGTTCAAAACTGGAAAGAAGCTTTCTGAGAAACTGCTCTGTGTTCTGTTAATTCATTTCACAGAGTTACATCTTTCCCTTCAAGAACCCTTTCGCTAAGGCTGTTCTTGTGGAATTGGCAAAGGGATATTTGGAAGCCCATAGAGGGCTATGGTGAAAAAGGAAATGTCTTCCGTTCAAAACTGGAAAGAAGCTTTCTGAGAAACTGCTCTGCGTTCTGTTAATACATATCACAGAGTTACATCTTTCCCTTCAAGACGCCTTTCGCTTAGGCTGTTCTTGTGGAATTGGGAAAGGGATATTTGGAAGCCCATAGAGGGCTATGGTGAAAAAGGAAATATCTTCCCTTCAAAACTGGAAAGAAGCTTTCTGAGAACCTGCTCTGTGTTCTGTTAATTCATCTCACAGAGTTACATCTTTCCCTTCAAGAAGCCTTTCGCTAAGGCTGTTCTTATGGAATTGGCAAAGGGATATCTGGAAGCCCATAGAAGGCTATGGTGAAAAAGGAAGAATCTTCCGTTCAAAACTGGAAAGAAGCTTTCTGAGAAACTGCTCTGTGTTCTGTTAATTCATCTCACAGAGTTACATCTTTCCCTTCAAGAAGCCTTTCGCTAAGGCTGTTCTTGTGGAATTGGCAAAGTGATATCTGGAAGCCCATAGAGGGCTATGGTGAAAAAGGAAATATCTTCCGTTCAAAACTGGAAAGAAGCTTTCTGAGAAACTGCTCTGTGTTCTGTTAATTCATCTCACAGAGTTACATCTTTGCCTTCAAGAAGCCTTTCGCTAAGGCTGTTCTTGTGGAATTGGCGAATCGATAATTGGAAGGCCATAGATTGCTACGGTGAAAAAGGAAATATCTTCCGTTCAATACTGGAAAGAAGCTTTCTGAGAAACTGCTCTGTGTTCTGTTAATTCATCTCACAGAGTTACATCTTTCCCTTCAAGAAGCCTTTCGCTAAGGCTGTTCTTGTGGAATTGGCAAAGGGATATTTGGAAGCCCATAAAGGGCTATGGTGAAAAAGGAAGTATCTTCCATTCAAAACTGGAAAGAAGCTTTCTGAGAAACTGCTCTGTGTTCTGTTAATTCATCTCACAGAGTTACATCTTTCCCTTCAAGAAGCCTTTCGCTAAGGCTGTTCTTGTGGAATTGGCAAAGTGATCTTTGGAAGCCCATAGAGGGCTATGGTGAAAAAGGAAATATCTTCCGTTCAAAACTGGAAAGAATCTTTCTGAGAAACTGCTCTCTGTTCTCTTAATTCATCTCACAGAGTTACATCTTTCCCTTCAAGAAGCCTTTCGATTAGGCTCTTCTTGTGGAATTGGCAATGGGATATTTGGAAGCCCATAGATGGCTATGGTGAAAAAGGAAGTATCTTCCGTTCAAAACTGGAAAGAAGCTTTCTGAGAAACTGCTCTGTGTTCTGTTAATTCGTCTCACAGAGTTACATCTTTCCCTTCAAGAAGCCTTTCGCTAAGGCTGTTCTTGTGGAGTTGGCAAAGTGATATTTGGAAGCCCATAGAGGGCTATTTTGAAAAAGGAAATATCTTCCGTTCAAAATGGAAGGAAGCTTTCTGAGAAACTGCTGTGTGTTCTGTTAATTCATCTCACAGAGTTACATCTTTCCCTTCAAGAAGCCTTTCGCTAAGGCTGTTCTTGTGGAATTGGTAAAGGGATATTTGGAAGCCCATAGAGGACTATGGTGAAAAAGGAAATGTCTTCCGTTCAAAACTGGAAAGAAGCTTTCTGAGAAACTGCTCTGTATTCTGTTAATTCATCTCACAGAGTTACATATTTCCCTTCAAGAAGCCTTTCGCTAAGGCTGTTCTTTTGGAATTGGCAAAGTGATATTTGGAAGCCCATAGACGGCTATGGTGAAAAAGGAAATATCTTCCGTTCAAAACTGGAAAGAAGCTTTCTGAGAAACTGCTCTGTGTCCTGTTAATTCATCTCACAGAGTTACATCTTTCCCTTCAAGAAGCCTTTCGCTGAGGCTGTTCTTGTGGAATTGGCAAAGTGATATTTGGAAGCCCATAGAGGGCTATGGTGAAAAAGGAAATATCTTCCGTTCAAAACCGGAAAGAACCTTTCTGAGAAACTGCTCTGTGTTCTGTTAATACATATCACAGAGTTACATCTTTCCCTTCAAGACGCCTTTCGCTTAGGCTGTTCTTGTGGAAGTGGCAAAGGAATATTTGGAAGCCCATAGAGGGCTATGGTGAAAAAGGGAGTAACTCCCGTTCAAAACTGGAAAGAAGCTTTCTGAGAAACTGCTCTGTGTTCTGTTAATTCATCTCACAGAGTTACATCTTTCCCTTCAAGAAGCCTTTCGCTAAGGCTGTTCTTGTGGAGTTGGGAAAGTGATATTTGGAAGCCCATAGAGGGCTATGGTGAAAAAGGAAATATCTTCCGTTCAAAACTGGAAAGAAGCTTTCTGAGAAACTGCTCTGTGTTCCGTTAACTCATCTCACGCAGTTACATCTTTCCCTTCAAGAAGCCTTTCATTAAGGCTGTTCTTGTGGAATTGGCAAAGTGATATTTGGAAGCCCATAGAGGGCTATGGTGAAAAAGGAAATATCTTCCGTTCAAAACTGTAAAGAAGCTTTCTGAGAAACTGCTCTGTGTTCTGTTAATTCATCTCACAGAGTTACATCTTTGCCTTCAAGAAGCCTTTCGCTAAGGCTGTTCTTGTGGAATTGGCAAAGGGTTATTTGGAAGCCCATAGAGGGCTATGGTGAAAAAGGAAATATCTTCCATTCAAAACTGGAAAGAAGCTTTCTGAGAAACTGCTCTGTGTTCTGTTAATTCATATCACAGAGTTACATCTCTACCTTCAAGAAGCCTTTCGCTAAGGCTGTTCTTGTGGAATTGGTAATGGGATATTTGGAATCCCACAGAGGACTATGGTGAAAAAGGAAGTATTTCCGTTCAAAACTGGAAAGAAGCTTTCTGAGAAACTGCTCTGTATTCTGTTAATTCATCTCACGGAGTTACATATTTCCCTTCAAGAAGCCTTTCGCTAAGGCTGTTCTTTTGGATTTGGCAAAGTGATATTTGGAAGCCCATAGAGGGCTATGGTGAAAAAGGAAATATCTTCCGTTCAAAACTGGAAAGAAGCTTTCTGAGAAACTGCTCTGTGTTCTGTTAATTCATCTCACAGAGTTACATCTTTCCCTTCAAGAAGCCTTTCGCTAAGGCTGTTCTTGTGGAATTGGCTGAGTGGTATTTGGAAGTCCATGGAGGGCTACGGTGAAAAAGGAAATATCTTGCGTTGAATACTGGAAAGAAGCTTTCTGAGAAAGTGCTCTGTGTTTTGTTAATTCATCTCACAGAGTTACATCTTTCCCTTCAAGAAGCCTTTCGCTAAGGCTGTTCTTGTGGAATTTGCAAAGGGATATTTGGAAGCCCATAGAGGGCTATGGTGAAAAAGGAATTATCTTCCGTTCAAAACCGGAAAGAAGCTTTCTGAGAAACTGCTCTGTGTTCTGTTAATTCATCTCACAGAGTTACATCTTTCCTTTCAAGAAGCCTTTCGCTAAGTCTGTTCTTGTGGAATAGGCAAAGTGATATTTGGAAGCCCCTAGAGGCGTATTGTGAAAAAGGAAATATCTTCCATTCAAAACTGGAAAGAAGCTTTCTGAGAAACTGCTCTGTGTTCTGTTAATTCATCTCACCGAGTTACATCTTTCCCTTCAAGAACCCTTTCGCTAAGGCTGTTCTTGTGGAATTGTCAAAGTGATATTTGGAAGCCCATGGAGGGCTACGGTGAAAAAGGAAATATCTTCCGTTCAATACTGGAAAGAAGCTATATGAGAAACTGCTCTGTGTTCTTTTAATTCATCTTACAGAGTTACATCTTTCCCTTCAAGAAACCTTTCGCTAAGTCTGTTCTTGTGGAATTGGCAAAGGGATATTTGGAAGCTCATAGAGAGCTATGGTGAAAAAGGATATATCTTCCGTTCAAAACTGGAAAGAAGCTTTCTGAGAAACTGCTCTGTGTTCTGTTAATTCATTTCACAGAGCTACATCTTTCCCTTCAGGAAGCCCTTCGCTAAGGTTGTTCTTGTGGAATTGCCAAAGGGTTATTTGGAAGCCCATAGAGGGCTATGGTGGAAAAGGAAATAACTTCCGTTCAAAACTGGAAAGAAGCTTTCTGAGAAACTGGTCTGTGTTCTGTTAATTCATCTCACAGAGTTACATCTTTCCCTTCAAGAAGCCTTTCGCTAAGGCTGTTCTTGTGGAATTGGCAAAGGGTTATTTGGAAACCCATAGAGGGCTATGGTGAAAAACGAAATATCTTCCGTTCAAAACTGGAAAGAAGCTTTCTGAGAAACTGCTCTGTGTTCTGTTCATTCATCTCACAGAGTTACATCTTTCCCTTCAAGAAGTCTTTCGCTAAGGCTCTTCTTGTGGAATTGGCAAATTGGTATATGGAAGCCCATGGAGGGCTACGGAGAAAAAGGAAATATCTTGCGGTCAATACTGGAAAGAAGCTTTCTGAGAAACTGCTCTGTGTTTTGTTATTTCATCTCTCAGAGATACATCTTTCCCTTCAAGAAGCCTTTCGCTAAGGCTGTTCTTGTGGAATTGGCAAAGTGATATTTGGAAGCCCATAGAGGGTAACGGTGAAAAAGGAAATAACTTCTGTTCAAAACTGGAAAGAAGCTTTCTGAGAAACTGCTCTGGGTTCTGTTAATTCATCTCACAGAGTTACATCTTTCCCTTCAAGAAGCCTTTCGCTAAGTCTGTTCTTGTGGAATTGGCAAAGGGATATTTGGAAGCCCATAGAGGGCTACTGTTAAAAAGTAAATATCTTCCATTCAAAACTGGAAAGAAGTTTTCTGACAAACTGCTCTGTGTTCTGTTAATTCATCTCACAGAGTTACATCTTTCCCTTCAAGAAGCCTTTCGTTAAGGCTGTTCTTGTGGAATGGTCAAAGGGATATTTGGAAGCCCATAGAGGGCTATGGTGAAAAAGGAAATATCTTCCGTTCCAAACTGGAAAGAAGCTTTCTGAGAAACTGCTCTGTGTTCTGTTAATTCATCTCACAGAGTTACATATTTCCCTTCAAGACGCCTTTCGCTAAGGCTGTTCTTGTGGAATTGGCAAAGGGATATTTGGAAGTCCATGGAGGGCTACTGTGAAAAAGGAAATATCTTGCGTTCAATACTGGAAAGAAGCTTTCTGAGAAACTGCTCTGTGTTCTGTTAATTCATCTCACAGACTTACATCTTTCCCTTGAAGAAGCCTTTCGCTAAGGCTGTTCTTGTGGAATTGGCAAAGTGATATTTGGAATCCCTTAGAGGGCTATGGTGAAAAAGGAAATATCTTCCGTTCAAAACTGTAAAGAAGCTTTCTGAGAAACTGCTCTGTGTTCTGTTAATTCATCTCACAGAGTTACATCTTTCCCTTCAAGAAGCCTTTCGCTAAGGTTGTTCTTGTGGAATTGGCAAAGGGATATTTGGAAGCCCATAGAGGGCTATGGTGAAAAAGGAAATATCTTCCGTTCAAAACTGTAAAGAAGCTTTCTGAGAAACTGCTCTGTGTTCTGTTAATTCATCTCACAGAGTTACATCTTTGCCTTCAAGAAGCCTTTCGCTAAGGCTGTTCTTGTGGAATTGGCAAAGGGTTATTTGGAAGCCCATAGAGGGCTATGGTGAAAAAGGAAATATCTTCCATTCAAAACTGGAAAGAAGCTTTCTGAGAAACTGCTCTGTGTTCTGTTAATTCATATCACAGAGTTACATCTCTACCTTCAAGAAGCCTTTCGCTAAGGCTGTTCTTGTGGAATTGGTAATGGGATATTTGGAATCCCACAGAGGACTATGGTGAAAAAGGAAGTATTTCCGTTCAAAACTGGAAAGAAGCTTTCTGAGAAACTGCTCTGTATTCTGTTAATTCATCTCACGGAGTTACATATTTCCCTTCAAGAAGCCTTTCGCTAAGGCTGTTCTTTTGGATTTGGCAAAGTGATATTTGGAAGCCCATAGAGGGCTATGGTGAAAAAGGAAATATCTTCCGTTCAAAACTGGAAAGAAGCTTTCTGAGAAACTGCTCTGTGTTCTGTTAATTCATCTCACAGAGTTACATCTTTCCCTTCAAGAAGCCTTTCGCTAAGGCTGTTCTTGTGGAATTGGCTGAGTGGTATTTGGAAGTCCATGGAGGGCTACGGTGAAAAAGGAAATATCTTGCGTTGAATACTGGAAAGAAGCTTTCTGAGAAAGTGCTCTGTGTTTTGTTAATTCATCTCACAGAGTTACATCTTTCCCTTCAAGAAGCCTTTCGCTAAGGCTGTTCTTGTGGAATTTGCAAAGGGATATTTGGAAGCCCATAGAGGGCTATGGTGAAAAAGGAATTATCTTCCGTTCAAAACCGGAAAGAAGCTTTCTGAGAAACTGCTCTGTGTTCTGTTAATTCATCTCACAGAGTTACATCTTTCCTTTCAAGAAGCCTTTCGCTAAGTCTGTTCTTGTGGAATAGGCAAAGTGATATTTGGAAGCCCCTAGAGGCGTATTGTGAAAAAGGAAATATCTTCCATTCAAAACTGGAAAGAAGCTTTCTGAGAAACTGCTCTGTGTTCTGTTAATTCATCTCACCGAGTTACATCTTTCCCTTCAAGAACCCTTTCGCTAAGGCTGTTCTTGTGGAATTGTCAAAGTGATATTTGGAAGCCCATGGAGGGCTACGGTGAAAAAGGAAATATCTTCCGTTCAATACTGGAAAGAAGCTATATGAGAAACTGCTCTGTGTTCTGTTAATTCATCTTACAGAGTTACATCTTTCCCTTCAAGAAACCTTTCGCTAAGTCTGTTCTTGTGGAATTGGCAAAGGGATATTTGGAAGCTCATAGAGAGCTATGGTGAAAAAGGATATATCTTCCGTTCAAAACTGGAAAGAAGCTTTCTGAGAAACTGCTCTGTGTTCTGTTAATTCATTTCACAGAGCTACATCTTTCCCTTCAGGAAGCCCTTCGCTAAGGTTGTTCTTGTGGAATTGCCAAAGGGTTATTTGGAAGCCCATAGAGGGCTATGGTGGAAAAGGAAATAACTTCCGTTCAAAACTGGAAAGAAGCTTTCTGAGAAACTGGTCTGTGTTCTGTTAATTCATCTCACAGAGTTACATCTTTCCCTTCAAGAAGCCTTTCGCTAAGGCTGTTCTTGTGGAATTGGCAAAGGGTTATTTGGAAACCCATAGAGGGCTATGGTGAAAAACGAAATATCTTCCGTTCAAAACTGGAAAGAAGCTTTCTGAGAAACTGCTCTGTGTTCTGTTCATTCATCTCACAGAGTTACATCTTTCCCTTCAAGAAGTCTTTCGCTAAGGCTCTTCTTGTGGAATTGGCAAATTGGTATATGGAAGCCCATGGAGGGCTACGGAGAAAAAGGAAATATCTTGCGGTCAATACTGGAAAGAAGCTTTCTGAGAAACTGCTCTGTGTTTTGTTATTTCATCTCTCAGAGATACATCTTTCCCTTCAAGAAGCCTTTCGCTAAGGCTGTTCTTGTGGAATTGGCAAAGTGATATTTGGAAGCCCATAGAGGGTAACGGTGAAAAAGGAAATAACTTCTGTTCAAAACTGGAAAGAAGCTTTCTGAGAAACTGCTCTGGGTTCTGTTAATTCATCTCACAGAGTTACATCTTTCCCTTCAAGAAGCCTTTCGCTAAGTCTGTTCTTGTGGAATTGGCAAAGGGATATTTGGAAGCCCATAGAGGGCTACTGTTAAAAAGTAAATATCTTCCATTCAAAACTGGAAAGAAGTTTTCTGACAAACTGCTCTGTGTTCTGTTAATTCATCTCACAGAGTTACATCTTTCCCTTCAAGAAGCCTTTCGTTAAGGCTGTTCTTGTGGAATGGTCAAAGGGATATTTGGAAGCCCATAGAGGGCTATGGTGAAAAAGGAAATATCTTCCGTTCCAAACTGGAAAGAAGCTTTCTGAGAAACTGCTCTGTGTTCTGTTAATTCATCTCACAGAGTTACATATTTCCCTTCAAGACGCCTTTCGCTAAGGCTGTTCTTGTGGAATTGGCAAAGGGATATTTGGAAGTCCATGGAGGGCTACTGTGAAAAAGGAAATATCTTGCGTTCAATACTGGAAAGAAGCTTTCTGAGAAACTGCTCTGTGTTCTGTTAATTCATCTCACAGACTTACATCTTTCCCTTGAAGAAGCCTTTCGCTAAGGCTGTTCTTGTGGAATTGGCAAAGTGATATTTGGAATCCCTTAGAGGGCTATGGTGAAAAAGGAAATATCTTCCGTTCAAAACTGTAAAGAAGCTTTCTGAGAAACTGCTCTGTGTTCTGTTAATTCATCTCACAGAGTTACATCTTTCCCTTCAAGAAGCCTTTCGCTAAGGTTGTTCTTGTGGAATTGGCAAAGGGATATTTGGAAGCCCATAAAGGGCTATGGTGAAAAAGGAAATGTCTTCCGTTCAAAACTGGAAAGAACCTTTCTGAGAAACTGCTCTGTGTTCTGTTAATTCATCTCACAGAGTTACATCTTTCCCTTCAAGAAACCTTTCGCCTAGGCTGTTCTTGTGGAATTGGCAAAGGGATATTTGGAAGCCCATAGAGGGCTATGGTGAAAAAGGAAATATCTTCCGTTCAAAACTGGAAAGAAACTTTCTGAGAAACTGCTCTGTGTTCTGTTAATTCATTTCACAGAGCTACATCTTTCCCTTCAAGAAGCCCTTCGCTAAGGCTGTTCTTGTGGAATTGGCAAAGGGTTATTTGGAAGCCCATAGAGGGCTATGGTGGAAAAGGAAATAACTTCCGTTCAAAACTGGAAAGAAGCTTTCTGAGAAACTGCTCTGTGTTCTGTTAATTCATCTCACAGAGTTACATCTTTCCCTTCAAGAAGCCTTTCGCTAAGGCTGTTCTTGTGGAATTGGCAAAGGGATATTTGGAAGCCCATAGAGGGCTATGATGAAAAACGAAATATCTTCCGTTTAAAACTGGAAAGAAGCTTTCTGAGAAACTGCTCTGTGTTCTGTTAATTCATCTCACAGAGTTACATCTTTCCCTTCAAGAAGCCTTTCGCTAAGGCTCTTCTTGTGGAATTGGCAAAGTGATATTTGGAAGCCCATAGAGGGCTACGGTGAAAAAGGAAATATCTCCGGTTCAATACTGGAAAGAAGCTTTCTGAGAAACTGCTCTGTGTTCTGTTAATTCATCTCACAGAGTTACATCTTTCCCTTCAAGAAGCCTTTCGCTAAGTCTGTTCTTGTGGAATTGGCAAGGGATATTTGGAAGCCCATAGAGGGCTATTGTTAAAAAGGAAATATGTTCCATTCAAAACTGGAAAGAAGTTTTCTGACAAACTGCTCTGTGTTCTGTTAATTCATCTCACAGAGTTACAACTTTCCCTCAAGAAACCTTTCGCTAAGGCTGTTCTTGTATAATTGGCAAAGGGATATTTGGAAGCCCATAGAGGGCTATGGTGAAAAACGAAATATCTTCCGTTCAAAACTGGAAAGAAGCTTTCTGAGAAACTGCTCTGTGTACTGTTAATTCACCTCACAGAGTTACATCTTTCCCTTCAAGAAGCCTTTCGCTAAGGCTCTTCTTGTGGAATTGGCAAAGTGATATTTGGAAGCCCATAGAGGGCTACGGTGAAAAAGAAAATATCTCCGGTTCAATACTGGAAAGAAGCCTTCTGAGAAACTGCTCTGTGTTCTGTTAATTCATCTCACAGAGTTACATCTTTCCCTTCAAGAAGCCTTTCCCTAAGTCTGTTCTTGTGGAATTGGAAAAGGGATATTCGGAAGCCCATAAAGGGCTATGGTGAAAAAGGAAATATCTTCCGTTCAAAACTGGAAAGAAGCTTTCTGAGAAACTGCTCTGTGTTCAGTTAATTCATCTCACAGAGTTGCATCTTTCCATTCAAGAAGCCATTCGCTAAGGCTGTTCTTGTGGAATTCGCAAAGTGATAATTGGAAGTCCTTAGAGGGCTACGGTGAAATAGGAAATATCTTCCTTTCAAAACTGGAAAGAAGCTTTCTGAGAAACTGCTCTGTGTTCTGTTAATTCATCTCACAGAGTTACATCTTTCCCTTCAAGAAGCCTTTCGCTAAGGCTGTTCTTGTGGAATTGGCAAAGTGGTATATGGAAGCCCATGGAGGGCTACAGAGAAAAAGGAAATATCTTGCGTTCAATACTGGAAAGAAGCTTTCTGAGAAACTGCTCTGTGTTTTGTAAATTCATCTCTCAGAGATACATCTTTCCCTTCAAGAAGCCTTTCGCTAAGGCTGTTCTTGTGGAATTGGCAAAGTGATATTTGGAAGCCCATAGAGGGTAATGGTGAAAAAGGAAATATCTTCTGTTCAAAACTGGAAAGAAGCTTTCTGAGAAACTGCTCTGTGTTCTGTTAATTCATCTCACAGAGTTACATCTTTCCCTTCAAGAAGCCTTTCGATTAGGCTGTTTTTGTGGAATTGGCAAAGGGATATTTGGAAGCCCATAGATGGCTATGGTGAAAAAGGAAGTATCTTCCGTTCAAAACTGGAAAGAAGCTTTCTGAGAAACTGCTCTGTGTTCTGTTAATTCATCTCACAGAGTTACATCTTTCCCTTCAAGAAGCCTTTCGATTAGGCTGTTCTTGTTGAATTGGCAATGGGATATTTGGGAGCCTATAGAGGGCTATGGTGCAAAAGGAATATCTTCCGTTCAAAACTGGAAAGAAGCTTTCTGAGAATCTGCTCTGTGTTCTGTTAATTCATCTCACAGAGTTACATCTTTCCCTTCAAGAAGCCTTTCGCTAAGGCTGTTCTTGTGGAGTTGGCAAAGTGATATTTGGAAGCCCATAGAGGGCTATGGTGAAAAAGGAAATATCTTCCGTTCAAAACTGGAAAGAAGCTTTCTGAGAAACTGCTCTGTGTTCTGTTTATTCATCTCAGAGAGTTACATCTTTCCCTTCAAGAAGCCTTTCGCTAAGGCTGTTCTTGTGGAATTGGCTGAGTGGTATTTGCAAGCCCATGGAGGGCTACGGTGAAAAAGGAAATATCTTGCGTTCAATACTGGAAAGAAGCTTTCTGAGAAACTGCTCTGTGTTTTGTTAATTCATCTCACAGAGTTACATCTTTCCCTTCAAGAAGCCTTTCGCTAAGGCTGTTCTTCTGGAATTAGCAAAGTGATATTTGGAAGCCCATAGAGGGCTATGGTGAAAAAGGAAATATCTTCCGTTCAAAACTGGAAAGAAGCTTTCTGAGAAACTGCTCTGTGTTCTGTTAATTCATCTCACAGAGTTACATCTTTCCCTTCAAGAAGGCTTTCGTTAAGGCTGTTCTTGTAGAATTGGCAAAGGGATATTTGGAAGCCCATAGTGGACTATGGTGAAAAAGGAAATATCTTCCGTTCAAAACTGGAAAGAAGCTTTCTGAGAAACTGCTCTGTGTTCTGTTAATTCATTTCACAGAGTTACATCTTTCCCTTCAAGAAGCCGTTCGCTAAGGCTGTTCTTGTGGAATTGGAAAAGGAATATTTTTAAGCCCATAGAGGGGTATGGTGAAAAATGAAGTATCTTCCTTTCAAAACTGGAAAGAAGCTTTCTGAGAAACTGCTCTGTGTTCTGTTAATTCATCTCACAGAGTTACATCTTTCCCTTCAAGAAGCCTTTCGCTAAGGCAGTTCTTGTGGAATTGGCAAAGGGATATTTGGAAGCCCATAGAGGTCTATGGTGAAAAAGGAAATACCTTACTTTCAAAACTGGAAAGAAGCTTTCTGAGAAACTGCTCTGTGTTCTGTTAATTCATCTTACAGAGTTACATCTTTCCCTTAAAGAAGCCTTTCCCTAAGTCTGTTCTTGTGGAATTGGAAAAGGGATATTTGGAAGCCCATAAAGGGCTATGGTGAAAAAGGAAATATCTTCCTTTCAAAACTGGAAAGAAGCTTTCTGAGAAACTGCTCTGTGTTCAGTTAATTCATCTCACAGTTGCATCTTTCCATTCAAGAAGCCATTCGCTAAGGCTGTTCTTGTGGAATTCGCAAAGTGATATTTGGAAGTCCTTACAGGGCTACGGTGAAATAGGAAATATCTTCCTTTCAAAACTGGAAAGAAGCTTTCTGAGAAACTGGTCTGTGTTCTGTTAATTCATCTCAGAGAGTTACATCTTTCCCTTCAAGAAGCCTTTCGCTAAATCTGTTCTTGTGGAATTGGCAAAGTGGTATATGGAAGCCCATGGAGGGCTACGGATAAAAAGGAAATATCTTGCGTTCAATACTGGAAAGAAGCTTTCTGAGAAACTGCTCTGTGTTTTGTTAATTCATCTCTCAGAGATACATCTTTCCCTTCAAGAAGCCTTTCGCTAAGGCTGTTCTTGTGGAATTGGCAAAGGGATATTTGGAAGCCCATAGAGGGCAATGGTGAAAAAGGAAATATCTTCTGTTCAAAACTGGAAAGAAGCTTTCTGAGAAACTGCTCTGTGTTCTGTTAATTCATCTCCCAAGGTTACATCTTTCCCTTCAAGAAGCCTTTCGCTATGGCTGTTCTTGTGGAATTGGCAAAGGGATATTTGGAAGCCCATAGATGGCTGTGGTGGAAAAGGAAATATCTTCCGTTCAAAACTGGAAAGAAGCTTTCTGAGAAACTGCTCTGTGTTCTGTTAATTCATCTCACAGAGTTACATCTTTCCCTTCAAAAAGCCTTTCGCTGAGGCTGTTCTTGTGTAATTGGCAAAGGGATATTTGGAAGCCCATAGAGGGCTATGGTGAAAAAGGAAATGTCTTCCGTTCAAAACTGGAAAGAAGCTTTCTGAGAAACTGCTCTGTGTTCTGTTAATTCATATCACAGAGTTACATCTTTCCCTTCAAGACGCCTTTCTCTTAGGCTGTTCTTGTGGAATTGGCAAAGGGATATTTGGAAGCCCATAGAGGGCTATGGTGAAAAAGGAAGTAACTTCCGTTCAAAACTGGAAAGAAGCATTCTGAGAAACGGCTCTGTGTTCTGTTAATTCATCTCACAGAGTTACATCTTTCCCTTCAAGACGCCTTTCGCTAAGGCTGTTCTTGTGGAATTGGCAAAGGGATATTTGGAAGTCCATGGAGGGCTACTGTGAAAAAGGAAATATCTTGCGTTCAATACTGGAAAGAAGCTTTCTGAGAAACTGCTCTGTGTTCTGTTAATTCATCTCACAGAGTTACATCTTTCCCTTCAAGAAGCCTTTCGCTAAGGCTGTTCTTGTGGAATTGGCAAAGTGATCTTTGGAAGCCCATAGAGGGCTATGGTGAAAAATGAAATATCTTCCGTTCAAAACTGGAAAGAAGCTTTCTGAGAAACTGCTCTGTGTTCTGTTAATTCATCTCACAGAGTTACATCTTTCCCTTCAAGAAGCCTTTCGCTAAGGCTGTTCTTGTGGAATTGGCAAAGGGATATTTGGAAGCCCATAGAGGGCTATGTTGAAAAAGGAAGTATCTTCCGTTCAAAACTGCAAAGAAGCTTTCTGAGAAACTGCTCTGTTTTCTGGTAATTCATCTCACAGAGTTACATCTTTCCCTTCAAGAAGCCTTTCGCTAAGGCTGTTCTTGTGGAATTGGCAAAGGGATATTTGGAAGCCCATGGAGGGCTATGGTGAAAAAGGAAATATCTTCCGTTCAAAACTGGAAAGAACCTTTCTGAGAAACTGCTCTGTGTTCTGTTAATTCATCTCACAGAGTTACAACTTTCCCTCAAGAAACCTTTCGCTAAGGCTGTTCTTGTGGAATTGGCAAAGGGATATGTGAAAGCCCATAGAGGGCTATGGTGAAAAAGGAATTATCTTCCGTTCAAAACTGGAAAGAAGCTTTCTGAGAAAATGCTCTCTGTTCTGTTAATTCATCTCACAGATTTACATCTTTCCCTTCAAGAAGCCCTTCGCTAAGGCTGTTCTTGTGGAATTGGCAAAGGGTTATTTGGAAGCCCATAGAGGGCTATGGTGAAAAAGGAAATAACTTCCGTTCAAAACTGGAAAGAAGATTTCTGAGAAACTGCTCTGTGTTCTGTTAATTCATCTCACAGACTAACATCTTTCCCTTCAAGAAGCCATTCGCTAAGGCTGTTCTTGTGGAATTGGCAAAGTGATATTTGGAATCCCTTAGAGGGCTATGGTGAAAAAGGAAATACCTTCCGTTCAAAACTGGAAAGAATCTTTCTGAAAAACTGCTCTGTGTTCTGTTAATTCATCTCACAGAGTTACATCTTTCCCTTCAAGAAGCCTTTCCCTAAGGCTGTTCTTGTGGAATTGGCTGAGTGGTATTTGAAAGCCCATGGAGGGCTACGGTGAAAAAGGAAATATCTTGCGTTCAATACTGGAAAGAAGCTTTCTGAGAAACTGCTCTGTGTTTTGTTAATTCATCTCACAGAGTTACATCTTTCCCTTCAAGAAGCCTTTCGCTAAGGCTGTTCTTCTGGAATTGGCAAAGTGATATTTGGAAGCCCTAGAGGGCTATGGTGAAAAAGGAAATATCTTCCGTTCAAAACTGGAAAGAAGCTTTCTGAGAAACTGCTCTGTGTTCTGTTAATTCATCTCACAGAGTTACATCTTTCCCTTCAAGAAGGCTTTCGTTAAGGCTGTTCTTGTGGAATTGGCAAAGGGATATTTGGAAGCCCATAGTGGACTATGGTGAAAAAGGAAATATCTTCCGTTCAAAACTGGAAAGAAGCTTTCTGAGAAACTGCTCTGTGTTCTGTTAATTCATTTCACAGAGTTACATCTTTCCCTTCAAGAAGCCGTTCGCTAAGGCTGTTCTTGTGGAATTCAAAAGGAATATTTTTAAGCCCATAGAGGGCTATGGTGAAAAATGAAGTATCTTCCTTTCAAAACTGGAAAGAAGCTTTCTGAGAAACTGCTCTGTGTTCTGTTAATTCATCTCACAGAGTTACATCTTTCCCTTCAAGAAGCCTTTCGCTAAGGCAGTTCTTGTGGAATTGGCAAAGGGATATTTGGAAGCCCATAGAGGTCTATGGTGAAAAAGGAAATACCTTACTTTCAAAACTGGAAAGAAGCTTTCTGAGAAACTGCTCTGTGTTCTGTTAATTCATCTCACAGAGTTACATCTTTCCCTTCAAGAAGCCTTTCCCTAAGTCTGTTCTTGTGGAATTGGAAAAGGGATATTTGGAAGCCCATAAAGGGCTATGGTGAAAAAGGAAATATCTTCCGTTCAAAACTGGAAAGAAGCTTTCTGAGAAACTGCTCTGTGTTCAGTTAATTCATCTCACAGAGTTGCATCTTTCCATTCAAGAAGCCATTCGCTAAGGCTGTTCTTGTGGAATTCGCAAAGTGATATTTGGAAGTACTTACAGGGCTACGGTGAAATAGGAAATATCTTCCTTTCAAAACTGGAAAGAAGCTTTCTGAGAAACTGGTCTGTGTTCTGTTAATTCATCTCAGAGAGTTACATCTTTCCCTTCAAGAAGCCTTTCGCTAAATCTGTTCTTGTGGAATTGGCAAAGTGGTATATGGAAGCCCATGGAGGGCTACGGATAAAAAGGAAATATCTTGCGTTCAATACTGGAAAGAAGCTTTCTGAGAAACTGCTCTGTGTTTTGTTAATTCATCTCTCAGAGATACATCTTTCCCTTCAAGAAGCCTTTCGCTAAGGCTGTTCTTGTGGAATTGGCAAAGGGATATTTGGAAGCCCATAGAGGGCAATGGTGAAAAAGGAAATATCTTCTGTTCAAAACTGGAAAGAAGCTTTCTGAGAAACTGCTCTGTGTTCTGTTAATTCATCTCCCAAGGTTACATCTTTCCCTTCAAGAAGCCTTTCGCTATGGCTGTTCTTGTGGATTTGGCAAAGGGATATTTGGAAGCCCATAGATGGCTGTGGTGGAAAAGGAAATATCTTCCGTTCAAAACTGGAAAGAAGCTTTCTGAGAAACTGCTCTGTGTTCTGTTAATTCATCTCACAGAGTTACATCTTTCCCTTCAAAAAGCCTTTCGCTGAGGCTGTTCTTGTGTAATTGGCAAAGGGATATTTGGAAGCCCATAGAGGGCTATGGTGAAAAAGGAAATGTCTTCCGTTCAAAACTGGAAAGAAGCTTTCTGAGAAACTGCTCTGTGTTCTGTTAATTCATATCACAGAGTTACATCTTTCCCTTCAAGACGCCTTTCTCTTAGGCTGTTCTTGTGGAATTGGCAAAGGGATATTTGGAAGCCCATAGAGGGCTATGGTGAAAAAGGAAGTAACTTCCGTTCAAAACTGGAAAGAAGCATTCTGAGAAACGGCTCTGTGTTCTGTTAATTCATCTCACAGAGTTACATCTTTCCCTTCAAGACGCCTTTCGCTAAGGCTGTTCTTGTGGAATTGGCAAAGGGATATTTGGAAGTCCATGGAGGGCTACTGTGAAAAAGGAAATATCTTGCGTTCAATACTGGAAAGAAGCTTTCTGAGAAACTGCTCTGTGTTCTGTTAATTCATCTCACAGAGTTACATCTTTCCCTTCAAGAAGCCTTTCGCTAAGGCTGTTCTTGTGGAATTGGCAAAGTGATATTTGGAAGCCCATAGAGGGCTATGGTGAAAAATGAAATATCTTCCGTTCAAAACTGGAAAGAAGCTTTCTGAGAAACTGCTCTGTGTTCTGTTAATTCATCTCACAGAGTTACATCTTTCCCTTCAAGAAGCCTTTCGCTAAGGCTGTTCTTGTGGAATTGGCAAAGGGATATTTGGAAGCCCATAGAGGGCTATGTTGAAAAAGGAAGTATCTTCCGTTCAAAACTGCAAAGAAGCTTTCTGAGAAACTGCTCTGTTTTCTGGTAATTCATCTCACAGAGTTACATCTTTCCCTTCAAGAAGCCTTTCGCTAAGGCTGTTCTTGTGGAATTGGCAAAGGGATATTTGGAAGCCCATGGAGGGCTATGGTGAAAAAGGAAATATCTTCCGTTCAAAACTGGAAAGAACCTTTCTGAGAAACTGCTCTGTGTTCTGTTAATTCATCTCACAGAGTTACAACTTTCCCTCAAGAAACCTTTCGCTAAGGCTGTTCTTGTGGAATTGGCAAAGGGATATGTGAAAGCCCATAGAGGGCTATGGTGAAAAAGGAAATATCTTCCGTTCAAAACTGGAAAGAAGCTTTCTGAGAAAATGCTCTCTGTTCTGTTAATTCATCTCACAGATTTACATCTTTCCCTTCAAGAAGCCCTTCGCTAAGGCTGTTCTTGTGGAATTGGCAAAGGGTTATTTGGAAGCCCATAGAGGGCTATGGTGAAAAAGGAAATAACTTCCGTTCAAAACTGGAAAGAAGATTTCTGAGAAACTGCTCTGTGTTCTGTTAATTCATCTCACAGACTTACATCTTTCCCTTCAAGAAGCCTTTCGCTAAGGCTGTTCTTGTGGAATTGGCAAAGTGATATTTGGAATCCCTTAGAGGGCTATGGTGAAAAAGGAAATAACTTCCGTTCAAAACTGGAAAGAATCTTTCTGAGAAACTGCTCTGTGTTCTGTTAATTCATCTCACAGAGTTACATCTTTCCCTTCAAGAAGCCTTTCGCTAAGGCTGTTCTTGTGGAATTGGCTGAGTGGTATTTGCAAGCCCATGGAGGGCTACGGTGAAAAAGGAAATATCTTGCGTTCAATACTGGAAAGAAGCTTTCTGAGAAACTGCTCTGTGTTTTGTTAATTCATCTCACAGAGTTACATCTTTCCCTTCAAGAAGCCTTTCGCTAAGGCTGTTCTTCTGGAATTGGCAAAGTGATATTTGGAAGCCCATAGAGGGCTATGGTGAAAAAGGAAATATCTTCCGTTCAAAACTGGAAAGAAGCTTTCTGAGAAACTGCTCTGTGTTCTGTTAATTCATCTCACAGAGTTACATCTTTCCCTTCAAGAAGGCTTTCGTTAAGGCTGTTCTTGTGGAATTGGCAAAGGGATATTTGGAAGCCCATAGTGGACTATGGTGAAAAAGGAAATATCTTCCGTTCAAAACTTGAAAGAAGCTTTCTGAGAAACTGCTCTGTGTTCTGTTAATTCATTTCACAGAGTTACATCTTTCCCTTCAAGAAGCCGTTCGCTAAGGCTGTTCTTGTGGAATTGGAAAAGGAATATTTTTAAGCCCATAGAGGGCTATGGTGAAAAATGAAGTATCTTCCTTTCAAAACTGGAAAGAAGCTTTCTGAGAAACTGCTCTGTGTTCTGTTAATTCATCTCACAGAGTTACATCTTTCCCTTCAAGAAGCCTTTCGCTAAGGCAGTTCTTGTGGAATTGGCAAAGGGATATTTGGAAGCCCATAGAGGTCTATGGTGAAAAAGGAAATACCTTACTTTCAAAACTGGAAAGAAGCTTTCTGAGAAACTGCTCTGTGTTCTGTTAATTCATCTCACAGAGTTACATCTTTCCCTTCAAGAAGCCTTTCCCTAAGTCTGTTCTTGTGGAATTGGAAAAGGGATATTTGGAAGCCCATAAAGGGCTATGGTGAAAAAGGAAATATCTTCCGTTCAAAACTGGAAAGAAGCTTTCTGAGAAACTGCTCTGTGTTCAGTTAATTCATCTCACAGAGTTGCATCTTTCCATTCAAGAAGCCATTCGCTAAGGCTGTTCTTGTGGAATTCGCAAAGTGATATTTGGAAGATCTTACAGGGCTACGGTGAAATAGGAAATATCTTCCTTTCAAAACTGGAAAGAAGCTTTCTGAGAAACTGGTCTGTGTTCTATTAATTCATCTCAGAGAGTTACATCTTTCCCTTCAAGAAGCCTTTCGCTAAATCTGTTCTTGTGGAATTGGCAAAGTGGTATATGGAAGCCCATGGAGGGCTACGGATAAAAAGGAAATATCTTGCGTTCAATACTGGAAAGAAGCTTTCTGAGAAACTGCTCTGTGTTTTGTTAATTCATCTCTCAGAGATACATCTTTCCCTTCAAGAAGCCTTTCGCTAAGGCTGTTCTTGTGGAATTGGCAAAGGGATATTTGGAAGCCCATAGAGGGCAATGGTGAAAAAGGAAATATCTTCTGTTCAAAACTGGAAAGAAGCTTTCTGAGAAACTGCTCTGTGTTCTGTTAATTCATCTCCCAAGGTTACATCTTTCCCTTCAAGAAGCCTTTCGCTATGGCTGTTCTTGTGGAATTGGCAAAGGGATATTTGGAAGCCCATAGATGGCTGTGGTGGAAAAGGAAATATCTTCCGTTCAAAACTGGAAAGAAGCTTTCTGAGAAACTGCTCTGTGTTCTGTTAATTCATCTCACAGAGTTACATCTTTCCCTTCAAAAAGCCTTTCGCTGAGGCTGTTCTTGTGTAATTGGCAAAGGGATATTTGGAAGCCCATAGAGGGCTATGGTGAAAAAGGAAATGTCTTCCGTTCAAAACTGGAAAGAAGCTTTCTGAGAAACTGCTCTGTGTTCTGTTAATTCATATCACAGAGTTACATCTTTCCCTTCAAGACGCCTTTCTCTTAGGCTGTTCTTGTGGAATTGGCAAAGGGATATTTGGAAGCCCATAGAGGGCTATGGTGAAAAAGGAAGTAACTTCCGTTCAAAACTGGAAAGAAGCTTTCTGAGAAACGGCTCTGTGTTCTGTTAATTCATCTCACAGAGTTACATCTTTCCCTTCAAGACGCCTTTCGCTAAGGCTGTTCTTGTGGAATTGGCAAAGGGATATTTGGAAGTCCATGGAGGGCTACTGTGAAAAAGGAAATATCTTGCGTTCAATACTGGAAAGAAGCTTTCTGAGAAACTGCTCTGTGTTCTGTTAATTCATCTCACAGAGTTACATCTTTCCCTTCAAGAAGCCTTTCGCTAAGGCTGTTCTTGTGGAATTGGCAAAGTGACCTTTGGAAGCCCATAGAGGGCTATGGTGAAAAATGAAATATCTTCCGTTCAAAACTGGAAAGAAGCTTTCTGAGAAACTGCTCTGTGTTCTGTTAATTCATCTCACAGAGTTACATCTTTCCCTTCAAGAAGCCTTTCGCTAAGGCTGTTCTTGTGGAATTGGCAAAGGGATATTTGGAAGCCCATAGAGGGCTATGTTGAAAAAGGAAGTATCTTCCGTTCAAAACTGCAAAGAAGCTTTCTGAGAAACTGCTCTGTTTTCTGGTAATTCATCTCACAGAGTTACATCTTTCCCTTCAAGAAGCCTTTCGCTAAGGCTGTTCTTGTGGAATTGGCAAAGGGATATTTGGAAGCCCTTAGAGGGCTATGGTGAAAAAGGAAGTAACTTCCGTTCAAAACTGGAAAGAAGCTTTCTGAGAAACTGCTCTATGTTCTGTTAATTCATTTCACAGTGTTACATCTTTCCCTTCAAGAAGCCTTTCGCTAAGGCTCTTCTTGTGGAATTGGCAAAGTGATATTTGGGAGCCCATAGAGGGCTACGGTGAAAAAGGAAATATCTCCGGTTCAATACTGGAAAGAAGCTTTCTGAGAAACTGCTCTGTGTTCTGTTAATTCATCTCACAGAGTTACATCTTTCCCTTCAAGAAGCCTTTCGCTAAGTCTGTTCTTGTGGAATTGGCAAAGGGATATTTGGAAGCCCATAGAGGGCTATTGTTAAAAAGGAAATATCTTCCATTCAAAACTGGAAAGAAGTTTTCTGACAAACTGCTCTGTGTTCTGTTAAATCATCTCTCAGAGTTACATCTTTCCCTTCAAGAAGCCTTTCGTTAAGGCTGTTCTTGTGGAATGGTCAAAGGGATATTTGGAAGCCCATAGAGGGCTATGGTGAAAAAGGAAATATCTTCCGTTCCAAACTGGAAAGAAGCTTTCTGAGAAACTGCTCTGTGTTCTGTTAATTCATCTCACAGAGTTACATATTTTCCTTCAAGACGCCTTTCGCTAAGGCAGTTCTTGTGGAATTGGCAAAGGGATATTTGGAAGTCCATGGAGGGCTACTGTGAAAAAGGAAATATCTTGCGTTCAATACTGGAAAGAAGCTTTCTGAGAAACTGCTCTGTGTTCTGTTAATTCATCTCACAGACTTACATCTTTCCCTTCAAGAAGCCTTTCGCTAAGGCTGTTCTTGTGGAATTGGCAAAGTGATATTTGGAATCCCTTAGAGGGCTATGGTGAAAAAGGAAATATCTTCCGTTCAAAACTGTAAAGAAGCTTTCTGAGAAACTGCTCTGTGTTCTGTTAATTCATTTCACAGAGCTACATCTTTCCCTTCAAGAAGCCCTTCGCTAAGGCTGTTCTTGTGGAATTGGCAAAGGGTTATTTGGAAGCCCATAGAGGGCTACGGTGGAAAAGGAAATAACTTCCGTTCAAAACTGGAAAGAAGCTTTCTGAGAAACTGCTCTGTGTTCTGTTAATTCATCTCACAGAGTTACATCTTTCCCTTCAAGAAGCCTTTCGCTAAGGCTGTTCTTGTGGAATTGCCTGAGTGGTATTTGCAAGCCCATGGAGGGCTACGGTGAAAAAGGAAATATCTTGCGTTCAATACTGGAAAGAAGCTTTCTGAGAAACTGCTCTGTGTTTTGTTAATTCATCTCACAGAGTTACATCTTTCCCTTCAAGAAGCCTTTCGCTAAGGCTGTTCTTCTGGAATTGGCAAAGTGATATTTGGAAGCCCATAGAGGGCTATGGTGAAAAAAGAAATATCTTCCGTTCAAAATCGTAAAGAAGCTTTCTGAGAAACTGCTCTGTGTTCTGTTAATTCATCTCACAGAGTTACATCTTTCCCTTCAAGAAGCCTTTCGCTAAGGCAGTTCTTGTGGAATTGGCAAAGGGATATTTGGAAGCCCATAGTGGACTATGGTGAAAAAGGAAATATCTTCCGTTCAAAACTGGAAAGAAGCTTTCTGAGAAACTGCTCTGTGTTCTGTTAATTCCTTTCACAGAGTTACATCTTTCCCTTCAAGAAGCCTTTCGCTAAGGCTGTTCTTGTGGAATAGGAAAAGGAATATTTTTAAGCCCATAGAGGGCTATGGTGAAAAAGGAAATACCTTACTTTCCAAACTGGAAAGAAGCTTTCTGAGAAACTGCTCTGTGTTCTGTTAATTCATCTCACAGAGTTACATCTTTCCCTTCAAGGAACCTTTCCCTAAGTCTGTTCTTGTGGAATTGGAAAAGGGATATTTGGAAGCCCATAAAGGGCTATGGTGAAAAAGGAAATATCTTCCGTTCAAAACTGGAAAGAAGCTTTCTGAGAAACTGCTCTGTGTTCAGTTAATTCATCTCACAGAGTTGCATCTTTCCATTCAAGAAGCCATTCGCTAAGGCTGTTCTTGTGGAATTCGCAAAGTGACATTTGGAAGTCCTTAGAGGGCTACGGTGAAATAGCAAATATCTTCCTTTCGAAACTGGAAAGAAGCTTTCTGAGAAACTGCTCTGTGTTCTGTTAATTCATCTCACAGAGTTACATCTTTCCCTTCAAGAAGCCTTTCGCTAAATCTGTTCTTGTGGAATTGGCAAAGTGGTATATGGAAGCCCATGGAGGGCTACGGAGAAAAAGGAAATATCTTGCGTTCAATACTGGAAAGAAGCTTTCTGAGAAACTGCTCTGTGTTTTGTTAATTCATCTCTCAGAGATACATCTTTCCCTTCAAGAAGCCTTTCGCTAAGGCTGTTCTTGTGGAATTGGCAAAGGGATATTTGGAAGCCCATAGATGGCTATGGTGAAAAAGGAAGTATCTTCCGTTCAAAACTGGAAAGAAGCTTTCTGAGAAACTGCTCTGTGTTCTGTTAATTCATCTCACAGAGTTACATCTTTCCCTTCAAAAAGCCTTTCGCTAAGGCTGTTCTTGTGTAATTGGCAAAGGGATATTTGGAAGCCCATAGAGGGCTATGGTGAAAAAGGAAATATCTTCCGTTCAAAACTGGAAAGAAGCTTTCTGAGAAACTGCTCTGTGTTCTGTTAATTCATATCACAGAGTTACATCTTTCCCTTCAAGACGCCTTTCTCTTAGGCTGTTCTTGTGGAATTGGCAAAGGGATATTTGGAAGCCCATAGAGGGCTATGGTGAAAAAGGAAGTAACTTCCGTTCAAAACTGGAAAGAAGCTTTCTGAGAAACTGCTCTGTGTTCTGTTAATTCATCTCACAGAGTTACATCTTTCCCTTCAAGACGCCTTTCGCTAAGGCTGTTCTTGTGGAATTGGCAAAGGGATATTTGGAAGTCCATGGAGGGCTACTGTGAAAAAGGAAATATCTTGCGTTCAATACTGGAAAGAAGCTTTCTGAGAAACTGCTCTGTGTTCTGTTAATTCGTCTCACAGAGTTACATCTTTCTCTTCAAGAAGCCTTTCGCTAAGGCTGTTCTTGTGGAATTGGCAAAGTGATCTTTGGAAGCCCATAGAGGGCTATGGTGAAAAATGAAATATCTTCCGTTCAAAACTGGAAAGAAGCTTTCTGAGAAACTGCTCTGTGTTCTGTTAATTCATCTCACAGAGTTACATCTTTCCCTTCAAGAAGCCTTTCGCTAAGGCTGTTCTTGTGGAATTGGCAAAGGGATATTTGGAAGCCCATAGAGGGCTATGTTGTAAAAAGAAGTATCTTCCGTTCAAAACTGCAAAGAAGCTTTCTGAGAAACTGCTCTGCTTTCTGTTAATTCATCTCACAGAGTTACATCTTTCCCTTCAAGAAGCCTTTCGCTAAGGCTGTTCTTGTGGAATTGGCAAAGTGATCTTTGGAAGCCCATAGAGGGCTATGGTGAAAAAGGAAATGTCTTCCGTTCAAAACTGGAAAGAAGCTTTCTGAGAAACTGCTCTGTGTTCTGTTAATTCATATCACAGAGTTACATCTTTCCCTTCAAGACGCCTTTCGCTTAGTCTGTTCTTGTGGAATTGGCAAAGGGATATTTGGATGCCCATAGAGGGCTATGGTGAAAAAGGAAGTAACTTCCGTTCAAAACTGGAAACAAGCTTTCTGAGAGACTGCTCTATGTTCTGTTAATTCATCTCACAGTGTTACATCTTTCCCTTCAAGAAGCCTTTCGCTAAGGCTGTTCTTGTGGAATTGGCTGAGTGGTATTTGGAAGCCCATGGAGGGCTACGGTGAAAAAGGAAATATCTTGCGTTCAATACTGGAAAGAAGCTTTCTGAGAAACTGCTCTGTGTTCTGTTAATTCATCTCACAGAGTTACATCTTTCCCTTCAAGAAGCCTTTCGCTAAGGCTGTTCTTGTGGAATTGGGAAAGTGATATTTGGAAGCCCATAGAGGGCTATCGTGAAAAAGGAAATATCTTCCGTTCGAAACCGAAAAGAAGCTTTCTGAGAAACTGCTCTGTGTTCTGTTAATTCAGCTCACAGAGTTACATCTTTCCCTTCAAGAAGCCTTTCGCTGAGGCTGTTCTTGTGGAACTGGCAAAGGGATATTTGGAAGCCCATAGAGGACTATGGTGAAAAAGGAAATATCTTCCGTTCAAAACTGGAAAGATGCTTTCTGAGAAACTGCTCTGTGTTCTGTTAATTAATTTCACAGAGTTACCTCTTTCCCTTCAAGAAGCCTTTCGCTATGGCTGTTCTTGTGGAATTGGAAAAGGGATATTTGGAAGCCCTTAGAGGGCTATGGTGAAAAAGGAAGTATCTTCCTTTCAAAACTGGAAAGGAGCTTTCTGAGAAACTGCTCTGTGTTCTGTTAATTCATCTCACAGTGTTACATCTTTCTCTTCAAGAAGCCTTTCGCTAAGGCTGTTCTTGTGGAATTGACAAAGAGATATTTGGAAGCCCATAGAGGGCTATGGTGAAAAACGAAATATCTTCCGTTCAAAACTGGAAAGAAGCTTTCTGAGAAACTGCTCTGTGTTCTGTTAATTCATCTCACAGAGTT
This sequence comes from Chlorocebus sabaeus, assembly GCF_047675955.1. Taxonomy (NCBI): domain Eukaryota; kingdom Metazoa; phylum Chordata; class Mammalia; order Primates; family Cercopithecidae; genus Chlorocebus; species Chlorocebus sabaeus. The sequence continues at coordinate 92,630,107 of NC_132933.1, forward strand.
ACATCTTTCCCTTCAAGAAGCCTTTCGCTAAGGCTCTTCTTGTGGAATTGGCAAAATGATACTTGGAAGCCCTTAGAGGGCTACGGTGAAAAAGGAAATATCTCCGGTTCAATACTGGAAAGAAGCTTTCTGAGAAACTGCTCTGTGTTCTGTTAATTCATCTCACAGAGTTACATCTTTCCCTTCAAGAAGCCTTTCGCTAAGGCTGTTCTTGTGGAATTGGCAAAGGGATATTTGGAAGCCCATAGAGGGCTATGGTTAAAAAGGAAATATCTTCCCTTCAAAACTGGAAAGAAGTTTTCTGAGAAACTGCTCTGTGTTCTGTTAATTCATCTCACAGAGTTACATCTTTCCCTTCAAGAAGCCTTTCGTTAAGGCTGTTCTTGTGGAATTGTCAAAGGGATATTTGGAAGCCCATAGTGGGCTATGGTGAAAAAGGAAATATCTTCCGTTCAAAACTGGAAAGAAGCATTCTGAGAAACTGCTCTGTGTTCTGTTAATTCATCTCACAGAGTTACATCTTTCCCTTCAAGACGCCTTTCGCTAAGGCTGTTCTTGTGGAATAGTCAAAGGGATATTTGGAAGCCCATAGTGGGCTATCGTGAAAAAGGAAATATCTTCCGTTCAAAACTGGAAAGAAGCTTTCTGAGAAACTGCTCTGTGTTCTGTTAATTCATCTCACAGAGTTACATCTTTCCCTTCAAGAAGCCTTTCACTAAGGCTGTTTTTGTGGAATTGGCAAAGGGATATTTGGAAGCCAATAGAGGGATATGGTGCAAAAGGAAATATCTTCCGTTCAAAACTGGAAAGAAGCTTTCTGAGAAACTGCTCTGTGTTCTGTTAATTCATCTCACAGAGTTACATCTTTCCCTTCAAGAAGCCTTTCGCTAAGGCTGTCCTTGTGGAATTGGCAAAGGGATATTTGGAAGTCAATGGAGGGCTACTGGGAAAAAGGAAATATCCTGGTTCAATACTGGAAAGAAGCTTTCTGAGAACCTGCTCTGTGTTCTGTTAATTCATCTCACAGAGTTACATCTTTCCCTTCAAGAAGCCTTTCGCTAAGTCTGTTCTTGTGGAATTGGCAAAGTGATATTTGGAATCCCATAGAGGGCTATGGTGAAAAAGGAAATATCTTCTGTTCAAAACTGGAAAGAAGCTTTCTGAGAAACTGCTCTGTGTTCTGTTAATTCATCTCACAGAGTTACATCTTTCCCTTCAAGAAGCCTTTCGCTAAGGCTGTTCTTGTGGAATTCGCAAAGTGATATTTGGAAGCCCATAGAGGGCTATGGTGAAAAACGAAATATCTTCCGTTCAAAACTGGAAAGAAGCTTTGTGAGAAACTGCTCTGTGTTCTGTTAATTCATCTCACAGAGTTACATCTTTCCCTTCAAGAAGCCTTTCGCTAAGGCTGTTCTTGTGGAATTGGCAAAGGGATATTTGGAAGTCCATGGAGGGCTACTGGGAAAAAGGAAATATCTTGCGTTCAATACTGGAAAGAAGCTTTCTGAGAAACTGCTCTGTGTTCCGTTAATTCAAATCACAGAGTTACATCTTTGCCTTCAAGAAGCCTTTCGCTAAGGGTGTTCTTGTGGAATTGGCAAAGGGATATCGGGAAGCCCATAAAGGGGATGGTGAAAAAGCAAATATCTTCCGTTCAAAACTGGAAAGAAGCTTTCGGAGAAACTGCTCTGTGTTCTGTTAATTCATCTCACAGAGTTATATCTTTCCCTTCAAGAAGACTTTCGCTAAGGCTGTTCTTGTGGAATTGGCAAAGTTATATTTGGAAGCCCATAGAGGGCTACGGTGAAAAAGGAAGTATCTCCGGTTCAATACTGGAAAGAAGCTTTCTGAGAAACTGCTCTGTGTTCTGTTAGTTCATCTCACAGAGCTACATCTTTCCCTTCAAGAAGCCTTTCGCTAAGGCTGTTCTTGTGGAATTGGCAAAGGGATATTTGGAAGCCCATAGAGGGCTATGGTGAAAAAGGAAATATGTTCCGTTCAAAACTGGAAAGAAGCTTTCTGAGAAACTGCTCTGTGTTCTGTTAATTCATCTCACAGAGTTACATCTTTCCCTTCAAGAAGCCTTTCGCTAAGGCTGTTCTTGTGGAATTGGCAAAGGGATATTTGGAAGCCCATAGAGGGCTATGGTGAAAAAGGAAATATCTTCCGTTCAAAACTGGAAAGAAGCTTTCTGAGAAACTGCTCTGTGTTCTGTTAATTCATCTCACAGAGTTACATCTTTCCCTTCAAGAAGCCTTTCGCTAAGGCTCTTCTTGTGGAATTGGCAAAGGGATATTTGGAAGCCCTTAGAGGGATATGGTGAAAAAGGAAATATCTTCCGTTCAAAACTGGAAAGAAGCTTTCTGAGAAACTGCTCTGTGTTCTGTTAATTCATCTCACAGAGTTACATCTTTCCCTTCAAGAACCCTTTCGCTAAGGCTGTTCTTGTGGAATTGGCAAAGGGATATCTGGAAGCCCAAAGAGGGCAACGGTGAAAAAGGAAATCTCTTTCATTCAAAACTGGAAAGAAGCTTTCTGAGAAACTGCTCTGTGTTCTGTTAATTCACCCCACAGAGTTACTTCTTTCCCTTCAAGAAGCCTTTCGCTAAGGCTGTTCTTGTGGAATTGGCAAAGTGATATTCGGAAGCCCATAGAGGGCTATAGTGAAAAAGGAAATACCTTCCGTTCAAAACTGGAAAGAAGCTTTCTGAGAAACTGCTCTGTGTTCTGTTAATTCAAATCACAGAGTTACATCTTTGCCTTCAAGAAGCCTTTCGCTAAGGGTGTTCTTGTGGAATTGGCAAAGGGATATTTGGGAGCCCATAAAGGGGATGGTGAAAAAGCAAATATCTTCCGTTCAAAACTGGAAAGAAGCTTTCGGAGAAACTGCTCTGTGTTCTGTTAATTCATCTCACAGAGTTATATCTTTCCCTTCAAGAAGACTTTCGCTAAGGCTGTTCTTGTGGAATTGGCAAAGTGATATTTGGAAGCCCATAGAGGGCTACGGTGAAAAAGGAAGTATCTCCGGTTCAATACTGGAAAGAAGCTTTCTGAGAAACTGCTGTGTGTTCTGTTAGTTCATCTCACAGAGCTACATCTTTCCCTTCAAGAAGCCTTTCGCTAAGGGTGTTCTTGTGGAAGTGGCAAAGGGATATTTGGAAGCCCATAGAGGGCTATGGTGAAAAAGAAAATAGCTTCCGTTCAAAACTGGAAAGAAGCTTTTTGAGAAACTGCTCTGTGTTCTGTTAATTCATCTCACAGAGTTACATCTTTCCCTTCAAGAAGCCTTTCGCTACGGCTTTTCTTGTGGAATTGGCAAAGGGATATTTGGAAGTCAATGGAGGTCTACAGGGAAAAAGGAAATATCCTGCGTTCAATACTAGAAAGAAGCTTTCTGAGAACCTGCTCTGTGTTCTGTTAATTCATATCACAGAGTTACATCTTTCCCTTCAAGACGCCTTTCGCTTAGTCTGTTCTTGTGGAATTGGCAAAGGGATATTTGGATGCCCATAGAGGGCTATGGTGAAAAAGGAAGTAACTTCCGTTCAAAACTGGAAACAAGCTTTCTGAGAGACAGCTCTATGTTCTGTTAATTCATCTCACAGTGTTACATCTTTCCCTTCAAGAAGCCTTTCGCTAAGGCTGTTCTTGTGGAATTGGCTGAGTGGTATTTGGAAGCCCATGGAGGGCTACGGTGAAAAAGGAAATATCTTGCGTTCAATACTGGAAAGAAGCTTTCTGAGAAACTGCTCTGTGTTCTGTTAATTCATCTCACAGAGTTACATCTTTCCCTTCAAGAAGCCTTTCGCTAAGGCTGTTCTTGTGGAATTGGGAAAGTGATATTTGGAAGCCCATAGAGGGCTATCGTGAAAAAGGAAATATCTTCCGTTCGAAACCGAAAAGAAGCTTTCTGAGAAACTGCTCTGTGTTCTGTTAATTCAGCTCACAGAGTTACATCTTTCCCTTCAAGAAGCCTTTCGCTGAGGCTGTTCTTGTGGAACTGGCAAAGGGATATTTGGAAGCCCATAGAGGACTATGGTGAAAAAGGAAATATCTTCCGTTCAAAACTGGAAAGATGCTTTCTGAGAAACTGCTCTGTGTTCTGTTAATTAATTTCACAGAGTTACCTCTTTCCCTTCAAGAAGCCTTTCGCTATGGCTGTTCTTGTGGAATTGGAAAAGGGATATTTGGAAGCCCATAGAGGGCTATGGTGAAAAAGGAAGTATCTTCCTTTCAAAACTGGAAAGGAGCTTTCTGAGAAACTGCTCTGTGTTCTGTTAATTCATCTCACAGTGTTACATCTTTCTCTTCAAGAAGCCTTTCGCTAAGGCTGTTCTTGTGGAATTGACAAAGAGATATTTGGAAGCCCATAGAGGGCTATGGTGAAAAACGAAATATCTTCCGTTCAAAACTGGAAAGAAGCTTTCTGAGAAACTGCTCTGTGTTCTGTTAATTCATCTCACAGAGTTACATCTTTCCCTTCAAGAAGCCTTTCGCTAAGGCTGTTCTTGTGGAATTGGCAAAGGGATATTTGGAAGCCCATAGAGGGCTATGGTTAAAAAGGAAATATCTTCCCTTCAAAACTGGAAAGAAGTTTTCTGAGAAACTGCTCTGTGTTCTGTTAATTCATCTCACAGAGTTACATCTTTCCCTTCAAGAAGCCTTTCGTTAAGGCTGTTCTTGTGGAATTGTCAAAGGGATATTTGGAAGCCCATAGTGGGCTATGGTGAAAAAGGAAATATCTTCCGTTCAAAACTGGAAAGAAGCTTTCTGAGAAACTGCTCTGTGTTCTGTTAATTCATCTCACAGAGTTACATCTTTCCCTTCAAGACGCCTTTCGCTAAGGCTGTTCTTGTGGAATTGTCAAAGGGATATTTGGAAGCCCATAGTGGGCTATCGTGAAAAAGGAAATATCTTCCGTTCAAAACTGGAAAGAAGCTTTCTGAGAAACTGCTCTGTGTTCTGTTAATTCATCTCACAGAGTTACATCTTTCCTTTCAAGAAGCCTTTCACTAAGGCTGTTTTTGTGGAATTGGCAAAGGGATATTTGGAAGCCAATAGAGGGATATGGTGCAAAAGGAAATATCTTCCGTTCAAAACTGGAAAGAAGCTTTCTGAGAAACTGCTCTGTGTTCTGTTAATTCATCTCACAGAGTTACATCTTTCCCTTCAAGAAGCCTTTCGCTAAGGCTGTCCTTGTGGAATTGGCAAAGGGATATTTGGAAGTCAATGGAGGGCTACTGGGAAAAAGGAAATATCCTGGTTCAATACTGGAAAGAAGCTTTCTGAGAACCTGCTCTGTGTTCTGTTAATTCATCTCACAGAGTTACATCTTTCCCTTCAAGAAGCCTTTCGCTAAGTCTGTTCTTGTGGAATTGGCAAAGTGATATTTGGAATCCCATAGAGGGCTATGGTGAAAAAGGAAATATCTTCCGTTCAAAACTGGAAAGAAGCTTTCTGAGAAACTGCTCTGTGTTCTGTTAATTCATCTCACAGAGTTACATCTTTCCCTTCAAGAAGCCTTTCGCTAAGGCTGTTCTTGTGGAATTCGCAAAGTGATATTTGGAAGCCCATAGAGGGCTATGGTGAGAAACGAAATATCTTCCGTTCAAAACTGGAAAGAAGCTTTGTGAGAAACTGCTCTGTGTTCTGTTAATTCATCTCACAGAGTTACATCTTTCCCTTCAAGAAGCCTTTCGCTAAGGCTGTTCTTGTGGAATTGGCAAAGGGATATTTGGAAGTCCATGGAGGGCTACTGGGAAAAAGGAAATATCTTGCGTTCAATACTGGAAAGAAGCTTTCTGAGAACCTGCTCTGTGTTCTGTTAATTCATCTCACAGAGTTACATCTATCCCTTCAAGAAGCCTTTCGCTAAGGCTCTTCTTGTGGAAATGGCAAAGGGATATTTGGAAGCCCATAGAGGGCAACGGTGAAAAAGGAAATATCTTCCGTTCAAAACTGGAAAGAAGCTTTCTGAGAAACTGCTCTGTGTTCTGTTAATTCATCCCACAGAGTTACATCTTTCCCTTCAAGAAGCCTTTCGCTAAGGCTGTTCTTGTGGAATTGGCAAAGTGATATTCGGAAGCCCATAGAGGGCTATAGTGAAAAAGGAAATACCTTCCGTTCAAAACTGGAAAGAAGCTTTCTGAGAAACTGCTCTGTGTTCCGTTAATTCAAATCACAGAGTTACATCTTTGCCTTCAAGAAGCCTTTCGCTAAGGGTGTTCTTGTGGAATTGGCAAAGGGATATCGGGAAGCCCATAAAGGGGATGGTGAAAAAGCAAATATCTTCCGTTCAAAACTGGAAAGAAGCTTTCGGAGAAACTGCTCTGTGTTCTGTTAATTCATCTCACAGAGTTATATCTTTCCCTTCAAGAAGACTTTCGCTAAGGCTGTTCTTGTGGAATTGGCAAAGGGATATTTGGAAGCCAATAGAGGGATATGGTGCAAAAGGAAATATCTTCCGTTCAAAACTGGAAAGAAGCTTTCTGAGAAACTGCTCTGTGTTCTGTTAGTTCATCTCACAGAGCTACATCTTTCCCTTCAAGAAGCCTTTCGCTAAGGCTGTTCTTGTGGAATTGGCAAAGGGATATTTGGAAGCCCATAGAGGGCTATGGTGAAAAAGGAAATATGTTCCGTTCAAAACTGGAAAGAAGCTTTCTGAGAAACTGCTCTGTGTTCTGTTAATTCATCTCACAGAGTTACATCTTTCCCTTCAAGAAGCCTTTCGCTAAGGCTGTTCTTGTGGAATTGGCAAAGGGATATTTGGAAGCCCATAGAGGGCTATGGTGAAAAAGGAAATATCTTCTGTTCAAAACTGGAAAGAAGCTTTCTGAGAAACTGCTCTGTGTTCTGTTAATTCATCTCACAGAGTTACATCTTTCCCTTCAAGAAGCCTTTCGCTAAGGCTCTTCTTGTGGAATTGGCAAAGGGATATTTGGAAGCCCTTAGAGGGATATGGTGAAAAAGGAAATATCTTCCGTTCAAAACTGGAAAGAAGCTTTCTGAGAAACTGCTCTGTGTTCTGTTAATTCATCTCACAGAGTTATATCTTTCCCTTCAAGAAGACTTTCGCTAAGGCTGTTCTTGTGGAATTGGCAAAGTGATATTTGGAAGCCCATAGAGGGCTACGGTGAAAAAGGAAGTATCTCCGGTTCAATACTGGAAAGAAGCTTTCTGAGAAACTGCTGTGTGTTCTGTTAGTTCATCTCACAGAGCTACATCTTTCCCTTCAAGAAGCCTTTCGCTAAGGGTGTTCTTGTGGAAGTGGCAAAGGGATATTTGGAAGCCCATAGAGGGCTATGGTGAAAAAGAAAATAGCTTCCGTTCAAAACTGGAAAGAAGCTTTCTGAGAAACTGCTCTGTGTTCTGTTAATTCATCTCACAGAGTTACATCTTTCCCTTCAAGAAGCCTTTCGCTACGGCTTTTCTTGTGGAATTGGCAAAGGGATATTTGGAAGTCAATGGAGGTCTACAGGGAAAAAGGAAATATCCTGCGTTCAATACTAGAAAGAAGCTTTCTGAGAACCTGCTCTGTGTTCTGTTAATTCATCTCACAGAGTTACATCTTTCCCTTCAAGAAGCCTTTCGCTAAGACTGTTCTTGTGGAATTGGCAAAGGGATATTTGGAAGCCCTTAGAGGGCTATGGTGAAAAAGGAAGTATCTTCCGTTCAAAACTGGAAAGAAGCTTTCTGAGAAACTGCTCTGTGTTCTGTTAATTTATCTCACAGAGATACATCTTTCCCTTCAAGAAGCCTTTTGCTAAGGCTGTTCTTGTGGAATTGGCAAAGGGATATTTGGAAGCCCATAGAGGGCTATGGTGAAAAAGGAAATATCTTCCGTTCAAAACTGGAAAGAAGCTTTCTGAGAAACTGCTCTGTGTTCTGTTAATTCATCTCACAGAGTTACATCTTTCCCTTCAAGAAGCCTTTCGCTAAGGCTCTTCTTGTGGAATTGGCACAGGGATATTTGGAAGCCCTTAGAGGGATATGGGGAAAAGGAAATATCTTCCGTTCAAAACTGGAAAGAAGCTTTCTGAGAAACTGCTCTGTGTTCTGTTAATTCATCTCACAGAGTTACATCTTTCCCTTCAAGAAGCCTTTCGCTAAGGCTGTTCTTGTGGAATTGGCAAAGGGATATTTGGAAGCCCATAGAGGGCAACGGTGAAAAAGGAAATATCTTCCGTTCAAAACTGGAAAGAAGCTTTCTGAGAAACTGCTCTGTGTTCTGTTAATTCATCTCACAGAGCTACATCTTTGCCTTCAAGAAGCCTTTCGCTAAGACTGTTCTTCTGGAATTGGCAAAGTGATATTTGGAAGCCCATGGAGGGTTACGTTGAAAAAGGAAATATCTTGCTTTAAATACTGGAAAGAAGCTTTCTGAGAAACTGCTCTGTGTTCTGTTAATTCATCTCACAGAGATACATCTTTGCCTTCAAGAAGCCTTTCGCTAAGACTGTTCTTGTGGAATTCGCAAAGTGATATTTGGAAGCCCATGGAAGGCTACGGTGAAAAAGGAAATACCTTGCGTTCAATACTGGAAAGAAGCTGTCTGAGAAACTGCTCTGTGTTCTGTTCATTCAACTCACAGAGTTACATCTTTCCCTTCAAGAAGCCTTTCGCTAAGGCTGTTCTTGTGGAATTGGCAAAGTGATATTTGGAAGTCCATGGAGGGCTACTGGGAAAAAGGAAATATCTTGCGTTCAATATTGGAAAAAACCTTTTTGAGAAACTGCTCTGTGTTCTGTTAATTCATCTCACAGAATTACATCTTTCCCTTCAAGAAGCCTTTCGCTAAGTTTGTTCTTGTGGAATTGGCAAAGTGATATCTGGAAGCCCATAGAGGGCTATGGTGAAAAAGGAAATATCTTCCGTTCAAAACTGGAAAGAAGCTTCATGAGAAACTGCTCTGTGTTCTGTTAATTCATCTCACAGAGATACATTTTTCCCTTCAAGAAGCCTTTCGCTAAGGCTGTTCTTGTGGAATTGGCAAAGTGGTATTTGGAAGCCCATGGAGGGCTACGGTGAAAAAGGAAATATCTTGCGTTCAATACTGGAAAGAAGCTTTCTGAGAAACTGCTCTGTGTTTTGTGAATTCATCTCTCACAGTTACATCTTTCCCTTCAAGAAGACTTTCGCTAAGGCTGTTCTTGTGGAATTGGCAAAGTGTTATTTGGAAGCCCATAGAGGGCTATGGTGAAAAAGGAAATATCTTCCGTTCAAAACTGGAAAGAAGCTTTCTGAGAAACTGCTCTGTGTTCTGTTAATTCATCTCACAGAGTTACATCTTTCCCTTCAAGAAGCCTTTCGCTAAGGCTGTTCTTGTGGAATTGGCAAAGGGATATTTGGAAGCCCATAGAGGGCTATGGTGAAAAAGGAAGTATCTTCCGTTCAAAACTGGAAAGAAGCTTTCTGAGAAACTGCTCTGTGTTCTGTTAATTCATCTCACAGAGTTACATCTTTCCCTTCAAGAAGCCTTTCACTAAGGCTGTTCTTGTGGAATTGGCAAAGGGATATTTGGAAGCCCATAGAGGGATATGGTGCAAAAGGAAATATCTTCCTTTCAAAACTGGAAAGAAGCTTTCTGAGAAACTACTCTGTGTTCTGTTAATTCATCTCACAGAGTTACATCTTTCCCTTCGAGAAGCCTTTCACTGAGGCTGTTCTTGTGGAATTCGCAAAGTGATATTTGGAAGCCCATAGAGGGCTATGGTGAAAAACGAAATATCTTCCGTTCAAAACTGGAAAGAATCTTTCTGAGAAACTGCTCTGTGTTCTGGTAATTCATCTCACAGAGTTACATCTTTCCCTTCAAGAAGCCTTTCGCTAAGGCTGTTCTTGTGGAATGGGCAAAGGGATATTTGGAAGTCCATGGAGGGCTACTGGGAAAATGGAAATATCTTGCGTTGAATACTGGAAAGAAGCTTTCTGAGAACCTGCTCTGTGCTCTGTTAATTCATCTCACAGAGTTACATCTTTCCCTTCAAGAAGCCTTTCGCTAAGGCTGTTCTTGTGGAATTGGCAAAGTGATCTTTGGAAGCCCATAGAGGGCTATGGTGAAAAAGGAAATATCTTCCGTTCAAAACTGGAAAGAGGCTTTCTGAGAAACTGCTCTGTGTTCTGTTAATTCATCTCACAGAGTTACATCTTTCCCTTCAAGAAGCCTTTCGCTAAGGCTGTTCTTGTGGAATTGGCAAAGGGATATTTGGAAGCCCTTAGAGGGCTATAGTGAAAAAGGAAGTATCTTCCGTACAAAACTGGAAAGAAGCTTTCTGAGAAACTGCTCTGTGTTCTGTTAATTCAAATCACAGAGTTACATCTTTCCCTTCAAGAAGCCTTTCGCTAAGGATGTTCTTGTGGAATTGGCAAAGGGATATTTGGAAGCCCATAAAGGGCTATGGTGAAAAAGCAAATATCTTCCGTTCAAAACTGGAAAGAAGCTTTCTGAGAAACTGCTCTGTGTTCTGTTAATTCATCTCACAGAGTTATATCTTTCCCTTCAAGAAGACTTTCGCTAAGGCTGTTCTTGTGGAATTGGCAAAGTGATATTTGGAAGCCCATAGAGGGATATGGTGAAAAAGGAAGTATCTCCGGTTCAATACTGGAAAGAAGCTTTCTGAGAAACTGCTCTGTGTTCTGTTAGTTCATCTTACAGAGCTACATCTTTCCCTTCAAGAAGCCTTTCGCTAAGGGTGTTCTTGTGGAAGTGGCAAAGGGATATTTGGAAGCCCATTAATGGTTATGGTGAAAAACGAAATAACTTCAGTTCAAAACTGGAAAGAAGCTTTCTGAGAAACTGCTCTGTGTTCTGTTAATTCATCTCACAGAGCTACATCTTTGCCTTCAAGAAGCCTTTCGCTAAGGCTGTTTTTGTGGAATTGGTAAAGGGATATTTGGAAGACCATGGAGGGCTATGGTGAAAAAGGAAGTATCTTCCGTTCAAAACTGGAAAGAAGCTTTCTGAGAAACTGCTCTGTGTTCTGTTAATTCATCTCACAGAGTTACATCTTTCCCTTCAAGAAGCCTTTCGCTAAGGCTGTTCTTGTGGAATTGGCAAAGGGATATTTGGAAGCCCATAGAGGGCTATGGTGAAAAAGGAAATATCTTCCGTTCAAAACTGGAAAGAAGCTTTCTGAGAAACTGCTCTGTGTTCTGTTAATTCATCTCACAGAGTTACATCTTTCCCTTCATGAATCCTTTCGCTAATGTTGTTCTTGTGGAATTGGCAAAGTGATATTTGGAAGCCCATAGAGGGCTATGGTGAAAAAGGAATTATCTTCCGTTCAATACTGGAAAGAAGCTTTCTGAGAAACTGCTCTGAGTTCTGTTAATTTATCTCACAGAGTTACATCTTTCTCTTCAAGAAGCCTTTCGCTAAGGCTGTTCTTGTGGAATTGGCAAAGGGATATTTGGAAGCCCATAGAGGGCTCTGGTGAAAAAGGAAATATCTTCCGTTCAATACTGGAAAGAAGCTTTCTGAGAAACTGCTCTATGTTCTGTTAATTCATCTCACAGAGTTACATCTTTCCCTTCAAGAAGCCTTTCGCTAAGGCTGTTCTTGTGGAATTGGCAAAGTGATATTTGGAAGCCCATAGAGGGCTATGGTGAAAAAGGAAATATCTTACGTTCAAAACTGGAAAGAAGCTTTCTGAGAAACTGCTCTGTGTTCCGTTAATTCATCTCACAGAGTTACATCTTTCCCTTCAAGAAGCCTTTCGCTAAGGCTGTTCTTGATGAATTGGCCAAGAGATATTTGGAAGCCCATAGAGGGCTAGGGTGTAAAAGGAATTATCTTCCGTTCAAAACTGGAAAGAAGCTTTCTGAGAAACTGCTCTGTGTTCTGTTAATTCATCTCACAGAGTTACATCTTTCCCTTCAAGAAGCCTTTCGCTAAGGCTGTTCTTGTGGAATTGGCAAAGGGATATTTGGAAGCCCATAGAGGGCTATGGTGAAAAAGGAAATATCTTCCGTTCAAAACTGGAAAGAAGCTTTCTGAGAAACTGCTCTGCCTTCTGTTAATACATCTCACAGAGTTACATCTTTCCCTTCATGAATCCTTTCGCTAATGTTGTTCTTGTGGAATTGGCCAAGTGATATTTGGAAGCCCATAGTGGGCTATTGTGAAAAAGGAAATATCTTCCGTTTAAAAGTGGAAAGAAGCTTTCTGAGAAACTGCTCTGTGTTCTGTTAATTCATCTCACTGAGTTACATCTTTCCCTTCAGGAAACGTTTCGCTAAGGCTGTTCTTGTGGAATTGGCAAAAGGATATTTGGAAGCCCATAGAGAGCTAAGGTGAAAAAGGAAATATCTTCCGTTCAAAACTGGAAAGAAGCTTTCTGAGAAACTGCTCTGTGTTCTGTTAATTCATCTCACAGAGTTACATCTTTCCCTTCAAGAAGCCTTTCGCTAAGGCTGTTCTTGTGGAATTGGCAAAGTGATATTTGGAAGCCCATAGAGGGCTATGGTGAAAAAGGAAATATCTTCCGTTCAAATTTGGAAAGAAGCTTTCTGAGAAACTGCTCTGTGTTCTCTTAATTCATCTCACAGAGTTATATCTTTCCCTTCAAGAAGACTTTCGCTCACGCTGTTCTTGTGGAATTGACAAAGTGATATTTGGAAGCCTATAGAGGGCTACGATGAAAAAGGAAATATCTTCCGTTCAATACTGGAAAGAAGCTTTCTGAGAAACTGCTCTGTGTTCTGTTAATTCATCTCACCGAGTTACATCTTTCCCTTCAAGAAGCCTTTCGCTAAGGTTGTTCTTGTGGAATTGGCAAAGTGATATTAGGAAGCCCATGGAGGGCTGTGATGAAAAAGGAAATATCTTGCATTCAATACTGGAAAGAAGCTTTCTGAGAAACTGCTCTGTGATCTGTTAATTCATCTCACAGAGTTACATCTTTCCCTTCAAGAAGCCTTTCGCTAAGTCTGTTCTTGTGGAATTGGCAAAGTGATATTTGGAAGCCCATAGAGGGCTATGGTGAAAAAGGAAATACCTTCCGTTCAAAACTGGAAAGAAGCTTTCTGAGAAACTGCTCTGTGTTCTGTTAATTCATCTCAAAGAGTTACATCTTTCCCTTCAAGAAGCCTTTCGCTAAGGCTGTTCTTGTGGAATTGGCAAAGTGATATTTGGAAGCCCATAGAGGGCTATGGTGAAAAAGGAATTATCTTCCGTTCAAAACGGGAAAGAAGCTTTCTGAGAAACTGCTCTGTGTTCTGTTAATTCATCTCACAGAGTTACATCTTTCCCTTCAAGAAGCCTTTCGCTAAGGCTGTTCTTGTGGAATTGGCAAAGGGATATTTGGAAGCCCTTAGAGGGCTATGGTGAAAAAGGAAGTATCTTCCGTACAAAACTGGAAAGAAGCTTTCTGAGAAACTGCTCTGTGTTCTGTTAATTCAAATCACAGAGTTACATCTTTCCCTTCAAGAAGCCTTTCGCTAAGGATGTTCTTGTGGAATTGGCAAAGGGATATTTGGAAGCCCATAAAGGGCTATGGTGAAAAAGCAAATATCTTCCGTTCAAAACTGGAAAGAAGCTTTCTGAGAAACTGCTCTGTGTTCTGTTAATTCATCTCACAGAGTTATATCTTTCCCTTCAAGAAGACTTTCGCTAAGGCTGTTCTTGTGGAATTGGCAAAGTGATATTTGGAAGCCCATAGAGGGATATGGTGAAAAAGGAAGTATCTCCGGTTCAATACTGGAAAGAAGCTTTCTGAGAAACTGCTCTGTGTTCTGTTAGTTCATCTTACAGAGCTACATCTTTCCCTTCAAGAAGCCTTTCGCTAAGGGTGTTCTTGTGGAAGTGGCAAAGGGATATTTGGAAGCCCATTAATGGTTATGGTGAAAAACGAAATAACTTCAGTTCAAAACTGGAAAGAAGCTTTCTGAGAAACTGCTCTGTGTTCTGTTAATTCATCTCACAGAGCTACATCTTTGCCTTCAAGGAGCCTTTCGCTAAGGCTGTTCTTGTGGAATTGGTAAAGGGATATTTGGAAGACCATGGAGGGCTATGGTGAAAAAGGAAGTATCTTCCGTTCAAAACTGGAAAGAAGCTTTCTGAGAAACTGCTCTGTGTTCTGTTAATTCATCTCACAGAGTTACATCTTTCCCTTCAAGAAGCCTTTCGCTAAGGCTGTTCTTGTGGAATTGGCAAAGGGATATTTGGAAGCCCATAGAGGGCTATGGTGAAAAAGGAAATATCTTCCGTTCAAAACTGGAAAGAAGCTTTCTGAGAAACTGCTCTGTGTTCTGTTAATTCATCTCACAGAGTTACATCTTTCCCTTCATGAATCCTTTCGCTAATGTTGTTCTTGTGGAATTGGCAAAGTGATATTTGGAAGCCCATAGAGGGCTACGGTGAAAAAGGAAGTATCTTCCGTTCAAAACTGGAAAGAAGCTGTCTGAGAAACTGCTCTGTGTTCTGTTAATTCATCTCACAGAGTTACATCTTTCCCTTCAAGAAGCCTTTCCTTTAGGCTGTTCTTGTGGAATTGGCAAAGGGATATTTGGAAGCCCATAGAGGGCTATGGTGAAAAAGGAATTATCTTCCGTTCAATACTGGAAAGAAGCTTTCTGAGAAACTGCTCTGAGTTCTGTTAATTTATCTCACAGAGTTACATCTTTCTCTTCAAGAAGCCTTTCGTTAAGGCTGTTCTTGTGGAATTGGCAAAGGGATATTTGGAAGCCCATAGAGGGCTGTGGTGAAAAAGGAAATATCTTCCGTTCAATACTGGAAAGAAGCTTTCTGAGAAACTGCTCTGTGTTCTGTTAATTCATCTCACAGAGTTACATCTTTCCCTTCAAGAAGCCTTTCGCTAAGGCTGTTCTTGTGGAATTGGCAAAGTGATATTTGGAAGCCCATAGAGGGCTATGGTGAAAAAGGAAATATCTTACGTTCAAAACTGGAAAGAAGCTTTCTGAGAAACTGCTCTGTGTTCCGTTAATTCATCTCACAGAGTTACATCTTTCCCTTCAAGAAGCCTTTCGCTAAGGCTGTTCTTGATGAATTGGCCAAGAGATATTTGGAAGCCCATAGAGGGCTAGGGTGAAAAAGGAATTATCTTCCATTCAAAACTGGAAAGAAGCTTTCTGAGAAACTGCTCTGTGTTCTGTTAATTCATCTCACAGAGTTACATCTTTCCCTTCAAGAAGCCTTTCGCTAAGGCTGTTCTTGTGGAATTGGCAAAGGGATATTTGGAAGCCCATAGAGGGCTATGGTGAAAAAGGAAATATCTTCCGTTCAAAACTGGAAAGAAGGTTTCTGAGAAACTGCTCTGCCTTCTGTTAATACATCTCACAGAGTTACATCTTTCCCTTCATGAATCCTTTCGCTAATGTTGTTCTTGTGGAATTGGCCAAGTGATATTTGGAAGCCCATAGAGGGCTATGGTGAAAAAGGAAATATCTTCCGTTTAAAAGTGGAAAGAAGCTTTCTGAGAAACTGCTCTGTGTTCTGTTAATTCATCTCACTGAGTTACATCTTTCCCTTCAGGAAGCCTTTCGCTAAGGCTATTCTTGTGGAATTGGCAAAAGGATATTTGGAAGCCCATAGAGAGCTAAGGTGAAAAAGGAAATATCTTCCGTTCAAAACTGGAAAGAAGCTTTCTGAGAAACTGCTCTGTGTTCTGTTAATTCATCTCACAGAGTTACATCTTTCCCTTGAAGAAGCCTTTCGCTAAGGCTGTTCTTGTGGAATTGGCAAAGTGATATTTGGAAGCCCATAGAGGGCTATGGTGAAAAAGGAAATATCTTCCGTTCAAATTTGGAAAGAAGCTTTCTGAGAAACTGCTCTGTGTTCTCTTAATTCATCTCACAGAGTTATATCTTTCCCTTCAAGAAGACTTTCGCTCACGCTGTTCTTGTGGAATTGACAAAGTGATATTTGGAAGCCTATAGAGGGCTACGATGAAAAAGGAAATATCTTCCGTTCAATACTGGAAAGAAGCTTTCTGAGAAACTGCTCTGTGTTTTGTTAATTCATCTCACCGAGTTACATCTTTCCCTTCAAGAAGCCTTTCGCTAAGGTTGTTCTTGTGGAATTGGCAAAGTGATATTAGGAAGCCCATGGAGGGCTGTGATGAAAAAGGAAATATCTTGCATTCAATACTGGAAAGAAGCTTTCTGAGAAACTGCTCTGTGATCTGTTAATTCATCTCACAGAGTTACATCTTTCCCTTCAAGAAGCCTTTCGCTAAGTCTGTTCTTGTGGAATTGGCAAAGTGATATTTGGAAGCCCATAGAGGGCTATGGTGAAGAAGGAAATACCTTCCGTTCAAAACTGGAAAGAAGCTTTCTGAGAAACTGCTCTGTGTTCTGTTAATTCATCTCAAAGAGTTACATCTTTCCCTTCAAGAAGCCTTTCGCTAAGGCTGTTCTTGTGGAATTGGCAAAGTGATATTTGGAAGCCCATAGAGGGCTATGGTGAAAAAGGAATTATCTTCCGTTCAAAACGGGAAAGAAACTTTCTGAGAAACTGCTCTGTGTTCTGTTAATTCATCTCACAGAGTTACATCTTTCCCTTCAAGAAGCCTTTCGCTAAGGCTGTTCTTGTGGAATTAGCAAAGGGATATTTGGAAGCCCATAGAGGGCTATGGTGAAAAAGGAAATATCTTCCGTTCAAAACTGGAAAGAAGCTTTCTGAGAAGCTGCTCTGAGTTCTGTTAATTCATCTCACAGAGTTACATCTTTCCCTTCAAGAAGCCTTTCGCTAAGGCTGTTCTTGTGGAATTGGCAAAGGGATATTTGGAAGCCCATAGAGGGCTGTGGTGAAAAAGGAAATATCTTCCGTTCAATACTGGAAAGAAGCTTTCTGAGAAACTGCTCTGTGTTCTGTTAATTCATCTCACAGAGTTACATCTTTCCCTTCAAGAAGCCTTTCGCTAAGGCGGTTCTTGTGGAATTGGAAAAGTGATATTTGGAAGCCCATAGAGGGCTATGGTGAAAAAGGAAGTATCTTCCTTTCAAAACTGAAAAGAAGCTTTCTGAGAAACTGCTCTGTGTTCTGTTAATTCATCTCACAGAGTTCCATCTTTCCCTTCAAGAAGCCTTTCGCTAAGGCTGTTCTTGTGGAATTGGCAATGGGATATTTGGAAGCCCATAGAGGGCTATGTTTAAAAAATAAGTATCTTCCGTTGAAAACTGGAAAGAAGCTTTCTGAGAAACTGCTCTGTGTTCTGTTAATTCATCTCACAGAGCTACATCTTTCCCTTGAAGAAGCCTTTCGCTAAGGCTGTTCTTGTGGAGTTGGCAAAGTGATATTTGGAAGCCCATAGAGGGCTATCTTGAAAAAGGAAATATCTTCCGTTCAAAAGTGGAAAGAAGCTTTCTGAGAAACTGCTCTGTGTTCTTTAATTCATCTCATAGTGTTACATCTTTCTCTTCAAGAAACCTTTCGCTAAGGCTGTTCTTGTGGAAATGGCAAAGGGATATTTGGAAGCCCATAGAGGGCTATGGTGAAAAAGGAAATATCTTCCGTTCAAAACTGGAAAGAAGCTTTCTGAGAAACTGCTCTGTGTTCTGTTAATTCATCTCACAGAGTTACACCTTTCCCTTCAAGAAGCCTTTCGCTAAGGCTGTTCTTGTGGAATTGGCAAAGGGATATTTGGAAGCCCATAGAGGGCTATGGTGAAAAAGGAAATATCTTCCGTTCAAAACTGGAAAGAAGCTTTCTGAGAAACTACTCGGTGTTCTGTTAATTCATCTCACAGAGTTACATCTTTCCCTTCAAGAAGCCTTTCGCTAAGGCTGATCTTGTGGAATTGGCAAAGGGATATTTGGAAGCCCATAGAGGGCTGAGGTGAAAAAGGAAATATCTTCCGTTCAAAACTGGAAAGAAGCTTTCTGAGAAACTGCTCTGTGTTCTGTTAATTCATCTCACAGAGTTACATCTTTCCCTTCAAGAAGCCTTTCGCTAAGGCTGTTTTTGTGGAATTGGCAAAGGGATATTTGGAGCCCATAGGGGGCTATGGTGAAAAAGGAAATATCTTCCGTTCAAAACTGGAAAGAAGCTTTCTGAGAAACTGCTCTGTGTTCTGTTAATTCATCTCACAGAGTTACATCTTTTCCTTCAAGAAGCCTTTCGCGAAGGCTGTTCTTGTGGAATTGGCAAAGGGATATTTGGAAGCCCATAGAGGGCTATGGTGAATAAGGAAATATCTTCCGTTCAAAACTGGAAAGAAGCTTTCTGAGAAACTGCTCTGTGTTCTGTTAATTCATCTCACAGAGTTACATCTTTCCCTTCAAGAAGCCTTTCGCTAAGGCTGTTCTTGTGGAATTGGCAAAGGGATATTTGGAAGCCCATAGAGGGCTATGGTGAAAAAGGAAATATCTTCCGTTCAAAACTGGAAAGAATCTTTCTGAGAAACTGCTCTGTGTTCTGTTAATTCATCTCAGAGAGTTACATCTTTCTCTTCAAGAAGCCTTTCGCTAAGGCTGTTCTTGTGCAATTGGCAAAGGGATATTTGGAAGCCCATAGAGGGCTATGGTGAAAAAGGAAATATCTTCCGTTCAAAACTGGAAAGAAGCTTTCTGAGAAACTGCTCTGTGTTCTGTTAATTCTTCTCACAGAGTTACATCTTTCTCTTCAAGAAGCCTTTCGCTAAGGCTGTTCTAGTGGAATGGGCAAAGGGATATTTGGAAGCCCATAGAGGGCTATGGTGAAAAAGGAAATATCTTCCGTTCAAAACTGGAAAGAAGCTTTCTGAGAAACTGCTCTGTGTTCTGTTAATTCATCTCACAGAGTTACACCTTTCCCTTCAAGAAGCCTTTCGCTAAGGCTGTTCTTGTGGAATTGGCAAAGGGATATTTGGAAGCCCATAGAGGGCTATGGTGAAAAAGGAAATATCTTCCGTTCAAAACTGGAAAGAAGCTTTCTGAGAAACTGCTCTGTGTTCTGTTAATTCATCTCACAGAGTTACATCTTTCCCTTCAAGAAGCCTTTCCCTAAAGCTGTTCTTGTGGAATGGGCAAAGGGATATTTGGAAGCCCATAGAGGGCTATGGTGAAAAAGGAAATATCTTCCTTTCAAAACTGGAAAGAAGCTTTCTGAGAAACTGCTCTGTGTTCTGTTAATTCATCTCACAGAGTTACATCTTTCCCTTCAAGAAACCTTTCGCTAAACTGTTCTTGTGGAATTGGCAAAGGGATATTTGGAAGCCCATAGAGGGCTATGGTGAAAAAGGAAATATCTTCCGTTCCAAACTGGAAAGAAGCTTTCTGAGAAACTGCTCTGTGTTGTGTTAATTCATCTCACAGAGTTACATCTTTCCCTTCAAGAAGCCTTTCGCTAAGGCTGTTCTTGTGTAATTGGCAAAGGGATATTTGGAAGCCCATAGAGGGCTATGGTGAAAAAGGAAATATCTTCCGTTCAAAACTGGAAAGAAGCCTTCTGAGAAACTGCTCTGTGTTGTGTTAATTCATCTCACAGAGTTACATCTTTCCCTTCAAGAAGCCTTTCGCTAAGGCTGTTCTTGTGGAATTGGCAAAGTGATATTTGGAAGTCCATGGAGGGATACTGTGAAAAAGGAAATATCTTGCGTTCAATACTGGAAAGAAGCCTTCTGAGAAACTGCTCTGTGTTCTGTTAATTCATCTCCCAGAGTTACATCTTTCCCTTCAAGAAGCCTTTTGCTAAGGCTGTTCTTGTGGAATTGGCAAAGTGATATTTGGAAGCCCATAGCGGGCTATGGTGAAAAAGGAATTATCTTCCATTCAAAACTGGAAAGAAGCTTTCTGAGAAACTGCTCTGTGTTCTGTTAATTCATCTCACAGAGTTACATCTTTCCCTTGAAGAAGCCTTTCGCTAAGGCTGTTCTTGTGGAATTAGCAGAGGATATTTGGAAGCCCATAGAGGGCTATGGTGAAAAAGGAAATATCTTCGGTTCAATACTGGAAAGAAGCTTTCTGAGAAACTGCTCTGTGTTCTGTTAATTCATCTCACAGAGTTACATCTTTCCCTTCAAGAAGCCTTTCGCTAAGGCTGTTCTTGTGGAATTGGCAAAGGGATATATGGAAGCCCATTAAGGGCTATGGTGAAAAAGGAAATATCATCCGCTCAAAACTGGAAAGAAGCTTTCTGAGAAACTGCTCTGTGTTCTGTTAATTCATCTCCCAGAGGTACATCTTTCCCTTCAAGAAGCCTTTCTCTAAGGCTGTTCTTGTGGAATTGGCAAAGGGATATTTGGAAGCCCATAGAGGGCTATGGTGAAAAAGGAAATATCTTCCGTTCAAAACTGGAAAGAAGCTTTCTGAGAAACTGCTCTGTGTTCTGTTAATACAATTCACAGAGTTACATCGTTCCCTTCAAGAAGCCTTTCGCTAAGGCTGTTCTTATGGAATTGGCAAAGTGATATTTGGAAGCCCATAGAGGGCTATGATGAAAAAGGAAATATCTTCCGTTCAAAACTGGAAAGAAGCTTTCTGAGAAACTGCTCTGTGTTCTGTTAATTCATCTCACAGAGTTACATCTTTCCCTTCAATAAGTCCTTCGCTAAGGCTGTTCTTGTGGAATTGGCAAAGTGATATTTGGAAGCCCATAGATTGCTATGGTGATAAAGGAAATATCTTCCGTTCAAAACTGGAAAGAAGCTTTCTGAGAAACTGCTCTGTGTTCTGTTAATTCAACTCACAGAGTTACATCTTTCCCTTCAAGAAGCCTTTCGCTAAAGCTGTTCTTGTGGAATTGGCAAAGTGATATTTGGAAGTCCAGGGAGGGCTACTGTGAAAAAGGAAATATCTTGCGTTCAATATTGGAAAGAAGCTTTCTGAGAAACTGCTCTGTGTTCTGTTAATTCATCTCACAGAGTTACATCTTTCCCTTCAAGAAGCCTTTCGCTAAGGCTGTTCTTGTGTAATTGGCAAAGTGATATTTGGAAGCCCATAGAGGGCTATGGTGAAAAAGGAAATATCTTGCGTTCAATACTGGAAAGAAGCTTTCTGAGAAACTGCTCTGTGTTCTGTTAATTCATCTCACCGAGATACATCTTTCCCTTCAAGAAGCCTTTCGCTATGGCTGTTCTTGTGGAATTGGTAAAGTGATATTTGGAAGCCCCTAGAGGGCTACGTTGAAAAAGGAAATATCTTCCGTTCAAAACTGGAAAGAAGCTTTCTGAGAAACTGCTCTGAGTTCTGTTAATTCATCTCACAGAGTTACATCTTTCCCTTCAAGAAGCCTTTCGCTAAGGCTGTTCTTGTGGAATTGGCAAAGGGATATTTGGAAGCCCATAGAGGGCTGTGGTGAAAAAGGAAATATCTTCCATTCAAAACTGGAAAGAAGCTTTCTGAGAAACTGCTCTGTGTTCTGTTAATTCATCTCACAGAGTTACATCTTTCCCTTCAAGAAGCCTTTCGCTAAGGCTGTTCTTGTGGAATTGGCAAAGTGATATTTGGAAGTCCATGGAGGGATACTGTGAAAAAGGAAATATCTTGAGTTCAATGCTGGAAAGAAGCCTTCTGAGAAACTGCTCTGTGTTCTGTTAATTCATCTCACAGAGTTACATCTTTCCCTTCAAGAAGCCTTTTGCTAAGGCTGTTCTTGTGGAATTGGCAAAGTGATATTTGGAAGCCCATAGAGGGGTATGGTGAAAAAGGAATTATCTTCCGTTCAAACCTGGAAAGAAGCTTTCTGAGAAACTGCTCTGTGTTCTGTTAATTCATCTCACAGAGTTACATCTTTCCCTTCAAGAAGCCTTTCGCTAAGGCTGTTCTTGTGGAATTAGCAGAGGATATTTGGAAGCCCATAGAGGGCTACGGTGAAAAAGGAAATATCTTCGGTTCAATACTGGAAAGAAGCTTTCTGAGAAACTGCTCTGTGTTCTGTTAATTCATCTCACAGAGTTACATCTTTCCCTTCAAGAAGCCTTTCGCTAAGGCTGTTCTTGTGGAATTGGCAAAGGGATATTTGGAAGCCCATTAACAGCTATGGTGAAAAAGGAAATATCTTCCGTTCAAAACTGGAAAGAAGCTTTCTGAGAAACTGCTCTGTGTTCTGTTAATTCATCTCACAGAGTTACATCTTTCCCTTCAAGAAGCCTTTCGCTAAGGCTGTTCTTGTGGAATTGGCAAAGTGATATTTGGAAGCCCATAGAGGGCTATGGTGAAAAAGGAAATATCTTGCGTTTAATACTGGAAAGAAGCTTTCTGAGAAAGTGCTCTATGTTCTGTTAATTCATCTCACCGAGTTACATCTTTCCCTTCAAGAAGCCTTTCGCTAAGGCTGTTCTTGTGGAATTGGCAAAGTGATATTTGGAAGCCCATGGAGGGCTACGGTGAAAAAGGAAATATCTTGCGTTCAATACTGGAAAGAAGCTTTTTGAGAAACTGCTCTGTGTTCTGTTAATTCATCTCACAGAGTTAAAACTTTCCCTTCAAGAAGCCTTTCACTAAGGCTGTTCTTGTGGAATTGGCAAAGTGATATTTGGAAGACCATAGAGGGCTATGGTGAAAAAGGAAGTATCTTCCGTTCAAAACTGGAAAGAAGCTTTCTGAGAAACTGCTCTGTGTTCTGTTAATTCATCTCACAGACTTACATCTTTCCTTCAAGAAGCCCTTCGCTTAGGTTGTTCTTGTGGAATTGGCAAAGGGATATTTGGAAGCCCATAGAGGGCTATGGTGAAAAAGGATGTATCTTCCGTGCAAAACTGGAAAGAAGCTTTCTGAGAAAGTGCTCTGTGTTCTGTTAATTCATCTCACAGAGTTACATCTTTCCCTTCAAGAAGCCTTTCGCTAAGGCTGTTCTTGTGGAGTTGGCAAAGTGATATTTGGAAGCCCATAGAGGGCTATGGTGAAAAAGGAAATATCTTCCGTTCAAAACTGGAAAGAAGCTTTCTGAGAAACTGCTCTGTGTTCTGTTAATTCATCTCACAGAGTTACATCTTTCCCTTCAAGAAGCCTTCCGATAAGGCTGTTCTTGTGGAATTGGCAAAGGGATATTTGGAAGCCCTTAGAGGGCTATGGTGAAAAAGGAAATGACTTCCGTTCAAAACTGGAAAGAAGCTTTCTGAGAAACTGCTCTGTGTTCCGTTAATTCA
Source organism: Chlorocebus sabaeus (assembly GCF_047675955.1). NCBI lineage: Eukaryota > Metazoa > Chordata > Mammalia > Primates > Cercopithecidae > Chlorocebus > Chlorocebus sabaeus. The sequence continues at coordinate 92,653,131 of NC_132933.1, forward strand.
TTTCACAGAGTTACATCTTTCCCTTCAAGAATCCTTTCGCTAAGGCTGTTCTTGTGGAATTGGCAAAGTGATATTTGGAAACCCATAGAGGCCTATGGTGAAAAAGGAAGTATCTTCCGTTCAAAACTGGAAAGAAGCTTTTTGAGAAACTGCTCTGTGTTCTGTTAATTCATCTCACAGAGTTACATCTTTCCCTTGAAGAAGCCTTTCGCTAAGGCTGTTCTTGTGGAGTTGGCAAAGTGATATTTGGAAGCCCATAGAGGGCTATCTTGAAAAAGGAAATATCTTCCGTTCAAAAGTGGAAAGAAGCTTTCTGAGAAACTGCTCTGTGTTCTTTAATTCATCTCATAGAGTTACATCTTTCTCTTCAAGAAACCTTTCGCTAAGGCTGTTCTTGTGGAAATGGCAAAGGGATATTTGGAAGCCCATAGAGGGCTATGGTGAAAAAGGAAATATCTTCCGTTCAAAACTGGAAAGAAGCTTTCTGAGAAACTGCTCTGTGTTCTGTTAATTCATCTCACAGAGTTACACCTTTCCCTTCAAGAAGCCTTTCGCTAAGGCTGTTCTTGTGGAATTGGCAAAGGGATATTTGGAAGTCCATAGAGGGCTATGGTGAAAAAGGAAATATCTTCCGTTCAAAACTGGAAAGAAGCTTTCTGAGAAACTGCTATGTGTTCTGTTAATTCATCTCACAGAGTTACATCTTTCCCTTCAAGAAGCCTTTCGCTAAGGCTGTTCTTGTGCAATTGGCAAGGGATATTTGGAAACCCATAGAGGGCTGTGGTGAAAAAGGAAATATCTTCCGTTCAAAACTGGAAAGAAGCTTTCTGAGAAACTGCTCTGTGTTCTGTTAATTCATCTCACAGAGTTACATCTTTCCCTTCAAGAAGCCTTTCGCTAAGGCTGTTCTTGTGGAATTGGCAAAGTGATATTTGGAAGCCCATAGAGGGCTATGGTGAAAAAGGAATTATCTTCCGTTCAAAACGGGAAAGAAGCTTTCTGAGAAACTGCTCTGTGTTCTGATAATTCATCTCACAGAGTTACATCTTTCCCTTGAAGAAGCCTTTCGCTAAGGCTGTTCTTGTGGAGTTGGCAAAGTGATATTTGGAAGCCCATAGAGGGCTATCTTGAAAAAGGAAATATCTTCCGTTCAAAAGTGGAAAGAAGCTTTCTGAGAAACTGTTCTGTGTTCTGTTAATTCATCTCACAGAGTTATATCTTTCCCTTCAAGAAGCCTTTCGCTAAGGCTGTTCTTGTGGAATTGGCAAAGGGATATTTGGAAGCCCATAGAGGGCTATGTTGAAAAAGGAAATATCTTCCGTTCAAAACTGAAAAGAAGCTTTCTGAGAAACTGCTCTGCGTTCTGTTAATACATCTCACAGAGTTACATCTTTTCCTTCATGAATCCTTTCGCTAATGCTGTTCTTGTGGAATTGGCCAACTGATATTTCGAAGCCCATAGAGGGCTATGGTGAAAAAGGAAATATCTTCCGTTCAAAACTGGAAACAAGCTTTCTGAGAAACTGCTCTGTGTTCTGTTAATTCATCTCACAGAGTTACATCTTTCCCTTCAAGAAGCCTTTCGCTAAGGCTGTTCTTGTGGAATTGGCAAAGGGATATTTGGAAGCCCATAGAGGGCTATGGTGAAAAAGGAAATATCTTCCGTTCAAAACTGGAAAGAAGCTTTCTGAGAAAGTGCTCTGTGTTCTGTTAATTCATCTCACAGAGTTACATCTTTCCCTTCAAGAAGCCTTTCGCATAGGCTGTTCTTGTGGAATTGGCAAAGGGATATTTGGAAGCCCATAGAGGGCTATGGTGAAAAAGGAAATATCTTCCGTTCAAAACTGGAAAGAAGCTTTCTGAGAAACTGCTCTGTGTTCTTTAATTCATCTCATAGAGTTACATCTTTCTCTTCAAGAAACCTTTCGCTAAAGCTGTTCTTGTGGAATTGGCAAAGGGATATTTGGAAGCCCATAGAGGGCTATGGTGAAAAAGGAAATATCTTCCGTTGAAAACTGGAAAGAAGCATTCTGAGAAACTGCTCTGTGTTCTGTTAATTCATCTCACAGAGTTACATCTTTCCCTTCAAGACGCCTTTCGCTAAGGCTGTTCTTGTGGAATTGGCAAAGGGATATTTGGAAGCCCATAGAGGGCTATTGTGAAAAAGGAAATATCTTCCTTTCAAAACTGGAAAGAAGCTTTCTGAGAAACTGCTCTGTGTTCTGTTAATTCATCTCACAGAGTTACAGCTTTCCCTTCAAGAAGCCTTTCGCTAAGGCTGTTCTTGTGGAATTGGCAAAGGGATATTTGGAAGCCCATAGAGGGCTATGGTGATAAAGGAAATATCTTCCGTTCAAAACAGGAAAGAAGCTTTCTGAGAAACTGCTCTGTGTTCTGTTAATTCATCTCACAGAGTTACATCTTTTCCATCAAGAAGCCTTTCGCTAAGGCTGTTCTTGTGGAATTGTCAAAGGGACATTTGGAAGCCCATAGAGGGCTAAGGTGAAAAACGATATATCTTCCGTTCCAAACTGGAAAGAAGGTTTCTGAGAAACTGCTCTGTGTTCTTTAATTCATCTCATAGAGTTACATCTTTCCCTTCAAGAAGCCTTTCGCTAAGGCTGTTCTTGTGGAATAGGCAAAGTGATATTTGGAAGCCCATGGAGGGCTACGGTGAAGAAGGAAATAACTTGCGTTCAACACTGGAAAGAAGCTTTCTGAGAAACTGCTCTGTGTTCTGTTAATTCATCTCACAGATTTACATCTTTCCCTTCAAGAAGCCTTTCGCTAAGGTTGTTCTTGTGGAATTGGCAAAGGGATATTTGGAAGCCCATAGAGGGCAACGGTGAAAAAGGAAATATCTTCCGTTCAAACCTGGAAAGAAGCTTTCTGAGAAACTGCTCTGTGTTCTGTTAATTCATCTCACAGAGTTACATCTTTCCCTTCAAGAAGCCTTTCGCTAAGGCTGTTCTTGTGGAATTGGCAAAGTGATATTTGGAAGTCCATGGAGGGATACTGTGAAAAAGGAAATATCTTGCGTTCAATACTGGAAAGAAGCCTTCTGAGAAACTGCTCTGTGTTCTGTTAATTCATCTCCCAGAGTTACATCTTTGCCTTCAAGAAGCCTTTTGCTAAGGCTGTTCTTGTGGAATTGGCAAAGTGATATTTGGAAGCCCATAGCGGGCTATGGTGAAAAACGAATTATCTTCCATTCAAAACTGGAAAGAAGCTTTCTGAGAAACTGCTCTGTGTTCTGTTAATTCATCTCACAGAGTTACATCTTTCCCTTGAAGAAGCCTTTCGCTAAGGCTGTTCTTGTGGAATTAGCAGAGGATATTTGGAAGCCCATAGAGGGCTATGGTGAAAAAGGAAATATCTTCGGTTCAATACTGGAAAGAAGCTTTCTGAGAAACTGCTCTGTGTTCTGTTAATTCATCTCACAGAGTTACATCTTTCCCTTCAAGAAGCCTTTCGCTAAGGCTGTTCTTGTGGAATTGGCAAAGGGATATTTGGAAGCCCATTAAGGGCTATGGTGAAAAAGGAAATATCTTCCGCTCAAAACTGGAAAGAAGCTTTCTGAGAAACTGCTCTGTGTTCTGTTAATTCATCTCCCAGAGGTACATCTTTCACTTCAAGAAGCCTTTCTCTAAGGCTGTTCTTGTGGAATTGGCAAAGGGATACTTGGAAGCCCATAGAGGGCTATGGTGAAAAAGGAAATATCTTCCGTTCAAAACTGGAAAGAAGCTTTCTGAGAAACTGCTCTGTGTTCTGTTAATTCAATTCACAGAGTTACATCGTTCCCTTCAAGAAGCCTTTCGCTAAGGCTGTTCTTATGGAATTGGCAAAGTGATATTTGGAAGCCCATAGAGGGCTATGGTGAAAAAGGAAATATCTTCCGTTCAAAACTGGAAAGAAGCTTTCTGAGAAACTGCTCTGTGTTCTGTTAATTCATCTCACAGAGTTACATCTTTCCCTTCAATACGCCCTTCGCTAAGGCTGTTCTTGTGGAATTGGCAAAGTGATATTTGGAAGCCCATAGATTGCTATGGTGATAAAGGAAATATCTTCCGTTCAAAACTGGAAAGAAGCTTTCTGAGAAACTGCTCTGTGTTCTGTTAATTCAACTCACAGAGTTACATCTTTCCCTTCAAGAAGCCTTTCGCTAAAGCTGTTCTTGTGGAATTGGCAAAGTGATATTTGGAAGTCCAGGGAGGGCTACTGTGAAAAAGGAAATATCTTGCGTTCAATATTGGAAAGAAGCTTTCTGAGAAACTGCTCTGTGTTCTGTTAATTCATCTCACAGAGTTACATCTTTCCCTTCAAGAAGCCTTTCGCTAAGGCTGTTCTTGTGGAATTGGCAAAGTGATATTTGGAAGCCCATAGAGGGCTATGGTGAAAAAGGAAATATCTTGCGTTCAATACTGGAAAGAAGCTTTCTGAGAAACTGCTCTGTGTTCTGTTAATTCATCTCACCGAGTTACATCTTTCCCTTCAAGAAGCCTTTCGCTATGGCTGTTCTTGTGGAATTGGTAAAGTGATATTTGGAAGCCCCTAGAGGGCTACGTTGAAAAAGGAAATATCTTCCGTTCAAAACTGGAAAGAAGCTTTCTGAGAAACTGCTCTGAGTTCTGTTAATTCATCTCACAGACTTACATCTTTCCCTTCAAGAAGCCTTTCGCTAAGGCTGTTCTTGTGGAATTGGCAAAGGGATATTTGGAAGCCCATAGAGGGCTGTGGTGAAAAAGGAAATATCTTCCATTCAAAACTGGAAAGAAGCTTTCTGAGAAACTGCTCTGTGTTCTGTTAATTCATCTCACAGAGTTACATCTTTCCCTTCAAGAAGCCTTTCGCTAACGCTGTTCTTGTGGAATTGGCAAAGTGATATTTGGAAGTCCATGGAGGGATACTGTGAAAAAGGAAATATCTTGAGTTCAATGCTGGAAAGAAGCCTTCTGAGAAACTGCTCTGTGTTCTGTTAATTCATCTCACCGAGTTACATCTTTCCCTTCAAGAAGCCTTTTGCTAAGGCTGTTCTTGTGGAATTGGCAAAGTGATATTTGGAAGCCCATAGAGGGCTATGGTGAAAAAGGAATTATCTTCCGTTCAAACCTGGAAAGAAGCTTTCTGAGAAACTGCTCTGTGTTCTGTTAATTCATCTCACAGAGTTACATCTTTCCCTTCAAGAAGCCTTTCGCTAAGGCTGTTCTTGTGGAATTAGCAGAGGATATTTGGAAGCCCATAGAGGGCTACGGTGAAAAAGGAAATATCTTCGGTTCAATACTGGAAAGAAGCTTTCTGAGAAACTTCTCTGTGTTCTGTTAATTCATCTCACAGAGTTACATCTTTCCCTTCAAGTAGCCTTTCGCTAAGGCTGTTCTTGTGGAATTGGCAAAGGGATATTTGGAAGCCCATTAAGGGCTATGGTGAAAAAGGAAATATCTTCCGTTCAAAACTGGAAAGAAGCTTTCTGAGAAACTGCTCTGTGTTCTGTTAATTCATCTCCCAGAGTTACATCTTTCCCTTCATGAAGCCTTTCGCTAAGGCTGTTCTTGTGGAATTGGCAAAGTGATATTTGGAAGCCCATAGAGGGCTATGGTGAAAAAGGAAATATCTTGCGTTTAATACTGGAAAGAAGCTTTCTGAGAAACTGCTCTATGTTCTGTTAATTCATCTCACCGAGTTACATCTTTCCCTTCAAGAAGCCTTTCGCTAAGGCTGTTCTTGTGGAATTGGCAAAGTGATATTTGGAAGCCCATGGAGGGCTACGGTGAAAAAGGAAATATCTTGCGTTCAATACTGGAAAGAAGCTTTTTGAGAAACTGCTCTGTGTTCTGTTAATTCATCTCACAGAGTTAAAACTTTCCCTTCAAGAAGCCTTTCGCTAAGGCTGTTCTTGTGGAATTGGCAAAGTGATATTTGGAAGACCATAGAGGGCTATGGTGAAAAAGGAATTATCTTCCGTTCAAAACTGGAAAGAAGCTTTCTGAGAAACTGCTCTGTGTTCTGTTAATTCATCTCACAGACTTACATCGTTCCTTCAAGAAGCCCTTCGCTTAGGTTGTTCTTGTGGAATTGGCAAAGGGATATTTGGAAGTCCATAGAGGGCTATGGTGAAAAAGGAAGTATCTTCCGTGCAAAACTGGAAAGAAGCTTTCTGAGAAAGTGCTCTGTGTTCTGTTAATTCATCTCACAGAGTTACATCTTTCCCTTCAAGAAGCCTTTCGCTAAGGCTGTTCTTGTGGAGTTGGCAAAGTGATATTTGGAAGCCCATAGAGGGCTATGGTGAAAAAGGAAATATCTTCCGTTCAAAACTGGAAAGAAGCTTTCTGAGAAACTGCTCTGTGTTCTGTTAATTCATCTCACAGAGTTACATCTTTCCCTTCAAGAAGCCTTTCGCTAAGGCTGTTCTTGTGGAATTGGCAAAGGGATATTTGGAAGCCCATAGAGGGCTATGGTGAAAAAGGAAACATCTTCCGTTCAAAACTGGAAAGAAGCTTTCTGAGAAACTGCTCTGTGTTCTGTTAATTCATCTCACAGAGTTACATCTTTCCCTTCAAGAAGCCTTCCGATAAGGCTGTTCTTGTGGAATTGGCAAAGGGATATTTGGAAGCCCTTAGAGGGCTATGGTGAAAAAGCAAATGACTTCCGTTCAAAACTGGAAAGAAGCTTTCTGAGAAACTGCTCTGTGTTCCGTTAATTCATCTCACAGAGTTACATCTTTCCCTTCAAGAACCCTTTCGCTAAGGCTGTTCTTGTGGATTTGGCAAAGTGATATTTGGAAGCCCATAGAGGCCTATGGTGAAAAAGGAAGTATCTTCCGTTCAAAACTGGAAAGAAGCTTTCTGAGAAACTGCTCTGTGTTCTGTTAATTCATCTCACAGAGTTACATCTTTCCCTTCAAGAAGCCTTTCGCTTAGGCTGTTCTTGTGGAATTGGCAAAGAGATATTTGGAAGCCCATAGAGGGCTATGGTGAAAAAGGAATTATCTTCCGTTCAATACTGGAAAGAAGCTTTCCGAGAAACTGCTATGTGTTCTGTTAATTCATCTCACAGAGTTACATCTTTCCCTTCAAGAAGCCTTTCGCTAAGGCTGTTCTTGTGCAATTGGCAAGGGATATTTGGAAGCCCATAGAGGGCTGTGGTGAAAAAGGAAATATCTTCCGTTCAAAACTGGAAAGAAGCTTTCTGAGAAACTGCTCTGTGTTCTGTTAATTCATCTCACAGAGTTACATCTTTCCCTTCAAGAAGCCTTTCGCTAAGGCTGTTCTTGTGGAATTGGCAAAGGGATATTTGGAAGCCCATTAAGGGCTATGGTGAAGAACAAAATATCTTCCGTTCAAAACTGGAAAGAAGCTTTCTGAGAAACTGCTCTGTGTTCTGTTAATTCATCTCACAGAGTTACATCTTTCCCTTCAAGAAGCCCTTCGCTAAGGCTGTTCTTGTGGAATTGGCAAAGTGATATTTGGAAGCCCATAGATTGCTACGGTGATAAAGGAAATATCTTCCGTTCAAAACTGGAAAGAAGCTTTCTGAGAAACTGCTCTGGGTTCTGTTAATTCATCTCACCGAGTTACATCTTTCCCTTCAAGAAGCCTTTCGCTAAGGCTGTTCTTGTGGAATTGGCAAAGTGATATTTGGAAGTCCATGGAGGGATACTGTGAAAAAGGAAATATCTTGCGTTCAATACTGGAAAGAAGCCTTCTGAGAAACTGCTCTGTGTTCTGTTAATTCATCTCCCAGAGTTACATCTTACCGTTCAGGAAGCCTTTTGCTAAGGCTGTTCTTGTGGAATTGGCAAAGTGATATTTGGAAGCCCATAGAGGACTATGGTGAAAAAGGAAATATCTTGCGTTCAATACTGGAAAGAAGCTTTCTGAGAAACTGCTCTGTGTTCTGTTAATTCATCTCACCGAGTTACATCTTTCCCTTCAAGAAGCCTTTCGCTATGGCTGTTCTTGTGGAATTGGTAAAGTGATATTTGGAAGCCCCTAGAGGGCTACGTTGAAAAAGGAAATATCTTCCGTTCAAAACTGGAAAGAAGCTTTCTGAGAAACTGCTCTGAGTTCTGTTAATTCATCTCACAGAGTTACATCTTTCCCTTCAAGAAGCCTTTCGCTAAGGCTGTTCTTGTGGAATTGGCAAAGGGATATTTGGAAGCCCATAGAGGGCTGTGGTGAAAAAGGAAATATCTTCCATTCAAAACTGGAAAGAAGCTTTCTGAGAAACTGCTCTGTGTTCTGTTAATTCATCTCACAGAGTTACATCTTTCCCTTCAAGAAGCCTTTCGCTAAGGCTGTTCTTGTGGAATTGGCAAAGTGATATATGGAAGTCCATGGAGGGATACTGTGAAAAAGGAAATATCTTGAGTTCAATGCTGGAAAGAAGCCTTCTGAGAAACTGCTCTGTGTTCTGTTAATTCATCTCACAGAGTTACATCTTTCCCTTCAAGAACCCTTTCGCTAAGGCTGTTCTTGTGGAATTGGCAAAGTGATATTTGGAAGCCCATAGAGGGCTATGGTGAAAAAGGAATTATCTTCCGTTCAAACCTGGAAAGAAGCTTTCTGAGAAACTGCTCTGTGTTCTGTTAATTCATCTCACAGAGTTACATCTTTCCCTTCAAGAAGCCTTTCGCTAAGGCTGTTCTTGTGGAATTAGCAGAGGATATTTGGAAGCCCATAGAGGGCTACGGTGAAAAAGGAAATATCTTCAGTTCAATACTGGAAAGAAGCTTTCTGAGAAACTGCTCTGTGTTCTGTTAATTCATCTCACAGAGTTACATCTTTCCCTTCAAGAAGCCTTTCGCTAAGGCTGTTCTAGTGGAATTGGCAAAGGGATATTTGGAAGCCCATTAAGGGCTATGGTGAAAAAGGAAATATCTTCCGTTCAAAACTGGAAAGAAGCTTTCTGAGAAACTGCTCTGTGTTCTGTTAATTCATCTCACAGAGTTACATCTTTCCCTTCAAGAAGCCTTCCGATAAGGCTGTTCTTGTGGAATTGGCAAAGGGATATTTGGAAGCCCATAGAGGGCAATTGTTAAAAAGTAAATAACATCCGTTCAAAACTGGAAAGAAGCTTTCTGAGAAACTGCTCTGTGTTCTGTTAATTCATCTCACAGAGTTACATCTTTCCATTCAAGAAGCCTTTCGCTAAGCTTGTTCTTATGGAATTGGCAAAGTGATATTTGGAAGCCCATAGAGGGCTATGGTGAAAAAGGAAATATCTTCCGTTCAAAACTGCAAAGAAGCTTTCTGAGAAACTGCTCTGTGTTCTGTTAATTCATCTCACAGAGTTACATCTTTCCCTTCAAGAAGCCTTTCGCTAAGGCTGTTCTTGTGGAAATGGCAAAGTGATATTTGGAAGCCCTTAGAGGGCTATGGTGAAAAAGGAAATAACTTCCGTTCAAAACTGGAAAGAAGCTTTCTGAGAAACTGCTCTGTGTTCCGTTAATTCATCTCACAGAGTTACATCTTTCCCTTCAAGAACCCTTTCGCTAAGGCTGTTCTTGTGGAATTGGCAAAGTGATATTTGGAAGCCCATAGAGGCCTATGGTGAAAAAGGAAGTATCTTCCGTTCAAAACTGGAAAGAAGCTTTCTGAGAAACTGCTCTGTGTTCTGTTAATTCATCTCACAGAGTTACATCTTTCCCTTCAAGAAGCCTTTCGCTTAGGCTGTTCTTGTGGAATTGGCAAAGGGATATTTGGAAGCCCATAGAGGGCTATGGTGAAAAAGGAATTATCTTCCGTTCATTACTGGAAAGAAGCTTTCTGAGAAACTGCTATGTGTTCTGTTAATTCATCTCACAGAGTTACATCTTTCCCTTCAAGAAGCCTTTCGCTAAGGCTGTTCTTGTGCAATTGGAAAGGGATATTTGGAAGCCCATAGAGGGCTGTGGTGAAAAAGGAAATATCTTCCGTTCAAAACTGGAAAGAAGCTTTCTGAGAAACTGCTCTGTGTTCTGTTAATTCATCTCACAGAGTTACATCTTTCCCTTCAATAAGCCCTTCGCTAAGGCTGTTCTTGTGGAATTGGCAAAGTGATATTTGGAAGCCCATAGATTGCTACGGTGATAAAGGAAATATCTTCCGTTCAAAACTGGAAAGAAGCTCTCTGAGAAACTGCTCTGTGTTCTGTTAATTCATCTCACCGAGTTACATCTTTCCCTTCAAGAAGCCTTTCGCTAAGGCTGTTCTTGTGGAATTGGCAAAGGGATATTTGGAAGTCCATGGAGGGATACTGTGAAAAAGGAAATATCTTGCGTTCAATACTGGAAAGAAGCCTTCTGAGAAACTTCTCTGTGTTCTGTTAATTCATCTCACAGAGTTACATCTTTCCCTTCAAGAAGCCTTTCGCTAAGGCTGTTCTTGTGGAATTGGCAAAGGGATATTTGGAAGCCCATTAAGGGCTATGGTGAAAAAGGAAATATCTTCCGTTCAAAACTGGAAAGAAGCTTTCTGAGAAACTGCTCTGTGTTGTGTTAATTCATCTCCCAGAGTTACATCTTTCCCTTCATGAAGCCTTTCGCTAAGGCTGTTCTTGTGGAATTGGCAAAGTGATATTTGGAAGCCCATAGAGGGCTATGGTGAAAAAGGAAATATCTTGCGTTTAATACTGGAAAGAAGCTTTCTGAGAAACTGCTCTATGTTCTGTTAATTCATCTCACCGAGTTACATCTTTCCCTTCAAGAAGCCTTTCGCTAAGGCTGTTCTTGTGGAATTGGCAAAGTGATATTTGGAAGCCCATGGAGGGCTACGGTGAAAAAGGAAATATCTTGCGTTCAATACTGGAAAGAAGCTTTTTGAGAAACTGCTCTGTGTTCTGTTAATTCATCTCACAGAGTTAAAACTTTCCCTTCAAGAAGCCTTTCGCTAAGGCTGTTCTTGTGGAATTGGCAAAGTGATATTTGGAAGACCATAGAGGGCTATGGTGAAAAAGGAAGTATCTTCCGTTCAAAACTGGAAAGAAGCTTTCTGAGAAACTGCTCTGTGTTCTGTTAATTCATCTCACAGACTTACATCTTTCCTTCAAGAAGCCCTTCGCTTAGGTTGTTCTTGTGGAATTGGCAAAGGGATATTTGGAAGTCCATAGAGGGCTATGGTGAAAAAGGAAGTATCTTCCGTGCAAAACTGGAAAGAAGCTTTCTGAGAAAGTGCTCTGTGTTCTGTTAATTCATCTCACAGAGTTACATCTTTCCCTTCAAGAAGCCTTTCGCTAAGGCTGTTCTTGTGGAGTTGGCAAAGTGATATTTGGAAGCCCATAGAGGGCTATGGTGAAAAAGGAAATATCTTCCGTTCAAAACTGGAAAGAAGCTTTCTGAGAAACTGCTCTGTGTTCTGTTAATTCATCTCACAGAGTTACATCTTTCCCTTCAAGAAGCCTTTCGCTAAGGCTGTTCTTGTGGAATTGGCAAAGGGATATTTGGAAGCCCATAGAGGGCTATGGTGAAAAAGGAAATATCTTCCGTTCAAAACTGGAAAGAAGCTTTCTGAGAATCTGCTCTGTGTTCTGTTAATTCATCTCACAGAGTTACATCTTTCCCTTCAAGAAGCCTTCCGATAAGGCTGTTCTTGTGGAATTGGCAAAGGGATATTTGGAAGCCCTTAGAGGGCTATGGTGAAAAAGCAAATGACTTCCGTTCAAAACTGGAAAGAAGCTTTCTGAGAAACTGCTCTGTGTTCCGTTAATTCATCTCACAGAGTTACATCTTTCCCTTCAAGAACCCTTTCGCTAAGGCTGTTCTTGTGGAATTGGCAAAGTGATATTTGGAAGCCCATAGAGGCCTATGGTGAAAAAGGAAGTATCTTCCGTTCAAAACTGGAAAGAAGCTTTCTGAGAAACTGCTCTGTGTTCTGTTAATTCATCTCACAGAGTTACATCTTTCCCTTCAAGAAGCCTTTCGCTTAGGCTGTTCTTGTGGAATTGGCAAAGTGATATTTGGAAGCCCATAGAGGGCTATGGTGAAAAAGGAATTATCTTCCGTTCAATACTGGAAAGAAGCTTTCCGAGAAACTGCTATGTGTTCTGTTAATTCATCTCACAGAGTTACATCTTTCCCTTCAAGAAGCCTTTCGCTAAGGCTGTTCTTGTGCAATTGGCAAGGGATATTTGGAAGCCCATAGAGGGCTGTGGTGAAAAAGGAAATATCTTCCGTTCAAAACTGGAAAGAAGCTTTCTGAGAAACTGCTCTGTGTTCTGTTAATTCATCTCACAGAGTTACATCTTTCCCTTCAAGAAGCCTTTCGCTAAGGCTGTTCTTGTGGAATTGGCAAAGGGATATTTGGAAGCCCATTAAGGGCTATGGTGAAGAACAAAATATCTTCCGTTCAAAACTGGAAAGAAGCTTTCTGAGAAACTGCTCTGTGTTCTGTTAATTCATCTCACAGAGTTACATCTTTCCCTTCAAGAAGCCCTTCGCTAAGGCTGTTCTTGTGGAATTGGCAAAGTGATATTTGGAAGCCCATAGATTGCTACGGTGATAAAGGAAATATCTTCCGTTCAAAACTGGAAAGAAGCTTTCTGAGAAACTGCTCTGGGTTCTGTTAATTCATCTCACCGAGTTACATCTTTCCCTTCAAGAAGCCTTTCGCTAAGGCTGTTCTTGTGGAATTGGCAAAGTGATATTTGGAAGTCCATGGAGGGATACTGTGAAAAAGGAAATATCTTGCGTTCAATACTGGAAAGAAGCCTTCTGAGAAACTGCTCTGTGTTCTGTTAATTCATCTCCCAGAGTTACATCTTACCGTTCAGGAAGCCTTTTGCTAAGGCTGTTCTTGTGGAATTGGCAAAGTGATATTTGGAAGCCCATAGAGGACTATGGTGAAAAAGGAAATATCTTGCGTTCAATACTGGAAAGAAGCTTTCTGAGAAACTGCTCTGTGTTCTGTTAATTCATCTCACCGAGTTACATCTTTCCCTTCAAGAAGCCTTTCGCTATGGCTGTTCTTGTGGAATTGGTAAAGTGATATTTGGAAGCCCCTAGAGGGCTACGTTGAAAAAGGAAATATCTTCCGTTCAAAACTGGAAAGAAGCTTTCTGAGAAACTGCTCTGAGTTCTGTTAATTCATCTCACAGAGTTACATCTTTCCCTTCAAGAAGCCTTTCGCTAAGGCTGTTCTTGTGGAATTGGCAAAGGGATATTTGGAAGCCCATAGAGGGCTGTGGTGAAAAAGGAAATATCTTCCATTCAAAACTGGAAAGAAGCTTTCTGAGAAACTGCTCTGTGTTCTGTTAATTCATCTCACAGAGTTACATCTTTCCCTTCAAGAAGCCTTTCGCTAAGGCTGTTCTTGTGGAATTGGCAAAGTGATATATGGAAGTCCACGGAGGGATACTGTGAAAAAGGAAATATCTTGAGTTCAATGCTGGAAAGAAGCCTTCTGAGAAACTGCTCTGTGTTCTGTTAATTCATCTCACAGAGTTACATCTTTCCCTTCAAGAACCCTTTCGCTAAGGCTGTTCTTGTGGAATTGGCAAAGTGATATTTGGAAGCCCATAGAGGGCTATGGTGAAAAAGGAATTATCTTCCGTTCAAACCTGGAAAGAAGCTTTCTGAGAAACTGCTCTGTGTTCTGTTAATTCATCTCACAGAGTTACATCTTTCCCTTCAAGAAGCCTTTCGCTAAGGCTGTTCTTGTGGAATTAGCAGAGGATATTTGGAAGCCCATAGAGGGCTACGGTGAAAAAGGAAATATCTTCAGTTCAATACTGGAAAGAAGCTTTCTGAGAAACTGCTCTGTGTTCTGTTAATTCATCTCACAGAGTTACATCTTTCCCTTCAAGAAGCCTTTCGCTAAGGCTGTTCTAGTGGAATTGGCAAAGGGATATTTGGAAGCCCATTAAGGGCTATGGTGAAAAAGGAAATATCTTCCGTTCAAAACTGGAAAGAAGCTTTCTGAGAAACTGCTCTGTGTTCTGTTAATTCATCTCACAGAGTTACATCTTTCCCTTCAAGAAGCCTTCCGATAAGGCTGTTCTTGTGGAATTGGCAAAGGGATATTTGGAAGCCCATAGAGGGCAATTGTGAAAAAGTAAATAACATCCGTTCAAAACTGGAAAGAAGCTTTCTGAGAAACTGCTCTGTGTTCTGTTAATTCATCTCACAGAGTTACATCTTTCCATTCAAGAAGCCTTTCGCTAAGCTTGTTCTTATGGAATTGGCAAAGTGATATTTGGAAGCCCATAGAGGGCTATGGTGAAAAAGGAAATATCTTCCGTTCAAACCTGGAAAGAAGCTTTCTGAGAAACTGCTCTGTGTTCTGTTAATTCATCTCACAGAGTTACATCTTTCCCTTCAAGAAGCCTTTCGCTAAGGCTGTTCTTGTGGAATTAGCAGAGGATATTTGGAAGCCCATAGAGGGCTACGGTGAAAAAGGAAATATCTTCAGTTCAATACTGGAAAGAAGCTTTCTGAGAAACTGCTCTGTGTTCTGTTAATTCATCTCACAGAGTTACATCTTTCCCTTCAAGAAGCCTTTCGCTAAGGCTGTTCTAGTGGAATTGGCAAAGGGATATTTGGAAGCCCATTAAGGGCTATGGTGAAAAAGGAAATATCTTCCGTTCAAAACTGGAAAGAAGCTTTCTGAGAAACTGCTCTGTGTTCTGTTAATTCATCTCACAGAGTTACATCTTTCCCTTCAAGAAGCCTTCCGATAAGGCTGTTCTTGTGGAATTGGCAAAGGGATATTTGGAAGCCCATAGAGGGCAATTGTTAAAAAGTAAATAACATCCGTTCAAAACTGGAAAGAAGCTTTCTGAGAAACTGCTCTGTGTTCTGTTAATTCATCTCACAGAGTTACATCTTTCCATTCAAGAAGCCTTTCGCTAAGCTTGTTCTTATGGAATTGGCAAAGTGATATTTGGAAGCCCATAGAGGGCTATGGTGAAAAAGGAAATATCTTCCGTTCAAAACTGCAAAGAAGCTTTCTGAGAAACTGCTCTGTGTTCTGTTAATTCATCTCACAGAGTTACATCTTTCCCTTCAAGAAGCCTTTCGCTAAGGCTGTTCTTGTGGAAATGGCAAAGTGATATTTGGAAGCCCTTAGAGGGCTATGGTGAAAAAGGAAATAACTTCCGTTCAAAACTGGAAAGAAGCTTTCTGAGAAACTGCTCTGTGTTCCGTTAATTCATCTCACAGAGTTACATCTTTCCCTTCAAGAACCCTTTCGCTAAGGCTGTTCTTGTGGAATTGGCAAAGTGATATTTGGAAGCCCATAGAGGCCTATGGTGAAAAAGGAAGTATCTTCCGTTCAAAACTGGAAAGAAGCTTTCTGAGAAACTGCTCTGTGTTCTGTTAATTCATCTCACAGAGTTACATCTTTCCCTTCAAGAAGCCTTTCGCTTAGGCTGTTCTTGTGGAATTGGCAAAGGGATATTTGGAAGCCCATAGAGGGCTATGGTGAAAAAGGAATTATCTTCCGTTCATTACTGGAAAGAAGCTTTCTGAGAAACTGCTATGTGTTCTGTTAATTCATCTCACAGAGTTACATCTTTCCCTTCAAGAAGCCTTTCGCTAAGGCTGTTCTTGTGCAATTGGAAAGGGATATTTGGAAGCCCATAGAGGGCTGTGGTGAAAAAGGAAATATCTTCCGTTCAAAACTGGAAAGAAGCTTTCTGAGAAACTGCTCTGTGTTCTGTTAATTCATCTCACAGAGTTACATCTTTCCCTTCAATAAGCCCTTCGCTAAGGCTGTTCTTGTGGAATTGGCAAAGTGATATTTGGAAGCCCATAGATTGCTACGGTGATAAAGGAAATATCTTCCGTTCAAAACTGGAAAGAAGCTCTCTGAGAAACTGCTCTGTGTTCTGTTAATTCATCTCACCGAGTTACATCTTTCCCTTCAAGAAGCCTTTCGCTAAGGCTGTTCTTGTGGAATTGGCAAAGGGATATTTGGAAGTCCATGGAGGGATACTGTGAAAAAGGAAATATCTTGCGTTCAATACTGGAAAGAAGCCTTCTGAGAAACTTCTCTGTGTTCTGTTAATTCATCTCACAGAGTTACATCTTTCCCTTCAAGAAGCCTTTCGCTAAGGCTGTTCTTGTGGAATTGGCAAAGGGATATTTGGAAGCCCATTAAGGGCTATGGTGAAAAAGGAAATATCTTCCGTTCAAAACTGGAAAGAAGCTTTCTGAGAAACTGCTCTGTGTTGTGTTAATTCATCTCCCAGAGTTACATCTTTCCCTTCATGAAGCCTTTCGCTAAGGCTGTTCTTGTGGAATTGGCAAAGTGATATTTGGAAGCCCATAGAGGGCTATGGTGAAAAAGGAAATATCTTGCGTTTAATACTGGAAAGAAGCTTTCTGAGAAACTGCTCTATGTTCTGTTAATTCATCTCACCGAGTTACATCTTTCCCTTCAAGAAGCCTTTCGCTAAGGCTGTTCTTGTGGAATTGGCAAAGTGATATTTGGAAGCCCATGGAGGGCTACGGTGAAAAAGGAAATATCTTGCGTTCAATACTGGAAAGAAGCTTTTTGAGAAACTGCTCTGTGTTCTGTTAATTCATCTCACAGAGTTAAAACTTTCCCTTCAAGAAGCCTTTCGCTAAGGCTGTTCTTGTGGAATTGGCAAAGTGATATTTGGAAGACCATAGAGGGCTATGGTGAAAAAGGAAGTATCTTCCGTTCAAAACTGGAAAGAAGCTTTCTGAGAAACTGCTCTGTGTTCTGTTAATTCATCTCACAGACTTACATCTTTCCTTCAAGAAGCCCTTCGCTTAGGTTGTTCTTGTGGAATTGGCAAAGGGATATTTGGAAGTCCATAGAGGGCTATGGTGAAAAAGGAAGTATCTTCCGTGCAAAACTGGAAAGAAGCTTTCTGAGAAAGTGCTCTGTGTTCTGTTAATTCATCTCACAGAGTTACATCTTTCCCTTCAAGAAGCCTTTCGCTAAGGCTGTTCTTGTGGAGTTGGCAAAGTGATATTTGGAAGCCCATAGAGGGCTATGGTGAAAAAGGAAATATCTTCCGTTCAAAACTGGAAAGAAGCTTTCTGAGAAACTGCTCTGTGTTCTGTTAATTCATCTCACAGAGTTACATCTTTCCCTTCAAGAAGCCTTTCGCTAAGGCTGTTCTTGTGGAATTGGCAAAGGGATATTTGGAAGCCCATAGAGGGCTATGGTGAAAAAGGAAATATCTTCCGTTCAAAACTGGAAAGAAGCTTTCTGAGAATCTGCTCTGTGTTCTGTTAATTCATCTCACAGAGTTACATCTTTCCCTTCAAGAAGCCTTCCGATAAGGCTGTTCTTGTGGAATTGGCAAAGGGATATTTGGAAGCCCTTAGAGGGCTATGGTGAAAAAGCAAATGACTTCCGTTCAAAACTGGAAAGAAGCTTTCTGAGAAACTGCTCTGTGTTCCGTTAATTCATCTCACAGAGTTACATCTTTCCCTTCAAGAACCCTTTCGCTAAGGCTGTTCTTGTGGAATTGGCAAAGTGATATTTGGAAGCCCATAGAGGCCTATGGTGAAAAAGGAAGTATCTTCCGTTCAAAACTGGAAAGAAGCTTTCTGAGAAACTGCTCTGTGTTCTGTTAATTCATCTCACAGAGTTACATCTTTCCCTTCAAGAAGCCTTTCGCTTAGGCTGTTCTTGTGGAATTGGCAAAGTGATATTTGGAAGCCCATAGAGGGCTATGGTGAAAAAGGAATTATCTTCCGTTCAATACTGGAAAGAAGCTTTCCGAGAAACTGCTATGTGTTCTGTTAATTCATCTCACAGAGTTACATCTTTCCCTTCAAGAAGCCTTTCGCTAAGGCTGTTCTTGTGCAATTGGCAAGGGATATTTGGAAGCCCATAGAGGGCTGTGGTGAAAAAGGAAATATCTTCCGTTCAAAACTGGAAAGAAGCTTTCTGAGAAACTGCTCTGTGTTCTGTTAATTCATCTCACAGAGTTACATCTTTCCCTTCAAGAAGCCTTTCGCTAAGGCTGTTCTTGTGGAATTGGCAAAGGGATATTTGGAAGCCCATTAAGGGCTATGGTGAAGAACAAAATATCTTCCGTTCAAAACTGGAAAGAAGCTTTCTGAGAAACTGCTCTGTGTTCTGTTAATTCATCTCACAGAGTTACATCTTTCCCTTCAAGAAGCCCTTCGCTAAGGCTGTTCTTGTGGAATTGGCAAAGTGATATTTGGAAGCCCATAGATTGCTACGGTGATAAAGGAAATATCTTCCGTTCAAAACTGGAAAGAAGCTTTCTGAGAAACTGCTCTGGGTTCTGTTAATTCATCTCACCGAGTTACATCTTTCCCTTCAAGAAGCCTTTCGCTAAGGCTGTTCTTGTGGAATTGGCAAAGTGATATTTGGAAGTCCATGGAGGGATACTGTGAAAAAGGAAATATCTTGCGTTCAATACTGGAAAGAAGCCTTCTGAGAAACTGCTCTGTGTTCTGTTAATTCATCTCCCAGAGTTACATCTTACCGTTCAGGAAGCCTTTTGCTAAGGCTGTTCTTGTGGAATTGGCAAAGTGATATTTGGAAGCCCATAGAGGACTATGGTGAAAAAGGAAATATCTTGCGTTCAATACTGGAAAGAAGCTTTCTGAGAAACTGCTCTGTGTTCTGTTAATTCATCTCACCGAGTTACATCTTTCCCTTCAAGAAGCCTTTCGCTATGGCTGTTCTTGTGGAATTGGTAAAGTGATATTTGGAAGCCCCTAGAGGGCTACGTTGAAAAAGGAAATATCTTCCGTTCAAAACTGGAAAGAAGCTTTCTGAGAAACTGCTCTGAGTTCTGTTAATTCATCTCACAGAGTTACATCTTTCCCTTCAAGAAGCCTTTCGCTAAGGCTGTTCTTGTGGAATTGGCAAAGGGATATTTGGAAGCCCATAGAGGGCTGTGGTGAAAAAGGAAATATCTTCCATTCAAAACTGGAAAGAAGCTTTCTGAGAAACTGCTCTGTGTTCTGTTAATTCATCTCACAGAGTTACATCTTTCCCTTCAAGAAGCCTTTCGCTAAGGCTGTTCTTGTGGAATTGGCAAAGTGATATATGGAAGTCCACGGAGGGATACTGTGAAAAAGGAAATATCTTGAGTTCAATGCTGGAAAGAAGCCTTCTGAGAAACTGCTCTGTGTTCTGTTAATTCATCTCACAGAGTTACATCTTTCCCTTCAAGAACCCTTTCGCTAAGGCTGTTCTTGTGGAATTGGCAAAGTGATATTTGGAAGCCCATAGAGCGCTATGGTGAAAAAGGAATTATCTTCCGTTCAAACCTGGAAAGAAGCTTTCTGAGAAACTGCTCTGTGTTCTGTTAATTCATCTCACAGAGTTACATCTTTCCCTTCAAGAAGCCTTTCGCTAAGGCTGTTCTTGTGGAATTAGCAGAGGATATTTGGAAGCCCATAGAGGGCTACGGTGAAAAAGGAAATATCTTCAGTTCAATACTGGAAAGAAGCTTTCTGAGAAACTGCTCTGTGTTCTGTTAATTCATCTCACAGAGTTACATCTTTCCCTTCAAGAAGCCTTTCGCTAAGGCTGTTCTAGTGGAATTGGCAAAGGGATATTTGGAAGCCCATTAAGGGCTATGGTGAAAAAGGAAATATCTTCCGTTCAAAACTGGAAAGAAGCTTTCTGAGAAACTGCTCTGTGTTCTGTTAATTCATCTCACAGAGTTACATCTTTCCCTTCAAGAAGCCTTCCGATAAGGCTGTTCTTGTGGAATTGGCAAAGGGATATTTGGAAGCCCATAGAGGGCAATTGTGAAAAAGTAAATAACATCCGTTCAAAACTGGAAAGAAGCTTTCTGATAAACTGCTCTGTGTTCTGTTAATTCATCTCACAGAGTTACATCTTTCCATTCAAGAAGCCTTTCGCTAAGCTTGTTCTTATGGAATTGGCAAAGTGATATTTGGAAGCCCATAGAGGGCTATGGTGAAAAAGGAAATATCTTCCGTTCAAAACTGGAAAGAAGCTTTCTGAGAAACTGCTCTGTGTTCTGTTAATTCATCTCACAGAGTTACATCTTTCCCTTCAAGAAGCCTTTCGCTAAGGCTGTTCTTGTGGAAATGGCAAAGTGATATTTGGAAGCCCTTAGAGGGCTATGGTGAAAAAGGAAATAACTTCCGTTCAAAACTGGAAAGAAGCTTTCTGAGAAACTGCTCTGTGTTCCGTTAATTCATCTCACAGAGTTACATCTTTCCCTTCAAGAACCCTTTCGCTAAGGCTGTTCTTGTGGAATTGGCAAAGTGATATTTGGAAGCCCATAGAGGCCTATGGTGAAAAAGGAAGTATCTTCCGTTCAAAACTGGAAAGAAGCTTTCTGAGAAACTGCTCTGTGTTCTGTTAATTCATCTCACAGAGTTACATCTTTCCCTTCAAGAAGCCTTTCGCTTAGGCTGTTCTTGTGGAATTGGCAAAGTGATATTTGGAAGCCCATAGAGGGCTATGGTGAAAAAGGAATTATCTTCCGTTCATTACTGGAAAGAAGCTTTCTGAGAAACTGCTATGTGTTCTGTTAATTCATCTCACAGAGTTACATCTTTCCCTTCAAGAAGCCTTTCGCTAAGGCTGTTCTTGTGCAATTGGAAAGGGATATTTGGAAGCCCATAGAGGGCTGTGGTGAAAAAGGAAATATCTTCCGTTCAAAACTGGAAAGAAGCTTTCTGAGAAACTGCTCTGTGTTCTGTTAATTCATCTCACAGAGTTACATCTTTCCCTTCAATAAGCCCTTCGCTAAGGCTGTTCTTGTGGAATTGGCAAAGTGATATTTGGAAGCCCATAGATTGCTACGGTGATAAAGGAAATATCTTCCGTTCAAAACTGGAAAGAAGCTCTCTGAGAAACTGCTCTGTGTTCTGTTAATTCATCTCACCGAGTTACATCTTTCCCTTCAAGAAGCCTTTCGCTAAGGCTGTTCTTGTGGAATTGGCAAAGGGATATTTGGAAGTCCATGGAGGGATACTGTGAAAAAGGAAATATCTTGCGTTCAATACTGGAAAGAAGCCTTCTGAGAAACTGCTCTGTGTTCTGTTAATTCATCTCCCAGAGTTACATCTTACCGTTCAAGAAGCCTTTTGCTAAGGCTGTTCTTGTGGAATTGGCAAAGTGATATTTGGAAGCCCATAGATTGCTATGGTGATAAAGGAAATATCTTCCGTTCAAAACTGGAAAGAAGCTTTCTGAGAAACTGCTCTGTGTTCTGTTAATTCAACTCACAGAGTTACATCTTTCCCTTCAAGAAGCCTTTCGCTAAAGCTGTTCTTGTGGAATTGGCAAAGTGATATTTGGAAGTCCATGGAGGGCTACTGTGAAAAAGGAAATATCTTGCGTTCAATATTGGAAAGAAGCTTTCTGAGAAACTGCTCTGTGTTCTGTTAATTCATCTCACAGAGTTACATTTTCCCTTCAAGAAGCCTTTCGCTAAGGCTGTTCTTGTGGAATTGGCAATGTGATATTTGGAAGCCCATAGAGGGCTATTGTGAAAAAGGAAATAACTTGCGTTCAAAACTGGAAAGAAGCTTTCTGAGAAACTGCTCTGTGTTCCGTTAATTCATCTCACAGAGTTACATCTTTCCCTTCAAGAACCCTTTCGCTAAGGCTGTTCTTGTGGAATTGGCAAAGGGATATTTGGCAGCCCATTAAGGGCTACGGTGAAAAAGCAAGTATCTTCCGTTCAAAACTGGAAAGAAGCTTTCTGAGAAACTGCTCTGTGTTCAGTTAATTCACCTCACAGAGTTACATCTTTCCCTTCAAGAAGCCTTTCGCTAAGGCTGTTCTTGTGGAGTTGGCAAAGTGATATTTGGAAGCACATAGAGGGCTATGGTGAAAAAGGAAATATCTTCCTTTCAAAACTGGAAAGAAGCTTTCTGAGAAACTGCTCTGTGTTCTGTTAATTCATCTCACAGAGTTACATCTTTCCCTTCAAGAAGCCTTTCGCTAAGGCTGTTCTTATGGAATTGGCAAAGTGATATTTGGAAGCCCATAGAGGGCTATGGTGAAAAAGGAAATATCTTCCGTTCAAAACTGGAAAGAAGCTTTCTGAGAAACTGCTCTGTGTTCTGTTAATTCATCTCACAGAGTTACATCTTTCCCTTCAATAAGCCCTTCGCTAAGGCTGTTCTTGTGGAATTGGCAAAGTGATATTTGGAAGCCCATAGATTGCTATGGTGATAACGGAAATATCTTCCGTTCAAAACTGGAAAGAAGCTTTCTGAGAAACTGCTCTGTGTTCTGTTAATTCAACTCACAGAGTTACATCTTTCCCTTCAAGAAGCCTTTCGCTAAGGCTGTTCTTGTGTAATTGGCAAAGTGATATTTGGAAGCCCATAGAGGACTATGGTGAAAAAGGAAATATCTTGCGTTCAATACTGGAAAGAAGCTTTCTGAGAAACTGCTCTGTGTTCTGTTAATTCATCTCACCGAGTTACATCTTTCCCTTCAAGAAGCCTTTCGCTAAGGCTGTTCTTGTGGAATAGGCAAAGTGATATTTGGAAGCCCATGGAGGGCTACGGTGAAGAAGGAAATAACTTGCGTTCAATACTGGAAAGAAGCTTTCTGAGAAACTGCTCTGTGTTCTGTTAATTCATCTCACAGAGTTACATCTTTCCCTTCAAGAAGCCTTTCGCTAAGGTTGTTCTTGTGGAATTGGCAAAGGGATATTTGGAAGCCCATAGAGGGCAACGGTGAAAAAGGAAATATCTTCCGTTCAAACCTGGAAAGAAGCTTTCTGAGAAACTGCTCTGTGTTCTGTTAGTTCATCTCACAGAGTTACATCTTTCCCTTCAAGAAGCCTTTCGCTAAGGCTGTTCTTGTGGAATTGGCAAAGTGATATTTGGAAGTCCATGGAGGGATACTGTGAAAAAGGAAATATCTTGCGTTCAATACTGGAAAGAAGCTTTCTGGGAAACTGCTCTGTGTTCTGTTAATTCATCTCCCAGAGTTACATCTTTCCCTTCAAGAAGCCTTTTGCTAAGGCTGTTCTTGTGGAATTGGCAAAGTGATATTTGGAAGCCCATAGCGGGCTATGGTGAAAAAGGAATTATCTTCCATTCAAAACTGGAAAGAAGCTTTCTGAGAAACTGCTCTGTGTTCTGTTAATTCATCTCACAGAGTTACATCTTTCCCTTGAAGAAGCCTTTCGCTAAGGCTGTTCTTGTGGAATTAGCAGAGGATATTTGGAAGCCCATAGAGGGCTATGGTGAAAAAGGAAATATCTTCGGTTCAATACTGGAAAGAAGCTTTCTGAGAAACTGCTCTGTGTTCTGTTAATTCATCTCACAGAGTTACATCTTTCCCTTCAAGAAGCCTTTCGCTAAGGCTGTTCTTGTGGAATTGGCAAAGGGATATTTGGAAGCCCATTAAGGGCTATGGTGAAAAAGGAAATATCTTCCGCTCAAAACTGGAAAGAACCTTTCTGAGAAACTGCTCTGTGTTCTGTTAATTCATCTCCCAGAGGTACATCTTTCCCTTCAAGAAGCCTTTCTCTAAGGCTGTTCTTGTGGAATTGGCAAAGGGATATTTGGAAGCCCATAGAGGGCTATGGTGAAAAAGGAAATATCTTCCGTTCAAAACTGCAAAGAAGCTTTCTGAGAAACTGCTCTGTGTTCTGTTAATTCAATTCACAGAGTTACATCGTTCCCTTCAAGAAGCCTTTCGCTAAGGCTGTTCTTATGGAATTGGCAAAGTGATATTTGGAAGCCCATAGAGGGCTATGGTCAAAAAGGAAACATCTTCCGTTCAAAACTGGAAAGAAGCTTTCTGAGAAACTGCTCTGTGTTCTGTTAATTCATCTCACAGAGATACATCTTTCCCTTCAATAAGCCCTTCGCTAAGGCTGTTCTTGTGGAATTGGCAAAGTGATATTTGGAAGCCCATAGATTGCTATGGTGATAAAGGAAATATCTTCCGTTCAAAACTGGAAAGAAGCTTTCTGAGAAACTGCTCTCTGTTCTGTTAATTCAACTCACAGAGTTACATCTTTCCCTTCAAGAAGCCTTTCGCTAAAGCTGTTCTTGTGGAATTGGCAAAGTGATATTTGGAAGTCCAGGGAGGGCTACTGTGAAAAAGGAAATATCTTGCGTTCAATATTGGAAAGAAGCTTTCTGAGAAACTGCTCTGTGTTCTGTTAATTCATCTCACAGAGTTACATCTTTCCCTTCAAGAAGCCTTTCGCTAAGGCTGTTCTTGTGGAATTGGCAAAGTGATATTTGGAAGCCCATAGAGGACTATGGTGAAAAAGGAAATATCTTGCGTTCAATACTGGAAAGAAGCTTTCTGAGAAACTGCTCTGTGTTCTGTTAATTCATCTCACAGAGTTACATTTTCCCTTCAAGAAGCCTTTCGCTAAGGCTGTTCTTGTGGAATTGGCAATGTGATATTTGGAAGCCCATAGAGGGCTATTGTGAAAAAGGAAATAACTTCCGTTCAAAACTGGAAAGAAGCTTTCTGAGAAACTGCTCTGTGTTCCGTTAATTCATCTCACAGAGTTACATCTTTCCCTTCAAGAACCCTTTCGCTAAGGCTGTTCTTGTGGAATTGGCAAAGGGATATTTGGCAGCCCATTAAGGGCTACGGTGAAAAAGCAAGTATCTTCCATTCAAAACTGGAAAGAAGCTTTCTGAGAAACTGCTCTGTGTTCAGTTAATTCACCTCACAGAGTTACATCTTTCCCTTCAAGAAGCCTTTCGCTAAGGCTGTTCTTGTGGAGTTGGCAAAGTGATATTTGGAAGCACATAGAGGGCTATGGTGAAAAAGGAAATATCTTCCTTTCAAAACTGGAAAGAAGCTTTCTGAGAAACTGCTCTGTGTTCTGTTAATTCATCTCACAGAGTTACATCTTTCCCTTCAAGAAGCCTTTCGCTAAGGCTGTTCTTATGGAATTGGCAAAGTGATATTTGGAAGCCCATAGAGGGCTATGGTGAAAAAGGAAATATCTTCCGTTCAAAACTGGAAAGAAGCTTTCTGAGAAACTGCTCTGTGTTCTGTTAATTCATCTCACAGAGTTACATCTTTCCCTTCAATAAGCCCTTCGCTAAGGCTGTTCTTGTGGAATTGGCAAAGTGATATTTGGAAGCCCATAGATTGCTATGGTGATAACGGAAATATCTTCCGTTCAAAACTGGAAAGAAGCTTTCTGAGAAACTGCTCTGTGTTCTGTTAATTCAACTCACAGAGTTACATCTTTCCCTTCAAGAAGCCTTTCGCTAAGGCTCTTCTTGTGTAATTGGCAAAGTGATATTTGGAAGCCCATAGAGGACTATGGTGAGAAAGGAAATATCTTGCGTTCAATACTGGAAAGAAGCTTTCTGAGAAACTGCTCTGTGTTCTGTTAATTCATCTCACCGAGTTACATCTTTCCCTTCAAGAAGCCTTTCGCTAAGGCTGTTCTTGTGGAATAGGCAAAGTGATATTTGGAAGCCCATGGAGGGCTACGGTGAAGAAGGAAATAACTTGCGTTCAATACTGGAAAGAAGCTTTCTGAGAAACTGCTCTGTGTTCTGTTAATTCATCTCACAGAGTTACATCTTTCCCTTCAAGAAGCCTTTCGCTAAGGTTGTTCTTGTGGAATTGGCAAAGGGATATTTGGAAGCCCATAGAGGGCAACGGTGAAAAAGGAAATATCTTCCGTTCAAACCTGGAAAGAAGCTTTCTGAGAAACTGCTCTGTGTTCTGTTAGTTCATCTCACAGAGTTACATCTTTCCCTTCAAGAAGCCTTTCGCTAAGGCTGTTCTTGTGGAATTGGCAAAGTGATATTTGGAAGTCCATGGAGGGATACTGTGAAAAAGGAAATATCTTGCGTTCAATACTGGAAAGAAGCTTTCTGGGAAACTGCTCTGTGTTCTGTTAATTCATCTCCCAGAGTTACATCTTTCCCTTCAAGAAGCCTCTTGCTAAGGCTGTTCTTGTGGAATTGGCAAAGTGATATTTGGAAGCCCATAGCGGGCTATGGTGAAAAAGGAATTATCTTCCATTCAAAACTGGAAAGAAGCTTTCTGAGAAACTGCTCTGTGTTCTGTTAATTCATCTCACAGAGTTACATCTTTCCCTTGAAGAAGCCTTTCGCTAAGGCTGTTCTTGTGGAATTAGCAGAGGATATTTGGAAGCCCATAGAGGGCTATGGTGAAAAAGGAAATATCTTCGGTTCAATACTGGAAAGAAGCTTTCTGAGAAACTGCTCTGTGTTCTGTTAATTCATCTCACAGAGTTACATCTTTCCCTTCAAGAAGCCTTTCGCTAAGGCTGTTCTTGTGGAATTGGCAAAGGGATATTTGGAAGCCCATTAAGGGCTATGGTGAAAAAGGAAATATCTTCCGCTCAAAACTGGAAAGAACCTTTCTGAGAAACTGCTCTGTGTTCTGTTAATTCATCTCCCAGAGGTACATCTTTCCCTTCAAGAAGCCTTTCTCTAAGGCTGTTCTTGTGGAATTGGCAAAGGGATATTTGGAAGCCCATAGAGGGCTATGGTGAAAAAGGAAATATCTTCCGTTCAAAACTGCAAAGAAGCTTTCTGAGAAACTGCTCTGTGTTCTGTTAATTCAATTCACAGAGTTACATCGTTCCCTTCAAGAAGCCTTTCGTTAAGGCTGTTCTTATGGAATTGGCAAAGTGATATTTGGAAGCCCATAGAGAGCTATGGTGAAAAAGGAAACATCTTCCGTTCAAAACTGGAAAGAAGCTTTCTGAGAAACTGCTCTGTGTTCTGTTAATTCATCTCACAGAGATACATCTTTCCCTTCAATAAGCCCTTCGCTAAGGCTGTTCTTGTGGAATTGGCAAAGTGATATTTGGAAGCCCATAGATTGCTATGGTGATAAAGGAAATATCTTCCGTTCAAAACTGGAAAGAAGCTTTCTGAGAAACTGCTCTCTGTTCTGTTAATTCAACTCACAGAGTTACATCTTTCCCTTCAAGAAGCCTTTCGCTAAAGCTGTTCTTGTGGAATTGGCAAAGTGATATTTGGAAGTCCAGGGAGGGCTACTGTGAAAAAGGAAATATCTTGCGTTCAATATTGGAAAGAAGCTTTCTGAGAAACTGCTCTGTGTTCTGTTAATTCATCTCACAGAGTTACATCTTTCCCTTCAAGAAGCCTTTCGCTAAGGCTGTTCTTGTGGAATTGGCAAAGTGATATTTGGAAGCCCATAGAGGACTATGGTGAAAAAGGAAATATCTTGCGTTCAATACTGGAAAGAAGCTTTCTGAGAAACTGCTCTGTGTTCTGTTAATTCATCTCACCGAGTTACATCTTTCCCTTCAAGAAGCCTTTCGCTATGGCTGTTCTTGTGGAATTGGTAAAGTGATATTTGGAAGCCCCTAGAGGGCTACGTTGAAAAAGGAATTATCTTCCGTTCAAAACTGGAAAGAAGCTTTCTGAGAAACTGCTCTGAGTTCTGTTAATTCATCTCACAGAGTTACATCTTTCCCTTCAAGAAGCCTTTCGCTAAGGCTGTTCTTGTGGAATTGGCAAAGGGATATTTGGAAGCCCATAGAGGGCTGTGGTGAAAAAGGAAATATCTTCCGTTCAAAACTGGAAAGAAGCTTTCTGAGAAACTGCTCTGTGTTCTGTTAATTCATCTCACAGAGTTACATCTTTCCCTTCAAGAAGCCTTTCGCTAAGGCTGTTCTTGTGGAATTGGCAAAGTGATATTTGGAAATCCATGGAGGGATACTGTGAAAAAGGAAATATCTTGAGTTCAATGCTGGAAAGAAGCCTTCTGAGAAACTGCTCTGTGTTCTGTTAATTCATCTCACAGAGTTACATCTTTCCCTTCAAGAAGCCTTTTGCTAAGGCTGTTCTTGTGGAATTGGCAAAGTGATATTTGGAAGCCCATAGAGGGCTATGGTGAAAAAGGAATTATCTTCCGTTCAAACCTGGAAAGAAGCTTTCTGAGAAACTGCTCTGTGTTCTGTTAATTCATCTCACAGAGTTACATCTTTCCCTTCAAGAAGCCTTTCGCTAAGGTTGTTCTTGTGGAATTAGCAGAGGATATTTGGAAGCCCATAGAGGGCTACGGTGAAAAAGGAAATATCTTCGGTTCAATACTGGAAAGAAGCTTTCTGAGAAACTGCTCTGTGTTCTGTTAATTCATCTCACAGAGTTACATCTTTCCCTTCAAGAAGCCTTTCGCTAAGGCTGTTCTTGTGGAATTGGCAAAGGGATATTTGGAAGCCCATTAAGGGCTATGGTGAAAAAGGAAATATCTTCCGTTCAAAACTGGAAAGAAGCTTTCTGAGAAACTGCTCTGTGTTCTGTTAATTCATCTCCCAGAGTTACATCTTTCCCTTCATGAAGCCTTTCGCTAAGGCTGTTCTTGTGGAATTGGCAAAGTGATATTTGGAAGCCCATAGAGGGCTATGGTGAAAAAGGAAATATCTTGCGTTTAATACTGGAAAGAAGCTTTCTGAGAAACTGCTCTATGTTCTGTTAATTCATCTCACCGAGTTACATCTTTCCCTTCAAGAAGCCTTTCGCTAAGGCTGTTCTTGTGGAATTGGCAAAGTGATATTTGGAAGCCCATGGAGGGCTACGGTGAAAAAGGAAATATCTTGCGTTCAATACTGGAAAGAAGCTTTTTGAGAAACTGCTCTGTGTTCTGTTAATTCATCTCACAGAGTTAAAACTTTCCCTTCAAGAACCCTTTCGCTACGGCTGTTCTTGTGGAATTGGCAAAGTGATATTTGGAAGACCATAGAGGGCTATGGTGAAAAAGGAAGTATCTTCCGTTCAAAACTGGAAAGAAGCTTTCTGAGAAACTGCTCTGTGTTCTGTTAATTCATCTCACAGAGCTACATCTTTGCCTTCAAGAAGCCTTTCGCTAAGACTGTTCTTGTGGAATTGGCAAAGTGATATTTGGAAGCCCATGGAGGGTTACGTTGAAAAAGGAAATATCTTGCTTTAAATACTGGAAAGAAGCTTTCTGAGAAACTGCTCTGTGTTCTGTTAATTCATCTCACAGAGATACATCTTTGCCTTCAAGAAGCCTTTCGCTAAGACTGTTCTTGTGGAATTCGCAAAGTGATATTTGGAAGCCCATGGAAGGCTACGGTGAAAAAGGAAATACCTTGCGTTCAATACTGGAAAGAAGCTGTCTGAGAAACTGCTCTGTGTTCTGTTCATTCAACTCACAGAGTTACATCTTTCCCTTCAAGAAGCCTTTCGCTAAGGCTGTTCTTGTGGAATTGGCAAAGGGATATTTGGAAGTCCATGGAGGGCTACTGGGAAAAAGGAAATATCTTGCGTTCAATATTGGAAAAAACCTTTTTGAGAAACTGCTCTGTGTTCTGTTAATTCATCTCACAGAATTACATCTTTCCCTTCAAGAAGCCTTTCGCTAAGTTTGTTCTTGTGGAATTGGCAAAGTGATATCTGGAAGCCCATAGAGGTCTATGGTGAAAAAGGAAATATCTTCCGTTCAAAACTGGAAAGAAGCTTCATGAGAAACTGCTCTGTGTTCTGTTAATTCATCTCACAGAGATACATTTTTCCCTTCAAGAAGCCTTTCGCTAAGGCTGTTCTTGTGGAATTGGCAAAGTGGTATTTGGAAGCCCATGGAGGGCTACGGTGAAAAAGGAAATATCTTGCGTTCAATACTGGAAAGAAGCTTTCTGAGAAACTGCTCTGTGTTTTGTGAATTCATCTCTCACAGTTACATCTTTCCCTTCAAGACGACTTTCGCTAAGGCTGTTCTTGTGGAATTGGCAAAGTGTTATTTGGAATCCCATAGAGGGCTATGGTGAAAAAGGAGATATCTTCCGTTCAAAACTGGAAAGAAGCTTTCTGAGAAACTGCTCTGTGTTCTGTTAATTCATCTCACAGAGTTACATCTTTCCCTTCAAGAAGCCTTTCGCTAAGGCTGTTCTTGTGGAATTGGCAAAGGGATATTTGGAAGCCCATAGAGGGCTATGGTGAAAAAGGAAGTATCTTCCGTTCAAAACTGGAAAGAAGCTTTCTGAGAAACTGCTCTGTGTTCTGTTAATTCATCTCACAGAGTTACATCTTTCCCTTCAAGAAGCCTTTCACTAAGGCTGTTCTTGTGGAATTGGCAAAGGGATATTTGGAAGCCCATAGAGGGATATGGTGCAAAAGGAAATATCTTCCTTTCAAAACTGGAAAGAAGCTTTCTGAGAAACTACTCTGTGTTCTGTTAATTCATCTCACAGAGTTACATCTTTCCCTTCGAGAAGCCTTTCACTGAGGCTCTTCTTGTGGAATTCGCAAAGTGATATTTGGAAGCCCATAGAGGGCTATGGTGAAAAACGAAATATCTTCCGTTCAAAACTGGAAAGAATCTTTCTGAGAAACTGCTCTGTGTTCTGGTAATTCATCTCACAGAGTTACATCTTTCCCTTCAAGAAGCCTTTCGCTAAGGCTGTTCTTGTGGAATTGGCAAAGGGATATTTGGAAGTCCATGGAGGGCTACTGGGAAAATGGAAATATCTTGCGTTGAATACTGGAAAGAAGCTTTCTGAGAACCTGCTCTGTGCTCTGTTAATTCATCTCACAGAGTTACATCTTTCCCTTCAAGAAGCCTTTCGCTAAGGCTGTTCTTGTGGAATTGGCAAAGTGATCTTTGGAAGCCCATAGAGGGCTATGGTGAAAAAGGAAATATCTTCCGTTCAAAACTGGAAAGAGGCTTTCTGAGAAACTGCTCTGTGTTCTGTTAATTCATCTCACAGAGTTACATCTTTCCCTTCAAGAAGCCTTTCGCTAAGGCTGTTCTTGTGGAATTGGCAAAGGGATATTTGGAAGCCCTTAGAGGGCTATGGTGAAAAAGGAAGTATCTTCCGTACAAAACTGGAAAGAAGCTTTCTGAGAAACTGCTCTGTGTTCTGTTAATTCAAATCACAGAGTTACATCTTTCCCTTCAAGAAGCCTTTCGCTAAGGATGTTCTTGTGGAATTGGCAAAGGGATATTTGGAAGCCCATAAAGGGCTATGGTGAAAAAGCTAATATCTTCCGTTCAAAACTGGAAAGAAGCTTTCTGAGAAACTGCTCTGTGTTCTGTTAATTCATCTCACAGAGTTATATCTTTCCCTTCAAGAAGACTTTCGCTAAGGCTGTTCTTGTGGAATTGGCAAAGTGATATTTGGAAGCCCATAGAGGGATATGTTGAAAAAGGAAGTATCTCCGGTTCAATACTGGAAAGAAGCTTTCTGAGAAACTGCTCTGTGTTCTGTTAGTTCATCTTACAGAGCTACATCTTTCCCTTCAAGAAGCCTTTCGCTAAGGGTGTTCTTGTGGAAGTGGCAAAGGGATATTTGGAAGCCCATTAATGGTTATGGTGAAAAACGAAATAACTTCAGTTCAAAACTGGAAACAAGCTTTCTGAGAAACTGCTCTGTGTTCTGTTAATTCATCTCACAGAGCTACATCTTTGCCTTCAAGAAGCCTTTCGCTAAGGCTGTTCTTGTGGAATTGGTAAAGGGATATTTGGAAGACCATGGAGGGCTATGGTGAAAAAGGAAGTATCTTCCGTTCAAAACTGGAAAGAAGCTTTCTGAGAAACTGCTCTGTGTTCTGTTAATTCATCTCACAGAGTTACATCTTTCCCTTCAAGAAGCCTTTCGCTAAGGCTGTTCTTGTGGAATTGGCAAAGGGATATTTGGAAGCCCATAGAGGGCTATGGTGAAAAAGGAAATATCTTCCGTTCAAAACTGGAAAGAAGCTTTCTGAGAAACTGCTCTGTGTTCTGTTAATTCATCTCACAGAGTTACATCTTTCCCTTCATGAATCCTTTCGCTAATGTTGTTCTTGTGGAATTGGCAAAGTGATATTTGGAAGCCCATAGAGGGCTACGGTGAAAAAGGAAGTATCTTCCGTTCAAAACTGGAAAGAAGCTGTCTGAGAAACTGCTCTGTGTTCTGTTAATTCATCTCACAGAGTTACATCTTTCCCTACAAGAAGCCTTTCCTTTAGGCTGTTCTTGTGGAATTGGCAAAGGGATATTTGGAAGCCCATAGAGGGCTATGGTGAAAAAGGAATTATCTTCCGTTCAATACTGGAAAGAAGCTTTCTGAGAAACTGATCTGAGTTCTGTTAATTTATCTCACAGAGTTACATCTTTCTCTTCAAGAAGCCTTTCGCTAAGGCTGTTCTTGTGGAATTGGCAAAGGGATATTTGGAAGCCCATAGAGGGCTGTGGTGAAAAAGGAAATATCTTAGGTTCAATACTGGAAAGAAGCTTTCTGAGAAACTGCTCTGTGTTCTGTTAATTCATCTCACAGAGTTACATCTTTCCCTTCAAGAAGCCTTTCGCTAAGGCTGTTCTTGTGGAATTGGCAAAGTGATATTTGGAAGCCCATAGAGGGCTATGATGAAAAAGGAAATATCTTACGTTCAAAACTGGAAAGAAGCTTTCTGAGAAACTGCTCTGTGTTCCGTTAATTCATCTCACAGAGTTACATCTTTCCCTTCAAGAAGCCTTTCGCTAAGGCTGTTCTTGATGAATTGGCCAAGAGATATTTGGAAGCCCATAGAGGGCTAGGGTGAAAAAGGAATTATCTTCCGTTCAAAACTGGAAAGAAGCTTTCTGAGAAACTGCTCTGTGTTCTGTTAATTCATCTCACAGAGTTACATCTTTCCCTTCAAGAAGCCTTTCGCTAAGGCTGTTCTTGTGGAATTGGCAAAGGGATATTTGGAAGCCCATAGAGGGCTATGGTGAAAAAGGAAATATCTTCCGTTCAAAACTGGAAAGAAGCTTTCTGAGAAACTGCTCTGCCTTCTGTTAATACATCTCACAGAGTTACATCTTTCCCTTCATGAATCCTTTCGCTAATGTTGTTCTTGTGGAATTGGCCAAGTGATATTTGGAAGCCCATAGAGGGCTATGGTGAAAAAGGAAATATCTTCCGTTTAAAAGTGGAAAGAAGCTTTCTGAGAAACTGCTCTGTGTTCTGTTAATTCATCTCACTGAGTTACATCTTTCCCTTCAGGAAGCCTTTCGCTAAGGCTGTTCTTGTGGAATTGGCAAAAGGATATTTGGAAGCCCATAGAGAGCTAAGGTGAAAAAGGAAATATCTTCCGTTCAAAACTGGAAAGAAGCTTTCTGAGAAACTGCTCTGTGTTCTGTTAATTCATCTCACAGAGTTACATCTTTCCCTTGAAGAAGCCTTTCGCTAAGGCTGTTCTTGTGGAGTTGGCAAAGTGATATTTGGAAGCCCATAGAGGGCTATCTTGAAAAAGGAAATATCTTCCGTTCAAAAGTGGAAAGAAGCTTTCTGAGAAACTGCTCTGTGTTCTTTAATTCATCTCATAGAGTTACATCTTTCTCTTCAAGAAACCTTTCGCTAAGGCTGTTCTTGTGGAAATGGCAAAGGGATATTTGGAAGCCCATAGAGGGCTATGGTGAAAAAGGAAATATCTTCCGTTCAAAACTGGAAAGAAGCTTTCTGAGAAACTGCTCTGTGTTCTGTTAATTCATCTCACAGAGTTACACCTTTCCCTTCAAGAAGCCTTTCGCTAAGGCTGTTCTTGTGGAATTGGCAAAGGGATATTTGGAAGCCCATAGAGGGCTATGGTGAAAAAGGAAATATCTTCCGTTCAAAACTGGAAAGAAGCTTTCTGAGAAACTACTCGGTGTTCTGTTAATTCATCTCACAGAGTTACATCTTTCCCTTCAAGAAGCCTTTCGCTAAGGCTGATCTTGTGGAATTGGCAAAGGGATATTTGGAAGCCCATAGAGGGCTATGGTGAAAAAGGAAATATCTTCCGTTCAAAACTGGAAAGAATCTTTCTGAGAAACTGCTCTGTGTTCTGTTAATTCATCTCAGAGAGTTACATCTTTCTCTTCAAGAAGCCTTTCGCTAAGGCTGTTCTTGTGCAATTGGCAAAGGGATATTTGGAAGCCCATAGAGGGCTATGGTGAAAAAGGAAATATCTTCCGTTCAAAACTGGAAAGAAGCTTTCTGAGAAACTGCTCTGTGTTCTGTTAATTCATCTCACAGAGTTACATCTTTCTCTTCAAGAAGCCTTTCGCTAAGGCTGTTCTAGTGGAATGGGCAAAGGGATATTTGGAAGCCCTTAGAGGGCTATGGTGAAAAAGGAAATATCTTCCGTTCAAAACTGGAAAGAAGCTTTCTGAGAAACTGCTCTGTGTTCTGTTAATTCATCTCACAGAGTTACACCTTTACCTTCAAGAAGCCTTTCGCTAAGGCTGTTCTTGTGGAATTGGCAAAGGGATATTTGGAAGCCCATAGAGGGCTATGGTGAAAAAGGAAATATCTTCCGTTCCAAACTGGAAAGAAGCTTTCTGAGAAACTGCTCTGTGTTGTGTTAATTCATCTCACAGAGTTACATCTTTCCCTTCAAGAAGCCTTTCGCTAAGGCTGTTCTTGTGAAATTGGCAAAGGGATATTTGGAAGCCCATAGAGGGCTATGGTGAAAAAGGAAATATCTTCCGTTCAAAACTGGAAAGAAGCCTTCTGAGAAACTGCTCTGTGTTCTGTTAATTCATCTCACAGAGTTACATCTTTCCCTTCAAGAAGCCTTTCACTAAGGCTGTTCTTGTGGAATTGGCAAAGTGATATTTGGAAGTCCATGGAGGGATACTGTGAAAAAGGAAATATCTTGCGTTCAATACTGGAAAGAAGCCTTCTGAGAAACTGCTCTGTGTTCTGTAAATTCATCTCCCAGAGTTACATCTTTCCCTTCAAGAAGCCTTTTGCTAAGGCTGTTCTTGTGGAATTGGCAAAGTGATATTTGGAAGCCCATAGCGGGCTATGGTGAAAAAGGAATTATCTTCCATTCAAAACTGGAAAGAAGCTTTCTGAGAAACTGCTCTGTGTTCTGTTAATTCATCTCACAGAGTTACATCTTTCCCTTGAAGAAGCCTTTCGCTAAGGCTGTTCTTGTGGAATTAGCAGAGGATATTTGGAAGCCCATAGAGGGCTATGGTGAAAAAGGAAATATCTTCGGTTCAATACTGGAAAGAAGCTTTCTGAGAAACTGCTCTGTGTTCTGTTAATTCATCTCACAGAGTTACATCTTTCCCTTCAAGAAGCCTTTCGCTAAGGCTGTTCTTGTGGAATTGGCAAAGGGATATTTGGAAGCCCATTAAGGGCTATGGTGAAAAAGGAAATATCATCCGCTCAAAACTGGAAAGAAGCTTTCTGAGAAACTGCTCTGTGTTCTGTTAATTCATCTCCCAGAGGTACATCTTTCCCTTCAAGAAGCCTTTCTCTAAGGCTGTTCTTGTGGAATTGGCAAAGGGATATTTGGAAGCCCATAGAGGGCTATGGTGAAAAAGGAAATATCTTCCGTTCAAAACTGGAAAGAAGCTTTCTGAGAAACTGCTCTGTGTTCTGTTAATTCAATTCACAGAGTTACATCGTTCCCTTCAAGAAGCCTTTCGCTAAGGCTGTTCTTATGGAATTGGCAAAGTGATATTTGGAAGCCCATAGAGGGCTATGATGAAAAAGGAAATATCTTCCGTTCAAAACTGGAAAGAAGCTTTCTGAGAAACTGCTCTGTGTTCTGTTAATTCATCTCACAGAGTTACATCTTTCCCTTCAAGAAGCCTTTCGCTAAGGCTGTTCTTGTGGAATTGGCAAAGGGATATTTGGAAGCCCATTAACAGCTATGGTGAAAAAGGAAATATCTTCCGTTCAAAACTGGAAAGAAGCTTTCTGAGAAACTGCTCTGTGTTCTGTTAATTCATCTCACAGAGTTACATCTTTCCCTTCAAGAAGCCTTTCGCTAAGGCTGTTCTTGTGGAATTGGCAAAGTGATATTTGGAAGCCCATAGAGGGCTATGGTGAAAAAGGAAATATCTTGCGTTTAATACTGGAAAGAAGCTTTCTGAGAAACTGCTC
This sequence comes from Chlorocebus sabaeus, assembly GCF_047675955.1. NCBI lineage: Eukaryota > Metazoa > Chordata > Mammalia > Primates > Cercopithecidae > Chlorocebus > Chlorocebus sabaeus. The sequence goes on from NC_132933.1 coordinate 92,688,864, forward strand.
TATGTTCTGTTAATTCATCTCACCGAGTTACATCTTTCCCTTCAAGAAGCCTTTCGCTAAGGCTGTTCTTGTGGAATTGGCAAAGTGATATTTGGAAGCCCATGGAGGGCTACGGTGAAAAAGGAAATATCTTGCGTTCAATACTGGAAAGAAGCTTTTTGAGAAACTGCTCTGTGTTCTGTTAATTCATCTCACAGAGTTAAAACTTTCCCTTCAAGAAGCCTTTCGCTAAGGCTGTTCTTGTGGAATTGGCAAAGTGATATTTGGAAGACCATAGAGGGCTATGGTGAAAAAGGAAGTATCTTCCGTTCAAAACTGGAAAGAAGCTTTCTGAGAAACTGCTCTGTGTTCTGTTAATTCATCTCACAGACTTACATCTTTCCTTCAAGAAGCCCTTCGCTTAGGTTGTTCTTGTGGAATTGGCAAAGGGATATTTGGAAGCCCATAGAGGGCTATGGTGAAAAAGGAAGTATCTTCCGTGCAAAACTGGAAAGAAGCTTTCTGAGAAAGTGCTCTGTGTTCTGTTAATTCATCTCACAGAGTTACATCTTTCCCTTCAAGAAGCCTTTCGCTAAGGCTGTTCTTGTGGAGTTGGCAGAGTGATATTAGGAAGCCCATAGAGGGCTATGGTGAAAAAGGAAATATCTTCCGTTCAAAACTGGAAAGAAGCTTTCTGAGAAACTGCTCTGTGTTCTGTTAATTCATCTCACAGAGTTACATCTTTCCCTTCAAGAAGCCTTCCGATAAGGCTGTTCTTGTGGAATTGGCAAAGGGATATTTGGAAGCCCTTAGAGGGCTATGGTGAAAAAGGAAATGACTTCCGTTCAAAACTGGAAAGAAGCTTTCTGAGAAACTGCTCTGTGTTCCGTTAATTCATCTCACAGAGTTACATCTTTCCCTTCAAGAACCCTTTCGCTAAGGCTGTTCTTGTGGAATTGGCAAAGTGATATTTGGAAACCCATAGAGGCCTATGGTGAAAAAGGAAGTATCTTCCGTTCAAAACTGGAAAGAAGCTTTTTGAGAAACTGCTCTGTGTACTGTTAATTCATCTCACAGAGTTACATCTTTCCCTTCAAGAAGCCTTTCGCTTAGGCTGTTCTTGTGGAATTGGCAAAGTGATATTTGGAAGCCCATAGAGGGCTATGGTGAAAAAGGAATTATCTTCCGTTCAATACTGGAAAGAAGCTTTCTGAGAAACTGCTATGTGTTCTGTTAATTCATCTCACAGAGTTACATCTTTCCCTTCAAGAAGCCTTTCGCTAAGGCTGTTCTTGTGCAATTGGCAAGGGATATTTGGAAGCCCATAGAGGGCTGTGGTGAAAAAGGAAATATCTTCCGTTCAAAACTGGAAAGAAGCTTTCTGATAAACTGCTCTGTGTTCTGTTAATTCATCTCACAGAGTTACATCTTTCCCTTCAAGAAGCCTTTCGCTAAGGCTGTTCTTGTGGAATTGGCAAAGGGATATTTGGAAGCCCATAGAGGGCTATGGTGAAAAAGGAATTATCTTCCGTTCAAAACGGGAAAGAAGCTTTCTGAGAAACTGCTCTGTGTTCTGTTAATTCATCTCACAGAGTTACATCTTTCCCTTCAAGAAGCCTTTCGCTAAGGCTGTTCTTGTGGAATTAGCAAAGGGATATTTGGAAGCCCATAGAGGGCTATGGTGAAAAAGGAAATATCTTCCGTTCAAAACTGGAAAGAAGCTTTCTGAGAAGCTGCCCTGAGTTCTGTTAATTCATCTCACAGAGTTACATCTTTCCCTTCAAGAAGCCTTTCGCTAAGGCTGTTCTTGTGGAATTGGCAAAGGGATATTTGGAAGCCCATAGAGGGCTGTGGTGAAAAAGGAAATATCTTCCGTTCAATACTGGAAAGAAGCTTTCTGAGAAACTGCTCTGTGTTCTGTTAATTCATCTCACAGAGTTACATCTTTCCCTTCAAGAAGCCTTTCGCTAAGGCGGTTCTTGTGGAATTGGAAAACTGATATTTGGAAGCCCATAGAGGGCTATGGTGAAAAAGGAAGTATCTTCCTTTCAAAACTGAAAAGAAGCTTTCTGAGAAACTGCTCTGTGTTCTGTTAATTCATCTCACAGAGTTCCATCTTTCCCTTCAAGAAGCCTTTCGCTAAGGCTGTTCTTGTGGAATTGGCAAAGGGATATTTGGAAGCCCATAGAGGGCTATGTTTAAAAAATAAGTATCTTCCGTTCAAAACTGGAAAGAAGCTTTCTGAGAAACTGCTCTGTGTTCTGATAATTCACCTCACAGAGTTACATCTTTCCCTTGAAGAAGCCTTTCGCTAAGGCTGTTCTTGTGGAGTTGGCAAAGTGATATTTGGAAGCCCATAGAGGGCTATCTTGAAAAAGGAAATATCTTCCGTTCAAAAGTGGAAAGAAGCTTTCTGAGAAACTGTTCTGTGTTCTGTTAATTCATCTCACAGAGTTATATCTTTCCCTTCAAGAAGCCTTTCGCTAAGGCTGTTCTTGTGGAATTGGCAAAGGGATATTTGGAAGCCCATAGAGGGCTATGGTGAAAAAGGAAATATCTTCCGTTCAAAACTGAAAAGAAGCTTTCTGAGAAACTGCTCTGCGTTCTGTTAATACATCTCACAGAGTTACATCTTTCCCTTCTTGAATCCTTTCGCTAATGCTGTTCTTGTGGAATTGGCCAACTGATATTTGGAAGCCCATAGAGGGCTATGGTGAAAAAGGAAATATCTTCCGTTCAAAACTGGAAACAAGATTTCTGAGAAACTGCTCTGTGTTCTGTTAATTCATCTCACAGAGTTACATCTTTCCCTTCAAGAAGCCTTTCGCTAAGGCTGTTCTTGTGGAATTGGCAAAGGGATATTTGGAAGCCCATAGAGGGCTATGGTGAAAAAGGAAATATCTTCCGTTCAAAACTGGAAAGAAGCTTTCTGAGAAAGTGCTCTGTGTTCTGTTAATTCATCTCACAGAGTTACATCTTTCCGTTCAAGAAGCCTTTCGCATAGGCTGTTCTTGTGGAATTGGCAAAGGGATATTTGGAAGCCCATAGAGGGATATGGTGAAAAAGGAAATATCTTCCGTTCCAAACTGGAAAGAAGCTTTCTGAGAAACTGCTCTGTGTTCTTTAATTCATCTCATAGAGTTACATCTTTCTCTTCAAGAAACCTTTCGCTAAAGCTGTTCTTGTGGAATTGGCAAAGGGATATTTGGAAGCCCATAGAGGGCTATGGTGAAAAAGGAAATATCTTCCGTTGAAAACTGGAAAGAAGCATTCTGAGAAACTGCTCTGTGTTCTGTTAATTCATCTCACAGAGTTACATCTTTCCCTTCAAGACGCCTTTCGCTAAGGCTGTTCTTGTGGAATTGGCAAAGGGATATTTGGAAGCCCATAGAGGGCTATGGTGAAAAAGGAAATATCTTCCGTTCAAAACTGGAAAGAAGCTTTCTGAGAAACTGCTCTGTGTTCTGTTAATTCATCTCACAGAGTTACAGCTTTCCCTTCAAGAAGCCTTTCGCTAAGGCTGTTCTTGTGGAATTGGCAAAGGGATATTTGGAAGCCCATAGAGGGCTATGGTGATAAAGGAAATATCTTCCGTTCAAAACAGGAAAGAAGCTTTCTGAGAAACTGCTCTGTGTTCTGTTAATTCATCTCACAGAGTTACATCTTTTCCATCAAGAAGCCTTTCGCTAAGGCTGTTCTTGTGGAATTGTCAAAGGGACATTTGGAAGCCCATAGAGGGCTAAGGTGAAAAACGATATATCTTCCGTTCCAAACTGGAAAGAAGGTTTCTGAGAAACTGCTCTGTGTTCTTTAATTCATCTCATAGAGTTACATCTTTCCCTTCAAGAAGCCTTTCGCTAAGGCTGTTCTTGTGGAATAGGCAAAGTGATATTTGGAAGCCCATGGAGGGCTACGGTGAAGAAGGAAATAACTTGCGTTCAATACTGGAAAGAAGCTTTCTGAGAAACTGCTCTGTGTTCTGTTAATTCATCTCACAGATTTACATCTTTCCCTTCAAGTAGCCTTTCGCTAAGGTTGTTCTTGTGGAATTGGCAAAGGGATATTTGGAAGCCCATAGAGGGCAACGGTGAAAAAGGAAATATCTTCCGTTCAAACCTGGAAAGAAGCTTTCTGAGAAACTGCTCTGTGTTCTGTTAATTCATCTCACAGAGTTACATCTTTCCCTTCAAGAAGCCTTTCGCTAAGGCTGTTCTAGTGGAATTGGCAAAGTGATATTTGGAAGTCCATGGAGGGATACTGTGAAAAAGGAAATATCTTGCGTTCAATACTGGAAAGAAGCCTTCTGAGAAACTGCTCTGTGTTCTGTTAATTCATCTCCCAGAGTTACATCTTTCCCTTCAAGAAGCCTTTTGCTAAGGCTGTTCTTGTGGAATTGGCAAAGTGATATTTGGAAGCCCATAGCGGGCTATGGTGAAAAACGAATTATCTTCCATTCAAAACTGGAAAGAAGCTTTCTGAGAAACTGCTCTGTGTTCTGTTAATTCATCTCACAGAGTTACATCTTTCCCTTGAAGAAGCCTTTCGCTAAGGCTGTTCTTGTGGAATTAGCAGAGGATATTTGGAAGCCCATAGAGGGCTATGGTGAAAAAGGAAATATCTTCGGTTCAATACTGGAAAGAAGCTTTCTGAGAAACTGCTCTGTGTTCTGTTAATTCATCTCACAGAGTTACATCTTTCCCTTCAAGAAGCCTTTCGCTAAGGCTGTTCTTGTGGAATTGGCAAAGGGATATTTGGAAGCCCATTAAGGGCTATGGTGAAAAAGGAAATATCTTCCGCTCAAAACTGGAAAGAAGCTTTCTGAGAAACTGCTCTGTGTTCTGTTAATTCATCTCCCAGAGGTACATCTTTCCCTTCAAGAAGCCTTTCGCTAAGGCTGTTCTTGTGGAATTGGCAAAGTGATATTTGGAAGCCCATAGAGGGCTATGGTGAAAAAGGAATTATCTTCCGTTCAAACCTGGAAAGAAGCTTTCTGAGAAACTGCTCTGTGTTCTGTTAATTCATCTCACAGAGTTACATCTTTCCCTTCAAGAAGCCTTTCGCTAAGGCTGTTCTTGTGGAATTAGCAGAGGATATTTGGAAGCCCATAGAGGGCTACGGTGAAAAAGGAAATATCTTCGGTTCAATACTGGAAAGAAGCTTTCTGAGAAACTGCTCTGTGTTCTGTTAATTCATCTCACAAAGTTACATCTTTCCCTTCAAGAAGCCTTTCGCTAAGGCTGTTCTTGTGGAATTGGTAAAGGGATATTTGGAAGCCCATTAAGGGCTATGGTGAAAAAGGAAATATCTTCCGTTCAAAACTGGAAAGAAGCTTTCTGAGAAACTGCTCTGTGTTCTGTTAATTCATCTCCCAGAGTTACATCTTTCCCTTCATGAAGCCTTTCGCTAAGGCTGTTCTTGTGGAATTGGCAAAGTGATATTTGGAAGCCCATAGAGGGCTATGGTGAAAAAGGAAATATCTTGCGTTTAATACTGGAAAGAAGCTTTCTGAGAAACTGCTCTATGTTCTGTTAATTCATCTCACCGAGTTACATCTTTCCCTTCAAGAAGCCTTTCGCTAAGGCTGTTCTTGTGGAATTGGCAAAGTGATATTTGGAAGCCCATGGAGGGCTACGGTGAAAAAGGAAATATCTTGCGTTCAATACTGGAAAGAAGCTTTCTGAGAAACTGCTCTGTGTTCTGTTAATTCATCTCACAGAGTTACATCTTTCCCTTCAAGAAGCCTTCCGATAAGGCTGTTCTTGTGGAATTGGCAAAGGGATATTTGGAAGCCCATAGAGGGCAATTGTGAAAAAGTAAATAACATCCGTTCAAAACTGGAAAGAAGCTTTCTGAGAAACTGCTCTGTGTTCTGTTAATTCATCTCACAGAGTTACATCTTTCCATTCAAGAAGCCTTTCGCTAAGCTTGTTCTTATGGAATTGGCAAAGTGATATTTGGAAGCCCATAGAGGGCTATGGTGAAAAAGGAAATATCTTCCGTTCAAAACTGGAAAGAAGCTTTCTGAGAAACTGCTCTGTGTTCTGTTAATTCATCTCACAGAGTTACATCTTTCCCTTCAAGAAGCCTTTCGCTAAGGCTGTTCTTGTGGAAATGGCAAAGTGATATTTGGAAGCCCTTAGAGGGCTATGGTGAAAAAGGAAATAACTTCCGTTCAAAACTGGAAAGAAGCTTTCTGAGAAACTGCTCTGTGTTCCGTTAATTCATCTCACAGAGTTACATCTTTCCCTTCAAGAACCCTTTCGCTAAGGCTGTTCTTGTGGAATTGGCAAAGTGATATTTGGAAGCCCATAGAGGCCTATGGTGAAAAAGGAAGTATCTTCCGTTCAAAACTGGAAAGAAGCTTTCTGAGAAACTGCTCTGTGTTCTGTTAATTCATCTCACAGAGTTACATCTTTCCCTTCAAGAAGCCTTTCGCTTAGGCTGTTCTTGTGGAATTGGCAAAGTGATATTTGGAAGCCCATAGAGGGCTATGGTGAAAAAGGAATTATCTTCCGTTCATTACTGGAAAGAAGCTTTCTGAGAAACTGCTATGTGTTCTGTTAATTCATCTCACAGAGTTACATCTTTCCCTTCAAGAAGCCTTTCGCTAAGGCTGTTCTTGTGCAATTGGAAAGGGATATTTGGAAGCCCATAGAGGGCTGTGGTGAAAAAGGAAATATCTTCCGTTCAAAACTGGAAAGAAGCTTTCTGAGAAACTGCTCTGTGTTCTGTTAATTCATCTCACAGAGTTACATCTTTCCCTTCAAGAAGCCTTTCGCTAAGGCTGTTCTTGTGGAATTGGCAAAGGGATATTTGGAAGCCCATTAAGGGCTATGGTGAAAAAGGAAATATCTTCCGCTCAAAACTGGAAAGAAGCTTTCTGAGAAACTGCTCTGTGTTCTGTTAATTCATCTCACAGAGTTACATCTTTCCCTTCAATAAGCCCTTCGTTAAGGCTGTTCTTGTGGAATTGGCAAAGTGATATTTGGAAGCCCATAGATTGCTACGGTGATAAAGGAAATATCTTCCGTTCAAAACTGGAAAGAAGCTTTCTGAGAAACTGCTCTGTGTTCTGTTAATTCATCTCACCGAGTTACATCTTTCCCTTCAAGAAGCCTTTCGCTAAGGCTGTTCTTGTGGAATTGGCAAAGGGATATTTGGAAGTCCATGGAGGGATACTGTGAAAAAGGAAATATCTTGCGTTCAATACTGGAAAGAAGCCTTCTGGGAAACTGCTCTGTGTTCTGTTAATTCATCTCCCAGAGTTACATCTTACCGTTCAAGAAGCCTTTTGCTAAGGCTGTTCTTGTGGAATTGGCAAAGTGATATTTGGAAACCCATAGCGGGCTATGGTGAAAAAGGAATTATCTTCCGTTCAAAACTGGAAAGAAGCTTTCTGAGAAACTGCTCTGTGTTCTGTTAATTCATCTCACAGAGTTACATCTTTCCCTTCAATAAGCCCTTCGCTAAGGCTGTTCTTGTGGAATTGGCAAAGTGATATTTGGAAGCCCATAGATTGCTATGGTGATAAAGGAAATATCTTCCGTTCAAAACTGGAAAGAAGCTTTCTGAGAAACTGCTCTGTGTTCTGTTAATTCAACTCACAGAGTTACATCTTTCCCTTCAAGAAGCCTTTCGCTAAGGCTGTTCTTGTGGAATTGGCAAAGTGATATTTGGAAGTCCATGGAGGGCTACTGTGAAAAAGGAAATATCTTGCGTTCAATATTGGAAAGAAGCTTTCTGAGAAACTGCTCTGTGTTCTGTTAATTCATCTCACAGAGTTACATTTTCCCTTCAAGAAGCCTTTCGCTAAGGCTGTTCTTGTGGAATTGGCAATGTGATATTTGGAAGCCCATAGAGGGCTATTGTGAAAAAGGAAATAACTTCCGTTCAAAACTGGAAAGAAGCTTTCTGAGAAACTGCTCTGTGTTCCGTTAATTCATCTCACAGAGTTACATCTTTCCCTTCAAGAACCCTTTCGCTAAGGCTGTTCTTGTGGAATTGGCAAAGGGATATTTGGCAGCCCATTAAGGGCTACGGTGAAAAAGCAAGTATCTTCCGTTCAAAACTGGAAAGAAGCTTTCTGAGAAACTGCTCTGTGTTCAGTTAATTCACCTCACAGAGTTACATCTTTCCCTTCAAGAAGCCTTTCGCTAAGGCTGTTCTTGTGGAGTTGGCAAAGTGATATTTGGAAGCACATAGAGGGCTATGGTGAAAAAGGAAATATCTTCCTTTCAAAACTGGAAAGAAGCTTTCTGAGAAACTGCTCTGTGTTCTGTTAATTCATCTCACAGAGTTACATCTTTCCCTTCAAGAAGCCTTTCGCTAAGGCTGTTCTTATGGAATTGGCAAAGTGATATTTGGAAGCCCATAGAGGGCTATGGTGAAAAAGGAAATATCTTCCGTTCAAAACTGGAAAGAAGCTTTCTGAGAAACTGCTCTGTGTTCTGTTAATTCATCTCACAGAGTTACATCTTTCCCTTCAATAAGCCCTTCGCTAAGGCTGTTCTTGTGGAATTGGCAAAGTGATATTTGGAAGCCCATAGATTGCTATGGTGATAACGGAAATATCTTCCGTTCAAAACTGGAAAGAAGCTTTCTGAGAAACTGCTCTGTGTTCTGTTAATTCAACTCACAGAGTTACATCTTTCCCTTCAAGAAGCCTTTCGCTAAGGTTGTTCTTGTGGAATTGGCAAAGGGATATTTGGAAGCCCATAGAGGGCAACGGTGAAAAAGGAAATATCTTCCGTTCAAACCTGGAAAGAAGCTTTCTGAGAAACTGCTCTGTGTTCTGTTAGTTCATCTCACAGAGTTACATCTTTCCCTTCAAGAAGCCTTTCGCTAAGGCTGTTCTTGTGGAATTGGCAAAGTGATATTTGGAAGTCCATGGAGGGATACTGTGAAAAAGGAAATATCTTGCGTTCAATACTGGAAAGAAGCCTTCTGGGAAACTGCTCTGTGTTCTGTTAATTCATCTCCCAGAGTTACATCTTTCCCTTCAAGAAGCCTTTTGCTAAGGCTGTTCTTGTGGAATTGGCAAAGTGATATTTGGAAGCCCATAGCGGGCTATGGTGAAAAAGGAATTATCTTCCATTCAAAACTGGAAAGAAGCTTTCTGAGAAACTGCTCTGTGTTCTGTTAATTCATCTCACAGAGTTACATCTTTCCCTTGAAGAAGCCTTTCGCTAAGGCTGTTCTTGTGGAATTAGCAGAGGATATTTGTAAGCCCATAGAGGGCTATGGTGAAAAAGGAAATATCTTCGGTTCAATACTGGAAAGAAGCTTTCTGAGAAACTGCTCTGTGTTCTGTTAATTCATCTCACAGAGTTACATCTTTCCCTTCAAGAAGCCTTTCGCTAAGGCTGTTCTTGTGGAATTGGCAAAGGGATATTTGGAAGCCCATTAAGGGCTATGGTGAAAAAGGAAATATCTTCCGCTCAAAACTGGAAAGAAGCTTTCTGAGAAACTGCTCTGTGTTCTGTTAATTCATCTCCCAGAGGTACATCTTTCCCTTCAAGAAGCCTTTCTCTAAGGCTGTTCTTGTGGAATTGGCAAAGGGATATTTGGAAGCCCATAGAGGGCTATGGTGAAAAAGGAAATATCTTCCGTTCAAAACTGCAAAGAAGCTTTCTGAGAAACTGCTCTGTGTTCTGTTAATTCAATTCACAGAGTTACATCGTTCCCTTCAAGAAGCCTTTCGCTAAGGCTGTTCTTGTGGAATTGGCAAAGTGATATTTGGAAGCCCATAGATTGCTATGGTGATAAAGGAAATATCTTCCGTTCAAAACTGGAAAGAAGCTTTCTGAGAAACTGCTCTGTGTTCTGTTAATTCAACACACAGAGTTACATCTTTCCCTTCAAGAAGCCTTTCGCTAAAGCTGTTCTTGTGGAATTGGCAAAGTGATATTTGGAAGTCCAGGGAGGGCTACTGTGAAAAAGGAAATATCTTGCGTTCAATATTGGAAAGAAGCTTTCTGAGAAACTGCTCTGTGTTCTGTTAATTCATCTCACCGAGTTACATCTTTCCCTTCAAGAAGCCTTTCGCTATGGCTGTTCTTGTGGAATTGGTAAAGTGATATTTGGAAGCCCCTAGAGGGCTACGTTGAAAAAGGAATTATCTTCCGTTCAAAACTGGAAAGAAGCTTTCTGAGAAACTGCTCTGAGTTCTGTTAATTCATCTCACAGAGTTACATCTTTCCCTTCAAGAAGCCTTTCGCTAAGGCTGTTCTTGTGGAATTGGCAAAGGGATATTTGGAAGCCCATAGAGGGCTGTGGTGAAAAAGGAAATATCTTCCGTTCAAAACTGGAAAGAAGCTTTCTGAGAAACTGCTCTGTGTTCTGTTAATTCATCTCACAGAGTTACATCTTTCCCTTCAAGAAGCCTTTCGCTAAGGCTGTTCTTGTGGAATTGGCAAAGTGATATTTGGAAATCCATGGAGGGATACTGTGAAAAAGGAAATATCTTGAGTTCAATGCTGGAAAGAAGCCTTCTGAGAAACTGCTCTGTGTTCTGTTAATTCATCTCACAGAGTTACATCTTTCCCTTCAAGAAGCCTTTTGCTAAGGCTGTTCTTGTGGAATTGGCAAAGTGATATTTGGAAGCCCATAGAGGGCTATGGTGAAAAAGGAAATATCTTGCGTTTAATACTGGAAAGAAGCTTTCTGAGAAACTGCTCTATGTTCTGTTAATTCATCTCACCGAGTTACATCTTTCCCTTCAAGAAGCCTTTCGCTAAGGCTGTTCTTGTGGAATTGGCAAAGTGATATTTGGAAGCCCATGGAGGGCTACGGTGAAAAAGGAAATATCTTGCGTTCAATACTGGAAAGAAGCTTTTTGAGAAACTGCTCTGTGTTCTGTTAATTCATCTCACAGAGTTAAAACTTTCCCTTCAAGAAGCCTTTCGCTACGGCTGTTCTTGTGGAATTGGCAAAGTGATATTTGGAAGACCATAGAGGGCTATTGTGAAAAAGGAAGTATCTTCCGTTCAAAACTGGAAAGAAGCTTTCTGAGAAACTGCTCTGTGTTCTGTTAATTCATCTCACAGACTTACATCTTTCCTTCAAGAAGCCCTTCGATTAGGCTGTTCTTGTGGAATTGGCAAAGGGATATTTGGAAGCCCATAGAGGGCTATGGTGAAAAAGGAAGTATCTTCCTTCCAAAACTGGAAAGAAGCTTTCTGAGAAAGTGCTCTGTGTTCTGTTAATTCATCTCACAGAGTTACATCTTTCCCTTCAAGAAGCCTTTCGCTAAGGCTGTTCTTGTGGAGTTGGCAAAGTGATATTTGGAAGCCCATAGAGGGCTATGGTGAAAAAGTAAATAACATCCGTTCAAAACTGGAAAGAAGCTTTCTGAGAAACTGCTCTGTGTTCTGTTAATTCATCTCACAGAGTTACATCTTTCCATTCAAGAAGCCTTTCGCTAAGCTTGTTCTTATGGAATTGGCAAAGTGATATTTGGAAGCCCATAGAGGGCTATGGTGAAAAAGGAAATATCTTCCGTTCAAAACTGGAAAGAAGCTTTCTGAGAAACTGCTCTGTGTTCTGTTAATTCATCTCACAGAGTTACATCTTTCCCTACAAGAAGCCTTTCGCTAAGGCTGTTCTTGTGGAAATGGCAAAGTGATATTTGGAAGCCCTTAGAGGGCTATGGTGAAAAAGGAGATAACTTCCGTTCAAAACTGGAAAGAAGCTTTCTGAGAAACTGCTCTGTGTTCCGTTAATTCATCTCACAGAGTTACATCTTTCCCTTCAAGAACCCTTTCGCTAAGGCTGTTCTTGTGGAATTGGCAAAGTGATATTTGGAAGCCCATAGAGGCCTATGGTGAAAAAGGAAATATCTTCCGTTCAAAACTGGAAAGAAGCTTTCTGAGAAACTGCTCTGTGTTCTGTTAATTCATCTCACAGAGTTACATCTTTCCCTTCAAGAAGCCTTTCGCTTAGGCTGTTCTTGTGGAATTGGCAAAGTGATATTTGGAAGCCCATAGAGGGCTATGGTGAAAAAGGAATTATCTTCCGTTCAATACTGGAAAGAAGCTTTCTGAGAAACTGCTATGTGTTCTGTTAATTCATCTCACAGAGTTACATCTTTCCCTTCAAGAAGCCTTCCGCTAAGGCTGTTCTTGTGCAATTGGCAAGGGATATTTGGAAGCCCATAGAGGGCTGTGGTGAAAAAGGAAATATCTTCCGTTCAAAACTGGAAAGAAGCTTTCTGAGAAACTGCTCTGTGTTCTGTTAATTCATCTCACAGAGTTACATCTTTCCCTTCAAGAAGCCTTTCGCTAAGGCTGTTCTTGTGGAATTGGCAAAGGGATATTTGGAAGCCCATTAAGGGCTATGGTGAAAAAGGAAATATCTTCCGCTCAAAACTGGAAAGTAGCTTTCTGAGAAACTGCTCTGTGTTCTGTTAATTCATCTCCCAGAGGTACATCTTTCCCTTCAAGAAGCCTTTCTCTAAGGCTGTTCTTGTGGAATTGGCAAAGGGATATTTGGAAGCCCATAGTGGGCTATGGTGAAAAAGGAAATATCTTCCGTTCAAAACTGGAAAAAAGCTTTCTGAGAAACTGCTCTGTGTTCTGTTAATTCAATTCACAGAGTTACATCGTTCCCTTCAAGAAGCCTTTCGCTAAGGCTGTTCTTATGGAATTGGCAAAGTGATATTTGGAAGCCCATAGAGGGCTATGGTGAAAACGGAAATATCTTCCGTTCAAAACTGGAAAGAAGCTTTCTGAGAAACTGCTCTGTGTTCTGTTAATTCATCTCACAGAGTTACATCTTTCCCTTCAATAAGCCCTTCGCTAAGGCTGTTCTTGTGGAATTGGCAAAGTGATATTTGGAAGCCCATAGATTGCTACGGTGATAAAGGAAATATCTTCCGTTCAAAACTGGAAAGAAGCTTTCTGAGAAACTGCTCTGTGTTCTGTTAATTCAACTCACAGAGTTACATCTTTCCCTTCAAGAAGCCTTTCGCTAAAGCTGTTCTTGTGGAATTGGCAAAGGGATATTTGGAAGCCCATTAAGGGCTATGGTGAAAAAGGAAATATCTTCCGTTCAAAACTGGAAAGAAGCTTTCTGAGAAACTGCTCTGTGTTCTGTTAATTCATCTCACAGAGTTACATCTTTCCCTTCAAGAAGCCTTTCGCTAAGGCTGTTCTTGTGGAATTCGCAAAGTGATATTTGGAAACCCATAGCGGGCTATGGTGAAAAAGGAATTATCTTCCGTTCAAAACTGGAAAGAAGCTTTCTGAGAAACTGCTCTGTGTTCTGTTAATTCATCTCACAGAGTTACATTTTCCCTTCAAGAAGCCTTTCGCTAAGGCTGTTCTTGTGGAATTGGCAATGTGATATTTGGAAGCCCATAGAGGGCTATGGTGAAAAAGGAAATAACTTCCGTTCAAAACTGGAAAGAAGCTTTCTGAGAAACTGCTCTGTGTTCCGTTAATTCATCTCACAGAGTTACATCTTTCCCTTCAAGAACCCTTTCGCTAAGGCTGTTCTTGTGGAATTGGCAAAGGGATATTTGGCAGCCCATTAAGGGCTATGGTGAAAAAGCAAGTATCTTCCGTTCAAAACTGGAAAGAAGCTTTCTGAGAAACTGCTCTGTGTTCAGTTAATTCACCTCACAGAGTTACATCTTTCCCTTCAAGAAGCCTTTCGCTAAGGCTGTTCTTGTGGAGTTGGCAAAGTGATATTTGGAAGCCCATAGAGGGCTATGGTGAAAAAGGAAATATCTTCCTTTCAAAACTGGAAAGAAGCCTTCTGAGAAACTGCTCTGTGTTCTGTTAATTCATCTCACAGAGTTACATCGTTCCCTTCAAGAAGCCTTTCGCTAAGGCTGTTCTTGTGGAATTGGCAAAGTGATATTTGGAAGCCCATAGAGGACTATGGTGAAAAAGGAAATATCTTGCGTTCAATACTGGAAAGAAGCTTTCTGAGAAACTGCTCTGTGTTCTGTTAATTCATCTCACCGAGTTACATCTTTCCCTTCAAGAAGCCTTTCGCTATGGCTGTTCTTGTGGAATTGGTAAAGTGATATTTGGAAGCCCCTAGAGGGCTACGTTGAAAAAGGAATTATCTTCCGTTCAAAACTGGAAATAAGCATTCTGAGAAACTGCTCTGAGTTCTGTTAATTCATCTCACAGAGTTACATCTTTCCCTTCAAGAAGCCTTTCGCTAAGGCTGTTCTTGTGGAATTGGCAAAGGGATATTTGGAAGCACATAGAGGGCTGTGGTGAAAAAGGAAATATCTTCCGTTCAAAACTGGAAAGAAGCTTTCTGAGAAACTGCTCTGTGTTCTGTTAATTCATCTCACAGAGTTACATCTTTCCCTTCAAGAAGCCTTTCGCTAAGGCTGTTCTTGTGGAATTGGCAAAGTGATATTTGGAAATCCATGGAGGGATACTGTGAAAAAGGAAATATCTTGAGTTCAATGCTGGAAAGAAGCCTTCTGAGAAACTGCTCTGTGTTCTGTTAATTCATCTCACAGAGTTACATCTTTCCCTTCAAGAAGCCTTTTGCTAAGGCTGTTCTTGTGGAATTGGCAAAGTGATATTTGGAAGCCCATAGAGGGCTATGGTGAAAAAGGAATTATCTTCCGTTCAAACCTGGAAAGAAGCTTTCTGAGAAACTGCTCTGTGTTCTGTTAATTCATCTCACAGAGTTACATCTTTCCCTTCAAGAAGCCTTTCGCTAAGGTTGTTCTTGTGGAATTAGCAGAGGATATTTGGAAGCCCATAGAGGGCTACGGTGAAAAAGGAAATATCTTCGGTTCAATACTGGAAAGAAGCTTTCTGAGAAACTGCTCTGTGTTCTGTTAATTCATCTCACAGAGTTACATCTTTCCCTTCAAGAAGCCTTTCGCTAAGGCTGTTCTTGTGGAATTGGCAAAGGGATATTTGGAAGCCCATTAAGGGCTATGGTGAAAAAGGAAATATCTTCCGTTCAAAACTGGAAAGAAGCTTTCTGAGAAACTGCTCTGTGTTCTGTTAATTCATCTCCCAGAGTTACATCTTTCCCTTCATGAAGCCTTTCGCTAAGGCTGTTCTTGTGGAATTGGCAAAGTGATATTTGGAAGCCCATAGAGGGCTATGGTGAAAAAGGAAATATCTTGCGTTTAATACTGGAAAGAAGCTTTCTGAGAAACTGCTCTATGTTCTGTTAATTCATCTCACCGAGTTACATCTTTCCCTTCAAGAAGCCTTTCGCTCAGGCTGTTCTTGTGGAATTGGCAAAGTGATATTTGGAAGCCCATGGAGGGCTACGGTGAAAAAGGAAATATCTTGCGTTCAATACTGGAAAGAAGCTTTTTGAGAAACTGCTCTGTGTTCTGTTAATTCATCTCACAGAGTTAAAACTTTCCCTTCAAGAAGCCTTTCGCTAAGGCTGTTCTTGTGGAATTGGCAAAGTGATATTTGGAAGACCATATAGGGCTATGGTGAAAAAGGAAGTATCTTCCGTTCAAAACTGGAAAGAAGCTTTCTGAGAAACTGCTCTGTGTTCTGTTAATTCATCTCACAGACTTACATCTTTCCTTCAAGAAGCCCTTCGATTAGGCTGTTCTTGTGGAATTGGCAAAGGGATATTTGGAAGCCCATAGAGGGCTATGGTGAAAAAGGAAGTATCTTCCTTGCAAAACTGGAAAGAAGCTTTCTGAGAAAGTGCTCTGTGTTCTGTTAATTCATCTCACAGAGTTACATCTTTCCCTTCAAGAAGCCTTTCGCTAAGGCTGTTCTTGTGGAGTTGGCAAAGTGATATTTGGAAGCCCATAGAGGGCTATGGTGAAAAAGGAAATATCTTCCGTTCAAAACTGGAAAGAAGCTTTCTGAGAAACTGCTCTGTGTTCTGTTAATTCATCTCACAGAGTTACATCTTTCCCTTCAAGAAGCCTTCCGATAAGGCTGTTCTTGTGGAATTGGCAAAGGGATATTTGGAAGCCCATAGAGGGCAATTGTGAAAAAGTAAATAACATCCGTTCAAAACTGGAAAGAAGCTTTCTGAGAAACTGCTCTGTGTTCTGTTAATTCATCTCACCGAGTTACATCTTTCCCTTCAAGAAGCCTTTCGCTAAGGCTGTTCTTGTGGAATTGGCAAAGTGATATTTGGAAGCCCATGGAGGGCTACGGTGAAAAAGGAAATATCTTGCGTTCAATACTGGAAAGAAGCTTTTTGAGAAACTGCTCTGTGTTCTGTTAATTCATCTCACAGAGTTAAAACTTTCCCTTCAAGAAGCCTTTCGCTAAGGCTGTTCTTGTGGAATTGGCAAAGTGATATTTGGAAGACCATAGAGGGCTATGGTGAAAAAGGAAGTATCTTCCGTTCAAAACTGGAAAGAAGCTTTCTGAGAAACTGCTCTGTGTTCTGTTAATTCATCTCACAGACTTACATCTTTCCTTCAAGAAGCCCTTCGCTTAGGTTGTTCTTGTGGAATTGGCAAAGGGATATTTGGAAGTCCATAGAGGGCTATGGTGAAAAAGGAAGTATCTTCCGTGCAAAACTGGAAAGAAGCTTTCTGAGAAAGTGCTCTGTGTTCTGTTAATTCATCTCACAGAGTTACATCTTTCCCTTCAAGAAGCCTTTCGCTAAGGCTGTTCTTGTGGAGTTGGCAAAGTGATATTTGGAAGCCCATAGAGGGCTATGGTGAAAAAGGAAATATCTTCCGTTCAAAACTGGAAAGAAGCTTTCTGAGAAACTGCTCTGTGTTCTGTTAATTCATCTCACAGAGTTACATCTTTCCCTTCAAGAAGCCTTTCGCTAAGGCTGTTCTTGTGGAATTGGCAAAGGGATATTTGGAAGCCCATAGAGGGCTATGGTGAAAAAGGAAATATCTTCCGTTCAAAACTGGAAAGAAGCTTTCTGAGAAACTGCTCTGTGTTCTGTTAATTCATCTCACAGAGTTACATCTTTCCCTTCAAGAAGCCTTCCGATAAGGCTGTTCTTGTGGAATTGGCAAAGGGATATTTGGAAGCCCTTAGAGGGCTATGGTGAAAAAGCAAATGACTTCCGTTCAAAACTGGAAAGAAGCTTTCTGAGAAACTGCTCTGTGTTCCGTTAATTCATCTCACAGAGTTACATCTTTCCCTTCAAGAACCCTTTCGCTAAGGCTGTTCTTGTGGAATTGGCAAAGTGATATTTGGAAGCCCATAGAGGCCTATGGTGAAAAAGGAAGTATCTTCCGTTCAAAACTGGAAAGAAGCTTTCTGAGAAACTGCTCTGTGTTCTGTTAATTCATCTCACAGAGTTACATCTTTCCCTTCAAGAAGCCTTTCGCTAAGGCTGTTCTTGTGGAATTGGCAAAGTGATATTTGGAAGCCCATAGAGGGCTATGGTGAAAAAGGAATTATCTTCCGTTCAAAACTGGAAAGAAGCTTTCTGAGAAACTGCTATGTGTTCTGTTAATTCATCTCACAGAGTTACATCTTTCCCTTCAAGAAGCCTTTCGCTAAGGCTGTTCTTGTGCAATTGGCAAGGGATATTTGGAAGCCCATAGAGGGCTGTGGTGAAAAAGGAAATATCTTCCGTTCAAAACTGGAAAGAAGCTTTCTGAGAAACTGCTCTGTGTTCTGTTAATTCATCTCACAGAGTTACATCTTTCCCTTCAAGAAGCCTTTCGCTAAGGCTGTTCTTGTGGAATTGGCAAAGGGATATTTGGAAGCCCATTAAGGGCTATGGTGAAAAAGGAAATATCTTCCGCTCAAAACTGGAAAGAAGCTTTCTGAGAAACTGCTCTGTGTTCTGTTAATTCATCTCACAGAGTTACATCTTTCCCTTCAATAAGCCCTTCGCTAAGGCTGTTCTTGTGGAATTGGCAAAGTGATATTTGGAAGCCCATAGATTGCTACGGTGATAAAGGAAATATCTTCCGTTCAAAACTGGAAAGAAGCTTTCTGAGAAACTGCTCTGTGTTCTGTTAATTCATCTCACCGAGTTACATCTTTCCCTTCAAGAAGCCTTTCGCTAAGGCTGTTCTTGTGGAATTGGCAAAGTGATATTTGGAAGTCCATGGAGGGATACTGTGAAAAAGGAAATATCTTGCGTTCAATACTGGAAAGAAGCCTTCTGAGAAACTGCTCTGTGTTCTGTTAATTCATCTCACAGAGTTACATCTTACCGTTCAGGAAGCCTTTTGCTAAGGCTGTTCTTGTGGAATTGGCAAAGTGATATTTGGAAGCCCATAGAGGACTATGGTGAAAAAGGAAATATCATGCGTTCAATACTGGAAAGAAGCTTTCTGAGAAACTGCTCTGTGTTCTGTTAATTCATCTCACCGAGTTACATCTTTCCCTTCAAGAAGCCTTTCGCTATGGCTGTTCTTGTGGAATTGGTAAAGTGATATTTGGAAGCCCCTAGAGGGCTACGTT
The DNA here is from genome assembly GCF_047675955.1 of Chlorocebus sabaeus. Taxonomy (NCBI): domain Eukaryota; kingdom Metazoa; phylum Chordata; class Mammalia; order Primates; family Cercopithecidae; genus Chlorocebus; species Chlorocebus sabaeus. Next base: position 92,707,196 of record NC_132933.1, read on the forward strand.
GAAAAAGGAAATATCTTCCGTTCAAAACTGGAAAGAAGCTTTCTGAGAAACTGCTCTGAGTTCTGTTAATTCATCTCACAGAGTTACATCTTTCCCTTCAAGAAGCCTTTCGCTAAGGCTGTTCTTGTGGAATTGGCAAAGGGATATTTGGAAGCCCATAGAGGGCTGTGGTGAAAAAGGAAATATCTTCCATTCAAAACTGGAAAGAAGCTTTCTGAGAAACTGCTCTGTGTTCTGTTAATTCATCTCACAGAGTTACATCTTTCCCTTCAAGAAGCCTTTCGCTAAGGCTGTTCTTGTGGAATTGGCAAAGTGATATATGGAAGTCCATGGAGGGATACTGTGAAAAAGGAAATATCTTGAGTTCAATGCTGGAAAGAAGCCTTCTGAGAAACTGCTCTGTGTTCTGTTAATTCATCTCACAGAGTTACATCTTTCCCTTCAAGAACCCTTTCGCTAAGGCTGTTCTTGTGGAATTGGCAAAGTGATATTTGGAAGCCCATAGAGGGCTATGGTGAAAAAGGAATTATCTTCCGTTCATTACTGGAAAGAAGCTTTCTGAGAAACTGCTATGTGTTCTGTTAATTCATCTCACAGAGTTACATCTTTCCCTTCAAGAAGCCTTTCGCTAAGGCTGTTCTTGTGCAATTGGAAAGGGATATTTGGAAGCCCATAGAGGGCTGTGGTGAAAAAGGAAATATCTTCCGTTCAAAACTGGAAAGAAGCTTTCTGAGAAACTGCTCTGTGTTCTGTTAATTCATCTCACAGAGTTACATCTTTCCCTTCAAGAAGCCTTTCGCTAAGGCTGTTCTTGTGGAATTGGCAAAGGGATATTTGGAAGCCCATTAAGGGCTATGGTGAAAAAGGAAATATCTTCCGCTCAAAACTGGAAAGAAGCTTTCTGAGAAACTGCTCTGTGTTCTGTTAATTCATCTCACAGAGTTACATCTTTCCCTTCAAGAAGCCTTTCGCTAAGGCTGTTCTTCTGCAATTGGCAAAGGGATATTTGGAAGCCCACAGAGGGCTATGGTGAAAAAGGAAATATATTCCGTTCAAAACTGGAAAGAAGCTTTCTGAGAAACTGCTCTGTGTTCTGTTAATTCATCTCAGAGAGTTACATCTTTCCCTTCAAGAAGCCTTTCGCTAAGGCTGTTCTTGTGGAATTGGCAAAGGGATATTTGGAAGCCCATAGAGGGCTACGGTGAAAAAGGAAATATCTTCCGTTCAAAACTGGAAAGAAGCTTTCTGAGAAACTGCTCTGTGTTCCGTTAATTCATCTCACAGAGTTACATCTTTCCCTTCAAGAACCCTTTCGCTAAGGCTGTTCTTGTGGAATTGGCAAAGTGATATTTGGAAGCCCATAGAGGCCTATGGTGAAAAAGGAAATATCTTCCGTTCAAAACTGGAAAGAAGCTTTCTGAGAAACTGCTCTGTGTTCTGTTAATTCATCTCACAGAGTTACATCTTTCCCTTCAAGAAGCCTTTCGCTTAGGCTGTTCTTGTGGAATTGGCAAAGTGATATTTGGAAGCCCATAGAGGGCTATGGTGAAAAAGGAATTATCTTCCGTTCAATACTGGAAAGAAGCTTTCTGAGAAACTGCTATGTGTTCTCTTAATTCATCTCACAGAGTTACATCTTTCCCTTCAAGAAGCCTTCCGCTAAGGCTGTTCTTGTGCAATTGGCAAGGGATATTTGGAAGCCCATAGAGGGCTGTGGTGAAAAAGGAAATATCTTCCGTTCAAAACTGGAAAGAAGCTTTCTGAGAAACTGCTCTGTGTTCTGTTAATTCATCTCACAGAGTTACATCTTTCCCTTCAAGAAGCCTTTCGCTAAGGCTGTTCTTGTGGAATTGGCAAAGGGATATTTGGAAGCCCATTAAGGGCTATGGTGAAAAAGGAAATATCTTCCGCTCAAAACTGGAAAGTAGCTTTCTGAGAAACTGCTCTGTGTTCTGTTAATTCATCTCCCAGAGGTACATCTTTCCCTTCAAGAAGCCTTTCTCTAAGGCTGTTCTTGTGGAATTGGCAAAGGGATATTTGGAAGCCCATAGTGGGCTATGGTGAAAAAGGAAATATCTTCCGTTCAAAACTGGAAAGAAGCTTTCTGAGAAACTGCTCTGTGTTCTGTTAATTCAATTCACAGAGTTACATCGTTCCCTTCAAGAAGCCTTTCGCTAAGGCTGTTCTTATGGAATTGGCAAAGTGATATTTGGAAGCCCATAGAGGGCTATGGTGAAAACGGAAATATCTTCCGTTCAAAACTGGAAAGAAGCTTTCTGAGAAACTGCTCTGTGTTCTGTTAATTCATCTCACAGAGTTACATCTTTCCCTTCAATAAGCCCTTCGCTAAGGCTGTTCTTGTGGAATTGGCAAAGTGATATTTGGAAGCCCATAGATTGCTACGGTGATAAAGGAAATATCTTCCGTTCAAAACTGGAAAGAAGCTTTCTGAGAAACTGCTCTGTGTTCTGTTAATTCAACTCACAGAGTTACATCTTTCCCTTCAAGAAGCCTTTCGCTAAAGCTGTTCTTGTGGAATTGGCAAAGGGATATTTGGAAGCCCATTAAGGGCTATGGTGAAAAAGGAAATATCTTCCGTTCAAAACTGGAAAGAAGCTTTCTGAGAAACTGCTCTGTGTTCTGTTAATTCATCTCACAGAGTTACATCTTTCCCTTCAAGAAGCCTTTCGCTAAGGCTGTTCTTGTGGAATTCGCAAAGTGATATTTGGAAACCCATAGCGGGCTATGGTGAAAAAGGAATTATCTTCCGTTCAAAACTGGAAAGAAGCTTTTCTGAGAAACTGCTCTGTGTTCTGTTAATTCATCTCACAGAGTTACATTTTCCCTTCAAGAAGCCTTTCGCTAAGGCTGTTCTTGTGGAATTGGCAATGTGATATTTGGAAGCCCATAGAGGGCTATGGTGAAAAAGGAAATATCTTCCGTTCAAAACTGGAAAGAAGCTTTCTGAGAAACTGCTCTGTGTTCCGTTAATTCATCTCACAGAGTTACATCTTTCCCTTCAAGAACCCTTTCGCTAAGGCTGTTCTTGTGGAATTGGCAAAGGGATATTTGGCAGCCCATTAAGGGCTATGGTGAAAAAGCAAGTATCTTCCGTTCAAAACTGGAAAGAAGCTTTCTGAGAAACTGCTCTGTGTTCAGTTAATTCACCTCACAGAGTTACATCTTTCCCTTCAAGAAGCCTTTCGCTAAGGCTGTTCTTGTGGAGTTGGCAAAGTGATATTTGGAAGCCCATAGAGGGCTATGGTGAAAAAGGAAATATCTTCCTTTCAAAACTGGAAAGAAGCCTTCTGAGAAACTGCTCTGTGTTCTGTTAATTCATCTCACAGAGTTACATCGTTCCCTTCAAGAAGCCTTTCGCTAAGGCTGTTCTTGTGGAATTGGCAAAGTGATATTTGGAAGCCCATAGAGGACTATGGTGAAAAAGGAAATATCTTGCGTTCAATACTGGAAAGAAGCTTTCTGAGAAACTGCTCTGTGTTCTGTTAATTCATCTCACCGAGTTACATCTTTCCCTTCAAGACGCCTTTCGCTATGGCTGTTCTTGTGGAATTGGTAAAGTGATATTTGGAAGCCCCTAGAGGGCTACGTTGAAAAAGGAATTATCTTCCGTTCAAAACTGGAAAGAAGCTTTCTGAGAAACTGCTCTGAGTTCTGTTAATTCATCTCACAGAGTTACATCTTTCCCTTCAAGAAGCCTTTCGCTAAGGCTGTTCTTTTGGAATTGGCAAAGGGATATTTGGAAGCCCATAGAGGGCTGTGGTGAAAAAGGAAATATCTTCCGTTCAAAACTGGAAAGAAGCTTTCTGAGAAACTGCTCTGTGGTTCTGTTAATTCATCTCACAGAGTTACATCTTTCCCTTCAAGAAGCCTTTCGCTAAGGCTGTTCTTGTGGAATTGGCAAAGTGATATTTGGAAATCCATGGAGGGATACTGTGAAAAAAGGAAATATCTTGAGTTCAATGCTGGAAAGAAGCCTTCTGAGAAACTGCTCTGTGTTCTGTTAATTCATCTCACAGAGTTAGCATCTTTCCCTTCAAGAAGCCTTTTGCTAAGGCTGTTCTTGTGGAATTGGCAAAGTGATATTTGGAAGCCCATAGAGGGCTATGGTGAAAAAGGAATTATCTTCCGTTCAAACCTGGAAAGAAGCTTTCTGAGAAACTGCTCTGTGTTCTGTTAATTCATCTCACAGAGTTACATCTTTCCCTTCAAGAAGCCTTTCGCTAAGGTTGTTCTTGTGGAATTAGCAGAGGATATTTGGAAGAAAGCCCATAGAGGGCTACGGTGAAAAAGGAAATATCTTCGGTTCAATACTGGAAAGAAGCTTTCTGAGAAACTGCTCTGTGTTCTGTTAATTCATCTCACAGAGTTACATCTTTCCCTTCAAGAAGCCTTTCGCTAAGGCTGTTCTTGTGGAATTGGCAAAGGGATATTTGGAAGCCCATTAAGGGCTATGGTGAAAAAGGAAAATATCTTCCGTTCAAAACTGGAAAGAAGCTTTCTGAGAAACTGCTCTGTGTTCTGTTAATTCATCTCCCAGAGTTACATCTTTCCCTTCATGAAGCCTTTCGCTAAGGCTGTTCTTGTGGAATTGGCAAAGTGATATTTGGAAGCCCATAGAGGGCTATGGTGAAAAAGGAAATATCTTGCGTTTAATACTGGAAAGAAGCTTTCTGAGAAACTGCTCTATGTTCTGTTAATTCATCTCACCGAGTTACATCTTTCCCTTCAAGAAGCCTTTCGCTAAGGCTGTTCTTGTGGAATTGGCAAAGTGATATTTGGAAGCCCATGGAGGGCTACGGTGAAAAAGGAAATATCTTGCGTTCAATACTGGAAAGAAGCTTTTTGAGAAACTGCTCTGTGTTCTGTTAATTCATCTCACAGAGTTAAAACTTTCCCTTCAAGAAGCCTTTCGCTAAGGCTGTTCTTGTGGAATTGGCAAAGTGATATTTGGAAGACCATATAGGGCTATGGTGAAAAAGGAAGTATCTTCCGTTCAAAACTGGAAAGAAGCTTTCTGAGAAACTGCTCTGTGTTCTGTTAATTCATCTCACAGACTTACATCTTTCCTTCAAGAAGCCCTTCGATTAGGC